>NC_064307.1:7633996-8296496 GCF_023373825.1 Bactrocera dorsalis
GTCACAATTAATTATTGTATAATATGATTTAATTATAAGGATGGCTGAAATTAGTTGATATTTTTTCTATTTTACTTCCACTACCTCTATTTACTTATACTTACTACTATGGGAATACAAGGACATCTGTGCCAAATGCTACATCAAAATAAACATTAGTTCTTGGTATACGCTTGTCTGTCTGAAGTGCATTCGGAGATTGTGAAAGCATGATTGGTTTCAAAATCATTCAAACATTTTGAAAAACAATGCTTTCCGACTACCAGGATGTCATGAAACGTATTATTACTGGCGACAACTCTTGGATCTATGCTTACGACCCGAAAGCACACGATTAATCATCCGAATTTCGGGGTACAGTTTAACCGAAGCCGAATAAGCCATGTCAAAGCAGGTCAAAATCGAGATTATGTTGACTGTTTTCTTTGATTATCGAAACGTGGCGCATTTCGAATTCCTTCTGACCGGCCAAATTATCAACAAGAAATACAATATGAGTGTTATGCGTCGTTTCCGCGAAGCTTTTCGTAAAAAGAAGCCGGAGTTATGGGCCAAAAACTCTGTGTTTCTGATAATGCACCGTCGTACCTTGCATACAGGGTTTGTCCGGAAAGTAATAGGACTGATTTTCTTCCACCGCGACTGTACTTCGGAGCGTGCGCGCACCGACTGGATCGGTAGAGGACGTTCCTAGCTAACGATCGAGCGGCTAGTCAGTTGTCTCCTAGCAGTGCAAGCCGAAAATGCAGCATTCCTTAGAGCAGAGGTACGCGATTAAGTTCTGTGTGAAACTCGGTAAATCTGCGGCAGAGACGTTTGATATGATCAAGCAGACTTACCCAGATGATGCTTTAGCATGAAGTGATGTGTTTCGGTAGCACCAGACTTTTTTGGCTCGTTTGCGCAAAGTTTTGAACTCAGACCGTCGACTAAGTATTCGTTTAATTGCCCATATGTTAAATTTATCAAAATTTGTCATTCATGACATTGTAACGGAGCACTTGAACATTCCTAAGGTGTGCGCGAAGATGGTCCCAAAAGTGCTCCCTGACGATCAGAAATTGCGGCGAGTGGAAGTGTTCCCAGAAAATGTGAACATGTGTGAGAGGGACGCCCAATTTTTGAAGAACGTAATCACAGGTGACGAGTCATGGATTTTTGAGTATGATCCCGAGAGAAAGAGGTAATCTACCTTCTCTTTTGCGATGACAGAGGGGATCCAAGCAGCATGCACCTCGGCTCCCAAGGCTACTCCGGAGAATGCCTTCCGTGACGGAATGCTTCGAAATCGCGCTGGCAGTGCTACATCGACACAGAAGGAGGTAATTTTTTCTAAGCGCGTAGCCCCATGCAGATCGAAGAATATTTAATTGTGCAAAATAAAAGTTGTGAAATGGTTTGTTTAAATATTTTTATTATACTAACTTGTATACAAATATTATATTCAACTTAAAGATAAACATATGTGGAATCAGATGGTAAGAGGCATAAGGATTGGTTTGTACGACTATTTGAGAGTATCAAAAGTAAGTCATAAATATACAGAAAATAATATGCTTGCGTAAAAATCTTTTGTAAAAGCCAATCTCAATTTATGTCCAATATGTGCTACAAACCTATCTCCTACTCAGGTATTCTATAATTACTGTTACTTATGCTATTTATTTGTAGTGTTGTCATAGTGCTGCTGATAGTGTTCACATTTTTCCATCCCAAACATCTGGCATGTTCAGCTCAACGCCGCACCTCCGATTGTCCCCAATACCACAAGGATAAAAGTGTGGCCACTTTTTGATATGACGGTAAACATTGGCGCCCGGACTTTTTGAGACCTTTGTCTAGAAAGATTTTACATGGTTTTAGCATAAAACATTTTCTATTAAACTGGCAATCCAGTTCAAACAATTTTAAAATTATTTAATAACATGTTGCAAATAGCCTATATTTTCGCTCAAGATTATGGCTTAATATAGTAAACTGACAGCTTGGCGCTTACCTGGTTTTGCGCCACCAACTTGTAGCCCAGGTCAATGTACTTATTGGCGATAGCATAGGACAGTAGATATTGGGCCGCCTCCAACTGCTTTTGGCTTGGCTCGTAGCGTCCGTAATCACCCATAAACGTAACCGCCAAGGTGTCGTTCGCGTAAGTGTTCGCGTAGTCCCAACCACGTCCCACATAAATGTTGCCATCGTCTCCAACCTTTGAAATATTAGAGTTTATAGCTATCATTGCAATTTAGATATGGTTAGAACGAATTTTGTTATTAGGTTGCTTGGTTAATCGATTATATCTTGTTTGTAGTATTGCCCTAGTTGGGAGTTGTGACAGTTTTCTGTTCCAAAATTAACGAGTTCTTTGAAAGTAACGATCAAAATGATTTGTATAATACCAAAGCAACCGCTTGTGATTTCAAAATTATTCGACATACGCTTTCGGCGTGTAACTAAAGTAAATGTAGCCAAAATAATTGTGTAATTACCGAAATTATTCGTTAAGCATATAATTAGTGATTAATGAAGCTACAAACAAAAAACAGCAAAACCGCACAACAACACAACAACACTGTACTGAAAACCGTGCAAATTTCGTTCGTGTATTTTATGCCACTCACATAGAAATTCGCCTGAATGTCGGGTAAGTTTTTTTCCGCAATCGCCGAGTCTTGTATGGTACGCATTTTAATTGAGCATTTGTACACGGTTTCGCAAGGCTTCGACTGGACGCCAATGTGTGTTATGATGACATATGGTATCGGATGTTTTAGTGGTACTGTTAGGGTTTTCGACAACTCCGAGGCACCCCATTGCTCGCGGTCTATCACCAGATGTCCATTTCCTAAATTCGGAACTAAGATACTTAAAATAAAAATTTCTTCAAAATTATCATCAGGTACCGAGGTAAAAATATAAATATGCCTAAACATGTTTTAATTTTCATAAGGGTAAAACATGAACAACTGTAAATATGTATCTAGCTTGGAACCAATCAAAATAATGTGATGATTATTGTAAATTAATATGCACAATGAGGAAATTTATTTTTTATACAGTACAAATGTTCATGATAAATTTCCACGCCAGTAATCTCGCGTCGGGTTTGGTTTTCCCAATATACTTACATGTGCCATGCTCATAGGTGTTGCCAAACACTATGGGCCCGGGCTGCTGCTTGTTGCTTTGCTGTATCTGTATGTAAATAATCACTACGGCCACAATTATAACAACAACAATGAGCAACAACAGTAGCTTGGAGGATGTGGAAAGCTTTTGGAAAACTGAGGTGTTTACAGTACTCGTATTTTGGTTGATTCCTAAAAGAAAAAAAACAGAGCAAAAGACAATTTTAGAGGGTTTGTTGGTTTGAGGAGAAGAAAATATTAGTTGAGATTATAAGTAGAAACAAACAAAGTTAATAAAGAAATATTATTTTAACTTCCAACAAAACCCCTCTTCGTGGTTCTAAATCACTGTTTCGAAACTTATACGTATATAGTGCTCCTAGAAACATTCGAATGTTTCGACTGGAATTCGGCCCGACTGTTGACTTAAGGGGTCATATACAGTTAGAATTAAAAAAAATCGATTTTTTTCTTATTGTACATATATTTAAGAATACACACAGAAATTTTCCTAGCGTTCTGGAAAATATTTTCGAAGTTACACGGAAATTTGAACAGGTGTTTCAGAGTACTTGGAAGTACAAGGCTAAACTTTAAACGTATTTTTTTAAATGCTGTTTGCAAAGTCGGTGACCAACCTTACTCGAAAACGGCTACATCGATTAGTCTATAATTTTAACACGAGCTTCTTAAATATATTTTTTAGAAATTAAATGAAGATTTTTTTAAACCGATAATTATCTTTTTTAAAAACAATTTAAGGCCGAAATTTTGGTACAAATTCGATTTTTCTCTGATATACAGTGATCACCCAAAACAGCCTTTTTTGAGAGGAGCTCCCGGAGATCAGTTGTAGTTCCTGTACAAAAAAATATTTTTACTAACGGACCGAATTAACATCTGCGATTCTTTGCTGAAACGAAATGATGGTCGCAAAACCAGGATTGACGCCTCGAAAGGTTATGCTGAGTGTTTGGTGGGATTAGAAAGGAATTATCCACTATGAGCTGCTCCAGCCTGGTCGAACGTTTGATTCTACATTTAAGTGTCAACAACTGAAGAGATTGAAGCAAACAAACGAAAAAAACTGCCAGAACTGATCAACAGAAAGGGCTTCGTTTTCCATCAGGACAACGCCAGACCTCACCCATCTTTGAGGACTCGGCAAAAACTGGAAGAGCTTGGCTGTGGAGCTTTGAAGCATCCACCATATAGCCCTGATCTTGCACCATCGAACTACCATTTGTTTAAGTTAGTTCAGACTCCCTTAATGGAGTAAAGTTAGCTTCAAGAGAAGCCTGTGAAAATTACTCGTCGCAGTTTTCGACGAAAAACCAGGAAAGTTGTAAACTGATGGAATAATGTCTCTAGCGGAAAAATGGCAAAAAGTGGTCGACCAGAATGGTAAGTATTTGGTTCATTAAAGTTCATTATAAATATAAAAAAAAATAAGTTGAAGTTTGATTAGAAATATGTAAAGACTTTTTCGACTACCAAATATAAAAGTTTTCTCAAAAAATTCTGGAAAATTTGTTTTTTTTCGGCCGTCTAACTGCGGGCCTCTCAATAAACGATATGTCTGTAGATCATATACTACTTTGCTTTTAATTTCCTCCCGAAAGAGGCTGTTTGCTGAAATACGGTAAATTAAGTCAAAATCAGCGCACCCTAATATGTATACATGTGTACACACATAAATATAAGTACATAATTGTTCAGTGCTTCAGAGGCATTTGAAAGGCGTATTTATTAATTACTCGTAAATTAATTTTTTAAATATGTACATGACTTGTATGTTTTATTAAAAAGTGAATTTGACAAAAGCTGCGAAAATGATGAGTGTCTTTTTTCGGGCGGCGAATGCAATTGCTATGAGTATTTCAGTTGCGCAGTTGTGATTTTGCTTACAATTTCTAAAACATCGACAAACAATTAGTGAAAAATTAATTAAACTGGTACTAACGTCTTGTTGTGGCGGTCGCTGCAGGCGCTGAGGGAGCGTAGCGTTTGCGAGCTCTTTCTGAGTTCACTTTCAACAGCAGTTTCATTTTGTTTACGCATGGGGCGTTTCCGGTAGGAAATTTATAAACTTAGCGTTATTTAGTTCAACCGATCGATTCCTTTTACATACAAGTATATTTTGCGCTGCACATAAAAGCTGTATGCTGAATATTTCTCCGGTGCGCAACAAGTGGCAATATAAACGTGTTTTTGTTCAACTTTTCTCTGCTATTAATAAGCACGACATTTGTAATGTTTACAATTGTTTTATTTCATTTTTATGATAATTGCACATTTAGTTATTCAAAATGTTAATTTTTAATTGTTTTTTGTTATTTGTTTTCCCTGTTTAAATGCAATGACATGCAGCGTTAGCTGACAGCAACTTTAGCACTCACTGAAACATACACATTACTTGATAAGCCCTTTAGTATTTCCACATTCGTCATGTTTCAATACGAATGCGCGATTGGCAAAAGAAGTCAGTTCAACACTCATTACTCACATTCATTTCTAAATATGTGTGTGTAAGTGCATACAAATAAGAAACGGCCGCGACATGCCCGCCGGAAATACCGAATGAATTTAACGAAATGTAAGGGGTTCAACGTATTGAGCACCGTTTTCTTTAAGTCATATAAAATGATGGCTACAACTGCCAAATAATTTTTAAAATTTTTAAAATTTTGGTATTTTGTTATCAATTCCTAATGTTGTAAAAGGCAAGCAAAAAATTTGATTAAAACTACCAAACGCTCAGTTTGACTCGAAAAGTGCTGTGATTAATTGCTATGGTCAATTATGAAATCCAACACTTATTGAGGTTACTTATTTTCCGAGAAATATGTGAAATAAGTCTCACTGCGTGATAATTCACATTTCACAATACACTTTTTGCAGTTCTTGCTTTAATTCAGAGAAATAATTATTTTTAAATGTAATGACTTGTAATGCTCAATGCACTGACTGCTGGTGTCTTCAGCTGCAACAGCCATTCTATAGTATGGTGACTTTAGTATAGCGTTCTCCTTGCACGGTGAGTTACAGTTTTCCTACAGGGACAACATTTTCTTTTCTTGCGGCATAAAAAGCATACAACTTTTTATCACACATTACTTTACAAATTATATGCTGATTAAAGCGAAGAATGGAGCGTTTTAGAACTTCCACAGAGTATGTTAGGTGACATGACTAATTGTCGAATGCACAGTATTTAATGTGACGTCACTAATAATTATTTTTAGCACATATTTCTCACTCGTCTCACACTGATTTCACTTTGTGTTTATATACAATGCTTTCTTTGCTCAAATTGCTTCCGTCTTATTGGCACACTTTTTCGCTTTATTGTTGTTTGCATTGATTTCCAACAGTTTTATATGACTTTGTGACAATAAAGACTACCGTGTTCACCGAGTAATCAATTATTTATGTTGAAAATTTTGAAAACAATTGGCACGTCATTGTCGCGATTTGGCGTTATCAGAGGCATTCGTGCTCGTCACAATGCGCCGTCGTAAAACCGCATCAACAGCGCTCAGCGAATTTACTACTAAATGCGATTGTTGAATTTTCGAAAAACTTTACTCAAAAGTTGACAAATCGACCAATGAGCCGGAGAACCACTCGCCGGCGGATGGGCCAATAAGCAGCGCTGCAAGCAATCATCCGGCAAACCAAGCGATTATCCGGCGAACTGGTCAAACAGTCAATTGGCGAGTTCGCCTCTCTGTGCCAATTGTGATATCACCTATGTGATTTGCGTAAGTGTATGTGTGTGTGTGTGTGTGTGTGTGGCTTTGCAGTGTTATTGAGGTACAAGTGGCTGGAGCGTTCTGTGATGCTTTATTTCGCTGGGGAATCGTAAGAATATCCATTTATCGCTGCTGGATATGTACAAGTGCGCGAGTAAATATGTGAAAGCGTAAAACTATTACATGAGGGGAGGGGTGGAGTGAGTGGAATCATCGCTTCTTGGTACGTTGACTTTGCTCGCTGTGTGCAAGTATGTAAGCATGTTCAACACGTATTTTTTCATTTTCACTCCTTCATTGTAAACGCTCATGTGCCGTTGTTGCGCTTATTCGTTTGTACAATTGGATATTTATCGGATTGTGTAAATAGTACATTTATTGCGTATGGTCGCATTAGGGTGATCCATTGAAATATTTCAGAAATTGGAATGACTTTTTAGTTTTTATTTAGGTTTGGGACTAATTATGATGAGTTCACACATTCCACAGCATGTGCCATTTTTGACAAGCCCAGTTAGTAAAAGGTTGTTAACTCGGCTATAATCGCGTAAGCGGTGTCTACGCCAATTAAGAAGAAGAAGTTAGTAAAAGTTATTTGTTGCAACTGTACAATGATTTCCTAAAAGTAAAAAAATTAACGTCTTCAATTTGCATGAACCGCCCTAATAATCGCAGGAACATACATATATGTATGTAGGTATACACATGTATGCGTTTATCACAACACATGTAATTGATGTGCCCATTAACACGAAAAGATATAAACACTACACTTTACGTTTTCTGAGTGTAATTAGTTCATAATTATTTTAAGCTTTCGACGGAATTAATAGCTAAGAACTAAAGCTACTATTTCCACTCAAATGCACACTTCTGATGATGATTAAAGGCATGCTTCAGAGATGACTGTAAAGGAATTAATTTTCGTACGAAATTTATGATTCAAAAAGGCGACGGAGGCTTGGACCAGTAATATAATATCTTTGACGTTATGAACTTCGTTTTCGAATCAGTTATGTACACTGTGCATATGCATGCGTAAATATTAGGTAGTCGAAAAAGTATTTTCGTATTTCTAAACAAACTTTTTATATTTATAATTAACTTTAATGAATCAAATTTGTATCATTTTGGTTGACCATTTATTGCTATTTTTCCGCTAGAAATATTATTCCATCAGTGCCACACTTTCTGGTTTCTTGGCGAAAAGCTGCGACAAGTAATTTTCACGGTCTTCTCTTGAAGCCAACTTTACTCCATTAATTTTTTCTGCATTGACCGAAACAAATGGTAGTCCGATGATGCAAGGTCAGGTTTATATGGTGAATGCATCAAAACTTCCCAGCCAAGCTCTCTCAGTTTTTGCCGTATCATCAAATATGTGTGTGGTGTAGCCTTGCCCTGATGGAAGACGAAGCCCTTTTTATTGATAAGTTCTGGCCGTTTTTTTCGATTGCTTGTTTTAATCTCATCAGTTGTTGACAGTTAAATGCAGAATCAGACGTTCGACCAGGCTGAAGTGGCTTATAGTGAATGATTCCTTTCCCATCCCACCAAACACTCAGCATAACTTTTCGAGGCGTCAATCCTGGCTTTGCGACCATTTGTTGAGCTTCACCACGCTTGCAGCATGATCTTTTTGGCACAACTTTTCATCTCCTGTTACCATTCATTTCAGAAATGGCTCGATGTTATTTCGTTTCAGCAAAGATTCGCAGATGTTAATTCGGTCCATTAAATTTTTCACAGACAATTCATATGGTGCTTCTTTTTGCAGCCAGCTTTTTTAAAATGGTTCAAACCCGTTTGATGATGAATTTTAAGTTCTTTATCGATGTCATTGCTGCTTATGGGATGGTCTTGGCCAATCTTGTCCATAATTTCATCGACCTTTCAACGATAGGTTGACCAGAGCGAGGTGCATCTTTCACATTGAAATTTCCAGAACGAAAGCCAGCGAACCATTGATGTGCTACACGAACTGATTTACTTTTTGTTACAATGTATACATATGTATATACAAATATTGTAGTATGTATATATAATATATTCCAAAATTCTTGTTCCTAACGCTGAAGCCAAGAAAAGTTACTCATACGCCAAGTTGACAATTTTAAATGATTGAAGCAGAGATTAACAAACAAAAATACAACGAGAAGAAATATTGTCAACAACAAAGCCCGAACCTTTTTTGGTTTAAAAGTCTAAAAATCAAAGCTTGGTGGCCAGCTGGCAAATATTTCGATTTTAAGCTAGAAGGTTTTAAAATAATCGTTACTGTGTTACCCTGTAAAAAAATATAGCATGGCGCTAAGTTTGCCAGAAAATTGTTTAAATTTTACCTCAAAATAGTGGAAATTCTTGGGACTTTTTAACTACATTGCAATTAGTATTAAAAAAAATAAAATTCACAGCGGTAAACCGCTAACAGTAAAATTTATTATGATCTTGCGATTTGCATTTTCTATAAATGAATATGCCAGTACAAATTGGAAAGCAAATTTAGGCGCATTCAAATGATTTCAATTTTAGCTTTAAGCCAGCCATATGAACTAGTGCCAATTGCTTTAGAATTACATTACAAACTAGCAAGTGCGCTTATTTCTGAGAATTCGCGAGTAATAAATGCTGAACTGTAATTACCGTGATGTCGTGATTCCGTGTATGTACAATTGTATGCATGAATATATTTGAATAGATCGTGATATATAATTAATAACTTCAAATTGAAAATTAATTGCCTGGTGAAATTTACTAATCTTAATAGTTAGTAAATAGTTCTACTGTTTATACACACATTGGGTAGTCGAAAAAGTCTTTTCGTATTGTGTCAATAGATGTCGTGCGATCTTAAGCTGCATTTATCCAAAAAAATAAATAAATTCAGGGACGTTGAAAAAAAGTTACGGCTGTTCTAAAATCAGTGAAATTAATGAAGACATTCTCTTTATTTTGCAATTTGTGTATAAAAAAGGGAAGAATGCCACGAAAGAAAATTTGGGAAGTTTACGGAGACGATGCTGTATCAGTTCGTGCAGCACAAAAAAAATAGTTTGCTCGAAATTTCGAAATTTCCATTTACACTGATGGTATAATGTCTCTAGCGGAAAAATGGCAAAAAGTGGTAGATCCAAATGGTACATATTTGTTTATTTATTAATTATTATAAATAAAAAAAGAATAAGTTAAATTTTTATTAGAAATACGAAAAGACTTTACCGACTACCCAATATTTGTATATCTCTTAAACACATTTCAACTTTCATCACACATATTCATACATATGTACTTATGTAAATTTATCTTTATGCATGAATACATGTGTAGATACTTGTATAAACAACCAAACAAAGCAAACAAAGTCTCCAAAAAGCTCGAAAATTCCGAAATCTCTTCAGGAGCGTGGAAAAAATTATGAGCTTTTAAGTGCATAATAATTACCTCCACCCGCTTGCGTCGATCGCGCTTCCACTGTAGCATCCATATATTGATATATCGTTACGGGACCCTGATATTGGGTCATGGGCCCTATAACGACATCGGACGAATTAGATAAATTTATCACACTTGAAGGCTGAATCGCCGGGTTTGCGAATATGTTTTGCGGTATCGCTGCAGGGGAGCTATTCACTGGATGACCGGGACTATTTCCCTGTAAACTCCATAGCGCGTTGTTTGCTGCAGAGGTGAGTGGATTGTGATTGTTCGCTGAGCGCATACTTGCTCGATCCTCCTCCATTTTTTGTTAGTTTTTATTAAATATTATTTTAAATATTTCACTCTGTACACACCCTGTTATATACTTATTATTAATTTATTGTGTACACTGTATGGTTTCTTCACATTTTATCACATAACATCATCAAGTGAGTAAACAAGATGGATTGTGACAAGATCTATACGCGTTAGCTTACAAACCGGTTGTTTAACTACACGCGCCGTGTTTCGAAGTCATGTCCGGCTTTGTTGCTTTCAGAACTCTAACTGTGGATCATGCTGAGCTTACTTTACGTCTGCACTCAGATCAACGCGGACTTCTCTGTTGATCATTGGGAGAATTTATCCAATACAAGCTTATAGTAGATAGCTGACATACATGGATATCGCACTTGTTTGAGTATGTAGGCACGAGCGCATGTGATCCATCCATCTTATGCGAGTAAAATAAAAGTGCGTTTATTAACGTCGTTAATTTGAGTGGCGAGAAACCCTACGCCTTCATCAATTTAAATATATAATTATACCCTGAACAGTGTACATATATTAATTTTGCCACGAAGTTTGTAATATCCAAAAGGAATCGTCGTAGACCTTATGAAACATATGTATACATATGTATAAATGAGCAACATGACGAGCAGAGTGGATTTTGGTCACATCCGTCTGTCTGTCTGTATACACACGAATTGGTATCTTAATCCTTTAGATATCAATCTGAAATTTGGGACACGTGTTTTCTACCCAAGAAGCTGTCGTCGTCGGACCGCAATAGCTATAGATGGCATACAAACTGAACGATAAAAATCAAGTTCTTGTATGTATATAATTTTTTTTTATTGAGATGAAGATATCTTGTAACATTGATTTACCTAAGGTAACGGTACAGTCACCGAACAAATTATTTAGATCGGGCCACTATACCATATAGCTGCCATATAAACTGAGTGATCAAAATCGAGTTCTTATATGGTAAATATTTTATATGTGAAGGGTATTATAGATTCGATTCAATTGCAGTCAACGTTTTTCTTGTTCCATATTTATATATGTACATAGGTGTGCATGAATCCACTTAACTCTCATAATCAATCGCTCCAATATTTGCAGATGTGTGCACATTTAATATGTAACCAGGTAATTGCCGCATAGGGTTACTACTCCAGAAATTATGGATATACATACATATGTCACTAATAACGAAACTTTACCCAATAAGGAATAAAGAAACTCAAAATCATCTGATTTTATCTACTCCTTTCTTAAATAAAATTATACATTTTCTTTCTAATTTAATTTGTATCTATAATTTGTTTTAAATTTAAACATTTTAATTTCCGTTCCGAATTTAATTAATTTAGACTATTTTTTGATCCTGATGTATTGCTTTGAATTGACTATATTTATTTATTTAAATTATTATTTTTTTCTTATTTAATATTGCATTTAAAATTATTTAAACTCAGCCTATTCACCGTTCGTTTCGTTTCACATTTATCAATTTAAATAGCAATTCGTTGTAATATGGCAGCATCGTATTTCATTCCCATCCATTCCTAATAAAACAGCTGTTTGCAAACTAACATTCAGAGTAAACAAAAGTCGATTTTATCTGAAGTAAATTTTATTTCATTGGATGGATTAATTACAAATAGAGAAAATGGATGAGCCTATTGAAACTAAAATGTAAGTTTTATTGAAAATAAAGAAGTGCGAAAACAATATAAATCTACCTTTGCAGAAATCAATCACCCGACAAGAGTTTTGAGCGGCGTTTACATAGTACTGAAGACGCACCGGTGGAAAGCATAAACATTGACAGAGGGTAATGCACACAACTACAACATTTTATGCCACTTGGAAGCTTAGTTTGACTTATTTTTCTTAAAGAGATAGCGAGCCGCAAAATTCTGACCAAAGTTTGGAAAAAACCCGGAAGAAGCGAGCGTCCACTGAGAAGATTCATGTTTATGGTTATATGAAAAAGAAAGTTTTAAACCATTTGATGGAAAATGGTTGCAGCTCAAAAAGTGTTGACGAAGTAATAGCTGCATCAAAATTTAATAAGAATTCTGTGCTAGGTACATACATATGTTATTTTAAAATATTAAAAATAAAAATAAAGCCTCTTTATTGACAGAATATATGAATCAGCGCATACAAATGGCGCAAAAAAATGTCCACGAAGAATGTGATTCTCTGAGCTTTTCCAACATTGAATCGTGGCTTAATGTATTTAAAGAGTGGAATTTGCCAGAATTATGTTTGTATGAGCCTGCTTTAGTAATCAATGCTATCGCGAATAATGAAGAGTTTCCAGAACCCAAAGACTTAGACGGCGTGGACCTAAAGTATTTTGTTATAGGATATCAAATAATAAATCATTAAATATTTTTTGTTTGCAGATCTGTTTACAAGTTTTTAGGAAATGCATTAATGGGATTGCCCCAGCCAAATTTGGATGCGAAGAGTGCAGAATTTTTGGCAAACGAATTCGAGGTAATATATGCTTTTATAAAGAAATTTTATAGATATTTTTTATTAACACAATTAAATAGGTGTATTTATTGTTTATGTGCATATTTACATTTAAGACAAGTGTCATTATTTGCAAAATATATAATATTTTTTCAAATTAAGTTCTATAAGCCTTCATTTAATTTAACCCTTGCATATTTACAGATATTAGTCGGTGAAGCCAATACAGAAGTCGGTGATAGCGAAACAGGTCGCATAAACCAGAAATTAGAGTCTTATAAGGAACTTCCATTCTCCGCACAAAACGAAAAAAGTAGCATAGATCCTTTGTGCCTCGGCGATGATTTGAATTTTCAACGGAAATAAATACGCAGTTGTAATCAAAAAAAAATATTTTTTAGTATTTTTTATAATATATGTAAGTTGAAACCATTTGCCTTCCCCTAATAGTAATACTTAAAATATATTGAAAGTCAAGTTTAAACATTTTCTGGTCACATTTATTACACATTCAAATATTATTCAGTACTTTAAAAGAGTTGACATAAATTTGTATGCATAAATATATTTGTAATAATTGGTTTCTTTATTCCTTCTTACGAGAATTAACTCCCTTTCTAAACACACTCATTTTTAAAAATATACTTTAGAATTATCGAAAACTATTAAACAATATTAATACCTACCATAATCATAGTGGTTCATTTTGCAGCCTATTATATGTTTATGTCTTCCAGCTAGCTTCCAAAATGATTTTAGCAGTTTTTAAACAAGTGCTATAAAAACATATTTCCTTCATCATCGGTGTGTACAAATAAAATTGAATTTTAAAACACATTCAGATTTTTTTATGTAAGTCCATTTCTAGTTTGAAATTACTCTTTCAAGGTTTTTATACTTCACTATCTTCTATGAAATTCTAGACTTTATAGTTTCAGTGTGAATATTAGTTAGGAACAATTATGTGATTTCCGACTAAACACGCGTTTAATTACATTAATTAGTGAAATAATATGTATACACCTATTTAAACGAAAATTCCTCAATATTTCAATAAAGTAATTTTACAAACTATATGAATTAAACAACTAATTTTTCCTGCTTGAGGAGTATACTTGCATCTATGTCGACTCTTGTTTGTCGTAAAACACTAATTAAAATATATATAGTACATAAATTACATTACCATTTTATATCTATTATATGTATGTGTATATGTAATTACACTAAAGTTTATAGTTTGTAAAAAATAAACGAACTGCTTATAAAATATACATACGTTATTATGTTATTCCACAATATATTTGGCAATTGTCCTAACTGTGGCAAATTATTTTTGGTTACTAAAATTAGTATATAATTGATTATGTATATGTTTATATATGCAAATTAGTTAACTAATTAATTCGAATTCAGTCGTTTTTTGAGCTTTTGCTTTCCCCTTTTTATGTTTAATTTAAGTGCAGTTAATGGACTGAAACAAATACATCTTTTTCTATATATATTTAATGGAAAACATATATAAAAGTTAATTCATAAAATCGATATTCGCCTTAACAAATTATATACCATACACACAAAACATGTGATTTTGTTGTCTCTGTTTAAGAAACACTTGCATTTAAATATGTATCGCCGAAAATGTGCATACAAACTTGCTTTGCTTTGATTGAAACTGCAGAGCTTCAGCCATGCTCTATGTGAATTTCTTTTACTTTTTCTTTTAATTTGGACTTGATTATCAAAAGGTTAACGGGTGTTTATATTTCCTATGCTTGTTTTGTAAAAAAAATGCATTTTTTCGTGAATTTGCATGTGATAAAAAAAATATTATATGAATATTAATTATTTAGACTTTGCACTTTCAAAAAACATACATAAGCATATTAAAAAATATATGTAAGTGTGTTTTTATATAATTTTTGATTATCAGATTCTCATATAATATTGTTAGGATCGGTGGTGTGAACCTACAAGCATTCTAATTCTAAATGTGCAAGTTCAACCAGTAGATGTGATTGCATACGCAAAAGCTAGGCAATCCCTGTAAAAGAATTTACGTGTCTGGCGCTTGTTAGAGTAAAAATGGACTTTTGAGAGTTTTTCCATAATACGAAGTATAAATGTATTCATATAGGCAGATATATACTAAAATTTATAGAGTATTTACTTAGTTCAATGTAGAAACGGTTCAAGCATTCGATTATGAGTACAACTAAAGTATTGAAAGTTTCTAATTTAAGTGAAGTATGTAGAAACGCTTGTTAAACGCAATTTGAAAATGCAGTTGGACGTTTCCACATTGAGCTAAGCATATTGTTTAAGTTACGTTACATGTTTTTTCGCCTTATACGTGGAAATATATATTGATTGTCTTTTAGATACACGAATTGTACAAATAGATATACATATAATAACGTAATAATTAGGTACTTTGATAAGAAGTAACTATATATATATATATTTATCTAATAATGTGTATACACGCTTGAACAATCCATAAAATATAAATGTTATTCTGAAACTTTCATTTATTTCTTTTAACTTTGGAAATACAGTTCTCATTAGATGTATGTATATATGTATATTAGAGTATGTTTTCTTATTCTTATTCTTTGGACATTTCCTTTGAGTGCTGTAAAATTGACAGAGTATCCGTATATGAATACGTTTTATATAATATCTAATATTAAATACAGTTTTGTGTTACAATCACCGCACGGCGTCCGCAAAAAATCCCAACAATCGTTATAAGTAATTTGTTTTCCTTCTATTTGCCTTCCTTAACAGCAATAACATTTCGCTATTTTAACAACGTCAATAAAATCCTCTCTCTTTTGCTGTTTCTAGCAAATTGAATATTTCATAACATTTTTATACCTTTTTGTATTTGTTGCATTCTTCTTGAAGGTTTCTTACGCATAGTGTGCATTTTTGTTGTTGTATACTAATTCTATTTATGAAGTGAGTACATTAATCAAATCGTCTCTGTATTATTGCATCTGGTTTTAAGTACCGTAAACGGCACCTGACACAAACATTCACACATAAAGCAAGCCATATATGTATTTAACGGGATTTCATTTATAACTAACTGCATCCATGTTTGGGTAGGGACCTGCCCTTTTCAGAGGATTAACAACCTTTAGCTCAGTAGTAGTAGTTGTGGTGTTTTTGATGACGTTCCTGCGAACTGCTGTTCTGTTAATTATTTGTTTTTTTTTTCTCATACAAATAGTAAACCGTTAGCATCTAAACACTTACATATATTACTGAAATATTTGTTCTAAGTTGTAAAATCATGAATATACTTTAATTTCAATTCTAAAAAGTTTATTCTAAGTTTAATGCAAAAGAATTGCAAAGACAATTCTGGCAAGTCCGTCGAATTTCTCTAGTTTTCTATTTTTTTCAAATAAATTCGAAAGTTGCAATATTTGGTTTTAGATTAATAAAACAAAATTACAGTTAACCGGCCGCTAGCATAGCTTGTTAGGTAAAGTGTAGAAGTAAACAGCATAGATTTGAGGATGATTTTTTTCTGTGAGACTCGTGTCACTATCGACTGAGGTAAACACTACGTATAGCTACTGATACACCTACATATACACATACACATATCTTATATGTGTGTGCAATGTGTTAATGGAACTTATTTCCGTTTCACCTACAACACTTGGCGCTACTAAAACATCGAGATTCCTTTATGTAAACATCAACATCTTAAATACATAAATACCATAGCTGGTTGTGATTGTTTTCTAAAGACGCTAAGATTCTAAAATTGCTGGAAATGTTGGGTAATATAAGAATAAATAGTAGTTTCTAAATTCAATCGTATTTCCAGATTTCCAGACTCTACCGCGAATATTTGCTACTCGTTGCTATCAACTACTGAGTAATATTTGTTTCTAAAATGATTGCATTTGCATATAGGAGGAGGGTACGGGTGTTTTACAGCATTCAGGCTGTTTCATATTTCGAAAATATGAGTGTAAATTTATTATTGCGTTTCTTATTTAAGTGGTTCGTTCGTGTTAGACACTATACGAACTTATTTCGGATGAACCTACAGCTGGATGTGTGTTGAAAAGTGATTGAACTAAATATCTGTGTAAAATATAATGTGTGAGTGTTAAGCTGGTGTGAGTATGAAGTAGTATATTTAAAACTGCTGGTAATATTGCGCGGTTACTTTAACGAGTTCCCATTGCCCAGTTGCTTTTTCTAATAATGAATTCATGCTCAGAGATACATCATTTCGTCGCAGTTTGTTCGTTTGAGGGCCGCCGCGCTGTAATTTTTGGTGCAGTTGTAAGTCGCGTTTTGCTAAACGAATGCTAGGTGAGTTAAAAATGATTGCGATAGCTGTGACTTGTAAAAAAATTTGCTTAAGTTCGACCGGAGAAAAGCTGGTACTGAAAAAGAGTTAGATTAGCAAATGAAAAAAAGGAAATAAGTATGGATGGTTTAGTAGTGATATTTTCCAATATTACGCAGAGCGACTAGCCGGAAATCGTTGCATTTTGTTGCATGAATTGTGTGTAACTGTGTGTGGATCGTAACGGGGCCATGTTGTTTATTCAATAATAACTTAATTATACCATATAATGTGTATAGTTTCGGCAGTTTTATAATGAAGTTAGAGATTTAATTAGTCTACGGTATTCTATATTATATAGCAACTAGTACACCTACGCACATACAAATATAAAGTGAAATAAAAAACTCAAACCTGCGACTGAGAACACATCATAAATAAGTACCTTACTGTAAGTGGAATAATTATTTATATTTATTTCTCTTCTAAATTCCTTCCTAAGTTTTTAATACGAAAGGCTTTTCTTCCAGAACTTGCAATAAATGAAAAAAGTATTTAATTTAGTTTTAAAAATTTTAAAATTTAGTTTATTTAGCTGAATTAAAATTTGAGAATTTGTGTGAAGTATGGGAAAAGAGAATTGTTTCACACTGAATCGATTTTGTTTATTTTAAATTGATCACAGATTCAAGTGAGCATCATTTGAAATTATTTCTTTTCCAAACTTGCTTTCGAAAAGAAGACCGAAAGCCACCAGCTCGGTTTTTGAAAATTTCGGGGTTTATGAAGGCTAAATATGCGTACTATCTTTCTCATTGGTTGTGAAATTAATAAGATCAAAACATTTAGAAAGATTTTTAGCTAGTTCTATCTATCAATACATACATGGTTAGCATACGTACAAACTAGAATTTATTCTGTTTCACTCTAACATATATTACTAAAATAATAATAAAAAAAATAAATAAATACAAATATACATACACTATAGTAGAGAACATGTACAAGTATTTTAAGGGAAGTACGCCACACGTACGTGAGAGGATTTTAGAGAAGTTATATCAGTAACATGCAAAATCGTAGGGAGGGGGGTTGGTGGAGTAACTACAATTACAATTGACTTAAATGTAAGAACAAAACTTTTATTAAAATTTGTATTGTTGATTACTGTTGGTACGAGTTACTCCTAAATGTTTCCGTGTGGTTACATTGTGATTCAATGTAAATGTGATATGTGATCCAGCCAGATTTCCGGTCAGGTCCATATGCTTATACATATGGCAACTAATAAAACGTTGTGAGCCATATTGCATCCATATTGCTTGAGTATGTTTAGAAAAGAGAATTTAGAAGCACCCTACTGTGTGAAGATATTTTCAAACTTCAGAGCTTATACTTATGTATGTATTTCATAAATATAGTACTTACATCTGCGAAAAGTACGGAGTCGATATTTGCAGATCATGGTGTCGACATAATCGTTATTCATTCGAAATAATTTAATTGGTGGTGAAATCAAAACTACCGGAGGCCGGGGAATGCAGATTGGAAGTTTTGCTTTGGGTATGCGTGTGAATGTGTTTGAGTTAATGCATGTTTGTTTTGGATGAATAATAGTTATGCAAATAATGAAGATGAATATGACTTTTGTGCATTTGCATGAGGAAAATTAACCGTGAGTATGCACGCACCAACAACCAATACTACCAAGTTAAGGTGAATCCAGTTGGCACACATTGCCTGATCCCTTACGATTCAATAGACACTATAGCATATTGCGTTTTAAAATGCTTGTAAAATCGATTATTTCGAGAAATCGCTTGCTCAATTATGTGTTTCCCGAAATCATGTGTGCATATGTCTGTATGTCAGTGGTCAGATGTCTTCAAACGAGGGCTTACAATTTTCAGCTTTTTGAGAAACTCACGGTGTGTAAATCGTTTTTAAATATATACATTTATTTGCCATGTGTGTGTGCGTATATTTATGTACAATTATACATATGCGCCGGTAGTGCAGGCATTTCCTTGGGTTTTTGGAATTAATTGGGGCACAATTATCAAGAACATCGAAATGATTTTATATAACATGAATAAGTTTTGACACATCTAAGGCACTTAAGAGAGTAGTTTGCATGTCTGAGTGCACAAGTGTAGGTGTAGAGGTTTAAGTAAAAGTGTTTAATATAGTTTAACATAAAAAACTCTATTGAAATATAAATGTTTAGTACATATGTACATATATACAATTGGTGCCATAACAGAAATATGCGCGGAAATTAAATAATTCCTGAGAAGCTTTAAATTGAATTTTTCAAGAGCTGATCCTAAGCTCCTCTCGACGGTAATGAGATACCCAACAAACTTGGGTAATTGTACCCTATATTATATTTATTCAAACATTTAAATATTAAATATTCTGCCATTATTGAAAATCATACATTATAGTGCTCTTCGAGGTCTGATTGACCAAAGTTAGTTTTTTTTTTTACTTTAAGTTTAAGTAAGGACATTGTTTGTGTTCGATAGCTACGAAGTAATTATAAAAATACTAAAAATCAAAAAAACTATTTCGATTTCTGAAACTGTCAAAAATATTACTGATAACTCGGTCCAAAATGAGTAAATCAAAAGAGTTCAACAAATCATCTAATATACCACTTTATTTTCCTTGCATTTTTATAAGCTAAAAGTGATAGTTTCTTCCTCCATGAGTGCCTGTCAATAAGTCTATCAACTACCAAAACTACACTCGTAGCTAAACAAAGACTTGAAGGAATAAATATAATTAAAAGTATGCAGGTACAGTTTTTGTGGTACTCAAAGGGAAGAATCGTACAGTTACATTCGCAAAGCATCAACAGCAACAACAGTGAGATATAGAAACAATTTACAATATAAATGTCTTTTTGTGGATTTATAATGCAATACTATATGTATGTAAGTATTCGAGTAATAATTGTAAAAATTTGTTAACTTCAAATATATTCGAATTTTCATAGCATTAACTACATATTTACATTAGTATAATTAACAATACGCATATATACACTAGTGGCCACGCAAACCTTACCACTCAAAATTTTCAAGTTTTGTGCATATTTGACCACACTTTATAGCAATATAGAAGTTTTTTATTTAGAAATAAGTTAATGACATGTTATTAATCCAAAATATTAAAAATTAAAAACAAAACACATTCAGCTATAGATAAATCAATTGAAAGATAGTGAGCTTTACAAATTGAGCTCGAAATGTAAGAGACTGACATGCGATGAAAAAATTATAGTTTTAATTTTTTTAATTTAATTTCATTTACACTTAATTGAAATTAATATCTTATTTTACACGAAGTTTAGTCGGTGCATCACTTTAAAAACAATAAAATCGACCGCTTTTGTATAAACACAGAAAAGCTAATTTGTGTTTTACTCATTAAAAGTAATAAATTAAAAAATATAATTATAGATAAAGTCCGAAAAAATTTTAAGAAAGTATAGTGGTAAGGTTTGCGTGGCCACGAGTGTATATATTATACTTAGATAGATGCACGGGAGAGCAGAAGGTTAAGAAGACAAAAAGAACAAAAATAGCTCTAAGATCGAATTGTTACCATTCTACAACTATATAACTATCTAAGATTTACGGGGACTAGCGAAGATTTTTTACATCTAAGTATATTCAATGATAAATGTTACGAAAAGTTTCCGAAACTCTTATACCTCATAGGTACTAATCTCTCTAAGTATACTTTAAATGTTATATAAGCAAGAATATATGTACATATGTCATACAAATAACTACAGTAATTAACGGTTTTATGTGTTTCGTAAAACTACACTAAGTCTAAGCTTTAAATATTGTAATGATCCAAATGTACTTCCTATGTATATATGGCTGTAGGTATGAAAAGATATCTTACGCTCTATGTGAATACATACATATGTATACAAATATCTAGTATATTCAGGTCGAAAATACATACGTATGTGTGTTCGTGTGCTGTGTTTTGGGCCGTGAGTGTCAGTCAATCATATCCTTAAACATTCCTTTGAAATATTTGCAAACTTGCTTTTAACGATTTAGTGATATATACATACATATGTTTTGTCTGATAAAAATTGACTTAGCATTAATTAAATATTTTGTACAATGCATTTCTCATCAATTCGATAGACTTTCACAAAACGAACGGGAACGAGTTAAAAATATCGCGAAAATTTGTTTTCTTCATTGTGCAATGTCAGATGGGCAGAAAGTAAAATGCGCACATAATACATATGTATATAACTGGATGCCAGAGCAATTAGTGGTACATGCAGCAGACAACGATATACATTTATGTACGAGTGTATATAATACTTATGATGTGAAAAAAATATACGTATGTATGTGGTGTACGAGTGCTATTAAGGAGAATTGGCGAATGCATAAACATTTGCGTTATGATAATTACGATTTTTTGAATTGTGCAAATAATGTTTTCCTTTCATTTGGCGTGATATGCAGGTACCCACAATTCTACTTTAAATCGACTCATCCAATACCTCCTCCTAGAAACGAATAGTCAGCTCTTGGGACTACCTTTAGTTAGTTGCCGAACTAAGGAATGTTACTTATCTGAAGACTGTTATCGCATAGGAGTCCTACTTATCAGGATTTGACCTCAACTCAAAGCTTATGCCTAATGATTAAAGCACAGTGTTATGTGAGGTAGACATATCCACTTTAAAGTATGTATCTATATATATAAAAGAAAGTCGTGTTAGTTACATCACTTATAACTCAAGAACGACAGAACAGATTTGGCTGAAAATTGGTAGGGAGGTAGCTTAGAGCCAGGAGACGGACATAGGATACTTTTTATCTCTTTATGTCAAAATTTAATACAACTCATAAATACAAAAATTATATTTCAAATCATAAGCATTTGTTCAAAATTCATGTTTGTAGGAATCATTTCAATATTTCATTTCTTCAAAAAAAAAAAAAAACAATAAAAACAACCTTACATCTTCGTCTATATAAATATGTATGTACGTAAAAATGAATCGCCAAAATGTATGTACGCTCATAACTTTAATACGACTGAACGAAATTTGATAATTCTTTTTTTAAAATATTCGTTTAGGTTCAGGGATTATTCGAATAATTGCCGGAAAACCCCTAAAAACAGTCCTTTTCTTTTTCTCATACAAACGAATTAATGTTTGTTCGTTAGTAACGCTAAGAGAACGGCTGAACCAATATTGATGAAATTTTAAGAGGTTGTTCGTTGTGTATTAAGGAAGGTTTAGAAATAAAAACATCTTATACTTTTCATGAAAAGTCGGCAAATTGGATAATTCCAAAAAGTAACTTTTTTCCAAAAACATTTTTTTTTTCAATTTCTGTTTTGTTTTTCAATATTTTGATTTGGAAATTATTTGAATAGTTCAGTCTCGATCGCTTGCTTTTTATTCCGGCTATTCAAGAGAAAAATTATTACTATTACGATTTACGATGCTTTACGACAGGTTGTGAATTGAACAATTGAAAATTATTCAGTGAAAACTTTACGTGTGAAAGATCCAGTATTATATGAAGTGGTGGAAAGCAATATGGTTCATGGACCTTGCGGACACTACAATCCCTTTTCGGTTTATATGTCTAACAATAAATGCACGAAACACTATCCGCTTGCTTTTCTTTCGGAATCGCAAACTGGAAATGATGGATATATCCACTCCATCGTCGTAGCTCATCAGACGACCATACACTTAGAGTAGTGAATATCGAAGTTGACAAACACATGGATCCGTACTATATTCTCCACTGTTGTCTAATTCACATTCTAACTCATATCAATGTTTAGTATTGCAGTTTGGTGTAATCTATAAAATACGTTTGTAAGTACGTCACCAAGGGAAGCAACATGGCGCTTAATGGTCTTAAACGATACGGTCCATACGTGAACTGCAATAAAGCGCTTTGTAGGATATTACTTTTGCAATTCATGAACGGTTTCCGATTGTTTGTGTGTCTCGCAGTTAATATGGAGATTGGCCAAAGAGTTTATTTCAGCCCAGAGAAATACATTACAGCCGGTGGTAACACCGCCAACAACAAAACTAACATTGACGAGTTTTTTTCTCACTTTCGTCAGTGATCCGCTTACGAGAACATTGCTCTATTTGAAAATACCTTGCATTCATGGAATGCATCGTCGAAGAAATAGTTACGCTGAAAGCAAAGACCAAACAGTAGATGGGACATTCAGGTGTGTTCTCACTAATGCATTAGGATGAATTTACACAACCCACCCAAAAACGATGATTGCTTCTACCTTCGGTTGCTACTGATTAATGTACGCGGCGTATTGCGTACTGTGAATGGTATGGTGTGTGCAATTACAATTGCTGGAACACGATAATCAGTGGAAACAAATGTTTGGACGAATGCGATAGCTACTTCGAATGCCACTGAAGTTCCCACACTTTTCGCGATAATCATTTCACCATATCAGCCTTTAAATCCGCGTCAATTATGAGATACGAACAAAAATGACATTGTCGAAGACATTTTACATCGTATTCGCTAAAAATTGGAAATGGGTCAATTCCGGTTGATGCTTCCGGTGGTTTGATATCAATTCCATCTGCGGTTTATCAATTCACGAAAGATGAACTCATCACCAATCTTCGGACATTGGCCAAATTATCTTAACTATGATTCCTTAAATGCACGCGCAATATTAACTGCCAAAATATACAGATGTTCTTGACTTAAACTGGAAGATTCAAAGTCAAATTCCGAAAGACTTGCGCTCATACAAATCGACCGATCGTCTTGCCATTATCCAGTGGAGTTTCTAAATTCTTTGGAGAGGCTTGGTATGCCACCGCATCATTTGCGTCTGAAAGTTTGATCTGTCGTTATTATGTTTTGCAATCTGCAAGCGCCGAAACTATGTAATGGAACCCGACTGATGGTGACGCAGCTATCGAATACAAAGGGCTGAATGCTTGATTCAACGAATTTCTTTGAGTTCCAACGATTTGCCATTTCAGTTTCCAGCGAAAATTGCATTTGAGATGACACTCAACAGGACACAAGGATAATCGCATAGTGTGTGCAATAAGTTTGGAAATTCTATGTTTTTCACACGGCTAGATATAAAGGGTGATTTTTTAAGAGCTTGATAACTTTTTTTTAAAAAAAAACGCATAAAATTTGCAAAATCTCATCGGTTCTTTATTTGAAACGTTAGATTGGTTCATGACATTTACTTTTTGAAGATAATTTCATTTAAATGTTGACCGCGGCTGCGTCTTAGGTGGTCCATTCGGAAAGTCCAATTTTGGGCAACTTTTTCGAGCATTTCGGCCGGAATAGCCCGAATTTCTTCGGAAATGTTGTCTTCCAAAGCTGGAATAGTTGCTGGCTTATTTCTGTAGACTTTAGACTTGACGTAGCCCCACAAAAAATAGTCTAAAGGCGTTAAATCGCATGATCTTGGTGGCCAACTTACGGGTCCATTTCTTGAGATGAATTGTTGTCCGAAGTTTTCCCTCAAAATGCCATAGAATCGCGAGCTGTGTGGCATGTAGCGCCATCTTGTTGAAACCACATGTCAACCAAGTTCAGTTCTTCCATTTTTGGCAACAAAAAGTTTGTTAGCATCGAACGATAGCGATCGCCATTCACCGTAACGTTGCGTCCAACAGCATCTTTGAAAAAATACGGTCCCATGATTCCACCAGCGTACAAACCACACCAAAAGTGCATTTTTCGGGATGCATGGGCAGTTCTTGAACGGCTTCTGGTTGCTCTTCACCCCAAATGCGGCAATTTTGCTTATTTACGTAGCCATTCAACCAGAAATGAGCCTCATCGCTGAACAAAATTTGTCGATAAAAAAGCGGATTTTCACATTTCGAACCGAACACTGATTTTGGTAATAAAATTCAATGATTTGCAAGCGTTGCTCGTTAGTAAGTCTATTCATGATGAAATGTCAAAGCATACTGAGCATCTTTCTCTTTGACACCATGTCTGAAATCCCACGTGATCTGTCAAATACTAATGCATGAAAATCCTAACCTCAAAAAAATCACCCGTTACGTGGCGTGCACACGAGTTGGAAAGCCATCTTTTCTGTACACCGGAACAGAAACCAAAAAATTTTGTTTATCAAGCTGCGTTACATTGAAAAAAAAAAATGAAATGATAAATTCAACTTTCTTTTCATTTCAAAACACATAATTTCACGCAGGACAACGGCTGCGGGGCCAGCTAGTTTATAATATATGCAGAAAGAAGAAAAGTTGTTGCGATTTCTGAAATGTATGGGGTTTTCGAGTTTCAGAAATTGTTGTCTTATTAAATTCTACAACACCTTTGGAATATTGCCGTAAGTTTACAAGTTGAACCGAGTAATAGTTTACGAGATACAGTCTTGAGAACATTCGCGCTCGAGGCTAGCTGGCCTAAGTGCGCCGTCATTTAACTAGTTTTTCTCGAAATTGTGTTTTTGAAGTCTGCTGGCAAGTTTTCTTGAGAACTACTCAACCGATCTTCATGAAATTTTACAAAGATTTTTGAGATACAATTCATAAAGACTTGGACGAAGGGGTTTTTTCATTACAATTATTTGAAAAAAATGTCGGAAAATTTTAATTTTTTTGCAAAAATTTCTGTCAAAAATCCAATTTTTTTCTAAGGAGTTATCCTGCCAACGCCGGCGCATCTTTCACCGAAAATGGCATCGCAATTGTCGAGTTTTCCCAAAATTTCTTTGTTAATAGTGCAACAGTAAAAAATTCAAATAAAATATTTAATTTTTTATATAAGAAAAAAGTCGTTGAAAAAGGGCTGTTTTTACCCGAGGTAAGTCAAATAACTCCTTATACTCGTACTAAATCATTATACTCTGAAGTTTGTATTAATTTTTAATACCCAGAAGGAAACGTCAGAGACTTTATAAAGTGTGTATAATATTGTGGGCAAAAAATAGTTCCATCTTTTTAGTTAAATTTCTCGCGAAAATCCACACGTCGAATATTTTTTTCGTGGTTGATATGACTGTCAATGACATCTTTTCAATCTATTCAACAAAGAAGTTCCGTTATATGTATTTTGGGTGCGAATTCTGTTGCCGAAACGTTCAGAATGTTGAAAAAGGCTTTCGGTGAAAATTGTTTGTCGCGAACGTGTTTTTGATTGGTACAAATTATTGAAAGAAGGTCGAAAACGCGGATATACGTATCAACATCACTGGTGAACAACACGTCAGTAAAATAAAGGAATTGGTGCTTGCAAATCGCTGATTAACAGTCAGGCATTGTTTGGATCTATGCTAACGAGCGAGTATCGTGGCAAAGGTGCGGCGAAGCCGAAAAAAACCACTGTGGGTCAAAATCAAGGTTTTGTTGACAGTTTTCTTCGATTATCAAAGTGTCGTGCACTCCGTATTCCTTCCGACCGATCAAACTGTCAACAAGGAATACTATTTGAGGCTTATACGTGGTTTCGCGAAGCTTTACATCAAGGGAGACTGGAATTATGGGCCAACAACTCTGGGTTTTTGCACCACGATAATGCACCGTAGTTTTTCATCAAATTTTAATAGTGCCGCAATCACTGTTGCCTGGTTTAGCTCCTTGTGACATCTGGCTGTTCACCAAACTCAAACGACCGCCCCGGAAAACCCGTTTTAAGTCAATTGAAGAAATTAATCGTGAATCGTTACGCCTACTAAAGACTATTCCGGAAATTGATAAATGTCTTAGTGCCTAGGGGGGATTATTTTGATGATGACGACATATATTTTCAAGAATAAATTAAATATTCTAGAATTATGAACAAAGTCTGACTATTTTTGTCTCATAGTAGTATAAATGATCAGCGTGATGACCTGAGTCAATTTAGCCATGTCTGTTAGTCTGCCCGCCTGTCTGTCTGTATATACAGATATTACGGTGCAACCGACGTTAACAGTTTTTTCTTATTTTTGCCAACTTTGTCACAAAGCAGTTGGATAATTATTATTTGCACAACCTCTCAAATGAAAAATTGATTAATAACCTGAATAAATGTTAAGAAATGCTATGCTTTATATCGTATATGGTAGCTATTAGTAATAGAAATATTGCATAACAATCAAAAACGTGAAAAGTCGGTAGAAATTTTTCGCAACTGGTGCTCCAATAATTTATTACAGAGATATTTAGTACCTCGAGTGACATGCATCGCCAAAATTCTTAAAAGTATGAGATTATGTGAGAGTGTGAAGGGATTAAACCCCTTATGGAAAATCATGCAAAAATAACTGAATGGAAAAGTGTGTTTTCTGTAAATTCGCGTGCAACAACAATTGTACATCTTGACATAGGATTGCGGTTGGGTGTCTGCAAAAAGCTGAAAATCATACAAAATTCGGTACTTGCTGGGGCAAAAGTCAAACGCAGGGCAGGCGCTACTTACTAAACGGAAATACATACATAAAGGTATATATGTATTCACTAACACTAATTTAAACTAAGTCAGCGAACTAATTTCAATTCAATTATTTAACCGATATTCTATGTGATAACTGTATATATGCATGTTCGCTTTATAATAAACAAAAATTTAATTGAATATTAAGACAAAATACAGACACAATTATTTTTTGATTGCGTAAGTACCGATTGCAAATACTGAGTGCACGCTAAAAATATAACAATATATAACAATATGTATACCTAACAATATTACTATGTACAAAGTGTGTGAGAGTGAAAAACTCAAGGAACATGTTCTTCCTTGGGAGGGTTCTTGTCGAACGCATTACGAATATTGTTAATTTGTTGTCATTTCGCTTTTTGCTATTTATTTATATACATTTAGTACTGCAATTAAATACATATGTATATACTTAAAGAACTACAACAAATCAAGGGTAAGAGTAAAAACAGTTATGCTATTAATTGTAATTATTTTGCTTTCGATATGTTTAAACTTTAAAGTAAATAACATTTAATATTGGCTTTTTGTATAAGTATTTGTGTACATATATATGCGATAAATACGATACGCATGTACATACATGTATACTATGTGTAATTGAATGCATAACATTCGTGACATTGTTACCCTCTGCCCCGTCTAAAATGCGCGCATAAATAGCGCAACAACAACTTATAAATGGAAATTAAATATTATGTTGGAAAATTTTAGAGTTAAAACTGGATAAAAAGTCACAAAATTTGCCAAAGCAATTGCAACAGTGCTTCTTTGCAAATTCTGCGACATTTGTTTATATTCATTTATATTTCGAAATAGAAAAACTACAATTTGGCATTTGATGATTTGAATATTGTACTTGCGAGCCTCCGTTTTAAATTGCAATCATTTCCACATTAAGTAACACTTGTTTCATACAATTCAATAAATAAGCTAGAATCAGTGAAGAAGACACGAACACTTAAGAGACATACTGAAAAAAGGATTTTCCAATATGGACGCTACAAAAGTACCGATACAGCGACAGCGAAAGACGTCATATTTTTCCCGCTTTTTTGACATTTCTCTTGAGTAATGTTTGTCATTTCATCATGGAAAGATATACATATGTACATACGTTCCAACAACGAGTCAAAATTATTACAATTTACTACGGAAATTCGGAGTCAGTGGCCTCAACTTTAAGAGCACTGCGTCCCAAGACCGGCAAGTTACTGTGAATGGGAATCGTTACCGCTCAGTGATAACCGAATATTTTTGGTCAGAATTTGATGTTATGGACTTGGACAATGTGTGGTTCCGACAATTGGCCACCTCGGTCGGTCGATTTATGCGTAAAAACTATCGAAAATTGTGTCTGGACTTCTGCAAGTTTGCCCGTGGTGGCCATGCAAAAGAAATCGAGTCCATATAAAATGGCAGCGAATGGAATAAAGAATTTAATTGATATCCCCAACCGCATTTGTAGCGCTCTTATTGAAAAACCCGTTATAAAATGTTTTCTTAAGGGTTGTCAATAAAGATTCTACTCAAAAGACGCTGCTCACCGCGGCTTGAAACCACAAAAATGCCTTAGAATTAGAGAAAAATATTTGTGTCTCCAATGCTTCCGGGTAATAAGCAAATCATACTGATGAAATAGGGAAAAGTGCGCGAGTTTTGACCCAAATCACTTGTGCTATTTTAAGGATATCTTATATACAGTTACTGTCACAGCCGGGTTTGATTTAAAAATGTTTTCATATATACGTCGGACACTATGATTTGCCCCGTCTTAAACAGGAAATGATTGCCTTATATTCCAAACGAGATGTGTTCGCAAAAAAAGTGACTTTAATTTTCGTAAAAATCTTTAAATTATACTATAGTGCAACAAAAGGTATTTAACAGGAATACTTTAGTTACATTTAAAGCCATCTGTAGATTCGAACGCACAATGTACATATGCGGGTTATACGCTTAAGATAAACGGTAATATTCAACTTATTCCCCACCATAGAGACACAGTGGCGCATTTAAAAAAGTTCGTTATGAATTTTTTTCTCAATTGGCTTGGTAATGAAAAAGTCTATTCACAAAGCCAATCATACTCAATTGTTTGACGTTTTTGTGACGTTTGTGAGTACTCTGCACGTGCTCCACAAAGTTTTCTTTTATATTAAATTTTTATTTTATTTAATATAAGTTTATATTTAGGTACTAGTAAATATGTATGTAATTGTGTAAATTAAAAATCCTTTTTTTGGTTTGTTAAATATTTTGTTACAAAACACAGCTCAAATGATTCAATGCATATTTGCGTTTAAGGCGTTTGCAAATCTTCATATCTTGCCAACGCCAACAGGCTTCACTTCGTCATTACTTCATTAGAATATTTATCGTATTTATCGTGACTTTCTGCACTTGTTCACTACTGACTGAATGTGATATTGAGTGACGGACACTTTCGGACGTAGGTACGTTGTCCATTAACCACTAAATGTTGCACCGGGCTTGCATTGCCTGATACAGAAGTAGTTATTTGTCTTACCATTCCGCTGCCGAGTTGCTGTAGTAGGCCAGAACCAGATCCCAGCGGTCCCGATGAGAGCACAGTTGAGGTACGTCTGGATCGTATCGATTGCATACTGGACGATAGTAAAAATGGCACACTGCTTGAGGTGTTCGGCATAGATCCACCCTGTTTGTTGGAGGATAATAAAGGAGATTTCTTTGAAAGGTTATGAAGTCTGTTCAAAGCATACAGTTGCTAGTGTCATACATATTTAATATCGTACAAATGTCGGTGTTTCTTGTGCGAATCTCGAAGAAAAATGCGCCAGTGCGTAGGGAGCCAATGGATATATTTTCGGTTATGTTCTGCGTGATTTTGTTTGAAAACTTTTTTATTTCCTCCTTCGAATCGAGCACTCGCACATTTTTCTTCGTTGGAAAGATGTTTGACAAGTTTTTGTAGCAGACAGTTTGCAATTTAAATAATGTGATGGGTAATGCGTTTATTTGAAGCTGTTGAACAATCATAATAAAGCAAAATTACGAACCGTTTAGGCAACAAACCAAACAACCAAACAACCAATTACACAAATTAACATTTTAATACAGAAATGACAATAACACAAATCAAAAATCAGTGAAACAGAAGCAAAGCAAGAAACGCAGAATTATTTGGTGTAAATATGTAGAGTATATGCGGTTATATAGTAGGAGTATATAATATTATTAATAGTTGCGGTAGTAGTAGTAGTATGTACGAGTATATTGCAAGAATACGACAAACCAACGCAAAACAATCATCAACTCAACAAACCTTGATAACATTTGTATTTATGTAACTATATACGTGTGCTGTGGATCAGGGTACACAATTACTCAATGCTTGCGAGCAAAATCAAGTGAACGTCCACAATACGGGCGAATATCAGCCGGTGAAAGCTTTTCGCAAGCGAAATTGCTACGTACATATGTTCACTGGACATTGCTCGCGAGCAATCGCGAGTTTTCGCGAACCCATATGAATGCATGTAACTGGAAAGTTTATAGTAAGCATAGCGTAGTGTTTGCGTTTAGAGTAACGAAAGGACATTCGAAAGCAATCGCTTGCGTATGAGTATAGAGTGGTGGTAGCGTGTAGTTACTTAAATACGTATAATATGTGTACATATGTACATATGTATGTATGTCGCAAAGTCATAGCGAAAACGTGTACTCACGATCATGCTCCGTGCAAGCTGCAATAATTTCCAATTAACCGAAAGTAAACGAAATAAAAAATATATTTCGATAAACAATGGAATGCACACATTTGTAGAGAAATCGCTTAGAGATGGGACGTTACACAAAAAAGAGAACAAAAAAACACTAATACGAAATGAAATTTTAACGAATATACGAAATTATATAAATGAATTAATGAAATTATGCCCACTGAGATAGACACAAGTGGCGAATGTGTGTATGTATATATGTTTGTAGGTGAGAATTTCAGTGAAGCTATCGCTGGTGAACACTGAGAATAAGTATGTAAATGGGAAAATGCAGTATTTGCACGCGCACAGAGAATATTTGCTGCGAATTTAACCTGAACATGAATATTTAAAGAACACTCAAATATGTAGATATTGAACGTTTAGGCTGCCGCTCTCTCTCTCTCTCTTTTGTTGAAAATACAAGAAGTCATTATAGTCAATTCACACAAACTTATAACACCGAAATCAAGTAACCTAAAACACGTCAACATTATATCACACTGAGACTTAAAACGATTTAATAAAAAAACAGTTATGTTATCGAAAAGGACAGTTAAAACAAAAGCGTTCTCTCTTTCTTATAGCAAAGATTTACAGTTAGTTCTGCACACTCTTTTTTCGCTTCAACATATTTTCAACTCACAATTTTTGCGCGAAAAAATCCATCTCTGCTCTATAAATTTTATATACCCGATAATAAGTACTAGTTCCACTTCAAAAAAATTTTCGAAGTAATCCTCATTTTTTCTTTTTTATTTTAACAACATTGACATAAATTTAAATATTTAGATATAAATTAGGTTTTGTGGGTGTGAAATACAGTATTTATGATTAGTCATATCATTTCAACAGATAAATTAAAATGTTTTAAAATCCTTGCCAATCAAAATATAAAAAATTTAGAATAAAATAATCATATATTTACTATTTTTGATTTATTGCCCTAAAGTCGAGTTCGTAGCTCTTTTAAGGGGTTATATACAGTTAGAATTTTCAAAACTTCGATTTTGTTTATTTTATTTCCTTAATGTACATATATTTAAGAATAAACACGGAAAATTTCATATCGTTCCGGTGAATATTTTCGAAGTTACGCGCAAATTTAAAAAGGCGTTTCAGAGTGCTTGAAAGTGTATTCCAAATTTTAAGCGCATTTTTCTCAAAATGATATTTTCAAAGCCGGTGACCAACATTACTAGAAAACGGCTAAATCGATTAGTTTCAAATTTTAACACGAGCTTCTTAAATATATTTTTTTAGTAATTAACCGAAGACTTTTTCTCACCGATAGATATTTTTTATAAATAATTTAAGTACGAAATTTTGATCAAAAATCATTTTTTTTTTAAACCGGCATTTTTTAATTTCATTTTGTTTATTCCTTTGATTTGCTTTAATAGATATACAATTACTTTAAAAAAATATGTTTCGTTTTTTTTTTAATTTCAGGGGAACCGATTCAGAGAAACGGTTTAAAAAAAATTATTGAACCAAGCGTTACAATTCCTAAAAAAAAACTATTATAATAGGCTCCTACTGCGCCGATACAGCGCTGCCAGCGCGATTTCCAAGCATTGAAGGCGTCACGGAAGGCAATAGCATTTAGAGCCGAGGTGAATGCTGTTTGGAACTCCTCTGTCATCTCAAATGCTTGCCTTTCATCGGCCTTTTCAGGAAACAAAAAAAGTCTGTGGGTGCAACATCTGGGCTCTAGGACGGCTGCGGAAGCGTTGGGATGCTGGCCTTGGTTAGATAGCTGTTCACAAGAGAGTCAGCACTTTTGGGACCATCTTCGCGCGCACCTTGCGCATGTTCAAGTGCTCCTTCACAGTGTCATGAAACACAGATTTTGATAAATTTAACATCCGTGCAATTAAACGAATACTTAGTCAACGAACTGAGTTCAAAACTTTGCGCACACGAGTCACATTGTCGGTGTTTGTCGAAGTCGCACAGTTTGCATCAGCGACCTCTTCCCGGCCTTCCAAAAAGGCCTGGTGTCACCGAAACACACCACTTCTTGCTAAAGCAACATCTGGGTAAGCCTGCTTGATCATATCAAACGTCTCTGTCGCAGATTTACCGAGTTTCACACAGAATTTAATCGCGTACCTCTGCTCTAACGAACGCTGCATTTTCGGCTTGCACCACTCACAGAAACACGTCGCGAAAATATTTGTCCTGACTCTTCTGGTGCTCGGAGACAACTGACTAGCCACTCGCTCGTTAGCTAGGAACGCCCTCCACTGAATCCAGTCGGTGCGCTCACTATCCGAACTACAGTCGCGGTGGACTACTACTTTCTGGACAAACCCTGTATAGTTCTCAGTAAAATTCTGGAAAATTCGCTTTTTTCGGCCTTCTAACTATATATAACCGCTTAACAAATGGATTTTTTATATAAGATAATACCTTGCATCTCTTACCACTTCCTTATATGCGGTAATAGTTAGTTGCCTAAAAATCAATAATATAATATACCAAAGATAACATATAAACACATTCGTAATTACAACATCTTTTAATTGTAAAAATATAAATATGTGAAATCATAAGTAGGCAGCCTTTTTCTCGAATACAGTATCGTCGATTATTTTGAAACACATTATCAACAGCAAAATGCAAAATATTCGTCACAAAATAATTATGAAAACAACGGAAATAATTGCTTAAGTAGAATAAATTTGTGTGTAGGCTTCAATGAAGCAATTAATGCGATAACAGTGTAGTTTTTGGAAAATAATCCAAATTTCAAAGCAGTTTAATCATTTGCTCTTAAGGCAGCTTTTCATAGTGGTTAGCTATTTTGCAACTTCACCGCATCCATATTAATTACTTCATTGCTCTTGGTAATTAAAACAGCTTTCATGGACAGTTAATACTTCTTGAGCTTACGAGTATCGAAATAAGAAAGAGAAAATATTTATCAACGTATACGATACAGCTGGTTATCATTTGACGAGCGTGCGGAGGCGAGTACGAGCTTGCAAAATGGCATGAAACGAACGTAACGAACAATTACACATGTGCTCAGCAGTTCACACATCACAAAACAAAGCGTCAATGCTTAATGCTTTAACATTATTTATAACCGTTATGATATGCGAATCGAACATCGCACCGTACTCGCACAAGATACCTGAGTTGACTTCTGAATGGCAATAATTGTTGAGACGTTTTTTAGACTTACAACATAGGCCGACGAGGAGGGTACCGACAAACTCGATCCTGAGCTACCGCGTGCACCAAAACCATACGTCTATTTGAGGAGGAAGTGTAGAGGGGTATTTACCATTTACCATTTACCAATTACCGTTTGTCATTATTATGTTAAGTAGTTGTTGTTGTTATGTGATGAAATGTAATCAGTGGTAAGGAAATGAGAAAAAGAGTTCCGATTTTCAATTTTTTATGACAAATTTGGTTAAATTCATTTTTTTATAAATGGGCAAACAAAAATATCTTCATTTAATGAAATATAGCTGCAGAATTACAAACGAAAATATATGATTCACTATATAAACAATTCAGCTATGCGATAGTAAAGCATTGGCATATAATGTTTTGTACAAACTGATTTTACTTCGCAATATAAAAATGGAACTATTGATGTATCATTGTATTTGTAAGTATAAAGTTATCAAATTACTTGAGAAACTATAACTTCACTACAACATATTCAAGTATTTATTTGTACTTTTTTTTGATTAACCACAGCAAAAGTAACATAGCGCACTCCCGCCCCACCCACAACTACTTATTTATACAGAATAATCAGAGTAATGAAGTCAGTGAAGCTTCCTTAAAATAAATGCCAACAAAAAAAAAACCAAGGAAATAAGGAAAAGGAATTAAAAGCTGAAATCAACCAACATAACCACAAAATAAATCAGCGGGCGCACAACTAAGTCGACGCACACGCTGTGGTATGAATAAGTGATGGATGTGTTGAGAGGAGGGCGGCCACTTACAGTAGGCGGCGACAGATTGATTGTCGAGCCGCGTCGTTCCTGTGGTCCGATGCTCGAGTGTCGGCGTGTTGGCAGCCCGCTGCCCGGTGTGCCACCTGGCGAGGAGGCGCACGATGGTGCAATGCGTATTTTCGGCGTCATCAAGGTGTTGTCCGACAGTCGTCGGTTGGGGAATGCATTAGCCACGCGCAGGAAATTACTATCGGGCGATGACGGCGAGCAGCCGAACCACCAGCCGCCCAGCATACCTGAACCTGTAAATAAGCGAACTGCAAAAATTAAAAATATTCAAAACAACACATTGCCCATGTCGGCTGCGGTCACTTTCTACATATGTAAGTACATTCAATGGCTTGTGTGTAAACATGAGCGTGTAGATATTTTTTGTAAGTCCTGCGATGTGCAACATCGTTTTGAATTCATGGGTGAGTGTGTGAGATCACATCAAAAAATAATTGAAAAGGTCGCAACCATGGACCACATATTATATGGCCTAAAGGCAACCTCCTCAACTATCGGGTGTATAATACACAAATTATTTTATTTGGCCTCAAATTTGACAGCGTCTTTATGAAGAAAAGAGCTTTTCGGGTAAAATAAACATCAACATTTTAATTATCTGTTATTACCTTCAACCCAGCTTCGTTGCGTGCTATTGTGGATAGAGTCAAGTACACATTAAGCATAGATACGCAAGTGGTATGGTTCCAGGGTTAACGAAGTATATGTCGGGATTAGTGCTACCTAGGCTGTTAATTGCCCCCCGAAGGCATTGAGAGATATTCAATTAGGGTTTTGGACAACTGGTGCTCAGCTGTGTACGTGCACTGCCTTCGGCCATGAGAACATTGGCGTCCTCGTTATGCTACGCGGCATTCGAAATTGATTTATTTGCAAAGTCAAACCGCATAGTTGGCTCCAATGTTATTATTGGCCATTTAACTGCCAACCAACGAACAATTATTCACTTTATTAAATATATATATCTTCTTTATATATAAAAAGTACGTGTCACGTTGTTTGTCCGCGATGGACTCCTAAACTACTGAACCGATTTTAGTAAAATTTAGCACACTGTGTCCAGTTCGAACCAACTTAGAAGATAGGATAGTAAAAACAATTCATAAATAAAAAATACAGTGAAAGCTCTACAAAATGGACGCTTTATTAAGCAAACATCTCATTTAACCATGCACGTTGTTTAGGTTTATTAAGTACAATCTATTAAGCGGACAAGTCTATTAACTGGACAGAAAGGCTGGCAACCAGACATTGAAAAAGCAGCCTTGAATTCGTTATTTTTTCCAATGAAATTTATTTGTATTAAAATATTCAAAATTTGACCTCAAGTACAATCCCTTCGATTCTTATGCCCACAGCAACGCGTGGCCGCATCCCTTAGTATAAGTATATGTATAAATATGTTTAAGTAAATTTTTGGGCTGAAAAGCCTACGTTCGACTCTCATGGGTATATGAGGCTATGTTAAAATTCTGACACATAATTCTATAGGTCATCTCGCCGTAAAGTCGCCAGAGGTTGGGATTGGTATCATGTAAAAAAATTTATTATTTTTCATTGCTAAATAAAATGATTCCACGCCGACGAAAATTACTGAGTTTGATTTTAGTCGGACTGCAAGCAAGATTTGATTTAGAAAGTTCAGCGAACTCCAGAAAACATTTTCCTACGATTTGCAAGAGTGTAAAATGTTCGGTTATACTCGAACTTAACCCCTCCTTACTTGTGTGCATATACAATGAAAACTTTCCAAAAGGGCATAATAAGCTGGAGCAAATTGCTCTGGTGTTACCGCTTTTACCAACAACTTTTTGGAGCTTTAGGCGTTTTTTTACTTCGCAAACGAGTACATATTCTTTGCTTCCAACTTGGTTCAAAATTCTTAAACCAAATATTTGTATGCAAATACGAAGTCATAAAAGCATGAAAATAGCTAAGTAGTCATTGAAAGAAGTCAAGCGAAATTAAATTTCAACTTTTAAGTTGTTTGTAAACGCATAAGCGAAATCAAATTGTGATATCTGATGGATCTTATTATTTGTTAAGTTAGAAACGCATTCATGGTGGTCATTCGGAGTTTGCGGCTTCAATGAACTGCCATTTCAAAATGCTTAAAGGTTAATAAGAGTATTTACAATTTCAATGTTTTCAGGTGTTTCCAGTGACTTTTGTCCAAGCTGACTTTTGGCCTCTAATGCACCGGCAGCAATTCCAGAGTCAACATCAAAGTACACAGCCAAGTAGCAATCAAGGCAAGCAACTTCACTTCTACTGAGTTCCAGGTCACAAGACGGGGGTAATGAAATAGTGAACGAGATTGCCAAGAATGGTGTACGTGAGCAACAGTGAGAAAACCATGCACTCTCTATACGACGATCTGGACAGAAACATGGTAAAAAACGGTCAGAATACTAACTGGTCATTACCTGGTGGCGACATATATCCGCAGAATAGGACTGACAGAGCGAGAAGACTGTGGGAAATATGTAAAGCAAGGCACTATTGAAACAATGGCGCATCTCTTGTGACCTTGCCCCGCATTGGTAAGACAACGCTGTAAGCATTTGGGGTCTCCACGGGATGATACACTTTCTAAGGTATCGATAGTGAGGGCGCATACTCTGTTAAAATTCGCATCAAGCGCAGACATCCTAAAGGATGACTACTCCTCATGGACCTAGTAACTGAACGTGGTCAATGCGTGACTCATTGGTCTGTCAGACTAACTTAACCCAACCTTTGTCCAAGCCAATTGGCGCGTTCTGCATTTATGTATATGTGGAATAATTTCCTCAGGTCTCACTTACCAAGAGGCAAATGACTTTATCGAACCGACAAAGGCCAACCTAAATTTTAGACTAATATTCAAATGCTATTCGGGGACTGAAACCGAAAGTTTACTCCCTCAATATAACATGGTGAGTGTCTAACAAGACGAGATCCGCTTTTCTCAACTACCACCATCTGCCTTTTCGGAAGTGGTGATTTCTGTCCGCATTTCGTTGTGTCATCTGCATATAAATATGGTATTTGTAGACATTAGGTTTTTGCTTGGTCAACTGAAAACACGCTTTTTCCACCAACGTCGACATGTTCATTGATATCATTCATATCGACATTGTTCGCGTGAATAACTAAAATTGCGTACTTTCAAGCGCGCCTACAAGTTCCCGCACACCTGTCGGTATGTAGACAAACACGTGCAATTCAGCTGATACATATGTATAGTACAATGTGTGCATGTATAGTGTTAATGTGAGTGAAAACAAATGATTGTTATATGTGTATGTACCTCCAGAATTCTTGCGTGCCATATCCTCTGCACTGGATGTTTTCCGCTGATCGATACGCAAATTGGGTATATTGAATGGTGGGGCATTCATGTTATCCGATGAGAATTGATGTCGCAGCGGACGATGGCGCTCCGGTGATGGTATTGACAGATTGTCCAGTTTCAATTTATTACGTTGCTGACGGTCAATTTGTTCGAGCATCTCTTGCAGCACCTGTTGGAAGTGAGAGTATCGCATGTGTTTGCATTGGTGAATGAGCTGTCACACTAACAACGACTAATTTATACACCCATGTGCTCTGCAGTCAACCAACAAACTAGTCAAGAAATGCATTCTGGAACTCTTAGAGAAATCAAACTACTCAAAACAATATCAGATCGATTTATTAATGCTTTATATTTTACTTAAGAATATTTGTTTATTTACATCTTCTCCTGGATTAAACCGAATATTAATTTCAAATAAATGATTTAACTACAAAACTATATCGCTTGTTAACTTTTATGTAGTATAATATATCATATATTATAAATCAAAAAACCGACTTGGACTTCTGTTTCTAACAACTTGTTAAACAACAGGACTAATTGTTTTGACTGCAGGGGAGCTGTGATATAATGTATATGTACTGCTATGAGCAAAAAATAGTAAGACTTTGTTCATAATTTTTTAAAATTCTTAATTTATTTTTCAAAATCTACGTCGTCTCTCTAAAAGTAATCCTCCTTGCTTCCAATACACATGTGCCAACGTTTTTTTTTCAATCCATGAAACAGTTGTTAAAGTCAATTTCCGGAATTACCTTCAATGCGAGTAGAGATTCTCGTTTAATGTCTTCAATTGACTTAAAACGGTGTCCCCGGGGCGGTCGTTTGAGTTTGCTGAACAGTCAGAAATCACGAGAAGCTAAACCAGGCGATTGCAGCGGTTGCGCCACGATATTGGTTGAAAATTTTACGCAAAACTCACGAAGAATCAATTCAGTATGTGACGGTATTATCGTGGTGCAAAAACTAAGAGTTGTCGGCTCATAATTCCGGCCTATTTTTACGAAAAACTTCGCATAAACAATAAAATAGAATTACTTGTTGACAGTTTAGCCGAGGAGAAGGAATTCAGAGCTCAATAATAGAAGAAAACTGTCAACATAACCTTGATTTTTGACATGCTTTTTTCGGCTTCGGCTGCCTTTGTCGTGATATTCGGCCAGTTTCCGCGTCATAAGCATAAATTCAAGATTCCTCTCCACTAATAACATGTTTCATGACATCCTGGTAGTCGGAAAGCATTGTTTTACAGACGTTAGTTAACGCGACGCTGTTTTTCGAAAAAATGTAGTGATTTTTGAACAAATCATTTCTTAGGCCCAAAAGGTCTTTCAAATGGTTTTCACTGATCCTTTCGATATGCCAACGATGCCAGTAAGATCTCTGACTGTTAATCGTGGATTCTCAAGCACAAATCATCAGTTGATGTTGATGGCCGTCCTAGTTCATCGTCAAAGCGCTCTCGACCCTATATAAATAGTTTCTGACAATCAAAAATACTTACTCGCAACAAACAATTATCACCGAAGGCCTTTTCCAACATTCTGTACGTTTCGGCGCCAAAAATTTGATTCCGCAAAAAAAATTCGATGGAACTTCTTTGTTGAATAAATTTACTCATCGTAAAAAACCGCCGAGTGCACTGTCTGTACTTCAGAAAGATAATCGTACACTAAACATTAATGACTATTTTGATGTGGCATTTGTCACTGACAGCCACACCAATCTATGCAAAACTGTTTCGCACGGAATTTAAATCAAAAAGTCTTACTATTTTTTGCCCACGATGTATGTGAGCAGGCATGTATGCTATTCAATGAGGATAGGATTGCTTGAATCTGTTAGTATTTTTTAAATATAAGAATGCTAGTATTAGTTTAGTCTCATTTTACCTCCACCAGCATGCAGTATTGTTCGAGATTCAGACCCGGATTAACGGTGTGTGGTATCAATAGTGGAAGCACATGCGTAGCCATTGTCTCCACCGTCAGACCATATGTTTTATCGACAACCATTTTATGATATATATCTGCAAGCAATTAAATAGTTTTTGTGCAATTTATTCATCAGGAAATGAGTTTAAAAGATAAAAATCTAATAATTTGTATAGTACTAATGCAACCAAAAATATAATTCTACGCTGATAACACAACCGTTGTGAATCGTGTACTATTGAAAGGTATACAGGACTGGAGCTTCCTTTAGGTCATCATATTATAAATTAAAGGCTACTTTTATCAAACAGAAGATTCCCACTAACTTACTTGCGTACTTTTCTGGAATTTAAATTTACAAGCAGCATAGCTCTATGTAAGCGCCTTTAGTACTAAATCTAAATGCAAAGCATATAGATTCAATTCGAGTGTTACAGTTAAAAATAACTGATTTCCATAAGTTCTTTATGCCTGATTAAGCCTGATTATCAACACTGAATCAAATACTTACGCACTGTACGCATCACTATATCCGGTTCCGGTATGCGGACATCGCCTAGCAGCTGCAGCACCTCTTCCATAACCTTTTGCAGCCACATTGAGAAGCATGTTTTGGAAAAAGATGAAAGAAATCATTTACGTATTTAGTAGAAGTTCAGATTGGGTGGAAGTACTCTGTTCCGCATTTCATGGCGAAAATACTGATTGTATACAGAAAAATTTGTAAATTTAATCACCTGAGCACGCTCCAGTTTGTCCATGAGTGCCTCTATGCAGATAAGTACGTTTTGCACAATTTTCGGATCTGCTAGATTCTTTTCGAACACAGACTTCACCTTTGGAATCACCATGCGTCTGATGGAAACATCTTCGATATTGTCGAAAACATTTGTAACTGCCACAACAGCAGCGCTCTGGGAGTGGAGCATAAAAATGAGAGTTTATAATTTGAACTCGCAAAAATTTCGAATATCGAAAATCGAAATAATGTTTTCTTAAACCTTTTAAAATCTCATATGGCATGCAGTTTGTAATAAGCAGCTAGAAATTTTAAAATAAATTTTAAATGAATTCGAGCTTTTTACCTGCACCTGTATCGTTGAGCTTTCGAAAGCAAAAAACAGCATTGGAATAATGTCGGTGGTGACATCTCCCGGAGCGGTCTTCTCTATAATAAGATGTAAATTTTCCAACAAGGTCACCGTGGCTTGTATGGACTTGGGCGACCCGAAAATTACCCTGAAAATAAAAGTTTGGCAAGCAATTCATCTATAAAGTAAATGACTTTTACATTTCTTTTGGCTAAACTTATGCTTATTAAAATTTCGTAGTCATAGGTATGAGCACTTCTGTAAAGCGGTGCTAGGAGACACATTCATGACGCACAGGCGTTTCATTAATACGCAACACAAAACAAAAATAAAACTTCCTTTGACTTGTGTTTAACGAGTGCTTGGAATATGGCAAAAGTTCCCATTCGTCTTGGCGCGAGCATGTGTATATATTTTTTTGTTAGGTTTATCGTGCCACCAAATAGCGAGAAAAATGTAAAGCTCCAATAAGAGGATAAATTTTACAGCGAACACACAAGGACAATGCGACTTTCGTGTGACAAACTGACAAACTTAAATTGTGCAAACAACTTTTATCGCAACGACGACAATGAGGGACATGACGAACACGAACGAGAGTCAACAATTCAAGAACAAGAACACGAAACGGTAAAAATAAGCACAAGTGAATTGTGACGAGCGAAGATGAAAAAACAAAAACAATACATACATGAAATTAGAAGGCAAATAAAATAAGTATAGTGCCGGCGGTAATGCTCCGTGTCTATTTGGATTCTACTTGCGGTGGCATGAACCGGACGCAATGAAATGCGCTGAGCACTGCTATTGGTAACCTAATAAAAACAACTTGAGCACAAACGGAAGTGGCTGATGACTCAAAGCGGTGGAACAAGTGGGACTGGATAACTTACTGCTAAAATATAATGACAAATACGTTTTAAAAACATAAACTGTATTACTATATTTATTGATAAAAAATTTTGAATTATGGAAAATAAACCACTTGACAGGAAACACGATAAAATAGTTATAACTCTGTTTAAAAAATGTTGTAATCGTATTAAAATGTTTTGATTTCAATTTTAAAAATAGTTTGAAATCAAAAGCTTAACACTTACTTCATCGTTGGCGCCATAATCGACTCGTATTCGCCCGGTGATGCCTCCTGTATAAGTTTAATGACGGGCTGCAAAACCGCTGCCAGTACTTCGCCATTGCTGATTTCGGCCTGCAGCATTGGCCACACATTTTGCCACCACAATTTCTGCAATAAAACGTTAATTGTTAGGCATAATGAAATGGCGGTCAGCGTAAAATCTCTCTCATACATAAAAAGTAATATATTTTTTTATTTTACGATTTTTTGTTTGCCAAAGCTTTGGGTGGAAAATTAGCAAGTCATAAAAAGCAAACAACAACGGCCAAAACATTACGATTAAGTACTAGCAGTCGCCGCAGAACCACCTAAGTAGAGCACAGGGGTACGCGGCAACAGGTCCTTTTATGTGCCAAGCAATTGCTGTCTCATAAATGTGTCGGAATTTCATTTAGCCATTAAGCGCGCACCTGACGCCGTGCAGCGCTTAGACACACACAGCCGCTGCCAAACTACAGTTACTTTCATCTACAGGTAGAATGCACACATTTGCAAGGTGAGTTTCGTGGCGGTGCTTTGATGTTTACTGCATAGTCAGCTGTTGCATAAAATTTTTGTTTTTGTTTTTGCATTTTTGTTTTCTTTACACTTAAATAACGTGAAAACCCTGAATATTACTTATTCCCATCAATTGGCTTGCTGCTGTGAAATCTGCTCCAGGTATAAGTGGACGGCAGTCAATGCTTTAAGGGGCTATGCCAGTGTGACATTTTTTTTTTGCTTTTTCGATAGTTTATATTTTCAAAAATATCCTGTGAAATCGGCAAGGTCGTATTTGAATAGGTTTTGGATGGCAGCGTTCTAAACAGCGATCGCTCGCAGGTACAAGCGACATTTTTCAAAATTGCTCGCATCATAACTCAACAGAAATTAACCGATCGACTTCAAATTAAATCTGAGTATTCTTGAATACATTTACTATACAATGATTTTTCTTTCTGATTGGTTGAAAATTGTCAATTTGGCATTAAAAAAACGACAATTTTTTTTCTAAAAAAACGTTTTTTTTTTTCAAATTACGCCATTTTGTTAATTTTTGATATTTTTCAAAGTTCCTAGGAAATATCTTTAAGTTTAATACACTTTTTGAATTTGTTTGCTTCAGCTACTCTTTCGGCCGGAATCACGCAAGCAGTTGGGGCACTTTTTTTGGCACCTCCAAAGACAGCACATAACTCCGCTACTTTTCAATATTTTTCTAAAAAAAATCTTAAAATATAGCTGAAATTATACATTATTACGTTTAAAGATGTTCGAAGCATTCAATCAAAAAAATTCACGAAAATCACCTAATTTTTCATGCGATACACTGGTACGAGTATAGCCCCTTAACGAAAGTTTTTCCGGGGAGTACATAAGCATATTGTGAGTAAATGTGTGCTGGCTACTTACTCTCGGTATCAGCGGCATCGCTTCCATTAGCGTGTTTTTGTAGAAGTGAGATTTCTGCGATGTGTCCTTCATGTTGACCACATCTAAGAACTTGAGCGCATTTACACCGGGATCACTGCAAGTACAAGCGTACGTATGTAGTTATACATGTGTGTAAGTATGTTTGATGTTTTCACAACCAATTTATGAATGAAAATTTCTAATAACAACAATACTGCGCGACGCAGCCATTAGCATCAAAGTTTATTAACAGTTAAACAGATTAAATTCCAACTGAAAACGCCGATACGAAGAAATTTTCCATTTGATTATGCTTTAACTGAAATAAAAACTTTTTTAAGCATACAACTTCAGCACTCGCATCAAGAGCTTATATTTTCAATGTGTCGGAACGGCGCAAAATTAAAAAAAAGTCCTCTAAACACACTTTACTTCTTTTCGAAGGCAAAACAACTGTCTGGCCGTGCAAGGCTACATAAGCCTATGTCTGTACGTGTGTATCACCATTGCGTTGGTGTGTGAGCGTCGCTTCCCGTGCTGCATCCAAGCAGACAACCAAACAAACTACTTTTAAGCCTTGCGGGTAATGTACTTAACCTGTGTAAACAGTGTGGATCTCGTTTCAACAAGATAGAAAATAAGGAATAAAAGAATTGTTGACAACATTTAAATTATCTTTAAAGTGGTTTAATCTCCAGCAGAATGGAAAGCGCAAATATTTGCTTGCTTACGAGTTTCAATTTATACTTGCTCTTGCCGCTCACTTCGGACGCATTATTCCACCTTTTACTCGCCCTCTTTCGTGGTTATACCCATTTACGTGACCGGCCGTCGACATTTATAGAAAGTAGTAATGCACACCATCACATGTTGCTGAGATTTAAATTTCTACTGAAAGTTTGCCTCTTTTGCACTGACCATAATTATTCTTAAGTGCCGACCAAGAACCTTGAAGGATTGGCTCTTAAGTGAATATAGTAACTTGAAATTGGATTTTAGAGAAGTTAAGCAACTTGACAAATTTAACGCCTGCCAAAGTAGGCTAACAAATGATGTTTAGTAATTTCAGTCTAAAAATATTTAAAGGAATCTGGAGCCACAGATAAAACTGGTTCGAAGCATAATTAAGGTCATATCGTCAGCTAAAATCCAAAACAACGAAACGAACAACAACCGAAATTGAGTTTTTTGTTGCTTACGATTCACTATATCATATTAGACATATGTAGCATAGAATTTTCGGCTTCCGCTGACATATATAACCCGTATATAACCTATATACCCAATATGTAACCATTTTATAACCAAAATATAACCGATATATAACCTAAACTTAAATGTTGTTTAAATATGAGTGGCTTCTATTATACCTTTTTCTCTTCGTCTGTAAACTTACGAAAAGTGAGGTTACGTTATTTTGCATTTTAGGTGACGATAAACAACAACAAATGTTTAGAATTGTCGGTTATAAAACTTGAGCTAGACTCTCAGGGGAACTTTTCTGTATAACACCTTATTTAGACTCTCTTTTCCACAATCTTATAAATTTCTTGAAATATCTCACAATAACCCGCGAATTATCTAACGTCATCTCAACATTAAACTGATTTTCATTGATAATTGCAACCCTGCAAATCAAGAATGTCGAGTATTTCTCATCCAGTAAATCGCCTTAATGCGCGTCTAGTATTTTCATGTCTATCAGCATCCTTCAGTCTAGACACAGCCAGCAGCGGCGGATGCGTCAATGTCTCTGCCACACTCATTACAAAAAGTGGCAGCAGCACCGTTCCTCGGGCTATGAACGAACAAACAGCCTCGCGCGATATCACGCTTCCAGAAGTGCAAAACAAAACTTAAAGCAAATCCAAGTCAGTAGACTACATCAAGCTGCGCAATGAGGGCCATCAACTACAGGAAAACTGTAATTTACACCTTTGTATTCTGTTGTACTTTCTGCTTTGTGCTATGCCAGCGCGCTTTCTCCATTATCCCCGTCTGTGTTATTTTCCACAAGTATTAAATATTTAGTGTGCGAGTGTGTGTGTGTGCGAGATTATGTCTCAATAAATCGCAATCTCAGAATGGCGTAACACTTGTCAATCAGCATAAGGTTAAGTTAAACAAACCACAACGGTACACACTCCTACATTACTCCATATACGTATCGAAACGCACTTCTCACCAAGTAAATGGCGCGAGTGGCAGACTCACACAGCAGCTATGCATACACATGCATATACTCGTACAGTATTCATTCGCTTTGTGTTATTTTATACAAACAAATCTCTTACGAGGTAATCGCCTACGTTATTCCGTCGCGCGGGGTCAATTGTTTTCGAGAAGGCTGAGAAAACGTGTCACACTGCATAAATAATGGCGCCAACCTTGGGGGGAAAGTGATGGGAGGTAAATGCCTGAGAACACTTTCATTCCTCAGCAAAAATTCTGAACATTTGACATTCCAAGAATTCTGAACAATTTCGCCCCCCGAACCTCATAATTTTACTCTTCGCACATACGTAACTAATTTAAAGCCTGACTTGAGACGATCTATTAAAGTAAATTTATACGTACATACAGGGTTTGCCCGGAAAGTAATAGGACTGATTTTCTTTCGCCGCAACTGTACTTCGAAGTGTGCACGCACCAACCGGATTCAGTAGAGGGCGTTCCTAGCTAACGAACAAGCGGTTGGTCAGTTTTCTCGGAGAACCTGGAGACGCGCGACGTGTTTCTGTGAGTGGTGTAAGCCGAAAATGCAGCGTTCGTTAGAGCAGAGGAACGCGATTAAATTCTATGTGAATCTCGGTAAATCTGCGACAGAGCCGTTTGATATGATCAAACATGCTTACTCATACGTTGCCTTAGCAAGAAGTGTTGCGTTTCGGTGGCAGACCTTTTTGGAGGGCCGGGAAGAGGTTACTCGTGTGCGCAAAATTTTGAACTCAGACCGTCGACTAAGTATTCGTTTAATTGCCCAGATGTTAAATTTATCAAAATCAAAGTCAAAAGACTTAAACGAAGGGTCAATCGGGTCCGACAAGACATCGCAGCCGATTGGAAGTTGTACCACGACAACGCGGCTCACAACACCTTTTTAGTGAACAGCTACCTAACCAAGGTCGGCATCCTAATGCTTCCGCAGCCGCCTATAGCCCAGATGAGCCCCCAGGACTTTTTTGTTTCCTTGCCTGAAAATGCCGATGGAAGGGAAGCATTTTGAGACGACAGAGCGGATCCATGCAGCATGCGCCTCGATTCTCAAGGCTATTCCGGAGAATGCTATGCGTGACGCCTTCAATGCTTGGAAATCGCCTGCAACGACGCAGGATGAGCCTATTTTGAAAGTTTTTAAAGAATAGTAACGATTGGTTCAATACATTTTTTTTAAATCGACTCAGTCCTATTACTTTCCGGACAAATCCTGTATCAAAAATTTGAAAATTTCGGCAATGTTTAAATCTACCGCTGAGGATTAACGAATTGTTAGAAATTGTAAAACTTTATATGCTAATGACTAAATTTAAATTAAATTTGCGGGGTTATGCGTCAGGTAAACCCTATGTATAATTTGCAATTTATACCGGTGAATTCATTATTAGTTTTTGGAACACTTACTCGTATAAATATGTAAGTTTTTGAGTAGTACTTACCTAAAGTATTTAATCAATTGCAAAAGTTGCGCAGGCGGTCGAGCGGTGGGATCTCGACTAACCAAGCGAGAGGTAGCCTCCTGTAGTGGTACCGGTACTCGCGGCAACATTTTCTGCACAGTCTCCTCCAGCTGAAAGTATTGCATCAAAATAACGCTTTAACTTTTCTTTAGTTTTTGTAACACTTTATTGTTAAGAGTTTCAATTAGACTTCTCAGTAATAGCACTAAACAAATTAGTGACTTAATTAAATTAATTAAAGAAAAACAAACAAAATTCTGCCTTATTAGGAAGGTAAATAATGGCGAAATTGCCACTTAGGCAGGGTATTCAGTAAATGGCTCGCCTTACATATCTAATTGGATGTAGCTTTCAAAGTCTTTGTTTCGTGTTTCTCTTCATTTTAAAATTATATTAAACTTTGCAAGGCTCGAAATCATAATAATCTCATTTCACATAAGTGGTAATTTCCCAAAATTTCAATTGATCAATCATTTGTGATGAGCCAGAAGTTTCCATGCCTCTGCCAACACAAGCGCCAGGTTCTTTATCAATGTCAACAGCACTTTGTGAATAAACTTCCGATACTTGTGTTCACTTGAAAGTTAAACTTGATAGTCTGCGTTTAAGACTCTTCAGCACAGAATTTCACTTTTCCATTTCATCCGAGCTCTTCTCGTGAACAAACACTTCAAACTGGCCCATAACCAAAAACAAAAACTAGAAAAAGTCTACCATCAAGGAGTCAATTTACCATTGTTTTCTCTGCGTTTTCAAAGCCTCACGCCATTTCAGTAAATGCAGTTGTTGTGGCAGTTGAATGGGGAATATTTGCATACAGACATACACACATACATGCATTTCACATGGAATGCTTCTAAAAAGGGCGGAAGAAATAATTCTAAAAATTGCATGAAGCACTGTTAGTTTCAAGGGGAGGAACTTTTGTCGGTAAACGTGTGAAATAGCAACTGGCTAGCACAGAAATCAGCTAGAGCCGACATTGCTGACATTACGACGGATTTGAAGTCATCATTGGATCGCTTTCATGCACAGCAATGGGAATTACTTCATTCAGAGGGGAGGTTGAAAACAAAAGATTTTATATTTCTAAAACATAATCCAAAGTATGATATACATATATCGAATGGGAAAACTAAAGAAAAATAAAATATATCTCATAAAGGAAAGAGAAGAAGAAAGAAATCCTGGTCAGCTGTTCATTAAGCCTTATCGCATTGCATTTCCCTCCTAATCTGGGATGATGCTGAATCTGCACATTGAAATAATAAAGTATTACGTATATGACGTATATGTATACTTCTGCAATATGTTCTAGTGGTCATTATGGAGGAGTTTCCCGTCAGTCAATTAGACGCTTAGTTTGTTGAAAATTGAATTTTCCTTTTTCCTCATGCATTTATTTCCAGTTCCAGGTAAACCCATAAAGGCTTACCTTGCACGTATAACTTTAGTTATGAAGTTAGGAATTTTATTAGGATTCGCAGACAATTTTTTATTGAATTTGCGTTAGTTAACGAAGAGCGCATTGTGCACTGCGCGAAGCCGCGGGTTCGGTGCAGGAGTGAGTGGCGTTCATGAATGTGTGAGATTATGTATATACGTTTTTCAGTGTTTAAATATGAAAAAAATAAATAAATTATATGCAACTTTTTGTTTGTATGATTTAATTACAAGCGAACACTGATATTTCAGAAAGAGCATTAAAAGTAACAGAGTTGCTCATTCACTTGCTAGTTGATATGGTTAATATATATAACATATTGCTTACCATCTCCAATTGCTTCATATAACTCGAAACTATATTACCGGCTTGGATGATTGGCCGTCCGCTATTGAAAACAGCACATATTACCAAACCCAACGAGAACATGTCACTAAGTAGGCTGCCCTTCGAAGTTAATTGAGTCTCGGGAGCTGCGAAAACAGACACAAAAGGCGAATATTTTAAATTGGAACCATGTGATTGTTCACAAAGAACCAGCAGGGAATGTACAGCAATAGAAGAACACAACTGATCACCAGAATATAGTTGTATTAGTTGGTTAGAAGTCCATCTTTCTACTTACCCATAAAATCCAGATTAGGTTGAGCCATTTTTGAAACCTTGTTACTCCAAGGCGGGCAAGGAACTAACTCATTTACATCAGTCTCATTCATTCTTTCTGTTAGAAATAAAAAAACATGAACATGATCACATAAAGTTAGTTCCACTGATATGATATTATGCTCTTTTTAAATAATGCATACATATGTATGTCTGCTATAAAATTATTTTTTAAATCATTCGAAATCGACACCGGTACTTAATGTTAAAGTTTCCATCCTTACTGCCGACTTTATACCAAAAATATCAGACATTTCGTGACATATCTTAATGAAATGGGGGGTGCATATTTTTTTGACAACAAAGGGGTTTAGCTTTAAAAATATATGAAATCGGAGCAGACCTAGCGCAAACCCCACTATCCACCTGAAAGAGTATGTACACAAACAATGCTACACAAGTTTTCTCCAAATAAAACAAAAACAGTTTGGGATATCAGTGAAGATGTCATAATGTATGGAACTCGATTTCTTTTGCATGGCCACTACGGGCACGCTTGCAAAAGTCTAGACGCTGAACCCAATTTCGACGGTTTTCAAGCATAAATCGATATTCGTAAGAAGATCATCAATCGTCGCTGGCTTGTTGGCATAGACCATAGCGATTCCCATTCACAGTAATGTGCCGACGGTCTTGATGATCATGGAAGAAGTACGTACCAATGACGCCGCCGGCCTATTAATCACATCAATTTGTAATTTTTTCGGGATGCAATGGTGAGTCATGGAGTACGTGTGGATTACTGCCTAACCAATAACGCATATTTTGCTTATTGACGGAGTCATGCAGCCAGAAATTAGCCTGATCGCTGAAGATGATTTTTCGTTGAAAATCCGGATAATTTTCAAGTTGTGGCTCAGTTCAATTCACGAAAGTACGACGATTCTGGTGGTCAAGCGGCTTCAGTTCTTACGTCAATTTGATCTTGTAAGGATGTAGCCCAAAATCTTTTCGCAAAATTCGCCACAACGACGCCGCAGAGATGCCCAATGCTTGAAAACGACGTGTGAAAGACTGATTTAGGTCTTCCTGAATTGATGCGCTAGCGGCAGCAATATTCTCCACACTACAGGCAGTTCTTTGTCTTACTAGCACGGGAACATTTTGTGGATTCAAATTTTTCCACTAGACGCTCAATTTTTGATCTGACAGGACGATTTTGACGACCATAAATTGGACGTAGCGCTCTAAAAGTTGAGCCCACTGACTCCGAATTTCGGTAGTAAATTTTAATAATTTCGACTCGTTATTGGATCGTACATCTTTCCGTGATGAAATGACAAACCTTACTAAAGAGAAATGTCAAAAAGAGGAAACAAATATGGTGTCGTTTATAGACTCCCTATTGAAAAACTCAGCTTGTCCTTGATCATTTATATATATAAATTGTATAATATCTCTTACTTTTCCTACTAGGTATTATAACTGATAAACAATCCAATTAAATTTCAGACAGTAAGGCCCATTTTCATTCGAAGTAGTAGAAAAGTTGTTCTTCCAAAAAGTTGGTAAATTAGTAATAAATTTGCATAGAAAAATACTCACCAATAAATTCTAAGCCAGCCAATTTCCACGTACCCCGCTTTGTTACTAATATAGATGAAGGACACACATTTCGATGAATCACGTGGCCCGAGTAGTGTAAAAAGGATAATGCTTCCACCAGCTGCAGGAGAAAACAAGTGCATAAATCGATACAAATACACGTAAATAACTGTAAAGTTGAATACTTTGTGATGGTGGTTGAAGTGATACTTCATAAATTTTGAATAATTTTCACCGAATGGGCTTGTTTGTATGCAAGCAGCCACTATTTACTCATTTCTTTCACATGCTTTTCTTCTAAATACATGAAATTGATATACTGGCACTCGAGTTAAATACTCAAAACTTGGCAATGCTTTGAAACTTACAAATATTCAAAGTTTCCAATTAAATCAAGTGGAAAGTTCAAAAGATTTGCTTTGGTAATAGATAGTTTCAGACTTGCCAAATTTGCCAAACTTAATAACTAGTTTTGCTTTCAAGTCGAATTCTCTACGCGATTCTGCTTCTGCACGGCAAAAGTGCATTGTGCGAATGCTTCACGAAATTCGTGCAATTACGCACACGCTGCAGAAATTGACTGAGCTTGTGTGGAAGTATTATGGGAAATTGAAAAATAGGAAAACTTGTGTCTTGTATTTTTTAAACTTTTAGAAAATGCTGGTTGCACCTGCTCATTTGCTTGTATTCAAGATTAAAGTAAGCCAAAAAGTTAGATCAATAAGACTGTTACGCGAGTCGAAGTGATTGATTTTAGAATTATTTTAATGAATTAACACATCTTGAAATCAGTCAAAATGAAAGCAAAAGTTTAAAATTCTGTTTAATGGTTCTCACTCATCAGAGAAAAATAACTTAAAATATAGTAAAATATTTATTTGAAAATAAAATTATATTTCCTAGTCAGCAAGTATTATTGCAAATATAATTCTCTAATAATAATTCTCTCATAATTCTCCATTTACTAATCGAAAGATCTGCCGATGATTTCCATTGTTAAAATTTGTGAAATTCAATTGTTTTCTTATTGGTTAAAATTGTGCGCTGAACTGAAAGTAGCAAATTAATTGGTTTCATATTTCTCAAAACGCCTATACGAATTATTTTTACATTGGTTTGCTCACACATATACACACACATGTAGGCCAATAAGGTTTTTGTGCTCAAAACTCACTTGCAGAAAGCCGTATTTCAATTCGATATCCAAAAAGTTGTACTCCTTCGCATGAGCTGGCCGCTGGGGCCCTGCTGTGTTCTGCTGTTGACTGCTCTGCGTGCCCGTCGCTCCACTGTTCGAAGGCATGGCCACATTTTCATAAGTTTTCGATTCCTGCAAACATTTAACCGAGAATTTATGTAACGATATATGATTGCTCATTTGTGAATTTTCCAGTTATGTACACAGTTTTTAGCGTTAAAGTTTTACTATTATACAAAATAGTCATGTGATTTAGTTTTTCGGATCAAGAACTTAATGGCACAACGCATTTGCACCTGAGTTGCGGTCTAGAATGCTGCAACAACATTTTTTGTTGGAATTCATATCCTACTATGCACTTGTGTAATAATATAGATTAATAAACACATATACATAAATACTAAAACATAGTGTAGAGAATATGAGCATCTGCATTATTATGAACCTTTTTTTCAATTAAGTTGTTGTATAAATCGGATTGCTGTGCGGAGGCTTGAATTTGGTTGTTCTTATAGGAAGGCCTAGATAAGCTTCCCATGGGCACCTAATCAATTACTTGCTAAATTATACAAATATTTTCTGTTGGATGCAAACCGTTGATCGTTAAAATTTTCAGAATTTGTTATACCAGGTTGTTCAATAAGTTTTGTCGTTCGATAAGAAAAACACAATTTTATGATTCAAAATACACTTTATTATTCAGTATAATCACCCTGAATATTAATACACTTTCTCCAACAATCCTCCAATCTGTGGATTTTTTTTCTGCAAACCGGGTCTTTTTTTTACGAATTTTTACCTTCAACTGCTCCAAAAGGTCGCAATAATATTCTGAATTAATTGTTTTACCAGTTGGCAAGTTATCCACATACAGAATTCCTCTCGCATCCCAAAAAACTGATGCCATAAACTTTTTGGCCGATTTCTGGACACGAACTTGTCTCGAAACCGAACAGCCAGGTTAACACCACTCTTTAGCCTCTTGTTTTGATTCAAGATCATGGTGATAGACCCAAGTCTCATCGATAGTTATCATTTTTAAAACGTTCCGAATGTTGCTGATAAAGTCACATTTGAATGTGTTTTTGTTCTATTGTTAGCGAATGCTGCATCCATTTCGCACACAGCTTTCTAAAACCAAAAATTTCACTAAAAATATGGCGGTATTTTGGCTATGATTTCTGATGTTGATGCGTTTTTTGGACGTCCTTCACGTGGATCGCCGTCCAGGCTTGTACAACCATGTTTAAATTCAGTAACCCATCTTTCCGCTGTCCTAATTGTAGGTGAACAATCAATATACACTTTTAACATTCGTTCGTGAATTTCTTTTGGTGCTACACCTTCCAAAAATAAGACTTTTATCACTGTATTGTTACCATTGTAAAAAAATACTGTGACACGGCGACACTAAATGGCTTGTAAACAAATAATGAATTGACAGATTGAAATAAAACTTCACATACGTTCACCAACCAAACAAAACAAATTTTGGGCTAGTAGTAACGCCCTCTCTAATCGAACGACAAACTGAACAACCTGGTATATATAAAAAATGCACTATTGAAGGGCATTACAGCTTCGGCCGAAGTTAACTTTTTCCGATTTCCTTCATATTACTCTTATGTATAACAAACAAGAACAATTATTATTTACCGATGTTGGTCATTGATGAACGAATTTTCTAACTAGTTCTACCTTTAATATAACATACGAAAATTTACCCGAATGCAACTCAGGTGCACGTAATCAAATGCAAAGGTCGGTTAGCGGGGCGTAGTGCTTGACGCGTAAACAGTCTGCGGTGTATCAATTTCCGCAAAACTGCACACAGCACTCCCACCAGCTGGGAGACAGTAAGCGCTCTTCCCACAGTTGAAAATGTATGTTTAGAGTCTCATACTCGCCAGCCTCCTGCCGTTCCCGCTGCCAAGTGACACAGTGTCAGTGGCAGCTTTGGCAGCCTGTGTTGCATATATGTATACTCACGCCAAACGCAGCCGTTGATAGGTGAAACCATATTCGAGGCGTTGCAAGTTGAGTATACGCTGGAGGCCAGAAGAGCAGCAGAGAAGATGAGAAGATGTGGTGTGTTTTACTGTGGGCGAGCAAGCAGAGATGCTACACCCCAGCATTAGTGGTCGATATAAGCCGAAATGTGAAAAGTTTATCTCTCGCAATGTGCCGCACGTGACCAAATGCCGAACACGCTCGGCTGCCTTAATGCATAGGTGTACTTAGTGATCTATATACGAGTGTTTATGCAACTTTAGCTTTGTGAAGGTGACTTTTGAAAACCACTGTGCTGCATAACCAAAGATGAGGCAAAATTAATGCATATAACGGGTGATGCAAGTAGGGGTACTTTTTTCAATTACCCTTTTTTGACAGCTCACGTGTGAGTCCTGTCAAACTGTCATGTTATTTTTGTTCAGTATTGTTTGGCATTACATATATTGATGGGAGGACTTACGCCTAGACAACGGTTATAAATCCTCAACTTTTGGTAAAATAATCGGCCTACTGAGTGTACTATTGGGAACTCCATCACTCATATTAAGACCTAACATTCATTATTAGATAATATTCGACTGAATAGCAGCCGAAGCGGAGAGTGTAAACGAACGACTTGGCGCATTTTACCGCGAGATCTTAAATTGAGCGCAGAAATTACAGCATGTGCAAAAACTGAAGCCGTTCGGCCTTCTAAGCGATATCGCTTCGCTCTATGGGCTCTTGAAAAGTTCCAAAAAGATCCGACGTTTTCGAGCCAAATTTTGTTCAGTGATGAGGTTCACTTCCGGCTCAATGGTTAGGTTAACAAGCAAAATTTCCGAATTCGGGACGAAGAGCAACCTGAAGAGATTCCATAGCTGCTAACTCATCCTGAAAAATAACGGTTTGGTAAGGTTTGTGGGCCGGTACAATCTTTGGTCCATATTTTTCAAAAATGACGCGGATGAGAACGTCACCGTCAATGACGACTGTTATTGCATCATCAAAACCGACTATTTTGTGTCAGAAATTTAAGCTAGTCATCTCGGCGACTTCAATTTCAACAAGATATCGCTACTTCTCACACATCACATCAATCAGTGGATTTATTGAGAGAACACTTCGGTGATCGGCGACTGGATCATTCGCCAGTTACCAGTCGAAATGCTCGAAAGAGTCATCGAAAATTGGACTCAACCGATAGACCATCTGAGACGTAGCCGCGGACAACATTTGAAAAAAACAATCTTTAAAAAATAGATACCAAAGAATATTCTTTCGAATGGTAATAAACGATCCCCATTAAGTTTGAAGTTTCTGCGTTTTTTTCTTAAAAAAATAGGGAACCTCGAAATGGTCTTAAATAAAATTTTAAATACTATATTAAGATCATTCAACGCAGCACAGTTTATGTTCAGCATTCGCAAATGTTGCAAGCAAGGCTTATTTATCGAGACCGCGAATAAAACGAAGCTTAATCGTTACCAATGGTTAGCAATAGATAGGCGATTACCGACTATCACATATATTAAACAAACTGTTACTAACTTATTTGCATAGTAAATATGAAGCCTTAAGCTTTCTTATCTAGTTGTTTACTTACATGAAACGCCAAAATATTAGAGAGACTAGCAAAGATAAGTTCAGAAGCGAAAGCCAAAGTGTCTGGCGATTCTTCCACTGTGTGGATAACTTGTAGAATCTATGAAAAATAAGAAAAATTTGTGTAATATAATAAAATGTAAAGAGTCACATCAGAATCTCAAATATCCAAGACACTCTTAAATGCTATAATTAAAAGGTACAAGTATTTATCTACTTACTTTGGGGTGACGGAAACGCTCCATTGTCTTTACAGAGTTCCTCAGTAGTTCCGTTACTGCCTCTTTACGTCGGGGTTTATGAAGCTTTTCTGCGATTTTCTTCTCGAAAACAAATATAGAACATTCCTAAAGAATTAAAGAAGACGTTAATATTGACTTTTGAAACTTCCAGAGGGTTTCTGATGATTTTAATTAATAGTTCTGCAATTTTGCACATTGGTGTACTTATTGTAGTATTGTAGTGGAGGAAGGCGCTGCTAAGAATGTAAGATTATCTACATACATACACATGTATATATTCTTCAAGCAGCAGCACTTTTAATAGTTAAATGGGTAAAATTAAATTTTTGCACTTACCCTGCCATCACTTTTGCGGTAGCCATCGTGTATCCGCCACACCAATTCCGGGCCTGAACTGGCCACTTGTTTGCCGATCTCGAAGTACTGACTGATAGGATTTGTATCTGTGATACTTTGTAGGGACGTGGGTGCCATATTGGCACTCTTGAATTTAGAGAACATTGTACCGGCGGGCATTCCGTCGATTAATTTCGAGAAAACATTCGAAAAGCTTCCTTGGCGTTTAGGAATACCTGCTCCACCTACACCGCCAGCCCCGGGACTTCCGCTACCTGCGGCAGCACCGACACCGCTACTTCCTTGACCAACGCCTGCACCACCAGCACCGCCTATTAATAAGAATTCATTCGCTGTGGCTGCACCACCTTGTATCGCTGTAGGTGCGCTTGCACCAGCGCCAGATGGTGAACTGATTGAAAGACGCCCTCGTGCCGTCGTGGTAGTGCTACCTATTAATTGTGAACCGCTACCTCCGCTCGCACCACCGCCACCTCCGATGCCAACACCACCACCAATACCAACTGCTGCACCTGCCGTTGAATAGCCATTCACACTGCCCCTACTTAACTGTTGACCAGCCGGCGATACAACGCCTGTTCCACTGGTACTCAGCACTGCACGATGACCATCTAATCCAGGTGCTATGCTACCACTGCGCGAACCGCCCGAACCGCGCACACCAACACCGCTGCCGCTTCCACTATTGCCGCTAACACCGCCGGCTACTGGTAAACGTGCACCCGCAGACGCATATAATCCCGCCGCGCCAACCCCAGCTCCAACTGCTATACTGCCACGCGATCCTTGTGGACCCTGTGCCGCGACCACTGGCAATATTCCGATTGCGCTTCCACTTCTGCTCGTACGCTGCTGCAGCTCCTCAAGACTATCGTAACGCGAGAAGACTCTGGCCGCCGTTGTTGCCGTTGTTATTGTTGTGGTTGCTGGATTAATGGCACCAAATGTTGTTGGGTCGTTCGCTGTTGCCGCTGCAGACGCCACGCAAGAAGATTGAGACGCCTGCGTTGGCTGCTGTTGCTGCTGTTGTTGCTGCTGCGGAGCGGTAGCTAGCTCTAGCGCCTGCTGCGCCTGGAGCTTTGGCAGCACCTGCTGGAGCGGCTGTGTTTGCTGCTGAGGCGGGTGCTTAGGTGATTGTGGTTGCGGCTGCAGCGGCTGCTGCGCTTCGCGTTGTACCGGCCTATGTTGCGGCTGGTTCAGTATATGCTGCTTGAGTTGCTTCCAACGTTGCGCTATTTTGGCTAATTAAATTATACCCCAACACTGTATGAAATGCTGTGTTCATTAAACTATGTGCGTTGCTGTGTGCTAGTGCTTGTATGTGTATCTGTATGTGTGCCTATGTAGTTCTCTAGTGAATGTCCCTAGATTGTCTTCGTGTGGTGTGTGTGCATGTGCAAATAGATTTGTGTTAGTATTACCTGTATGTCTAGTCGTGAAAGTGTTGTTGTGTGCCTATAAAATGGAAAATGTTCACAACTGCATGTGGATGGTGTTGTTGTAATTGTTGTTTGTTGTTCAGACTATATTCGTACGGCCGCTTACTAGGATTTGATATAGTTGTGGTTGCCGTCGGCTTTCGTACGCTCGCCCCGACTCGACTGTCCAATTAGTTACGGCCAATCAATTTAATAAACTCCAAACAACGGCAACAATATTGAATTTGTATCCCGACAGGCTTGGCAGTTGCGGGCAATGCTAGCTTTGTATGTGTGTGTGAGCGCCCAAATGTGCGTAGATTTCTATGCCTGTGGCCTGTTAGAGCTGCTTTGGGAATACCGTTATTGTGACGGCAGTTCGACAATCAGATAGTTCGCCGCTTGCGGGTGTGGGCCACCAGTTGATGTGTGGCTGTGTGATTCTGTGCTGATATGTCGGTTGCTGTAATTATGATTGTTGTTGCTTTGGTTGTGGTCGTCAGCACTGATGTATGGTTGTTGATTACTCTTTCACTGCTCTAAACTGCTAATTCATGCAATTTAATTGTACAATTCTTTCTCGCGCTCGATGTTCCCCTACTACTGTTGTTCTTCTTATTATTTTTGTTGTTTAATTGCCGTGCATGTGGACCGTAGGATAGGCGACAGTGAAACGTACTCAGTTCGCCGACAATTCGCGCGACAATTGCGAGCGTGTCAAATTTAGCAATTGCTAGGATGGAATTTCTAAATGTCCGCGCAATGCCACTCTGGCTCCTATCTGTATGCAGTCAGGCGATGCTTGTCACTCTGTCACTCGGTCGCTATATTCACTCCGTACTCTTTACTGACTGCGCAACATTTGTTTCGACTTTATTGTTACAATTAATCAAATTCAGTGGCTGACAAGAGCGTTGGAAGACTTTGTTAATTTCCCGTCCTTCTACCTCACACCAGTCGTGCGCACGGCTCGTTTGCGTGTGGCTTCGTTTATGTTGTTATTTCACACCTAATTATGATTGATATAAATTGATTTGCGACAGTTGTCGCTTTACTTGTTGTCGGTCGTTTTGTAACTCAAAACTCTGGTTTCCATTCGCCAACAAAGGCTCCCAAGGACAATGGCATTGACAAATCTAAGGGGAGAAACAAAACACGAAGAAGAAAATTAAAAAGGCAGCTAAAGCTGTTGATGTTATGCAAATGTTAGAGCTTCTGACAGCAACAAGCTATGGTAGGGAAAAAATCAAAAAGTTTGGCATTTTGAAGGAATGTTGATAACGAAGAATTTTGGGTTCAACTCACAATTGCCAAGTGTTCCCAAGTGAAAAACTTTGTGAAATTATTAAACTGTAAACTTTACTACGAATGTCAATATAATTCAACATGAAAATTCACGGAACTCTTCTCCCAATCGTCCCCAGCTACACCGAATACTTATACAGTTATGTGTTTGGAACGAATGAAAATACTGTGTGCTCTTACATATGGGGCTTGAATCACTTGAATCACTGTTAGGTATGTAGTCAACTGTCCCTTGTAATTGTGTTCCGACCTTTATGGCTTTCAGCCAGCTTTGCATTAATTCATGATTTTCTGGAGAACTTTTTCATGCTAGAAATATATTTGGCCTGCTGAGTGTTTGCGAGTGGCATCTGAAGTAAAAATATATAATTCTAAGTTTAGTTCATCTCAACGGCGGTTTCGAAAAATGTTTCATTGAATGGTAGACGAGCATTTTCGGAACCGTTCCCACGACAGTCGGGTCTATGTAACCGGAACGGACGCGATTTTTTATCCAGCGAAGGACTGTCAGATTGGCAGAATTCTGCCACTACAATAACCACAACAACATTTTCGCAACCTCCAGTTGAAACAAAATATAAATCAATTATTCTGATTCTATTTAGATCTTTTGCCTACCGAACCACCAAAAGTAATACAATTTTCAAATAACATACTAATAAGGTAAATTGAGTTACCCAGAAATAAATGAAATGCCTATGACCCCCATACATGCATAGCATACATGTGTTCACTTGTGAGTACAACAGTAAAAAAGGCATTAATTTTAGTACTAATAAAATCTCAATCGCTATATGAAATTCGACAGACGGACCTACACACAAAGGTATGAACACGTCCATGCACACACCTACAAGTGAGGGGATGTGTATTTGCCGTTGAACGATATTGGCCCGACTACAAAGCGAACACGTAGCGGCAATTTGATGTTACAGACAACAGCAGTAAAACCAAACACTAAATTAAGGAGACGACGAAGGCAAACAATTTGCACTCTCCAAACAATGTGCTTTGTCGCTGTAGAGCCCAAACGGCCAAACAATACAATCAAAAAGTGCTTAAACACACTCACATACTCACACACATTACATTGAGAGGCCAGATTGCAATACCAATGAAAACTTAATTACTGCACAATAAATTGTTGTATAACGGTAGATCGCGTGACAGTGAAATAGCTGTCAAATAAGCAGATCAATATTTAAGAGCATGGAAGGAGATAACTAAAATACTGTTATGTATTAAATATTCCGTTTAGTATATGTATTACTGAAAGTTCATTTCGTTATTTCGCGATTGTGAAAGTAAAAGGGACAGTTTATCCAACTAATACCATCGGTGTAGTATAATGGGCTGTTGCTCTATAAATAAACTTTTAAATACTTATTTGTGATATTCCGAATTTAGGGGCTGGGATCTTGCGATCAAAGTATTGAAAATATTAAAATAATCGAAAAATTAACATTATTTATTCGTATCTTCTGTTGAACCCGCGCTCTTACCAGGCTCCCTATATGAGAATTTCATTTATCCATGTTGCTGGAAATGCCACACATACTCATACATACTTATATGCGACAATAACGCGTAGTTAATGTCAATTAATGTTAATTGCAGTTGAAGAACGGAAAATGGAGTACACAATATTTCCAGCAATAGAAATTTTTAAATGAATGAAAGCTCTTTCATATCAAATTACATTAGCAAAACAAATCTTCGTCTGAAGCTTAACGAGTTTACCTAAATTTTCAAAGAGCTCAACAAGCAAATTACTGCAAAAAATGGCGATCTTCGTGGATCTCGCCTATTAATGTGAAGTCAGCTATAAATTTAAAATAGTCGTTTTTGCTCGCAATCAAAGAAGTGCAGCGCATATGAATCGAGGCAGTTTTCGTATTTGGCTGCAAAACAACATTATTTTACTGCATTGGCGTATGAAATTCCGAGTAGAGTAGCTATTTCTGTGAGTGATGCAAGCCGGAAAAGATGTTGCTTTGGCAAGAAGTAGTGTTTCGGTGGCACCAGGCCTTTTTGGAGGGCCGGGAAGAGGTCGCTGATGAAGACCGTGCTGAAAGACCTTGGACTTCGACAAACATCTACAATGTGACTCGAGTGCGCACAGTTTTGAACTCAAACCGTCGACTAAGCACCTCGTTTAATTACCCTCATGTTAAATTTATCAAAATCTATGGTTCTTGATATTGCGACGGAGCACTTGAACATGCGCAAGGTGTCCGCGAAGATGGTTCCAAAAATGCTCACTGACGACCAGAAATTGCGGCGAGTGAAAGTGTGCCAAGAAAATTTGAACATGTGTGCAAGTTACCCCCAATGTTTGAATAACGTAATCACAGGTGACGAGTCATGGATATTTGAGTATGATTCCGAGACAAAAAGGCAGTTTTCCGACTGGCACACCCACACGAAAGCGGCATGAACCTCGGCTCTCAAGGTTATTCCAGAGAATGCCTTCCGTGAGGCCTTCAATGCTAGAAATCGCGCTGGCAGCACTGCATAGACGCAGAAGGAGCCTATTTTTTTCAAATCGGATCAGTCCTATTACTTTCCGGACAAACCCTGTATATTTTCTTAAGCAAAGGTGAGTATTATGTAAGCAATTTGAGTGCTAGCTAAAATGAGCATGTCGTAATTTTCAGCTGTTTATTTGTATGATTGAATATTTCTTTGATTACCTTCATTCGTAGTTTCAAGGCTTTTGCAACTGCACTTTGCAGCTGCTGTCAAGGTACAATTTCATTCAAAGTTTCATTTATATAATAGCTTGGAATAAATCTTGTGAATATTTAACTGACAATATTAGTGAGCTAAGGGCCTTATTATCTAAGCGTTGAATACGACCAAGATAAGCAGCCACCCAAAATCTATATAAACTTTTCAACAATTTTGATAGCAAAATTAGAGTTTTTTGGCTTCAAGAATACTGTGACTTCCGTAAATATTAGAGAAAAATAAAGGCAGTAATAGCAAAGTGAAAAGAGTTCTAAAAGCTTTCCAAAAATAGTAATGGGTTTTTCTCTACATGACACCATTTTTCATCAGAACTTTTCAGATCTATCAGTCCATCAAACTTGGCTAATAAAGGAAGGAAATGTACAATAAGTCGGAAGACTCGGCAGTGAAATGAGACTTTTGCTTGGTAAACCAAATAAAATAATTTATCTGTGGAGTGGCACTTGAGCGCTTTGGTTACTAACTCTTTTTTTGCCACATCTTAACTTCCAAACATTTTTTCACTGAATTTTATAGTTCGCCTTCTGACAGCAAGCATGACACTGAAACCACTATTACTAAAAACAATTCCGTCATCAATTGTCTACACTAAGAACACTATCAGCCCAATTTCTGCTCTGGCGACAGACAACATAATAACACAGTAAAATTTCATATTAACATACATAATTTCTATAATAAATATCATGTGTCATGCAATGCGTTCTTTAGAAATAAATACACATTTGAAAAGAGAAACATAAGTATCATATACATATGTATTCACAAGAAGAACTGAGCTCCAACGTCGTCCACACATAAACATGCAATATGGAGCAAAGTTTGTTATGGCGCACACAGGCAGCAGTTTTTTTCAGCATACAAGTGTGTGTGTGTGTGTAAATTTGAGAATATGTTTGTGTGCGCACTCAACGCGCAGTCAATACTTTCATCGGGTCTTCGCGAGTAGTTGCGGCACTTTGTACCTCAAAATAGCGGTTTAACGTCTAAGCCATTGCAGTAATTTGATTTCCGGTCTATCACCCTTTGAATCGTTCAAAAGCCGGAAATTATTTCCTCGCCTCCCTTTTATATTTGCTCACCCAACCACCCACATGCAGGCATACGTGGGTGTGTGTGTGTGTGCGTGTGCATCGACTACTCTGCTCTATCGCATTGGAAAAGGGTAAAGTGGCAGCAATGTAGAATTGTAAATTGCACAAACGGGATTTCAAAGTGTTCAGTGCCCCAGACGCAACGCAGTGGTCATGACTGCCAACTGAATGACCAGCGTTTAATATTATGCCCTTGTTGGTATTGCAGCATAAAATTGTATGCCCATTTATCGAAGCAACGCCATCAAATTTAAGTGAGCAACAGCAATGTAGAGCAACAAACCAACGTTCCAGCCAACACATTCACGCATTGAAAAGTAAAGGACTCCTTTCCACAGTGAGCACTTTGATAAGTAAAAACCTCTTCACCACGTTGAACGGGTAAAGGTGCGAAGAGCAGCTGAGACGATATCCGTTAGATATCCGCTTTGTTGACTAACACTTCCCAAGCTCATTATGGATTCTACAGCTGTATGCATACAAAAATAGTTGAGCACTGAGCAAAGTGCGTTGGATAGTAAATTTAAGTGTTTATGAGAAAAGGCAACTATCGTTTAAAAGCTGGAGCGCCTATTTTCATCGAAGGCAATTCAGAGTAAGGAAAGATAAAATTAAAAAGGGTTTCGGAACTTGATTAATAATTTTTCATTCAGTACACGTACTCCGATACAATACCGTTACTGTTTCTTTAACCCTGAAGCCCACATAAGGACATTTTTCATAATCCCTCCAAAAAGTAAAAATGTGTTATTTACATAACTATACAAAATCTTCAATTCTCCTTCTAAAGAGGCAATATTCCGAGGCTTAGTATTGGATGTCACTATAATCTGCTAAACATTGGTAGTCGAAAAAGTCTTTTCGTATTTCTAATCCACTATATGGTATGATACAATGTGATTGGTAGCACTTGAGATATACGACAGCGACGATATCTATTGTCAAAATACGAAAAGACTTTTTCGACTACCCATTATTATTTTTTTGCACTCTTCATGAATCGCCAGTTCAGGAAAAATTAACAACCAGCTAATCTCACTAAATCTACAAAAAATTGACTTTCTTAGCGTGACATTACTTTATCTGGCAATTGGAGATTCTTCCATGTTTTGTGCTCGAAAAACTCTGAGACATTTTAAACGCTCATTATGCTCCTTAGTATAATCCTTAGATATGAACGTGTTATGTATTATTATTTGCATTTTAACCCACACCCTGGCGAATGGTAGTCACACTCTCAAGGCACTCAAAACCGTGGGTTGCCAAATAAGTCCCAAAAAAATGCTATAAATTACGAACCCACACATATGGTGGTTACCAAATAATCTACGACCTTCCCGTTTGGTGTTCTACCAAATATTACTCATACGCCGAGGCATACACCGCGTTGACATGGTGTTATAAATGCTAAAATATATAAATATATATAATAATGAAAATAATATCTTTTTCTACAGAAAATCCCACGCTTTACTTTCATTTTTACGAAGGTGTCAGCAGCACGCCCCCAACAAATTATCAGCTGGCGGACGTTTTATCGACACGCTTTTTCCGAAATTTGGTTAATTAAAATTTTATTTTTGTGAAATTCTCCATGTAGACGCGTGTAAATCTCCGAAAAGCTATATTAAATAAAAACGAAACATTTTCAACTGTAATACATTGATCCCGCCTGTTGAGCTACGCGGCTCACAAGCACGCACACACGCGCCATTCAGGCAACAGGCTAGTGAATACGCACGCAGAAACGAAAATTCCGAGTGGATGTGTGTGTGTATGAAGCGCGAATGGCACAAGAGTTACCCGATGGCACTGGAAAAAGCACAACTGCTTTTACAAATATAAAAGCAACAAAAACATTTAAATGAATAACAAGCAAAAGTAAAGAAAATATGCATAGGCGTAGCCGACGCTGGCGGGGACAAATAAGCAGAACGGCGGAAGAAAAACAAGCAAACAAGTTTTATAAATAGCAGCGTTCACGTACAAAACAGTGGACGCAAAGTGGTTGCGATGCTGACGGAGCCTTGCGGTGGCAATGACGATGGCAGCCATGACGGCGGTGGCGACGCTACCGCTACAGCCCTGCTGATAGTCATGGCGGTTTCTGCTGTCAAAAACAATAACAGCCGTAACATTACAACTACAACACAAACACAATGCGAGAGCGTGAAGGTGCGATGCTTCTGATTTGCATAGACCGCACCGAAATTTGTCTTTTGAGTTCAATTTTCTATTTTAAAATTAATTACCAGCGTCCAGAAATAATGCATGTTGAAATCAATTGTAATCTGCACGTTGTCCAACGAGAGCTGTGCCTTAATATAAATGCTTTGGCGACAAAATATAAATCCTTACTGGTAATTTGCTGTTCATTATCTGTCCTCAATGGATTTATAAGTTAAGATCTTTGTTGGAATATTTGCAGTCTACTAGCCAACTATCATATGAAACTAAAGGTAAAACAAATTCCGTTATATAAAATAATTTTTTATTATTTCCATAATGCATTCCTACGAATTCTAAAATGGGAAAATTTTCATGAAGAGAGAAAACAGAGCACAGTTACAAGGAACCTTGAAGGCGCTCGCTATCTTAATAACTAGTCATTGGAGTTAGAGTGAAACTTGGTACTGTTATGCCTAAACTGAAACACCAAATGGAATTTACTGCTCACAATTGCTGAAAGTCTATTCTTTTTGCCTTTTTCTAAACTTATTATTTTTGCCTTCAAATGGCTTCCATTCATTATTTTTTCAAGTTAAGATGCAAGGCATGCAAAACATCAAACCTCATTATATTTCGTATTATCGGCTAGTCGAAAAAGTTCTTTCGGATTTCTAATCAAACTTCAAGTTATTTTTTTTATATTTATACTAATAAATAAATAAACAAATATGTACCATTTTGGTCGACCCCTTTTTTGCTATTTTTCCACTAGAGACATTATTCTGTCAGTATAAATTAAAATTTCGAAAGTTCTAGATCGGAAGCGAGTGTGGTCTTCGTAAACTTCACAAATTTCACTGGAGGCTTGCGTGGCGTTCTTCTTTTAAAAAGCTGTAACTTTTTCTCAACTTCCTCGAATTAAAATTTTTTTGTTTAAATGAAGCTTAAAATCCCACCTTTCCAATACTATTTCTGTATGGTATGACATAATATAATTGGTAGCACTGGAGATATACGACTGCAACGACATTTATGACAAAATACGAAACTACTTTTTCGCCTACCCAATATTTAATGCTGCGAAGACCAGACTTGGCCCGAACTTCAGTGGATTTTTAACAGTTGACGCTTATGAGTTTACCATAAGGATCTATGTAACCTTGTAAGTGTTCTTTCCTATTCTAATAATATTTGTATTGATGTTTTGACGTCTTCTTATTTTGCCTTGAAACAACATTATCTATTTCTGTTCGATTCGCCAACGCCATCCATCAGCTTAACTTGAACAAGCAACTTCATACATGCGCGCTCCTACAAGAAACTGCCCGGTAGGAAAATGCGAAACGCATAAATTAAAAAAAAAAATATTGAATCTTACTACCAAATGTGAACTAAGCAGCAAGAAGATATATAATATATATAGTATGTTATTTTAAACGATTTGGCAACGAGTAGAAGGCTTGTAGTGCCTCCCATTCTGATTTGAGAACAATTCAATTTATATGTTTAATAATAATTTAACTACTGTTACTGGTTCCTGTGCCCACCAAAGGCTCGACAGAGAAAGTAACAGGCTTCTTTCTGCATTCCCTCTTTCCACTTGTTATATTGTAGATTGTTTACACATTCGCTTTGCTGTGCGCAAAACTTTTCATACTCGCTTGCGTGAAATTTCACATTTAGAACATACACACACGTGCACATACATATGTATGTAGGTTTAGCATACATGGATTACATTATATGCCTTCTTTGCAGTTTGTTGTATTATTGTTGACAAGGTAAATGTGGCTCAAAACATTAAATGGTAGCCTCGCTTTGTCCCAAAGCTGTCAAGTCTCACACATGTGCAGCTCTCGGAATAATAACAAAATCTCTTTAACATGCACATGAATTGGTGGCTAAACTCCGTGGTGGGACAGGCTTGTGCTTGTACGTACGCTCATACATAGATTTCGAACAAAATTCTACGAAAGATGAACGCCACTAGAGGCAAACAGCAAGAACGAAGCAAGAGAAATAAGTTGAGCGCTTAAATTTATTAGTGTGAATGAAAGCATGAATGCACGGTAGGATGGCCCCGTAGTGCGTTGGCATCAGGTTGCTCAATATTTGGGTATTTTTTCGATCTTGCTCACAATTTGTGTTGGCAGAGGAAGCTATAAGCCAAAAGGTAGAAGGTGTGTGAGTTGTTTATTTCTAATGCGTCCCAGACTATAACTTAGCTATAGTCCAAGCTCTTCTACTTCCGGTTTGTTTCCGGAAAGAACAGCCGCATGCCATATTCAGAGTCCTATCAACAAAGAAACTCACTCCTTGCATAAATACTTTTCACCTTGGCTCCAAATTTCGTGCACATATTGCAGACGTATTAAATTTTAACAATTTCTGCGGAAGTAAAAAGCTCATGAAGTGTCAATTTTAAGGGAAAATGACGTTAAAAACTTATTAAACAAAGCGTGCAGTTACTTTGGGTTCAAATTCATACATTTAAGCCGTATGTTAGATATTCCAAATAATAAGAGTTATATGTATACAAACATTTTGGCACATGAAACCTTGCAAAGTATGACATTCGAAGGCGAACAAGACAGCAGCGACAGAAAGTTTTTAGTCAACCTGCACACCGACACCCTGTGCGTGTTATCTCCATGGCTTGCAGCAATCCATGTGAGCACACGACAGCGACATATTTATCTCTTGTAAATTCTGAGAGTTGTCTAAATTAAAATTTTAAAGAGATTGATGGATGTCACACAATGCCAAAATGAATTACATGCAGCCATAAAGCCATACACAGACACACCTGTATAGTATACACATGTGTATGTAGACATTAGCGATTTATGTGTTTGCTAAAATTTACCGTAATCTGCCATTTTCACAGCAAACACATCATGGTGTAAACAATGTTAGTATCCAGCTTGTCAAAGAGCGAAGATTATATTCTGTATTAAGCAATTAAGTCTTTAGAATTGCTTGAAGCCGCTTTGGACAACCAATTTTAAAGCGTCTCAAAAATTAATACTAAGATTCTGGCAAGGAGACACAATCATAGATCTGAGTAATAGTTTCGGAGATACAGCCTTGAGAACTTGTATGCTCGAGACTAGCTGGGCTTGGTGCGCCGTCTTTAAGCACGTTTTTCTCGAAACTGTGTCTTTGAAATTGGTTGGCAAGATTTTTCGAGAACTCAACCGATCTTCATGAAATTTTACACAGGTCTTTCAGATACGATCCTTAGAGACTTCAAGGAAGGATTTTATTTATTCGGTTACAACTATTTTGAAAAAAATGTTGTGAATTTTTCATTGAAATTTTCATTTTTTTGTCTGCCAAAAATATCAGTTCCATTTTCGGTATTTTTCCCTTCGTCCAAGTTCTATGTTGAAGTTTTAACTAAAACACGTATTTGTTCACTTTACATGAGCCTGTTAGTATTTAGTTATCCTTCCAACGCGGGCGCATCGTTTTGTTGAGAGCCCACCGGAAATGGCATCGCAATGGCCGAGTTTAAGATATTTTTTACCAAAATATTCTGAATTTTTTGTTAATAGTATATGTTTGTAACAATAAAAAATTCTAAATGCTTTAGAGAATTTTCATTGGTCAACTGCCCATGTAGATCTGGTCGCAGGCCGATATGAGAGCTGTTGGGCAGAAGTATGTAAATCGTAGTCCCCATACAGCCCAAGCGGCATGCAGTTTTTTAACTTCACATTCATTACTTGTCGCCCACCACAAGCAACTACTACCCAATCTGTCGCCATAGTATTTCAGAAAATGCTTGGGAATAAAAAACATTAGCGTTTTACAGAAGTAACATACACACTCTTGCATACCTACACAGTCTTACTTACTCGGACAGCAACAACAAATAAACTGAACGTGCAATAACTGTAAGTATGTGAACGTATGCACATTGGGTCAACCCACGGTCAAATCAAGAAAATGCAAAACCCCAAGCACTCACGTGAATGCAAAGAATCCAGTAAATCCACAATATGTAACACTGAAGGAGACACACCGACCATTCCACACAACCGTTGTTTGCGTATATGAAATCCATGTAAAAGCTGCAGTATTCAGTTTATGGTCGCTTGTAACAACACCTGTTTTTGTTGTAGGTGCCTTGTCTAGCTTGGCTTTATGGGCTGTTATGCCCGCTGCCCGTTGACTGATGGCGTTATTTTTATGGGTTTATTGTTGGAGAGATTGTGTCGCACTCTGGTTACGTATACCGGCCTGCCTTTGTTGGCTTAGCGGTTGCATAAATTTTCCATTTTGTAAGCATATTTAAAGCCACTTTTGACGAACGAAGTTTAGCCATCGGTGCGGTCACCGTCAAACATAAATATGAGCGTGTGTATGCGAGTAAAACATTGCTGTTTCGTAGATTGAACATTTTAATTATGAAAAATCGTCCACCTCTTTCATGTTGCGAATGCTTGTATTAGGTGAGTTAGTAGTTACTCGCATATAAATCGAAGTAATTTGCAATAAAATTCGGCTTCGTTCATCTTCGTGATGTTGGATGGTATTTTAAATATTAGTGTTATATGTTAACATAGTTTAACTCTTGATCATGGTCGATCAAAATCGATCATTAATCATGCCCAATACTCATTACTACAAATTCGAATACTCTACAAACCAAAAAGTCAGAATTCCTCGAAAACTTAAAGGTATTAAAGATATTTTAAAATGTCCATATTTCTCCACGTCAGTAAAGAAGAAGATATTTCCATAACTTATACAAATTTTTGCTTTACTTCAAATCTCAGTCTTTATCTTTAAATACGCTGTGGTGCGGTAAATTCTCAATTCAATCGTTAAAAGTAAAAAAAAATTAAATTAATTAATGCAATAAAATCAAAAGGAAATGTCAATGATTCCTTACAGCTCAATGCAGTCGAAGAGTAAAGTGAATAGCGTCAGCAATTAGTTATTTCATGTCATTTTCATGTCTGTGTTTATACTTGTATGTATGTGTTTTCATTCACTCGAACTTATTGGAGGTTGCTAGCATACTTTATCAGTTGAGCCTGTCTGTCGCAGTCGCCCTCGAGACTTCACGAGCGGAAAACAATTGTAGAAATGCACACAAATTTCTCTACGGCTTCTTCGAAATTACACAGTTACTTTCGACCTCTAATTAATTCATTATGTTTTATACGCTTTTATTCACGCTTTGTTGCCCAGAAAATAAGAGAATCCGTCAGTGGCGTTTTCTCCGCATAAAGTTTCTTGATGCGTGTCAAAGTCAATAACATTGCGCACGAATTGACTAAATGTTTGTCAGCTTTTATGATTTCTCACAGCGAATTTAGTTCAAATATTTATTGCCACTTAGGCATGAAGAATAGTAGATGCAAGGATTACACGGCACATTTCGTTTCTTCAAAGAGCACAATACTCATCTTACCAAATATCAGAGTAAAGCAAGCCCCCGTTGGAAGAGAGCGTTTTAGGTTTTTATGCTCTTGCAACACATTGCTAAAGAGTACAAGCATAATAGTTGTGTTCACCTAACTGTTGTTTGTAACACCTAAAAATAATCGAGATGGATATAGGGATATAAATATGATACGAGTACTATATATACTGCGACTTTGAATTTCGACTCAGGAGACGAGATGAGTCGAAATTCTGGTGAGTGTCCGTCCGTCTGTCCGTGCAAGCTGAAACTTGAGTAGAAATTGGAATATCGTAGAGAATTTTTCTACACGTGTATCTTGGCAAACAAAGTAAGGACAAGTTCGTAGATGGGCGCAATCGAACCACTGCCACGCCCACAACCCCATTAATCGAAAACCTATAAAATGCCATAACTAAGCACTAAATTAAGATATAAAGTTAAATATAATTTAGCACAATAGATCGCAACAAGTGCCGCCTGTGGTTTAAAAATTTTCGAAAGTGGGATTAATCGATTTAATGTATATCTCTACCAAACCATTCAAGTTATATAACCAAATTTTCATTTCAATACTTCTTTGTCAGTAAAAAATAGATGAAATGGGATGATAACCACGCCTACTTCCCAAATAACGATTTTATTAAATTTCATATCCAGGATAGCACGAGAGCGTTTTATAGCACCAGGCGTCAAAATTGGGTGACAGGCGTGGCACCACCCACATTTAGGTATATAATATAATTCTGCCGCTTCTACATTACAGTGTGAAACTGGATGAAATCAGACGAAAAACACGTCTATTTCTCATTGCGTTATTTGAAATTCGAACTAATTCTTTCGAACTATAACTTTTCTGGAGCTCAGATGGCAAATATGAGAACCCCAGTGCGTATGATTGACTTTTTGCCGAAAATATCAGTCAATCTGTGGGTGTGTGCTGCTGAAATTCGGAGAAAACCTTTTTTTGATAATAATATACCCTTGTGCCAAAAGTTTCCCTTAGCCCCACATATACCTAATATAAAGATTTTCGAACTTACAGTTGTCGTTATAACACATATGTATGTAACTATATCAGTCAATGTGTTAGTTTAATATAAAATTTTGATTCTTGCAAGTTGGAAGAGTATATAATGCTCAAATACACTCGAACTTAGCGATTCCTTATTTATATTCAAATAAACTTTGTTCAAATATTGAACACATACTTCTCAAGGTTGACCATGGCGTATGAGAAACACAAGTTTAAAATTTTCTTTAGTACTATAAACAATATATAAATATAGTTTTGCATAAAACATTATGTAGATTGAAAAAATGTATAAGAAATGTTAAAAAACATGGTTTGTTTATCCCTTCTCTGTATGCTGTCTTTCACATCTAGCCAATGCGCTATTTTAAAAAACCAGCAATGAATAGCGCCGACCAGGCCAGAAACCGCAAATGCTTTAATTCAATCCACCAGACTGACGGCGCGACCACATTTCATCATTTGGAAAAATAAATGTCCTATAAAAGCAGAGCAAACTATATTTTTGGAGGTTAAATTCCAAACAAAATCAATTACTCCAAAAATACAAAAAAATTAAAGAAAATGCTCTTTTTTGAAAAGCATCACAATTGCAATTATGAGTCAATCTTCTTATAGATACGTGTATCTACTTCTAATTCATAAAAATTTGTGAATTTAATTTCATCTTCTTTCAAGCCATAAATTAAAGCTATGTGGCAATTGAGACTAAAATCGTTTTCAAGTATTCAAGCATGTTTCATTGAATCAAATGTTTAATTTTAACGCTCGCTTTCGCTAAAGTAGTTGAAAATTCTTTTAATTATTAGTAAAACCTGTGCAAGCATGTTTTCGCATGCATTAAGAATTCTCCTTGCAGTCACTGTGTGTATGTGCAAGTTGAGCCGGCTTCTTGGCAACCTTTGCCAGGCAACGAATTACATTTTTATTTATGCTGGAATATAATTTCACTTAATTGTGTCATAAAATTGCAAGTTAACGTCGCTTACACAGTTCCTTGCCTTCAAAATTTCTGAATGCATGGAATGTTTAAAGTTGAATGTATATGAGGTATGCGTCGGCAGTGTGTTGGTGGCTATTTCTACTATCACTGAAGAACTACTTGTAAGTTACTTTCTACTGTAGTGGAATTGATTTCATGATGTCTGACTATCTGTTTATTTTTGTCCATTGGACAAATTTAATATATTATTTTTTGATTGAAAAGTGCAATTCAAATATCTCTGTTACTGTTTAACGTGCAAACCAGTGCAGTGTGTGGGGTAACAAAATGCGGAAAAGCCTTCGTGCACGTGCCCTACTTCAAACCCAAAAATTTAGATCTAGTTATTTCGATTTGCTCAATGAAATCTACAGTTATCGTGCTGCTTAATGAAGTTTTAATTGGACTTTCGCTTTATTTTCAAATCAATGGAGTATATTACCGTTAAATACGCTGTGCAAAGTTTGCCATCCATACAACTAACACCTAACTATTGTGGAATAAGTTGGCACGAGTAAAAATAAAACTTATTCAATTAACACACTTGCGTCCTTAGCATTTACTCGTGACTCAACGCTGCCCATTCATACTCGTCTATTTATACGCACACGAGAGCAACGCCCCACACACTTAAATCATTTCACTCCAATTTCCCAGCATATAAATTAAACACACGCACACACACAAATACTCCTACGTGAGTGCAGGGCCATCAATCAATATTTGCTAGAAGTGAGCAATGGTCGATGGTTTTGTTGTCACATTACATCATTTTCTTGATTGCGACAACCTGTTGCATATTTGACGATTTTCCTTTCCCTTTCTGTTTTTAACTATGATCGTTTGATGACCGCGTGCACACACACATATACATATATATGCGCCTTATAATAAAACATTTAATTGCGATGTGGCAGACACGGATATTTACATGAGCATTTCGATTTCTTAGTTAAATTTATTTTTTTAGGTAGAATTGGAGACTAATTAGCAAAGTTGGAGTTTATTTAGCTCATTAAGTTGCTGATTGCATAAAGTAAAGTAAGTATGCCTTTGGCACTTCTGAAATAAGTGTAGTAATAGTGAGAGTTGATAAATTGTATGTGACTATATTAAAGCAACAAAGTAGAAGAGGAGACTATTACTGACGCATATACCTACCGATTTTTATAGAAAGAAATTTTTACACACTTTATAGGGCAGTCGAAAAAGTCTTTTCGTATTTTGTCAATAGATATCGTTGCAGTCGTATACTCGTATCTCCAGTGCTACCAATCACATTGTGACATACCATATAGTATTGCAAAGGTGAGATTTTATGCTTCATTTAACCAAAAAATTAAATTCGGAGAAGTTCAAAAAAAGTGGCAGCTGTTCCAAAATGTATGAAAATAATAACGAAATTCACTATATTTTGAAATTTGTGTATAAAAAAGGGAAGAATGCCAAGCAAGCCACCAATGACATTTGTGAAGTTTACGGAGACGATGCTGCTCTGAAAATTTCGAAATTTCGATTTACACTGATGAAAGTTTTGTACCGATGGAATATCGACCAAAATGGTACATATTTTGTTATCTATCTATTATTATAAATATAAAAAAATAAGTTAAAGTTTGACTAGAAATACGAAAAGACTTTTTCGACTACCCAATACTTATGTGTAATGGATACGCGATCCATACGAAAGTCGTGTAAAATAAATTGTGAGCAACCAACAAAAAATTTCAAGGTATTTAATCGAACTCGAACACGAATTTTCTCAGGAGCATTTTGCACGTAACACGCAAGTGAGAATGCATTGCTAAAAGTGCTAATTCTCTACCCTCCCACATACATAACTCTTCACCCAGCTGCCTACGTGGAAGCACAAAAACTTCTTTAACCAACTGACGCTAAAAATACTTCCACCGACGAATGCGGTGAAGGCACATTAAATTCCCATTTAATCAATGTAAGCACATAGAGCGATATTGAGGCGATGTTGCAGGTGCACTTACTCACATACACACAGACCTGTGCACGGTTGACTAGTAGTGATGGCTGAGCAACCACAATACGTGAGCGGGAATTTGTGCGAGCGCAAACAGCCACAGACGAGAAAATTTTATGAGCCATGTAGCATCTTAAAAGTGATTTAAAATGTAGAGTAAAAGCAATTAGAGGTTTTTCTGCGGTTCTCAGCTCAGCTAAAATACCTTGACCTAATCAAATATATACTAAAGTTATTTGGGTTTAAAAGTTAGAATAATAAAGGCGAAGTAAATTAAGTCCCAAAGCTTTGTAAACTTCTTGTAATCCCTATTCATTTATTTGCTTGTTAATTGAAAGAGTTCGCCTACGCGCATAAATCCACATCGCAGCATTTCGTGATTCGCCATCGACCGGCTAGACCGTCCGGAAGATGCTCGGTGGCAGACTTCTCACTGTCGAAATGGCCGTGACTCCTTAAAAATCGCTTACGTGAAGAGCAACCGGATGCGGGCGTGTTCAGCCATTTCGATTAGAGAAAATTCACTGAAAAGACACTGCCAAGTCGCTATGTGATCACTTTTATTTTTTATTTGGGCAGTAACTAGAGAAGATTAGAGCTTTTAGAATATTCGCTCTCTTATATTTATATTATGTTGGAATTCTTTGAACGGAATTATGTAAGGCAATCCACAGTAACGATTTGGTTATTTTTTAACACATAAACAAAATTGGTTCCGCAGTGAAATATAAAGACAGTAAGAGGCAAATTCTGACACTCATCTATCTACTAATATTAATTTTAGTAGCGTGGCCTGTAATTCGACAGTTTGAAATATGTTGCTTGAAGCCCGTTGACTGAAGATATCAGGGCGCAGTAGAAGTCGGGCAACAGGCGTCATAAAAGTCAAAAAGACAGCCTCGAGAGGACTTCAAAATGAACTTACTTGAAATGCGACAAATTGCCATTGGGTAAACATTTATTTCCTTTTTATACATATATGCGCAGTATAAATATTTATGCTGAAAACATTATGCATTATACATATTTAAAAATGCAATTAATTTTCGGTGCAATAAGTATACATTTGCACTTATTTCGCCTGTCTCATGAGCGAATCTACCGCGAAGTATATATTTTTTTGCTTTGCCCGCGATCGTTAATTGACCAGCTTATGGCTCGTCTCGGACTTCAGCACCCAATGAAGCGCCACACTGCCATATCTGTGATATACTATTTTTGCTTTTTATTTTACATTAAATATGTCCTTTCTTTCGTCCAATGAGTAGTGCGAAAATCTGCGGACGAACATTATATCATCTGAAGGAATGGCGGGATAATTTCAACCTACTGGCGAAATATTCGTTCACATATAGTCTTTTTCCTACGTGAGTGTGTGAATAATTTTAACTTATTAATTTTCCAATCTGTAATGAAAATCCATCTCCTTATTTACACCTGTCCATATCCATACACATGTGCATATATACGTGTATGTATGTATTTACATATTCGTATGTATTAAGCCACACGTAAATTCATTGGTAAAGCGGTAAATTATGAATTGCATGCATAAAAAAGCGAGCAAAAGCGGCAGTATGACAGCAGTAGTAGCGCAGACTTGTCATCAACGCTAAAAAATGGAGTGTCACTCAAAATTATCAACACTCAACATGTCAGCGCTGACAGTTCATTTGAAGCTGCGAGAGATAAATTTCGTTTTCGGCAGCAAAATGGTCATCTAGAATGCATAGAGAGTCTTTTTATACTATTGTACATACACATATGTACGAGAACACATATCTACGATCCAGACTGCCACATAATATTAACCGAAAAAACAATCCCTTTATACTTACTTTACCATAGACAATAAAATAAATTCGTTAGCAGTCATGTATTATTTCTACTTTCTTCGACCAAGAGCCATTAATTTCTTCCATTAAAATTTTCGACTTTGATTCTTATACTTATTACTCTCTATATTCAATACAAGAAAGCTCCCTAAAGTGGTTCAAATTCTGTAATTTCCATCTGCATTACGAAGAATTAGTTGACTTATGCCTGCAGTTCATTCAACAGCAATAATTCGGGCTACAGATCTGTATAGAGAAGGTACTATCTTCTATAAGAGTCTACAGCTGCTGGCGTATGCCGATGATATTGATATCATTGGCCTCAACAACATCACCGTTAGTTCTGCTTTCTCTAGGTTGGACAAAGAAACGAAGCAAATGGGTCTGGTAGAGAACGAGGGCACGACGAAGACAAGACAGGAATGACGAATGACAGGGGATACATCAAACAAACAGTCATAGGACTTGGCTCTCACCTCGCTATTGAGAGTCATAACTTTGAAATCGTAGATAATTTCTTCTATCTTTGAACATCAACAACAACATCAGACTCGAAATTCAACGCAGAATAACTCTTGCCAACAGTTGCTGCTTCGGACTGTGTAGGCAATCGAGAAGTGAAGTCCTCTCTCTAGAGTCTAGGCGATGAAATACCAATTTGTACAATTCACTTATCATTCCCGTCTTGATTTATGGTGCGGAGACATGGATGATGACAACATTTGATGAGTCGACGTTACGAGTTTTTGAGAGAAAGTTCTGCCGAAGATTTATGGTCCTTTACGCATTGGCAACGGCGAAAACCGCAGTTGATGGCACGATGAGCTGTACGATATATACGACGGCATTAACATAATTCGGCGAAGTAAAAGACAGCGGCTGTGCTGTCTAGGTCATGTCGTCTAAATGGATGAAAACACCACACAGGAAGAAGAAAGGGCCATTCATCACCTACATTCGTGCTAACGACAGATTTTGATCAGACAGCTACCATTTGCTATATCATCCATATCCATCCTGTCCGATAAGTATGAAGCCAAGCAACATCAAAGTAGGTGATGTGGGAAGGTTTGTTGTATTCATTTTAAATAATAGATATAAAGTTAGTCTCGACATGAATACCAATATAGTCAATCTGCTTAATGTTAGATTGTCATTAATATCTAATGGCTTAATGGCCGCTGTCACTCTTGAGCTTCGTAACTTTCGACCAACATTAACAGATAGTAGAATAGAGATATTTTTCATGATCCATCGACTTATATTACAATTTATATAAAGCAATGAATAAAAGCACACTTTTAATAAGTTCTAAGCTTTGTTAAAATTAAAGAATGTACGCCAAGTTACAGTTATGCCTTCATTTCATATTTAAGAAGGCAAATAGTACTGTTGATTGGTATCGAGGTCATTATTTGTTGATGCATAAGAAACTCTCTAAATATATTTAAAGCTGTGATTTTTTTAGTTAAAAACGACTGCAAGCAAAAATTTCTTGTCTGCCATAATATATCAGATATCATCATATCAGAGCTATTTTATGGTTCGGTTGATAAAATAACGTAGGACTTGTTACAGCTTTGAATAATTTTACTTTTTACATATTGGGCAGCTGTAGTATTGTTGACTTGTCGTCGGCAAAATTAAGAATAGTTTTAAATTAGCCACAGTGACAACTGAAAGCCTGCTGCCTGCCGCTTGTCGTGGTCTATATGTTTGATGTATCGTTCTTCGAGAACAATACAGGTTTAGTGGTACTGCAGTGCTTGCGTTCACGCCAAATACTCACAATTGAATGGCTGATAACTGAGCAATCCTAATGCAGTGTGGGTGCAAGTATACTTCCGGCCCACTACACTACATCTTCATATACTCGTATGTACGTACTGTCTGCATATTCAAGCCATGCTTAAAAGTTTCAGCAGTAGTCAAGCAATAGTTTACGGTGATAGATAAGTGTAGTAATGCAATTTTCGAAAGAGATTGGTTATATAAAATTGAATAGAATTTAGGTAAACCATCCCGCAACCTCAATTCTTTGGTTTTTGCTTTTGTTCGGTTTTTGTCATAAACAAATAATTAAAATATTTATGGACATTTTAAAAATGAGATAACATTAAATTTGTGGTAATAATTTAACATTAAAATATCCATTAATTTACCAATACCATACATAGAGCAGTTATTGCATAATATCTCACTAAAAAAATCGTTAGTAAGGAAGAGTCGGATGTCCAAATTTATATGATGTAGTAGTAGACAATTTTTGTTTTTTAGAACTGCATAAAAATGTTAACAACTTTTAAAATGAATTCTTTATTTTCAAAAAAAAAAAATATAAATTAAAAAATAATTTTTAAAATTGATTTTGCTTTGACTGTTACGGTCCCTGATTTATAATTGTTCTAATAGTTCTTTACTATAATAAAAACCAAGATCCTGAAATTCTACTGTAGAACCAAAATATTTTAAATTTTTTTAAACTTTATTATTACAAAGACTAAATACTGATTTAACCGATAATGAGAGCTACAAGCTCAATGATCTCCTATAAATTGGACTGCATAAGAATTGAGTATCTCACATAAGTGTTCTAAGTCAATCATTGGCTTTAACATACAAGGTGTGTTCCAAAGTGTGTTTTTGAATCTAGCGCCCCCTGGTAGCGCCATCTATATGTCGACTGGTGCGTTAGAATCTACTATCTTTATCGATTGTCCGGAGAGAATCTCATGACATTTCATCAATTCGAAGTGAAGTTATTGCATTTTATGTGTCAGTATGTATGTGTTATTGGTGCGAAATAGAGCTTCGAACAAAGAGCTATCATTAAATTTTGTTTTAAAATTGATAAAACTTTTACCGAAACGTTTCAGTTGATGAAACAAGTTTATGGCGATTGTTGCGAAACTGTGCGCGAATTTATCAAAAATCAACCGAAATCATGATTGAAATTCATGGAAATGGAATTGAGCAACTCCAAAACATCGATTCATCGCATTTTGACCGAACATTTGGGCTTACGAAAGATGTCTGCACGGTTTGTTCCGCACAAATTGACTGGCGACCTAAAATTGCTCAGAATCCAACATTCGACGGACGCTTGTGACCAATTATTTAACCAAAAATCACATTTTAACCATTAACCACTCCCCGTATTCACCTGATATGGCACCGTACGACTTCTTTCTTTTCGCAGAAATGCATTTGCCCACGATAGGAAAGCGTTATGCAGACGTAGAGGCCATTCAAAAGGCTTGCCGGCATTCTGGCGGCCATACCGGCCAACGAGCTATAACACTCATTCGACATGCTTTTGGAACGTTGAAAAAGGCGGCATTGAAGCAGAAGGATACTGTTTTGAATAATATGAATTGATTTTGGCGAAAAAACAATTTTTTTGGTTTTTTTTTTTGAGTCCTGTTTACTTTGGAACACACCTTGTACAACTAAAATAAATAAAATATACTAATTTAATGCATAAAGATTATGGATAAACAACGTACAGTAAATGTAAATAGCAGTTGCATATATACATCTTATATACATATGTACATATATGGACATCTGTATATATTGCGTCCTTAAGGGCCTGTTAACACATTTTAAACGAAATTACATTTGCTTATCTCAAGAGAATTTTTTTTTTCAATAACTGAATTTTGAGCAGCCTACCCACCCAGGGGAATCAAAACATGTAAATGCATTATTATTATTCTCAAAAAAACCGCTTCGTAAAACAGCTTTTTCCAATGTTTATTCGCATATACGTAAATATGAGTACACACGGGTACGTATTTAAGAATATATGTACATATATGTATGTGTACTTTCGTGCAAGCCCAGTTTCCATATGTTATGAAATGTCGGATACATTCGCTCGTATTTGCTTAACATACATATATATGTGTGTTATCACTAATTAATTCGAACCAATGACCTACAGCCATCTTCATATAAACACACACGCATCTGTAGTACGGCAAACCTCTAGTGGGCATACCGCTGTGTGTTTGTGCCGGAAAAAATTATTTTGGATATGCGTGTTTAGAGGTTATCATTTGTATGTGAAAAGGTGCGCACGCTCAGGTACACGAACATTCCCGGAGGCAAGATTATATATTAACATGTCCATGCATACACACAAATATGTATATATGCAAATGTAATGTATTCCAAATATCTCATAGATGTATAGTTCAATTGAATGCGGCAAAGTATTCGCAGCTACCAATTCTCAACTATTTTTTATAATCCCAAAATAGCCCGAATAAATATGCATTATACTCGGCAGAAGCGTTGTTTCTGCAAGGCAAAATTAGTTTGTTCCACACTGACTCGATAATTTTGTTGGCCTTACATTTATTTTGGTGTCTCTGTTTACTTTTTGGTTTCTGAAGTGGATTTGTACTTATCGTTACGTAAATGAGTATTCTCTTTTCAATCTTTTGCACTTCGTTACTTCGCTAAAGTAGTCCTTAGACACTTTTTACGTTTGCAGACGTGTCTCAATTGTGGAATGGAAGTGCATCCTTATTAAATCGTTCTTAATTGAAGGATGGATTACACGCAGATCTTACGTTTATTCTTATTCTAAAAAGGCGTAAAATTATAGAGACAGGGTTTGATTCGAAAGCGCAATTAGAGCATTGACCGGATCTAAAAATATATATATTGATTTGATCGATAATCTGCAAGCATTCAAAGAAATAGGTGGTCACTTTACTACACCAGTACTAAAGCTAAGCAATTACCACCAGAATATCCAACTACTAACACACACATTTCTGACAATCGATGGCTACGAGTCTAGGAGACTCGCACTAAGCGCTCAGCGGAATAATGCCATTATTTAATCCTTATCGCCAGTAAAATCATCTGTTGCTGCCACATTTCAAGGCTCACACCGCTGAGTGGAAATGACTTCAGCAAAAACACTATAACCATATTCATGCATATTCGCAATTATATTGGATAATACCGTATTTTTATACGTTTGCCCACCCACATAAAGCCATACACACAAGCAAACTGCCACCCATCGAACAAGTCCTCAGGACAGATATACATGTCATAATATGCGGCGGAAGACCCACTTGAAAACAATGAAATCGATTAGTGTACAAAATGAACATCAACAAGTTACAATAACCCCGACCTCTCTCATAAAAGTTGTGGGAGCAGTACGTTTATTGTGGTCGCAACTGTTGGCTACGGGCTTGCTCACTTAACACATCCTTTGTTTGTTTATACGCTCGATTTATGGCGCTTTTCATACCTTGTGGAGTGATTTTATGGCCCTTCATAGCATCTGCATTTACAGAATACATGGAACTTGAACAAATAACCGCATGTTAAGCCGTGGACACAAATGACAAGCACATAAGTCGACTCACGCAAGATTCGGTGTACTAAGATGAGCGCCTTTCAATAGCAAATCAATACATTTGCTTAGAGGGTTTGCTTCTCTAATCTTATAATTCAAATATGTTGGGAATTTCACGTCATTTTCACGATGACCGATGATGATTAGTTATCATAATTTTGGATGAAGCAGTTACTATGAGATACACTTCTATACCTAAGCACGGCTGCGATTTTTGTTCTTGAGCAACCAGTCTGGTTGCCCTCATAATTCTTAATTTACTGATGTGATTTTAATTTTAATAGTTTATACTGGGATAGGCTAGCATTCAGTAAATACAGTTATCGACTTATGAGCTTCCTGCTTGCTTCCAAGTCATTCATATTTGTCCATATTTTTACGGCTATGACATGTCCATAAGTACAAGATGTGGAGCCTATATGGGAATATGGATTGTCACAACAATGATAATATATTTGAGCTTTATATGAAAAGTATTTAAGGTTTTCATTCCAAGAAATACTACAAATGAGATACAAATGAGATATTCATCACCAATTATTTTATCAAAGCAACGATGCCAAGAATACTACTAGCTCAGATTCAGGCTAAAAATGTAAGTTTTCCTTATAAGCCAGTTCCACAGTTGTTGATTCATTTTAATTTCATTTAAGACAATTTCAAGCGCATAGTGAAAGTAAATACAATATGAATTAAGATTTAATCACAATTTCGAAAATTCCAAGACTAAAGAAAAGGTTTGGAAAATATATTAGCTTTCTCTTTGTCCTGCCTTTATCTAAATCTCTGCTAAACACTTTACCAAGAAATTGTTTTTTATAGCGTACTTAGTTAGAATCAAATCGAAATTGAAGAATATCTCCAAAAACAAGTAAGCTAGCTGTCTTTCTTTTATATAATATAAGTATGTACGATTTATCATCAGAGGTTTAAATTCCATTGTCACTTCGTTATTCCATTTTTAAATACCTTTGCGATAATGTCACTTTTGATACAATATTATTAATTGCCGTGTTCATTTCATTACATCCCTTAAAGTCGTGGTACATAGGTCTGAGTTTCTCTCACACACAACGTTACATACTTAGAAAACATATTTTTTAGAAACGTCACCAACTGGAATCCGTTAAATGAGCAATTAAAATAGAATTTATATTATTCTTTCTGGGGGAAAGCTCATTCCCGTTCCACTACAAGGCTTAATCCAAGTGAATGTCGAAGTTAAATAAATCATTGAAATTGCATTAGCTCAGTTTTTCAGCAGATGACTGCACTATTATTGCTGATTGAAGATGAATAATTTATTTTAATTTAGTGCGTCTCCAACATGTTTACACACTTAAGATGAATGGAACTGCAAGAATAATATATGGAAAATTCTTTGGCACCAGATACCGATTGATTTATCTATAACGGTTGCACTTTCAATTCCATTCTCATCTCTCTCATCTGCATGTATGCACAAGGCCTTGCACCGTCGTGAGACAAGCAGGAAGCAATGAAGACAACAGATATAAATAAGAAGGAGCTAAGTTCGGGTATAACCGTACATTTTATATGCTTGCAACTTGCAGGATTAAAGCCAGGGAAGTATCTTCAAGTACATAAGATTTGTTAGTTATATGGAGTTTAGGGCATTTTGACCCGATTTCATCCATTCAAAGCACAAATATCTATCGTTTTATGAAAAATACGTTCTCTCAATTTTATTAAGATAACTCAAATATTGACCGATATATGCGGTATAAAGTCACCGGGAAGTTCGAAAACCGTTATATTAAGTATATAGAGGCCAAGGGAAGTATTCAACCGATTTAACCCATTTGTAGTACACAGACATACTACTATCAGGAAAGGATTCTCTCTGAATTTGAATTATATATCTCACAAATTGACCAATATTTTCGGTAAAAAGTCAACTATAAGCCCTGGGTTCACATATTCAGTGCCTAGGGCTAGATTTGGTTCGATTCAAGCAATTTATTATCATTATATATTAATATTTATTTATTCTTGATTTGTATACTAGAAAGTGAAGGAATCAAATGGAATTTAAAATTGTGTTATATGGGCTGTAGTCCGATTTCGTCAATTGTTCATACTGTAACATAAGAATGCCAGAGAAATGAGGGCTATGTGATTTCAACTAAAAGTGGTGGGTCCATAACCCCATATTTATCTATCTTAGTTTTAGGTGATATATAGAACCGTTAGGAGAACAAAACTATGATACTCTGTAGCAACATGTTGCAAGAGAAATAAAAGTTCCTCGCAAAGGAAGCAGTCGATAAGTAAATATATATGACATAAGATCAAAATTAGACTACAAAAAGTAAAATGTCGACCGAAATAAATAAAGGTTAGGAGCATCATAGCGTCGTTATTTTTGGATTAACTCTGGTTATATCAAAAAGTTTCAGACACACAATGCCTTCCCTAAACGAACTCATATTTAATATGTTAGCATTGCTCAGGATATTTCTCACTTTACAGTTTTAATACATACATACATACATACGCGTTTTTTAGCCGTCATGATTTCGGCGAAGGAAAATTCGGATTATGTGTGCTTCTGATGAAATTTCCCAGAAATAAAACAGTAAACAAGTTAAGTTGTTTTTTGAAAGAATAACATTTTCCTTCAAAACAGTGGTTATGGGGGATATAAGAGTGTCAGCCCTAATACTGCAGGACCGTTATTTAATATGTATGAGTTGCTAATGATGTTGACTTTGGGCCTTACGAAAAATATCTGCCAAATTATTAATTATATATTTATGAAAGCATTAGGGATTCGCTGTACATATGTATGTATATTAACAGCACACTTTACAGACTTTTTATTTTATACTTTTCACCTTCAAATATATATGTATGCATGTTAATCCCACCAATTTAACTTTTTTCGCTTCTTGTCCTTGCAGGTTGCACGAAGCAAACTGAGACAAATAATAAATGTGTTCAGACAAAAGTAACAAGAACAACAAAAGAGTAAAACAAAAATAAACAACCCAACTTTACGTACAAAAGTTTTCCATTTTTTATTAAACAACCTGTTAAGCAGGCAGCACCAAAGTCATTCGCAACTTTCGTCAGCCGCCAAAAAGCGTGCAAATATGAATGGCCTTATGGGTCGAAATTTATGTCTGCTTCATATATTATCGAAAAGTATTGTACGTAAATATGTATGTAATACTTATATATTACTGGCGACAAAAGCCAGCCATTTATTGGACTTGCGAAATATTGATTTGCGTTCAGAATTATATTTGCAAGTGCAAATAGAAAGGCTGCAATACTGCCGCGTATGTACTATATGTATCGCTGAGGTGAGGCACCTCACAAAATAATGCTTTAAATGCATTTAAGAATTATTAGCATACAAATACAGGTATCGCCCGAATTTGTTTTGGCTAACCTTGTTTTCAGGAGGCGGTTGTGGCTTGGCAAGTAAAATGAAGCCAAGGGGTTTACATCGACATCAAAAAATCTTTTTAAAATAGAATTATTTCAAGTTTATTTATGAAAACTTAAAATTCTACAAAAGGTTTAGGAAACACCGTTTATTTGCTTTTTGGTTCAAAAGACAGATTGGAACTTGTTTATTTAATTTTTTTATTTTAATTTTGTGTCTGCGGTTAATGAAATAAACATTGCTGAAATAAGAGAATTACAAAACCATTTTTCGGCTGGTTTTACGTTTTTACGAAAATCGCTAATTACGCTGATTGCTATGTGAAGCCAACAGTAAACTTGGTTATAGGCTTAGCTCTTAGTTTTAGAAGGACTGTATATTTTCTTAATGCTTAGATGAGCTATATTTAATGAAAAAATCCAATTCTTCATGAATGGAAGCAAAAAATTTCCAAAATTTCTTGAAATTTACAATTGTACAATTTTTTGGTAGTCGAACCAATCTGTAGGTTCAGCGTATACGGGCAAGAGGAAATGTGTCTATAGTTCAAAATAGACATACAAGTACATGTAAGATAAGCGCTGTGCGTTTTTGTTCTGCACCAAGTCCGGAAGTGGTTCTATATTTATAAATTAGTGAAAATTGCAAAGACATTATTCTCGTGACCAAATTCTAATCAAATTTCAATTGGCTATCGCTAACAACTAAATAAAACAAAATTTACCGTGGATTTTATTAAACAAAAAGTGGGACGATTTAAAGTTGGAGTAACCCGTTCTTCAAGAATCGCATTAACAGTAGGAAAGTTTAACAGAGCTTGGCTGAGAGGTTTGAAAAGTTAATGTTTTATCTTGATATAAAATATTAAAATTTTACTTATTTAAAAATATTGATTTTTTAAATTTTTTTTCGTTTTTGGTTTTGTTTTTTCAATAATAAAAAACTATGCAATAATTTCGAAATATAAACTAAATTTTGAAATCACAATTCTTAGATATACAACTCCGAAACTCACCTCTCAAAATTACTTTTGAAAAGAAAATTTCAATAAAATCACTAACTTTTAGAGCTGATTCGATATATTTTATTAAAACTTCACCAAATTGTAATTTTGTAATTTTTGATGTTTGATTCTTTCGTCTGCTACAGAATTTTCGAAGTTGTCAAGCGCTGCTTATTGCATGTCCAAAACAAATTTAACGAAATTCAAATCTTCTCCGAAAACCAATAATTACACTTTTAATTGAAGTTAATTAAGCGTTGCAGATCCGAGAGTTTGAGTTTGATTTTTCCTGCTTACAGTTCTCACAGACTAAACCGCAATTTTTCATGCACGCTAATATACTACGCATAGGTACACAAATATCGAGCGATTCACTTTCATAATTTTGATTTGAATTTGCAGCCCGTGCTAAGATTTTCGCTGGCCTTTTGTATTCGAAGTAAAAATTTCACACTTTCGAAACTTTGGAGATTTTCCGTTTACAACATGATTTTAATAATTCATCTACAATTTGATATGTCAGTTAAAATGTATTGCATTTAAAATGAATGTTCGTGTGTTTTTGGATATGTTATTTGTACTGTTATTTGTTAGCGAGCCTTTGATTGTATGTGTGTTTGTGCGAATTATATTGTTGTATTCCGTTTAGTTCAAGGTGTAGTTTTTCCTTTAATTTATATATATATATACATACATATATGTGTCTGTGTGTATATGCAGTGGAGATATGTAGTATGTCTATGTACTGAATCAATTTGAACTAGAAAATTAACTTCAGCTCGAAGACCGGAAACGTTCGTTCACAATGAAGCCCCTTATCAGACTAACGTTGAAGCAACAGTGTCTTTGGCTGAAACACCTTTTCGGCCGACGATTGTTGGTCACTACACGTCGCAACACCCCCTCGGCCAACACATGAACCAGCTTCTGCAAAACAAAGACAAAAACTCAGCCGACGAGACGGTCGTGCAACAGTCGGTTTTTACGCACACAAGCGCAAGTGCAGGGGAAATATTCCCTTAGCCAACATACACCCCTTCCAAACAAGCTTGCATGTCTACATACATACATATATACATAGGTAAGCGTATCGCTCGAGGTTTTGTACTAAAATGCTTGCCTTCGCTGGCAGTGAATTGGGGTTGAAAGCGTTTTTTGGCATTTTGGCGTCGCTGACTTTTAGTACAGAAATCAGCTGAGAAGCAACAAGTTTGTTGATGGCCTGTACATTGACACAGTTACGTACGCTCTATGTACATATATAACTAAATATTTAAGTATGTGGGCATGTAGGGACTCTAAACACACAGTTTGTCTGCGTACAAGTACATGCAGGAACTTGGCCAAAAATAAGGTATACCTGTTTACATACATATATCTTATTGATTTAGGTTTTTTGATATTATTTTAATTTCATCAGATACTTGTTGGAAAGAAGTAGACAAAGCAACTTTGCAGCAGGCAATTTGTAGGCGTGTATGTACACACCCGCCTGCAAATCTCGTACGCCTTTAGAAAAAAAGAATTCCATTCCTTGAGGGGTTTTTTATCAAAGGTGAGGAGAGTTTTAAACAACATGCCAAATAATTATTTTGTTTGCACCATTTAAGACTTAGAAAAAAATTATGGTTTCGTTTCTGAAAATATTGCACAGAAAGTAGTAAGAGGTAAAATACAGGTAGCTACCACAGAGCTATTGGAGAATTGGAAAGCTTGAAAATCTTTTATTTAGGGCCTATAATTTAAGAGAGATACGACAGTAATTTATGATTGTAGCTCGGAAAAATTAAATATTAATGGCTCTCATTCACCACAAGAAAAAAGAATGCTTTCACTAATCGGTTGATTCAGCTTCAAAATGTTATATAATTTTACTCAACACTCAATTATCACTTTACGTAGTCTTTGACTTGATTTCAACTTTCGACTGTTCGGAAATAACGCGAAATTTTCCTTAATTTTCAATCCATTTGAGTGCTGTAAGCCGATTCAATTAAAAACTTTGGTGAAAAGCTCTGACAAAGCGGAGCGGTTAACAAGCAATCAAAGGAGAACACTATTAAAACTTATTTGCTGCTTAAATCAAAAGGACGCTAATTTCATGTGCTAATTAGCATTCAGATTGATTGTTGGTTGCAAGGTGTTGACAACGGCAACAATCAACACCAACTCTCGAAAGAAAAATAAAATTACAAGAGAAATTAACAAGGCTAACGTCAATGCCATAGACAACGCAGACATCACACACACACATACACATACACATTGGTAATTATGCGTGCTATATGTGCAAGGGTGTGTGTGCGTGTATACATACATACATATGTATGTCTAGAAATCTCGCCAAGTTGTTGGGTGCTTCAAAGTTTCAGCCATTTCTTCCAACAAGTTGATTGCAACAACCGTCACGCTCGTTGCCATCGTTATGGTCGTCATCATCTTTGGTCAATAAATTACAATCGTATTTTCAATGTTAACAAGCTTCAAATGCCGAAACATCCAATCACACCATCAGCCAGCCAGCCAGCCAGCTCAAGTGCGGGACAACCAACTGCGCAAACATCCGGTCTGGCCGCACGCCGCACCCCGCTTCGCGTCCGCAACACGCCCAGCGTACACCTGGACGGCTCGCATCGACGATCCAAGTGACATGCTTGACTGAACTTGGCTTGTAGCGCCAGAGCGAGAGCGCAAAGGAAGGAAGATGAAAAGCGAGCGGCCAGCAACTTATGTACTTACTCACTTGCGCATTCGTGGGAGCAAACATTAAGTTAGCGCCAGACTCCGTGACACATTGGGCACTAAATTCCACGCTAGTCTTACTAATTTACAGTTTGGCGAAGTGCTGTCGATTGTGCACACATACAAATATGCATGCGGTGGTGTGCGAGTGCTCGTCTGTGGTCTGGCATAGTGCCATTTGTAGGCTTTTAGTAACTAATGAGTGCACCCTGTTGCGCATCTCCACCAGCACACATACACATATATAAAGAGATGTGTTGTTGTGTCCACGTATTTGTATGTATGTGTGAAGATGTAAATAAACTTTGTACACTTGGCTAAAAGCAAATGTCTGCAACTGGTGGCCGCGACGCCGCACGCTCTGCCGAAAATGCCCATCAGTAAACACAACCAAGTAAAGTAGGATCCCACTAAATATGCATCGGTTCTTGAGAAGGTCAAACCACTTCTCACTGTCCATCATCTACTGGAGTGCGAACTATTTTTTAATGAAACTCGTATAATCCAAATTCGGATAAAAGAAACGGTCATATTCAACCGTATTATGAACTATTTTAGGTTTTACGCAAAAATCATAAATATATTTGTGTTCCTTTTAGCGAAGCTTAACTGTATATCTGCATACATATATACGAGCCTGGCTACTTATAGCAAAAGCCAGCAACGTGACACTCATTCATTAAAGCATCACGACCCGAGCTCGTTGTAAGGGCCATTTTTCATTTGGCCCACACGGCGTATACGTGCTCTCTCGCGCCAGCTGCTGCTGCTCTCCGGGGGTTATCTCTCATTTAGTACACAACCTTCCCACTGGCCTGTGTGTATACATATACACAGCCATTTGCATTTGTATTTAAGCTGTGCGTAATTTTGAACTTGATTATTGTGCGCTTTATTTTGCTGATTGTTGTTTTTATTTTGTGTATTTGCATTTTTTTATTGTTGTTTATGTCTTTATCATAGTTTGTTACACAAAAAGCTCCAGCTTGCAGCTTCACAAGGCTACACAGTCGTGCTTATGCCGTTATATTCATTCGTTCTTCTCCCCTTGAGCTTTACACCTTACAGGACGAACGCTCCGCCGGAATGATGTGTAAGTACTTCCTAGGATTTATCACTCAGACGCGTTGCAGGATTATCAGGTGTTGTTCTATCATTACAATAGTTATAATGCCATTTTAGTTGATTAAGCCAAACAAAGCCAAACGCTAACAACCGCCTTATGCACTCCTCCTCTCCCCCCATCCGCTAGTATGGGTGCGGCCGGTTAGCTTCCCGCATTATATCTGCAGTACATATGCATGCGAGTACATACAGCTTTCAAGGGTATAAATCACAGTTGTGCCTATTGGCATTTGCCACACACACTCACTCGCCTTTGTACACTATGAAGGCACGCACACATGGACAGCTCAGTGCCGTAGCACTTTCCGGCGTTCCAATTTCAGCTGCCACTCTCCCAATTATTATGGCCAAATTAATAAGCCGATATAAGAGTACTTTGCAGTTTTCATTGTCGTCCATATGAACACGTGGACATACGTGTATGAATGCGTGAGTGTGTATGTATGGGCGCAAGTGTATGTGACATTGACAATGCACATACATCAACAAATACGTTTAATTTTAGGCGGAAAAGAGCTTTTTTGAAAAGCTGGAACGGATGCAGCAAAAATAATACTGAAAGTTGAAATGCACACCTCGAGGGCATGTGGGATGAAAAGTAAATATTTTCGGTAAGAATTTAATAATAGTCAGACGTGTGACCTTCAGAAACTTGCTTTCTGGCTGTGAATAATACCGCTAAGCGTTTTAAGGTGAACTTGCCATCATAAGTCGCCTATAATTTTATATGATAATTTACTTCTATGGACAGCATTGGTAGTGGCAGAAAGGTTTTAATTATGATCATTACTTAGTGAAGCAAAAAAAAAGTAAGTAAGTGAAGTAATAAAAAAATTTTGTAAATTGTAAGATTAACTTCGAAAAGTCAGCAGGAGGGCTATGAAATAGGCTTTAATTTATAAATACACATTTCAATGAATAAAAACACAGAATTTTGAAAATGGAGCGATGTTCTAACGCAAACATGCCAAAAAATTTCATATAGCCAACTTGACTCCTTAAAAAGAGGAATTGATGTCTTTCAACAGTAGAACATTAAATAGAAATTAAAAATATTTAACTATTCATCGATATTTATTTTGTCGCCTTCAAAGTAAACCCCACCAGATGTAAAATACTTATGCCAATGATTTTTTCGGTCTTAGAATCATTTTTCAGCCTTCAGCTCCATCAGCGAATTTTGTTGTAACTCTTCGATCAACAAAAAACGGGTTCCACAGAGCTGCAAATTCAGTTTTGTGGCAAGAAAAAAATCAAATGTAGCCAAATCTGGTGAATACATTGGTTGATCGATGCTATTCATTGTGTTTTTGGCTTTAAATTCCGACCGCTTTCGACGGATGTTCTCATGCAGACGCCTCAATACCTCCAAATATTACCCCTTATTGACCGTCTGTCCCTCCGGAACCAATTCATATTCCTCAATCCACGAATATCGGAAAAAATCATCATTAGCATCACCTTGATTTTTGAGCAGCTATAGCGTGGTGCTTTTGGTTCGGCTCGATTTTTTTACTTCCATTCCCATGATTGTTGACTTGTTTGCTTGTCAAACTCATAAACACATGTCTCATCGGCATTTAAAATGCTCTCCATGTATGTGGGATCGAAATCCGCGCGATTAAGCATGTCCAAAGAAACTTGTTTACCGTACTCTTTTCGAAAAAATTCAGCTTTATCGGAACGAGTCGAGCAAAAACGCGTTTCATGTCCAAAATCTATGTCAAAATTATTCAAACGTACACGCGAGAGTTTTTAAGCTCGCTTGCCATCTCTGTAACTTTTGCCTGACGATTTTCAAGCACCACCATCCTTCACTTTTTTAAATTGTTATCAATTGAAAAGGTCGAAGGTCATCCAGAACTAGGCATATCTTCAACGATCTTTCGACCATCTTTGAAGGCTTTACACCACCCGAAGGTTTGTACAAGGTGCGTTCCAAAGTAAACATCTAGCGCCCCTTGGTGGCGCCATCTATATGTCGACTGGTGCGTTAGAATCTGCTAACTTTATCGATTGTCCAGTGAGAATCTCATGACATTTCATCAATTGGAAGTGACGTTATTGCGTTTTAAGTGTCAGTATCTTTGTGTTTTAGGTGGGAAATTGAGCTTCGAACAAAGAGCTAACAGTAAAATTTATTTTAAAATTGGTAAAACTTTTACCGAAACGTTTCAGTTGATGAAACAAGTTTATGGCGATGATTGCGAAACTGTGCGTGAATTTATCAAAAATCAGCCAAAATCATGATTGAAATTCATGGAAATGGAATTGAACATCTCCAAAACATCGATTTATATCATTTTTATCGAACATTTGGGCTTACGAAAGATGTGCACGGTTTGTTCCGCACAAATTGACTGGCGACCAAAAATTGCTCAGAATCCAACATTCGCAGGACGATTATTTGACCAAAAATCAAATTTTAACCATTGACCACTCCCCGTATTCACTGGATATGGCAACGTGCGACTTCTTCCTTTTCGGAAAAATGCATTTGCCCATGAAAGGAAAGCGTTATGCAGACGTAGAGGCCATTCAAAAGGCTTGCACCGGCATACTGGCGGCCATACCGGCCAACGAGCTAAAACACTCGTTCGACATGCTTTTGGAACGTTGAAAAAGGCGGCATTGAAGCAGAAGGAAATTATTTTGAGTAAAATAAATTGATTTTGCAGAAAAAAACATTTTTTCTGTTTTTTTTAAGGCCTGTTTACTTTGGAAATTAGTTTATTTTATTGAAATATCATTTAACCTGGGAATTTCAATTATATGTCATAATGTATATTCGTATCATCAACTACACCCGTGATCTTTTCAACTTTCACAATTGCATAAGTGGTGGTGCTAACCATAATGAGCGACACTAAAAAAAATAAAAGTAAATGCTATTGTCAAACGCATATCGGATTATAGTGAACATGCCTGAGTTGGTGAAATGCATTCTTTCCTTGTTTCTTGGAAAACTTGATGTGCCAAAGCAGTAAAGGACTGTCATAGCTTACATTTCGTTATGGTAACGGCACGAGCTATTCGCTTTGAAAAATCACTTCATTTAATGCTAATTATGCTTACAATGCTCACTAATTAGTTGGGATGGATTTTGATGCTATACATAATTAGTATAAAACCGCTAATTATGCAGGCATCTGTTTTAAATCACAAATATGGAAAATACAAAAAATACATACTCGTACAAGTTATTTTTTATAATTTTTGGAACTCTTTATACTCTTTTGCACCTTCTCAAAGGATTGATTATAATGAGTGTGATCCTCTCTTCGGATCAAATGGTATATAAATTTGAGAAATTTTGTAGTTAAAAGCAAGAGTCGGCTATTGGTACCGTTATGCAGCCATAGCTTTGTATGAACCAGCCTCAAGTAAACAAATATGATGTGAAAGTGAAATAAAGCGGAAACAAAATATGAAATTTTTCAATTTTTTTTTGTTGTACGAGTTTTTTTCTGCTGCACGAAGCGGTGTAAGCGAGAGCCAGCTAATAAGTGCACCGGTCTGCAAAGTTTACACAGAAATTGCAAAGTGATTTTGCTTTCCAAGCAATCGCCTCAAAGTTATGCGAGTGATTTTATGCAAAATGGCTCAACGGTGAATTTCAAAAATTTTACTCCCACCAAATAAATGCATTCGGAAAGTTTTCGGTTGGTATGAAATTTGCCAGATAGTTCAAGCGCAGCTGGCCGATGCAAATGCGCCTTCGATAGCATCAACATTGTAGCACAAAAGAGGGGGCCGTGGCGTATGAGTAACATTTGAATGTTGAATGAGAAAAACGGAAAAAATAGAAAATGAATGTGAAATGTGAAAAAATATAAACAAAATGAAACTAGTTCGCATATTTGTTATATAACTGTATTAACCTGACTTGCAGGTTTGTGTGTTTTCTCAAATTTCTTGAAATCTAACCTCATCTACCCCACAAGCAACATTCACTCCCTCACTTAAGAAACTTCTGCAAGCGCCCTCAGAAAGTTTTCAACAAGCGCAGCTGAAATGGCAAGAGTTGCGGCGATGCGTGTGGCGCATAGAACTAGCTCACAACTAAAATAATTCACCGAGATGTCACAGCGCCTTGTACACTTCACGCAAACCGAAAATAATCACCGTTATATTAGAAGATACATTTTGGTGCTCCTGTTGGAGTTCACTTAATTACTTTTGTAGCAACCAAGTTTATGTGGAATTTATATTGTGAGCGAACTGCATAAATATTCCAGAAATGGGAAGTTAATTGCAGTCGCACAGCGGTGAAGGAAGAAATGGTTTCAAATTGAAAGAAAGGGCAACTGCAAACATCTACATCTAATTCGTGTATGTTTCGACTAATAATTCTATTTTCATTGTCTGGCAAATAATTAAAAGAAATTACATTTTATGCAAAATATTGTCTTATAATCTGAGTAAGTCCCTAAGCCACTTTGCTTAAGGGGTTACATGGGTTTATGGGTTTCAAAACATCGAATTTTTTATTGTCTTATTAAATTTTACAGCACCTCTAGAATATTTTCCTAAGTTTTCATGTTGATCCGAGTAATAGTTTCGGAGATACAACCTTAAGAATTTATGCGCTCGAGGCTAGCTAGACTAATTGTGCCGTTTTTAAGCGCATTTTTCTCGAAACTGTGTTTTTGAAGCCGGTTGGCAAGATTTCTCGAAACTACTCAACCGGTCTTCATGAAATTTTACACAAGGCTTCGATATAAAATTCTTAAAGACTTGAACGAAGAATTTTTTTCTATTACAATTATTTGAAAAATGCTGCTTTTTTCAGTGAAATTTTATTTTTTTGTAAAAAAAAAAGGAAAACAAATCCTAAAAATCCAATTTTTAGTGGTTTTTTCCTTCGTGGAAGTTCTAAGCTAAGGTTTTAACTAAAACACGTCATTTTTTATTTTTAGATGATTCTGTAAGGAGTTATCCTGCCACCACGGGCGCATTTTTTTCCGAGGGGTCGCCGGAAATGGCGTCGCAGTGGCCGAGTTCAAAATATTTTATTTCAAAAAATTTCAGAATTTCTTTGTTAATAGTGTATGTTTGGAACAATAAAAAATTCCAATAAAATATTTCGTTTTTATAGGAGAAAAAATTCTTGAAAAAAGCTGTTTTTTACCCGAGGAAACCCATGGAGCCCGTTAACTTGGAAATAGTCTTCAGTCACCTGAATTGAAACCAAGCCTTATCGACATTCAAAGGTCTTTCACTGATTTTAAACTGCACAACTTCTTTTGATGTCATAAGAAATACCCCAAGGAAGCATAACAGAAGTGACATACATACATTAAAATGTGGGCAGAAGTGAGCACGACGAAACACCTGTAATTATATCTATATATGTATATCAACAGCCATACCAACAAGGCAATATAAATTCTGAAGCAGCAATTCGAATACCCACCTTTGCACACAATAAAACAATGAGAAAGTGAAAATCCATCAGCCACATTTTAAATTTCCTAAACAAAACGTAAGCTAAGAACAGAGTGCCTCACATTTTCCCTTGTCTCTTTGCTCCTGCGTTTCACGCAAAAATTATGGCAGATAAGCAAATTTTATAATGGCTCAACACCTGCTCGGAAATTTACCGCGTTGTTAAACTCGCTCGTGAACTGCTGCCAAGGTATGAATGCAGACATTACCAGGTGCTTATGGAATTTACATGCGACATTTTTAGGTGAGATTATGCTGGCAGTACGAGTGTGCGCACATACAGCAAAGTTTACTCCACAAATATGATGCGACAATAAAACAAACATTATAAACGGTATTTATAATTGAGAGTGGGGTAGCAAGGTAGGTGGGTAGGTTACTGGGGATACGCGTAACTTATTTTTACCACTCATTGGAGACGCAAACATTTATTTAAGCCATGAGAAGAAGAAAAGTAGCTGAGTAACCAGTACCAATTGTCACACATTCAAACTTTAGTACAATGGCAAAAATACAATAGAGAGTATTGATAAATCTATTGCTTTCGAGGTTAGGTGTAATTGTGGCGGAATTCAATATATGAATAAAGCGCTATTTAAAGAATAGCGTGACCTTGCTCAAACAAATAACATGATCAACCGTGCCATCTTACTCATTCCTCACTAAGTACCATTAGGTCTCATATTCACACCTTTTCCAATAGGAAATCGTTATAACGATATTACAGACTCGGCTTACTCGGCAATATTATACAATATGAAATAACGAGTAACCCCTTTTATAATTTTGACCCTCATTATTGCGAAAATGTGAATATATTTTGAGCCACCGGTAGTAAAAGGTTTTTATATTAGGCAGATATGGAAATGCTTTATTTCAACAGTAAACTCAATATTGACAGCATATTTCATTGCATTGCTCATTTTGTTTTGAAAAGAGAAGCGGGTACGATTTTTATAAACATGTCTTCATACTGTAAGCATTCCTGTCTTATTTTGAGTATTCGTTGGCTCACATATTTGCTCAGGCTTGACTCACCCTTGCTCATCGGCACAAATTTCTTCGCTGCATGCCCGAATTGGAAATGTTTGAAATATGGGTTAAAGTTCATTTCTTGTGTTATTTTTTGTTCTTATGAAGCCTATGCCAATATAGGCACATGCGTACATATCGCCATGCACATACATACATATATGGAGTGGAGTTCACATTTCGATTTTATTTTATTCTCTTCGCGTATGCCCTTCTTGGCAGATATAATGTAGATGTAAAAATATAAATAAATAATATGTACAATATGTAAAGCTGGAGCACTCATAATACGAAAGCTCTTAGCATCAGCCTGCTTCTGTTATTTTTAGTTGTTATTTCAGTTTATAAAAAGCAAACAAGCATGAACAAATACAACCACGCAACGAAAGCATAAGATATGATTATTAAAACTCCTTTAAAAAAGTATATAAAATTCAAACTCAATACTACTTTTTACTGTGTATTGATGAAATATTATCTTTTTAACGAGTCCAACAGTGACTAGGCGATTTCGACCAAACGAGTCACATAAATTATAAACGGTAATAATGTGCCACTTAATAATACAAAATGCGCATTAATTTCCCCCAAAAACATTTAGATGACTCAATTACCTATCAACGATAGCTACCGTTACTTCTTCCGGTTTGGACCTTGTTTATCAATACTTCGTTAACTGCTTTGTTGTCTTTGGGTAAAAGCATGACCCTACATCAAATTGTTTCTTGGCTCATTACACTTCCTCAGGACAATGGCATTGAATGTTACTCATACGCCAAGGCGTACGCAAGTTCGCCGCATTGTGGCCGCCGCTATGAAGTTTGTGCTTATAAATGATTGTTGATAATTATGGTTTACGAGCACACATGCATGTAGCGATGAAAACCGAGGCAAGACGTGCTTCTACATAACCCAACCCATTTGGAGAGTTGAATGCATTCCAGGTCCCAGTAAAAATTCTATACCGCGTGACTGGAATGTTACGTTGTCAATGTTATTTGAAATGATTCTTTCGCGCAGTGAGTCTATAAGACTTTAAAAAGGCGCATGTTGCGAAGTGAAGGGTTTATGACATTTATGCCAATCAATAAATTTTTAAGATATCTTCATCTCATTGTGTCAACTCGGCCTTTTTCTACTTTTTCGAGAATCATCACAAAAATGTTAGTCACTATGCAGGGCGGCAGAGAGAGTAAGGTTTATACGAGTATAAGTCAACAAGCAGCATTAACATTACGGCACAAATATGGGCTTTTGGCTATGGCTGTGCACGGCTTCAAACAAAGCCCGGCTGACCAGATATTACATGAAAGTCATGCTGACTTCCGACCTAGTATAAACTCGTGTGTAAACATATACCCATGCCTTCTACATATGTACGTATAATAAAAATGTCACAGCGAATAAATACTTTACTTTTGCCAAATATGATTTTGAGTCGTTTGTTGGTGGGCACGAGTGTGTTCAATGCCCATTTTATTTGACAAATAGAAATAAATGTACATATATGTACACATATAAGTGGTACATATGTATAAGAATTTTCGTTGAGAACACAGGAGCTTTCATTGTGACTTCTTGTGAAACTTGCGCAGAATATCAATTTGCAGTGTCAGATTTTGAAATGTGTTTATTGAAGGGCGGCCGATGCTAACAGCACGACTATTTTTAGCCTGTATAAATATACAGACAAACAGAGAAACAGTGACAGCGGTCGCATAAACAAATATTTGATATACTTATACAAGTACATAGGCCAGTAATGGTTGTATTTGTTTACGGGCATTCATCTTGGCATTGCTCACCGCACTTTGCCAAAACGCGTGAAATAATTCATAAGGCGCATTTACCTTACGTAGAAAAGTGAATGTTTTAGTTGTAACGGTGTGTGTTAAATAGAATTCAACATTTCATTTCTAACAAACGCTCGCATAAAGGTGGATAAGAGGACTTTTTTTGTCATCTTTAGTGCCGGAGGTCCATCGTTCTTCGCTTCGCTATCTTCTAAATGTTATTTCCAGAAATCGGAAATCAAAGTCGCCGCCTTCAATGAAACTGCCACAACAATACCAGGGCATAACCATGAACTATTCTGCACATGACGAGATAATTAGTACACTTTGAAAGTTTCAAGACATTGATGTAATTCAGTTTGGTGTAGCATGGTGGCTGCTAATAGCTCATTTGTGCTGTTATAATCAGCTGCCTATGGGTAATCACGGACGTATGTACTTCGTTTTCTTTATTGGCGTAGACACCGCGATTATTGCCGAGTTTACAACAGCGCGCCAGTCGTGCTTCCGTTTCGCTGTTTGGCGTCAATTGGAGATTCCAAGTCTAGCCAGATCCTTCTCCACCTGGTCTTTCCTATGGAGTGGAATGGTCATCCATCCGGACGACATGACCTAGACAGCATAGGTATTATGTTAATGTCGTCTTATATCCAGTACAGCTCGTCGTCCCCTCGACTGCGGTATTCGCCGTTGTCAAGACGCAAAGGACTATAAATCTTCCACAGAACCTTTCTCTCGAAAACTCGTAACACCGACTTATCAATTGTTGTCATCGTCCATGCCGCTGCACCATATAGCAGGAGGGAGTTGATGAGTGACTTATAGAATTTGATCTTTGTTCGTCGAGAGAGGACTTTATTGCCTTCTCAGTCCAAATGAGTACTAGTTGGTAAGAGTTATTCTGCGTTGGATTTCGAGGCTGACGTTATTGTTGGTGTTAATGCTGGTTCCAAGATAGGCGACCTCGCAGTTATGACTGTCAAGAGTGACGTGAGAGCCAGGTCACGAGTGCGGCAACTGTTTTTTTGATGACAGGAAATTTTTCGTATTGCTCTCGTTCACTACCAGACCCATTTGCTTCGCTTCCTTATCCAATCTAGAGAAAGCAGAACTAACGGCGCTGTTGTTGAGGCCAATGATATCAACATCATCGACGTATGCCAGCACGAAGATCTTCAGAAGACTGTACCTGCTCTATTCTGATCTGCATAATTTTCTCCAGAACAGTTTTAATCGACTTCCTAACCACATGGACCATTGTGCCCTACAATGAGTTTTTTTTTTAATTCCGTGGTTTTATAAGAAGAACTATCTTAGACCATAATGAAAGCAATATTTCCTTAACAACTGAGCGACTCACAATATCGGTCTATAGACCTTATATTATTCCCGTCCTATCGTTCAAATGGAATGTCAAGAAAACGTTTTGAAAAGAGACCTAATTCTTATTTACTCGTGCTATTTCCGTACGAACACCTTTCAGTTGATTACTCTGTTGAACTTTGCTCCACCTAAATTCCTTGGTGTTTTGCAGTTTGAAAAGTAGTTGAAATGTTTGTAGCCAAAAATAATGAACCCAAGGGGCAGTTAATAAGATTGCATTTTATAGTTTTAGCTTTCTTTGGGTTGTTGCAACTTTTCCGTCATCTGCCTCCATGGTAGGCGGTTAATTTAGAAACACTCACACACATGGTTTTCTATACATTGAGGGTTGAGAACGCATTTTTAACCTAATTAGTCCACAATTGGTAATTGTCTTAACTCTAGCAATTATTTTCTCCTTTAGTGACAGCTATAAAATAATTAGAAATCGAGTTATAAAACAAGTCGAAACTTGTTGATTTTCGGACTAAAATTATGATTCGTTATAAGTACCTATATGTATGTATATTTGTAGTAAATACCCATATATTTACATCAAAGACCATAACCCTATATATGTATACATACATACATATACTTACATATATACACGATATATGGTACAAACAGTGGTTAAGATTTTCAAGAAACTTTAACCTTTAACCTCATATCCATAAAATATTTTTGATTTATTTGGAGTTGCGGCAGCAGCACAGACAATTTTTTTATGGAAAACTGCTCCTACTTTCCTAGAACCACATATTCTTAATAACCCACAAATTGAGGCCAAATGCTCAATATAGACACTTTAAGGCAATGCGATGAGAAATCCCAAAACTCCATTCAATGCCAACAAGTTGACATTGAATTAAAATGAAAATAAATAGCACTTTCTAAAAACTTAAATCTCCCAAAACTACCCCTTCCAAAACGGTTTCCCCTCATTGGTATATACATACATACATATTTGCATGAATGTGGTCGTGCATGGGTACTTTGCAACAAGTGACTCTGTTTATTACTCCCGCTCATATCGTGTTGTTGTAAAATTTAGTACACAGGTAAGACTGCAAAAGCAAATACACAAAACAGATGGAGTAGAAGAGATTAAGGAAGGACAGAAGTAAAAGTTGGCAGAGTTTCGCTGAGCTTTTCAATGCGTTTCGAGCTTTTGTTTTAAAGCTCCATGCCTTGTACTACTCATTGACCAAGCTTCATCACTTGTGCTACATTCTAGGTAAGACGGTATCGTTGCTGAACCCCGAAATTTCGGGATCGGCAAAGGAAGATATTTGACTCCGATGTTTTCACTATTCGAATTTCAAACTAGATTAGTTAAGAAGCAAAAATCTGCATTGGTGAGGCATGCCACATAAAAATGGAATATTGATTGCTCAAATAGGAATATCGCAAGGCATTAAATCTCTTTCCCTAAAGAAGTTAATGGTATCGGATCTGAAGGGAACAGAATAAAGTAATTGTATTCTTTCGTATGCGCGCTGTTGTTGACTCGGCTAAAATAGCGTAAGCGGTGTCCAATGCCAGTAAAGAAGAAGAAGAGGATTTTGTCGTATGGTAAGGATTCGCTAAGTTGTCGTCAACGTCATCTAACGGGAGGCCAACGAAACGACGAGATCGGACCAAATGGAGAGGGGTATCAGATGAGTGGGGTTGGAGGGGCATGCAAAGAGATGGACAGAGACTCATTACACGCAAGACAAATATTGGATATGTCGGGGCTTATTCTAAATAAATATGAGTTTAACTTGCTACAGTTTCCAGAACGAAGCTGCGCAAGTGTAACTCTCGTTTCTCGCGGCAACTCGAGCTCTTCGTCTGCAATTGGTGGCGGTTTGACACCGAGTACGCCATTCAGTGGAAGGAAGTCGGTGAAGGTGTAGATGGCTCCACTGTAAATGGCAGTCAGTGCTTATCGGAAGTTTGTTGCGTACGAAGACTGGTCACCGTATTGTTTAATGCCGTCGACGTAATTGAGGAATGACCTCTTGATGATCTCAAGTCATTTTACTTGGAAGTGGCCAGAAACAATTCTTTTACATATGGCTCAAGCTGTTCACGACTTCCGTTCTTTGACCAAGTATCCTCTGGGTATCCAAAGATCAACCGTTTGAAGGCGAACCATCCTAATTTCTAGGGCTTTATCTTTATCTCAAATCCTCCTCCACCTAATTATTAGTAAGAATACATAACTAAGAGCTAAGCAGAGAGTGGTTTTCTTGAAATAATTTCAGACATACACCAGCAGTTTGTGAATCCAACTCTGTAGGCAACACATATATTTTATTTATTGTATCATATTACATATTATTGTAGTTTTTCTTTGTATATATGTATATTAATGTTGGTGAACATAAGGTTTTCAGTGAATTGAAAGTGAAATCTTACAAAAATAGTTTCCAATAATTTACTTGTACTCAAACAAATTACACATTTTCAGATTCATAATGAGAAAGTAATCGTGCAGTTATAGCTGCTTATGAAAAACACCTTAAAGTATTAATTATTAAATACGTATGTATGTATGTATGTATGTAGTTCATGAAACTAAAATTAATGCAAAAATAAAAACTAACATATGAAAAAATATAAAACTGGCAAAATGGGCGGTAAGTGCGGTGCGGACAGCACCAAACACACTTGAAAGGTTATGTAATGTTACATTTAAACTATGTATGTATGTTTGTTTGTATATGTTATGGGTAAAGGCGACCGGACGCCAGAGCTCAGAGTTGAATGATAACGGTACAATATGTATGAGGGTAATTAGTGCTTGTCTTTTGTTTTGGTAGCAAACACTAGGAGCATTTACGCATTTGTTTGCTTTTGTTGTTTTTGTTACTACGCACTAACTTGCTCCGTTTCTATGTGCTTTGTTTCATAAATTTTTGCTAAAAGTTAGTATTTTTACTACTAGTTGATTTTACACTAACAAGTCGCTTATATGGGTGCACGAGCGGACTTCGTTTAAGATCAAGGTCGAGAATTTGACAATCATACAAGTGTTTTTGCTTTTTTTTTTGATTTATTTTCAAGTTTTTCTACTCTGGAGTTATGTAAATATGCAGACACTTCTCGCATTCGGTTACGCGGCACTGCGAGTGCAATCCGTTGATGTTATTATTATTGCAGTGTTTCATCATTGCACTGCTCGTCTATTCGTAACTGGAGATCTTCTGCTGATCTGCATATATTACTCGGAGTTATAATTGCTGAGAGTTGCGATTTCAAATCAAATTGATTTAATCTGCTTATTTGTAGAATCACTATATTTTTAATATATGTATATAACAAATCATTTCAGCTGTTTTAGCTGTCGCGCATGAGCATTGAATGCTCACTTTTCGAAGTCTTACGTTTACTAAACATTTTCTGCTGCATATTTCATTTGCATATTAAATGTCTCACAAAAAATATGTTTGCAGCACATGAAATAAGAGCATGTAAATATTTGTAGAAAAATAGGTAATGTTTTCTCTTATATGTTTGTGGCGTAAAAATCGATGATTAATAATAGTTAGTGCTCACAAGCGTTTAAGCATATAAATTATAAGAAAGAATACTTTTTGTGTTTGTAGCAGTGCGCAAAACGCATCACAAAATGAAATGTTTTTCAAAACAACTCATCCTGTTTTCAATAATTTATCTTCGCGTCATCCAATTTATCTGTTAATTTTAAGTATTTATAGACATTACAAAGGCTATAGTATAAATTAACGGATTTCGAATTTCTTTCTTTACTCAGATTGCTCAAAAACAAAAGCATTCGGTGTTTATACAGATTTATGTTCGTTAATGAGGCTTGTCCAGTTTGTTTTGTACGCAGCACATTTCACTTCACTCTCCTGTGTATGTATGTATATGTGTTATCAGTATTACAAGTGCCACTTTATTTATACACACTCGCTATGACAGCTGTGTACAAATTAACAAGTATTCTTCATTTAAACGTATATATTATTAACCGATATATAGCAGGAATGAATAGTCTGTTTTGATTTATTTCTTTACTAGCCGACACCAAGGGAAGCCAAGTCTTCGCTTAATTATCCATTAGTGGCTGAACAGTAATGCTGTGTGTATAAAGAGTTGACGTTGTTGTTGTGGTAGTTGTTGATGTTAGAAATGTGGCTGAACTGCAACTGAGTGGCTGTCATTGACGTGGGTGCACGATTGGTGCGTGATCCCGGTAGGTCTTGAGCTTTGTCTCCATTGCCTGCAAAGGGGAAAATAATTGCTTTATTTTGTTCCAAATCGGTTGTTTTCTTATTATAAGTATATAAATATAATAATAAATGACACTATAAGAGGGTTTGTAATGCAATAAATGGACGGCTCGAAATTATTGCATTCGGTATTTACTCTGAAAGGTGTTATCTGTTGGAAAATATGAACTTCTCGCCAGTTAAAAAGGATTCCTTATCATGTAAGAAATCTGTGGCGCCAGCATATTCATTGTCTCAAAAGGATGAAGACACACAAGATATCCACTTTTAGCTAACACTGCAAAGCGAGAGATGCTTCATCTCCTTTCAAACACAATTAAGCCCTAATCGCAGCAGAATTTTAGTTTATTTCCTATTTGAAAAGCAAATAAAAAATGTTGTCTCCACTCCTTTCGCCCAAATATTGGTTTCTCTAATTTAAAATTAATATAATTGCCTGTAACTAATACTATATAACAAAGAATGCAGTATAAAACATTTATTGTAGAAAAAATATTTTTATGCTTAATGCACACGAAAAAATAAATGGTATTTGTTATTCATAAAACACAAAAGCAAAACAAAATAAAAAATACTAAATTATAAAGAAACATTTTTGTACTTATTTGGAAATATTTTTATTTAATGTGCGCATAGGTGGTTTAGTAGAGCTCGGAGAAATGCTATTTCCGCCGCTCATGCGATCCGCAAAGCGCTTAAATATATTTGTACCAAAATTTAGACTCGAATTGCTACGACTGGCGATTCGTCGTAAAGACACTTCAGGGACATCGGCGTCGGAATCGGTGTAGGACGTGTTTGTGGAGGTCACTGTAGCGTTTGTGTCCATGGAATTATTGCTGCCAAAAGTATTTGTTACACTCCGTCTATGACGACCTACATTATCGGTCGTTGGTGTGGAGGCACAGCTGCTTGTAGAGTCAGCAGCAGCACGAACTGAACGATCACAGATACAACGAAACCTTTCACACAGAGGGCATAAAAGTGCCTTATCCAACTAAAAGAGAACACAGAGACTATGATGCCACAATGCATTATTTTACACAACATGTGAGTAGAAGTGATGGATAGCAGGTACATAGAATATACTAAATGTGACCAGTTATGGGATGCAATAGAAACGGTTAGTAGACGGATTATTTAGATTGTGTTATGCTGAGTCGAGCATTTAGATTTGCACATAGTCGATTTTTTAGCAAACTTGCAAACATACTACACATTAAATACATTAATCGAACTAAAAACTTGACATTAATCAAATAGATGCTTAATAGATTAAATAATTCAAAATAGCATTGTGAGCGCTCAAACTTACATTCAATTTCCTTAGCATATCTGCAACAATGTTGAGTGCAGATGTACGAGAGCTGGGCGTCATTGCGTTGCCATTGAGTAAATTTGTTGAATCTGAAAAGGGGTTTTCTATATTTGAGTTATAGATACATGTTCTAACACAATAAATATAAATTTTAAATACATGCTTACGGACACACACACAAACGATACAACTACTTTTCCTTTCGTTTTTGTACTTAGCTGTTATATTCATTTCAACTAGTTATATTCCGTTATAAAATTTTGTTGCAAACAAGTTAGTTACATATTTATTGAAAACTTAACAATAACGTTGTAATAAAAAATACACGAAATATTGATGAAACTGTACTGAATAAATACTTCATTTTATACCTATCAGGAGCAACATATTAATCACATCGTCAATTACAATATTTTGTGTTAAGTAGTCGTAAAGTTTGTGTGGTTTAATTTCAAAAGCTAATTATTAACAAAACGGTCTTATTTTTGACTTCTTCAATTTGGACTTTGCTTTAAACTTGATAAATTTAATGCCGCACTTTCTAGAGCGTAATACACCTAAAATCTTACTTTTCAACGAATGTTGTTCACCATAATTGGGAATAACTGCTGGACTGTTGTTTAGATTATTTGTAAGGCTGGTATTGTGGAGACTGGTATTGTGGAGACTGGTATTGTTGAGGCTGCTTTCTTCATGGGCAATATCACTGTTATTTACAGCGCCATTTGCTATAGTTGCCGAAAGTGTTGTCGATTCAGATATATTACTAACTGAACCATTTAATGGGTTACGCGTTTTTACATTCAGTTCTTGTTTTAAGTCTACAAGGAAAGGAATTGGAGTAATTAACAAAGAAGTTGGGCGCACATATTTACGGGTTAGTAACTTTTGCAACAATTTTACCTCTTGTTTCATCCATAAGTCTCTGTAGCTTTTCCTGTAGCATTTCCTTTTCATCCACTTCCATTTCAAGTAGAGCATTTTTTTCATATGCTTTATCTAACATTCTTTCAAAATCTGCAATGCTTTCATTGAGTATGCGATGTGCTCGCTCTAAATCATCATTTTTCTGTTCCAATTGTCGCAGGTACACTTTGAGAGAATCGCGCTCGGTTTTCAAATTTTCCATTTGTCGTTCTGTATTGGCTAATTCAATGCCATGAGATTGTAGTTTGAGCTAAAATATACAAATATTTGATTAAACCAATTTAAACAATTTTTCGAATAAATACCTTCAATGATTCATTTTCTTTCTCTAATGAGGAAAGTGTAAAGCTGAGATCTTTGATTATACTCTGTTTTTGATCAAGTGTAGCATCCATTTCTGCTTCCATTTGTCGCGATTGTTCCACATATTCATCATATTCTTGCTTCACATCTGTCCATCTAAACAATTACAAACACGTTATACATGATATTCTACTGCACTAATTATTCTACTAATAAAATAAAAACTTACTCTTTGTGATAGAGTTTAGCACGTTCTTTCCAATACCGACATTCATCCTCAACACTGTTAAACATTGGTGGTGATTCCATTGCGCTGTTTGCCAAAAAAATATGAGTTTTGAATATATTTACTCAGAAAGTCAATATAGAACTCCCTACGTCTTCCTTTATGTGAATATACACTCTTAAATGCTTTTAATCTTTATGTAGCAATAAAATCCTGCTTTTCCACGATTTTCCTTGTTATGCTTTTTATTCACAATTTTTCCACACAAAAAATTGTTAAAGCTTTGGTCGTTCCGCTAAGTAAAAAGTAAACACGATTCTGAAAATAAAATAATTTGCGGAAAATCAATTTGAAAACAAGTGTGCGAAACTGATTTTGGTACTTTAGTTGCCTTTATTTTTTTTTTCATATTCGATATAATGACGCCGTCGACTCAGCCGACGCCACCGAAACATCAAAAGCAACAACTGCGGAAGAGTTCGAAACGACGAAGGTTAGAAGCCAATGAAATCATCGTTCAGATTTTCAAAACAGGTTTTATCACATCTAACTAACATAATTTCTTTCTACTGGTATGAAAATTAAAACTCTATTGTAACACTTACATTTTGAAAACAGTTTTATAAAATTCAGATGCCTTGTCTCGGAAAGTATGGGAAATAAATGTGAGACAAAATTCGTTAAAAGTTGTGTTTGCAATAAAATACCAAAACTGTAATATAGCATTGCCAGTTCTCAAAAAACAATGTTGCTCGATTATTGTTGTTTCCACTCACAGGCTTGCACTTATGTGTATCATTTGCACACTATCCATTCAACAGGGTTGTCTCACACATAACTAAAAACAGTTGCAAATGTTTAATTTGCCAGTTCACACACGGACTCTTTTGTCACTCAAGCCGAGGGTCGATTGAGAATCGCGGCAGAAAAGTTGAAAAGACCGTGCTTCTCGTGCTTGGCTGACACGCTTTGTGTTATTGTTAGTAACAGTTCATGGTTGCAATAGCGTGAATTTTGATATCCATTTTTTGTCAATCGTATGTATGGTATAATAGGAATATTAAAAAAAAAAAAAATGGCAAGATAGTACCCACGTCATTTATGTTGACAAGCGTGATATTTGTCAAAACCTAACCATATTCTAGATTCTCAGCCAAAAAGTTCCTTCATAAATTCACTCATACACAAAACGACTTTTATGGTTGAAGATGATTTGTGACTCCTTCGCGATTTGTACAAATATATGTCTGTGTCAAGTTTTCTGTCTAGATTTTACCAATCGTTAAGCTCATTATGTTATTCATCACATGATTTCATTTCAAACCCAAAGTAAACATGTTAACATAAAAACAGAGGACACACAATTTCAAAAAGAAACGATTTTATTCTCGTAGACTTAGTTTATCCCAGAGTCATATGTCCTCCAAAGGACTAACTGTGCGGAAATATCGTAATCTCTATTTCTACTGTGTAAACATAGTATAAAAGCCAAATACGAAATTGTTCCACTGTGGTACAACTCTGTAAAAGTCATTTCGCTACATTTGGGAGGATTCCGCATAGCTCTCGAAAATATTGTAAAAAATTGGTAAATAGGAAGTTTATTATCAAGTTATTATCTTTATGTTGTCAAAGAATACATAAAGGAATCAAATTTGTTGAAAGCCGCCGGTTAAATCATTTGTATTGAACGATAATAACAAATGCAAATTTCACAATTCACGGACGGGTATAGAAATATAAGGAATAGAAAAACAATTTGGCAAACAAAGAAATGGGGATAACGTTGAAAGGAGAAGTGGCGAAGAGAAGATAAAAAGGGAAAGCAACAAAAGCGGTGAACACGGTTTTCATTGCATTGCATGGAAAATGCAAATATAAATGAAGCGAAATTGAAATCGGCATAGCCAAGTGTTCGTAAACCTCAGTAGTTGTCTATTTAATGCGAATAGGGTTCGGAAGGGGTAGGTAATGGTGATTTAAACGTCGCATTTAAAGAACAATTTCTAAGGTGCAGGGAAGAACGTTCAGCTTGATTTTTGCCGCTTTGAAAAAAGTATACATAAATATAATTTATTTTTTACAATCCAATATAATTAAACCACTTGTGCCATATTCGCTTCAAATTAACATCGTAAACTCTATATTACCAAGCAAATAATCTAAATGTACCATGTTTATATGTTATATAGTTGCAGCGAACAAAGAAGTGCTCACAGAGGGACCTAAACAATTAATGAATTAATGCATTGAATCAAGTAGTCGGAAAGCAAAAGAAAATAACAAAAAAGAATATAGATCAGTGATCGAAATATTCGGGGATTTCTGCAGTTTACACCTGAACTCATTAAATTTAAAGTTCAGTGAATATCTTCTGTCGCTGATACTATGGCTGATCCTGAGAAGCAGAGCTTGATTAACAATGAGGAGACCAATAATACGTACTCTACAGGGCAGCCTAGTGCTGTAGTAGGCAGTGTTGGGGGCGGAGAAGCAGGTGCGGCTGTTATTGCAGGAGCAAATCCGACTGAAGGTAATAAGTTCAAATCTAACACACAATTATGAATCTAACGTGCTATTAAGTTCATTAAACCCGGCACTGTCGCATGGGAAGCATTTGATGCTGCACACATCCACAATTGCTAAAATGAACTGCAGCAATGCAGCAACCACAATGCAGTAATAGAAACCGTATAAGTGTATTTAATAAAAGTAGGGGCGTGGGTGCTTTGCAGATCTTTTACAGTTTTTGCGATTGCATGAAGTGGTTAAAAGTATATATTAATCTCTTGTAAAACATATGTACATATGTATATCACAGATTACCACAGCACTCCAGTGTAAAGAGTATAACTATAAAATATGTAATTGTTTTGAAAACTTATTATCTGTGAGAAAACACTTCATTTTAGCAGCATTCGAATTCGATGTGTGGTTGTGATTTTTATTTCCCATTGTATTTACCCACATATAACTTTCCTGTACCCCTTCCTAAAGCGGGATGACTCACACGTCATGGCTTGTGGAGAAACAGCTGTTGTCTTGCGATATATTATCAAATTATTTAGCTTATATATACATATGTACATATGTAATCCTTATCCCTGCAGCATGTATGTATATAAACCCGGACGGTTCATCTGTTATTGTTGGTTGTATAAGAACTAAAGCATCATATAATATGTTATTATGTGTTTGCGCATATTTATAATAATACACATTTCATAATGCGTATGTAATTGTGAACGCAAGTTGAAAGAAACCCGCTCTTTGAAGCACAAGATAGTGTATCACTTAGCATTGACATAGATCTCTATCTGTCTGCCAGCTAGATTTTAGTGAAGAAGAATCATTCATTTAATGCAATCTGTTTAGATTCGCACACTCATCCTCTTTTATTTTTGCGGTTTGAATTTGTCTTGCTTTTCATTTTCTCTATGCTTTCCCATAAGTCTCATCCGACATGTATATATTCTACAGAAAAGGTTTAATTTACTGTTCAAAAGAGCTCCCAACGTATTTAATTAGTTGTTTTTGTATTAAAATGTCTTCAATAATTTTTAGGCGGTGTTTCCCAGGCAAATGTTCCGTTTGTGGGTCCCGATGAGTTGCCACCGCCTTATCAGGCAAACACTGGAACTGGTGTACCAATGGTTACATGCAGGGTGTGCCAAAACATGATCGATATTACACTGAAAAGAGATCAACATGTAGTGAAGTGCACCCACTGCAATGAGGCAACTGTAAGTACTAAAACAGTTCGAAAAACCGTTAACAAACATTTGACAATGCAATTAATATCTCTGTAGCCAATACGTAATGCGCCTCCTGGCAAGAAGTATGTGCGTTGCCCATGCAACTGTCTGTTGATTTGTAAAAGTTCGTCGCAGCGCATAGCTTGTCCTCGGCCTAATTGCAAGCGTATTATAAATTTGGCACCGAGTCCAGTTACCCCACCCGTACCGGCTATGCCAGGAATGTGCCGTGTAACTTGCGGACACTGTTCAGACACATTTTTGGTATATTTTCGAATTAAGTGGATTCTATAGTACTGTTTATATTATAAATTATAATTTCAGTTTAATACGTTTCACAATGCATTGGCGCGCTGTCCCCACTGCAGAAAAGTTTCGTCTGTAGGATCGCGTTTCGCTTGCGGACGCGGTATTTTGTTCGCTATATTAGGATTGCTATTCCTTATTGCGGGCATCGGTATTACTGTTGGCACGTATAAGTATGCAAAGGTAAGGCTTCAATTTATATGGTGTTAATTTTTCATGACTATTCATTTATTTGTACATTCCAGGATCATGGCGGTATCGTTATTGCTTATATTGGCCTATTTCTGATTGCAGCCTTTTTGGGTGCACGTTCTGTTTATTATTTCCGTTTAAAAGTAAGCGCCATAGATGGTCCGATGTAAGGGCGTATTTAAATGTTTTTGTATCATTCCTTTTGATATTAACAAAACAAATCAACACAACATAAACACATTAAGCATATTAAAAAGCCAGAGAAAGATAGAATGAAAAAGCAGGTATAGATGCATAAAAAATACTACTTATTACCGACAACATTCACTAATGAATAATTTTCAAAACACACCGTAAAATGCATAGTTCACCACTCTAAATAAATATGCAATTGAACAAAAAACATTGCATTATAATTAATTATTCGAACCGGGTAAAAAATAATAATATTACATTAATGCAAAAAAGTTATAACGCATGTAACACGCTGCGTTAGCATAAATGACCTAATATCTGATAAAATTCACTAATACAATACCCCTTTTGTACAACATAATCTCGGCAGTCAAAGAAGACGTAGAAAATGTCTTACCTAATACGCGCCTCAAAATCACATTTATGTAGAAATATGCTTTGTTTTATTAAAAAGCAAACAAAGGTAGACAACTTTTTACGTAATTAGTTCAGTTTTTTTTAGAGTTTGGTCGCTTGAATAAATTCACTTTGTTTAGATAAAGTAAGCCTTTCGCGAACCTCTGTTTAATGGTTTACTATGTGTTTGGTTCTGCTATACTTATATATTACAATTTTATCATAAATTATCATTTTGTAACTTTTGTATATGTATTTGTACGTAAATGTTTTTTATTCCCCGGCTGAATTACAACAAATAATGTTGATCTGCGGTGCATACGCGTGAATAGATTATAATTATTCAACACACACAAACGAAAAACGAAAAATCCCGCTTCCGTTACAATTTGTCTTAGATATAAAGTTCAACATACTTACATATATAAAAAATGAATACACGTGTTGATGGTCCTCACATGTATGAAGTTGTCCTGCAGCTAGTAAACGCATGTTTGTTGATTAGCCTGTAATAATTTCGGCCATTTAAGATCGAAAATAATATGTATAAACAAAATGAAAATATAAGTCTAGAATGGTTCGCGTATAAATTCAACGGAAGCATTCAGTAGGAGGAAATGAAGGCACAGGAGAAAGCAAAAAAAAGCAAATCTGAATTCTATAAACCAACATTTAATATTAACTATATGATTAAATGAAATATTATGGAACTTATACAATTATATTTAGATTATTACGATATACTGTAAATAAACGCGAAAAAACCAAAGGAACTTGTTATTTTATTTTATTCATTTATATATATTGATTACAAAATATATTAACTTATTGTAAATTTTATTGGATTTTTCTGATCACTGTCATTCCTAGTATGGGGTAGCGAAATGTTCAACATTGTGATACTTTTAAATGATGTGAGTCCACTCGGACAATAACCTTTTAAGGAAATTATTTTGTATTGAATAGTTACATCCATTATTTTAAATTTGTACTCATAAATTACTTATTTCACGACAACAATTTCAGTGCCACCACCAGGCGGACCAGCCTCGAGTAGCGCTTTTTTAACGTCATCAATCTTAATTTCTTTACCCTGGCAAATCATGTTTAAAAAATCCAAAAATTCCTCGAAGTCTAAACGCCATTTTCTTAAAATGAAACATTTTGATAAAAAATAGAAAAAGCTATTTACAAATTACTTGAATTTCATATAAGCCATGCCAGTGTCGGTCATCGTGAATACCGTTTTTAATAATTTTGCTTGATCCAACCAAAAATCGATCTGGGACAATAATATGGTTTCGTATGTCTCATTTTCTAAGTCTAAGGTGTTGATATTATTGTTTGCATACAAGTGGAAGAGACTTTCGATAGTATGCTTCTTTTGCTTATTCTCATCTTCGTCGGCCATGGCTTATAACTGCAAATTTTGCACTGTCGGCTGGATTCGTATATATAAATAGGATAATACACGTGTAAATTTGTTTCACATATTATATGTATTGACTTTATTTTGTTTATTTTTTCAAGACATTTGATACCTACTAGCTCGTGTCCCCATTTTTGTTTGTTATATTGCCGTTACTATGATGCATATAATCGTTAATTACTTAAGTATGTGAATATTTCGGTGCATATGGATGGTATGTATGTACATTTACGTTAGAATTTAATTTAACTAATTGAAATTTTTACAATTATGGAATTTCGCGTTTCAAAATTTAACAGTTGTGACAAATATTTTATTATATGTATATTTGGCGTCGGGCGTTTAATAAGGAATAGTGGATCTGCTTGTTAATACCAAAGGTGATAGAACAAGATGGCGGTTGGCGTAATTTTCTATTCTATCGCCATGAATTATGTCCGGCAATAGAACTGGTGTTATCTACGCCAATAAAGAAGAATAATAGAATAAGATTTCACGGGCGTTTAACGATCTCTTTCCTGTTTCGTTTCGATGGCTATGTAACCGGAACGCATCCGGCGGTCAACTCTTTTTAAATTACTTAGGGCTCTTTTCTGCTGTATCTCATATATTCGCATTTAAAAATTAAAATTTTAGTTACTCTAGTTAGGGAGTACATACTCACCACGCTCAGAATTTCACCTTCTACTGTTAGAATTTTCAACTAAATTGTCCCACAGTAATTTTTATCTGTCGAAGGTGCTTACCTATATTATTCTCCACGACTGTAATCAGCTGATTCTGACATTTATACGCGGTATGATAAACAAGTTTGTTAAAAGTGTAGTTTGTTTATTGAAATGCTGTGGAATTAAAAATATTTTACAAATTTGCTAAAATGGATAGCGAACCGAAAACCGAACCAAAGGATGTGCCTGCACGCCCATTTAAATTATAAGTATTCGTGCAAATAGTAAAAATCAACAGCTCAAAATAATATTTCCTTCTCTATTTTCATAACTATACGGCGCATCAAATTGTGAGTTTGACCGGCATTAGTTTCGAACGCAAAAGTATAATTGTGAGTTGTTTGCAGTCTCAAACCATAGAAAATTTGGTTTCATATACATATATATAATATATTTTAGGGTGCAGTGGAGTTAACCATAGTGCCAACCAAAGAAAATTTACGGCTTATAAGGTTGAATGCAAAGCAGTGTCGTATTTATCGCATTTTGTTAAATGATGTTTGTGAAGCTGAGTTTTTTTATTTCGATCCATTCCTGGATATCCTTCAAGGAGATCCGAAAGTGTAAGACGCCCCTTTTAAACAAAACTGCTACCACTAATATTCTTTTATAAATAATTTAATAAATATTTAACAGGAGATCTTTAGATGTGTACTCCAAAAACCATCTCAGTGCTGCACAGAAAACCGATCCGGATGTCAACTGTGGTGAATTGTTGATACAGATACCACCAGAAGGATATCACATGATCCAAGAAGGTCGTGGTTTACGTATCGGCATAGAATTCTCAATGGAAGATCCACAAGGTGGTATACACTTTGTTATACCACCAACTAGTGAGGATGAACAGCAACCTAATAGTGCACATATGTTCACATACGCATACGAAAATTCAACTCGCTTATGGTTTCCTTGTGTTGATAGCTTTGCAGATCCGTGCACATGGAAACTCGAATTCACCGTGGATAAACACTTGACGGCTGTGTCATGTGGTGAACTTGTCGAAGTGGTTATGACACCCGATTTGAGACGAAAAACATTTCATTATTCACTCACAACGCCCGTATGTGCGCCTAATATCGCATTGGCTGTAGGCCCATTTGAAATCTACGTAGATCCTCATATGCATGAGGTTACTCACTTTTGTCTGCCACAGCTTTTACCACTTTTGAAAAATACCGTACGATACCTGCATGAAGCTTTCGAATTTTTCGAAGAAACTCTTTCCACACGTTACCCTTTCTCCTGCTACAAACAGGTTTTTGTAGATGAACTTGATACCGACATCAGTGCTTATGCTACTTTAAGCATAGCTTCTGTGCATCTTATGCATTCCATTGCTATTATCGATCAGACTTACATAACACGAACATTAATGTCACGCGCGATTGCCGAACAGTTCTTCGGATGTTTCATCACCTCACATCATTGGTCGGACACATGGTTAGCAAAAGGTATTGCTGAGTATTTGTGTGGCTTATATTCCAGAAAGTGTTTTGGTAATAATGAATATCGCGAATGGGTTCAATCCGAGTTGGCGCGAGTTGTGCACTATGAGGAGCGATATGGCGGAATTATACTCGATTGCAGTCAGCCGCCAGCGCCACTGCCTGTGTCTAGTACGAATCCCGCGAGCGCTACCAGCAAGCAAACTGAAATTGTGCATTATTTTCCTATAAAAAGTTTACACACAGTTTCGCCAAAATATGTGGAAGCCATGAGACGCAAGGCACATTTGGTCATACGTATGCTGGAGCATCGCATCGGCCAAGAGCTGCTAATACAAGTAAGTTCTTTTTCAACTTCTTAAGCACTGTAACAACAACACAACTAGTTTTCGAGATCGGAAAACTTTTAGTATAACATATGTGCTCCTCTGTTCAACTAAACAAGTGATTGATTTTTGTTATTTAGGTTTTCAACAAACAGTTGGTGCTGGCAACCAATGCGGCGGTGACTAAAATCGGCTCTGGCTTATGGCATCATTTGCTAATTTCCACGAATATATTCATCAAGGCGATATTCACTGTAACTGGTAAAGATATGTCAGTCTTCATGGATCAATGGGTCCGTACCGGGGGCCACGCAAAGTTCTCCTTTACATCGGTGTTCAATCGGAAGCGGAATACCATTGAGTTGGAGATACGGCAAGATTTCGTGAGTCAACGTGGCGTTCGTAAATATAATGGCCCATTGCTGGTGCAGCTACAGGAATTGGACGGCACCTTCAAGCACATGTTACAGATTGAGAATACCGTAGTGAAGGCAGATATCACTTGTCATTCGAAAAGTCGCCGAAATAAAAAGAAGAAAATTCCGCTGTGTACGGGCGAAGAAGTAGATATGGATCTGTCGGCAATGGAGTAAGATGCGCTTAAAAACAAATCAAAATTAAATTAAATTTTTCCTATATTGTTGTAGTGATTCGCCTGTTCTTTGGATTCGTCTAGATCCGGAAATGATATTAATTCGAGATTTGAATATTGAACAACCTGACTTCCAGTGGCAATACCAGCTGCGTCATGAGCGCGATGTAACAGCACAGTTTGAGGCCATTAAAGCTCTGGAGAAATATCCCACCAACGCTACGCGTTCCGCACTCACAGATACAATTGAAAATGAGCGCTGCTTTTACAAAGTCCGTTGCGAAGCTGGACATTGTCTTACCAAAGTGGCTAATCAAATGGTGACGCAATGGAGTGGACCTCCTGCCATGTTAAATATTTTCCGAAAATTCTTTGGCTCCTTTAGTGCGCCCCATATCATCAAGCAAAATAACTTTGCCAATTTTCAGTTATATTTTTTGCAAAAGGTTATACCTGTGGCAATGGCAGGTGGGTGTCGCATGATCATTAATATAATTCAAGCATTTTTATTATTTTTTATTATTATTTTTGTAAAGGCTTACGCACGTCTCACGGTATCTGCCCACCGGAAGTTATACGCTTTCTTCTCGATCTTTTCAAATATAATGATAACACGCGGAACCATTATTCAGATGTTTATTATCGTGCGGCTTTAGTTGACGCCTTAGGAAATTCAATTACGCCAGTTGTTTCAGTGGCACTCCGTGGAACGCCTATTACCTCTGACAGTCTCTCTGCCGATGCTAAGTAAGTCTTCGCTTTGTTTCCTGTTTTATTTGTAATTGTACTTATTTGAAATATTTCAAAGGCTTGTACTTGAGGAAGTGACCCGTCTACTTAACCTAGAGAAGAACTTACCGTCATATAAGTACATGGTTTCGGTTTCATGTCTTAAGGTGATACGTAAATTACAAAAATGTGGTCACTTGCCGTCGCTGCCGAAAATCTACCGTTGCTATGCAGCTTATGGTCAGTATTTGGATCTACGTGTAGCCGCTATGGAGTGTTTGGTCGATTTTGTTAAAGTGGATGGACGCTGGGATGATTTGGACCATTTGATTACGTTGCTCGAAACAGATCCCGACCCTGCAGCACGTCATGCGCTTGCCCAATTATTAATCGACAATCCACCATTTAGCCGCGAGTCGCGGAGCAGCCGTTTGGACCGGCCAGAGTTGGTAGAGCGATTATGGGCAAATATGAAGTGAGTTTAGCTAAATTTTTAACATTTATTTTTTTTTATTCAAAAACTAAACTGAACTGTGTCCGTTTTACAGCAACAAATTGGCATTCGATACTAAATTACGTTGTGACATGGTGGACTTATATTATGCATTATATGGCACGCGGCGCCCAATGTGCTTGCAATCTGCTGATGTCAGCAACATGTACAAAGATATAATTAAGGAAGGCACAAAGAAAACGACCGTTCCCAACAGCAGCACAATTGCCAATAACGAACCCAAGACCCCGGCAATAATAAGCGAAGTGAAAAACGAAGAGCTCGACATAGTCGAAGACCATACTTCTATTACTGCAGTAAAGCGCACCGCTACCGAAGCATTTGAGGTGGGCAATGAAGTCATTAAACTGGAAACAACTGAGGAGGTGACACTTGTTGAAGACAATGACATGAAGATGGAGTCGTTCGACAGTGAGGTAAAGGTTGTAGTTAACCCAGAAGATGATGGCAACGTACATTCCCCCGAGCCAAAACGTATGAAGAGTGAAATCTTCGAGGAGGACGACAATTCCGTAACCATCATCGACGTGGGCGAAACTACAATAATGAAACAAGATAGTAGCTTTGAGGCCAATAAAACAGACGCCGAAAGTAGGCATAAGGCAGAGAACTCATCAAAGGTGTGTGTTGAACTATTAAGTGCCGCAAATACATATATATATATATTGATATGATACTTATTGAATAATTTTTTACATTTTCAGCAGAAGAAAAAGAAGAAGGATAAGAAGAAACACAAACATAAGCATAAACACAAGCACAACAAAGAAAAAGAGCGTGACAAGGAGCGTGAGCGAAAGGACAAAAAGGATCCCAACATATCTCGCATACAGGCAAAAGAAGCCACGCCGGAAACTCTCAGCTCAGCGGACAGCAGCAATTCAAATAGCAATCCGCCAACACTAAATTTCACATAATTAAGCTATAATGATACAGTTTTATATTTTACATTCTACTTTTGTATCAGTAATTTACAAAAATTACACATAAAAGTATATATGTTTAGAATTTCTGCAGCATTTTCAATATAATGCGTTACATATGTGTGAATATATAACGATTATGGAAATAAGTATGTGTGAATTACAATTTCAGAAAATGCATTGCAAATGGTATTTAGTATATACAATAAATGTTTTTTTTTAATAAATTCACTACAATCGTTTGGGGTTTTCAAACTTCGTATCGTCTCGTTTGTTCGCAATAGACGTGTTTTAGGTACAAACATATTCATAATATTAAGAATTACATACATATAATTAACTATAAATAAATGTGCAGTATAGTGCCAACTGGACTTACTAACTGTAAGTGGCCACGTGTGTTCGGCATGATCCGTTGCTTCCTTCGGCGAATTTTAATCCAGCTAGAAAGTTGCACGACCACTGTTAAACTAAATATAGGAAAAATGGAAGAATGGAGAACAGGCATGAATCTTTTAACTGAGCCGTTGTTGAGAGATATTATGTAGAGTGCACTTCGAATTTCGAAATCGTGTTGTGCGCATGAGAGAACTTAGGTATTGCTTCTGAAATTGCCGGGACCAACAGTTAAAAGCTATGGAGAACAGTATTAAAAGGATTATTGCTTGGCTTCATCCGCCTTTCCAGCGATCGCTGTATCCTTTTCATCGCGTGGATGTCGTTTCTGGTCGGCCAGCGGTCGCAAGTACGTTATATTGCCGCCACTGTTCGCCGTTTGTTCATCAGGCGACGAAGCTATAACATTTGCTGTCGGCTCCGAGCCCTGAGCTTGAAGTCCCCTACGTGGACCATACTGCTGAGCTATATGTTGCATGAGCTGCGCATAGTCCACCGGTTGATTGCGGAATTCAGGATGCTCTTTTATGTACTGCTCATAAGGAACGGGCACCGGTACTGGTACAGCTGTTACTGGGTAGCCAGCATCTATCAGCGCCTGGAATTCGGTTTGGGTGAGAGGCTTTCCACCGGGTTGTGGCAAATGCAGTTGGCGCACATCTTCGATGGACTTCGTTTTTACTGGGGTGCTGCGTGAGGGTGTTGCGATACCTGTGCCTTGTGAGACGTAAATACTGGATTGTGATGGAGCTGGGGCGGGCGAGATATATTGACGGTTTGCGTGCACTTGCTGTGGAGATGGTGCAGGTGCTGAATACTGTTGAGGATGAGCGAGCGGCTGTGGCCGTGGTTGTGCCTGTACTCGTTGTTCTCCGGAAGGTGCATTGGGATCGGGGGGGCTAGGGTGGAATCGTCCGGATGGAGCTGGTGAATTTGATTGGCGTTCGTAGTCGTAATATAGTTGGGGGTTAATATACTTGGCTGCGGCTGGTACGTTTGGATAATTTGGCGGTTCTTTCTCGCGTAACTTTGGTGAAGATGTTGAAACTTTCGTGCCATAGTGTTTTGAGCGTGCTTTGGGTCTGGTTGTTGGATTTAGTTCTTGGTAGAAGTACTGTGTGGGTTGTGGCTGTTGTACCGTCGTGGGAGACTGCGTTGGAGGGTACACCACTGGACCCAATTTCTTGGCGTCCACAATGTGTTGCGGCACTTGTGTGGGGTAAATCGGCGTCGGTTGTTGTATGTTGCTAAATCTAAACAAGGACGGTATAAACGGTTGATTATTGGCATCTACTAGTGGTGTGGGTGTGGGTTGGGATCCGCTTGGAGAGGAATAAATTTTCTGTTGCAAAGCGTATGGGCGTGGCCGCGGCTCCGGGTGTGGCTGCAACTGTTGTTGCGGAGCTTGCTGGTGTTGGTGTACTACGCCAGATGGTTCATTGGAATTATCCGTCAGCTGATTGGGTGAAGGTTTATTCGCAGCAAGCAGCTTTTCGATTTCATTCTCCAGCGATGACTTTGCTAGTGGGTGATTTGGCAATGTTTTATAGCTCACTTGTGGTTGGTAGTATGCCAGTTGCGGCGGTATGTGCGGTGGTGGTGGCACGTCGGCTGATGGATCAACAGTTTGTGGGTCACCTTGTTGTGGCTGCGGTTGCGGCTGCGGTTGTGGTTGAGGCAGGTATTTGGGGCCACCGCGGTGACGTGGAACATATTGTACAAATTCGGGTATTGGCTCTTCGACGGGAGATTGTGACTGTGGCTGCGCGTGTTGACGATAGTTGCCTAAACCTTGACCTACACGTTCAGCAGGCAGTGGCAAAGGTTGGCCTTTACTGGGAGAAGGTGCATGTGCAGCCTGTTGCTGACGGTATTGCGCTTCATGGAAGGCTCGCGCACGCAACTCATCCTCCAAAAGCTTAAGAAATTCTTCTTCGGGTATAATTTGGTATGGCTGCTGCGGTGCGCCGGCTCCTGGTTGTTGATATTGTGGTCCCAGCTGCTGGTAACGCGGCACAATTTGTGTTGGTGGCGCTGCGTAATGAGGAGCTTGCGCGGCTGTTGGGTTCGGCGGCTGAATGGCGACCGCATAACGCTGTTCAGCTTCTTCGGCATTTCCACGATATTGTGAAGGTGATATATGGGCACGTCCTGATTTCGAAGCTTTCTTCTGTTGTTGTGCCGTACGTGGCTTCCCGGTTAATTCGGAAGCGGAGGCTGTCGACTTCGGGTGATTGCGGTTAATGTCTTGCAGATAGGCGAAATGTTGGATCTGCAATCAAAGAGAGATTTTATTATGAAAAAGAAAAAACGATCTGAGGCTGCTTAATACAACTCGCTACTTCATATGCCTTGGTTTGTTTCCCGGAGGAGCAAAACGTTGAAAATTTTTAGAACTATATTAACACTTTAGGAGCAGTCAATAGTTGAGAGCCCTATTTTGAGCAACATCTTCATTCATGTTGGTAGACATGTTATAATTTTGAAGACGCAACGGCAGCAGACTCAGAGGCGACTAGCGATCCTAGAAATACTTTTTCAGACGACTTTGAAAACTTTTCGTGTTTACTTTATATTACTGATAGATAGATAGATAAATAATACTGAGGTATTGCACTGCGACCTAGGGTCTATTCCTTATTGATATTCTCCTATATCACATATGGTCACCAAGGTCCAGCATCTTGAACAATTCCAGGAACCTGCTGGGCGCTACTGAGAAGATGTGATCCCTGTCCAAGTAGATGGAACCCAGGGCCTTAAGCCTGCTTCTGCAAATTGCTGGACAATCCAGAATCAGGTGTGCTGGTGTTTCTTGTTGCAAGTCGCAGAACCGGCAGTTTACGCATGAGGCTATGGCTATGTGCTTCCTGAGCCTGCAATGCCCTGTGTGAAGCGCTACGAGGAGGCGGAATTTGTTACGGGGAGGTTAATTCCTTAAACCTAGAGAAGTTGTACCCTCTTAGAAGCAGCATGGCATGGCGCACTTCTGCTGCCTGCTGCCAGTGCTGTGCGCTCTCTACTCCCTCTTCCGTGCGGATCAGCTCCTTAAGAGTAGGGAACCCTACCGCGATTGCATGGTTCTGGTGCCATCATCTTGGACGCTGCCGCAGAGCGGGCTAGTTTATCGGCTAGCTCATTTCCGGCTACCCCTTTACCCCGACATCCAGATTAGGTGTAACCACACACTGATAGCCGGTTCAGCCTTCCTATTCACTCCTCTACAAAAAACTATTTAACCTCATATGCTTTTAATGCCGCTCGACTGTCGCTAAGAAGGGCATGCGCTGGTTGTGATAGTCGCGGTGAAGATTGAGTTGTGCGCACTGACTTACAGCAAAAACTTTTGCTTAAAAATGCTTGGAAAACGTCCCATTCGTATGGATAGCTTGGTATACGGCCCCGCAATGCCTGTTCCAATACCTTCCGATATTTTCTAGCCGTCAGTGTACCACTGGATAGTACTGTCTCTCAGCAGTATCTGAAGCGTTTATATTACTGAAGAACAATGCGAATGCAGACATACAACAACATTTATGTAAGTGCATCCACTACTACAAGTAACTGTTATACATAAATAAGTATTGCGGTAAAGCCGCAAGTTGCGGTAAACCAGTGACCTCAAAAGTTAAAACTGCGAGGAAAATTATTAGACATTTAGAGGCGACCAACTATTTTTCATTTTTGAACCAATAACAACAAAAACTTTGGATCTACCATGCATATACTATAAAAGCGCGAATAATGCGGTGAGAATTGTGTGGCATATAGAAGTGTTTGTGTTGAATGAACAAATTGAGCAAAATTATTTAGCTTCAGAAAGCAAAAACAATTTATGCAAATTTAACGCTTGTTGTGGGCGAATTCACTTGGTTTCGGAAGAATAATACGGTGTACCATATATATAGGTAGTTAAGTGTATGTCTTAAGCTAATGTTGCGAAAAGTGATGTTGCAGTTGTTGTTAATGTGACTGATCGGTTGGTAACGAGTCTGAGCGGCTGTTTGGGAAAAAGGTTCCAAGTGTGTTGAAATATTGAGACTGCTTACCAGAAGAGCCTAAAGCCTTGGTGGCAATTGAGTGCGTGTTTTGAAGCTTCACTTAGCTGCAGAAGAACAAACCGTATTAAACGCATTCATTAGATTCATAAAGTTCACATGAAAGCCACGTTTAAAGGTGACTTGGCGTGAGTGCTCCCTTAAAACAAGCGATTGTTCAATACAAACGCACATACACACACATGCTTTTCCGCTTGTTGCAACATTAGCCTTTATTTGCGGCTTGGCACTTAGCAATTTTGTCATTTGGTTTTCCTCACAGCGAAATAACTGTAATTATTACGCACATTTCCATGACGTTTGTGATGTAAGCGAGCGGCACTTATTACGCCGTTATTTCCTCACTTTTTGCGACATTGCTTTTACTTTCATAAGTGACTTGTCCATTTTCGCAGCGCAGCTTGCCGAAAATAAAAACGTTCGCCGCTTACTTTGAGTTTAATTGTCGCCGTGGACACGCAAAGAAAACACGCGACTCCCGCATCGAAATGGCAAAATAGTGCTGAGCATTTAATTTGGGTTAAGCTGCAAGTACATCAACTTAGTACGATGTAGTGTTGCACAAAAGGTACGCACCCAAATTATCCAACTGCCTCAGATAATTATGCATTTTTTCGGTCAAGGTGAGTTGTCATTGAAATTGAGATAATCTCGAGGAAACCCGCAGTTTTAAAGACAGGCAAGAAGACAAATAAGCAATCTAGCTCCGGTTAAGAGGTACCGAATTAAAAACAAATAGTTATGCAAGACAATTGCCGCATATTTGCAGTTAACTAGCGTGAATATCGGTCATTTAGCAATCAAAAGACTTAAGCGACGAACTTCACTCCCTAATTTAATGCTGCCAACAGATTTTAGCAATGATTTTATGGCATAAAATTGACATAAAATAATAAAAAAAATGAGATTAATTACACGACACGAAATATGGTGTTCTTACTGCTATCGCGTCTGACCTGGCACCCCAGTCATATTCTTGATTTAATGGCCCACCTTCAGCGCTAGCAAATCGATTAGCAATGAGCTTTTATGACTGAAGCCATTTGCCTTTTGATTTAACAGCAATTAAAAATCACTGTCGTGCAACTAAAATAAACAGCGTATTGTTGTTGTAACTGTTTAAATATGAGAACGTTACAAATGTTTGAGCCGTTTCATGCATGTGTGGAATATTTCAAAATCCGTTTAATAGGCTTAGACTCCATTATTGTATTCTTGTAATCCCGGATAAATCGCGAATCAAGTAACATTTCTGAACCTTTCAAAGTTCATGTGTCTGACGGCGCTTGTGGAAATCTGTTCAACACAAAACATAAATATGCTTCAAACTCAGGAGCAATAGCTTCGTTTAGCACAGCGACGCAGACACCTTCGTGCGATTTGCGATGTTGTCGACATGTTAATTGCGTTTGACCGCCGCCGCCGCGAAGCTTACAACGCTTTGCTTTAAGAATCGTGCAACTAGTCACGACTGCGCCTTGAGTATTTGCACTGCGAAAGCGCATTGTTGTTGGTGTTGCGCACAGATCACAGACCATCTGGCATTAGAGCAATGAATGAACAACTGAATACCTGTCAGCGCAGCGGATGAGTCGTTTCACCCTTTCCAATCCGATGGAAATTACAGAAAAGCGAAAAATGTCGAAAGCAGTTGTCGCAATGCGAACACCCCCCTCACGATTGCCCAGTCTTGCCCACCTTTCGCTTATTATTAGCTTCACGTTAGCAAGTCGCCTCAAATGTTCGAATTAGCATTTGCGCTGCTGCTGCAGCCTACAACAACCACTACAAAGCTTTATTATCGCACTTGTCTCACGCCACTCACCTCCTGACTCTGCTCCAGCAATTGCGTGCCGTGCGGTCTTATTGTCGCCGGATAATTACGCAACTGCGGCGCTTGATGCTCTTCGTGCTGCTGGTGATCGTGTGGCGCAATGGGGCGAATGAGGAATTGTGTTGGTTTTGGGCCGTAGATGGTTTCCTGCGGATTTTCCGGGTCATCAGCATCGGCGGTGTCGGCGCGGTGGTTCGGGTATACCGCTTCGTCTTTGGCACCGACCTGCCGTTTATCTTTAGGCGTCTCATCCGTCGCCGGCGCAGTGGCTAGCGTCGCTGTAAGCGATGTGGCTTCCGACAATGTGGCCGCAGAGGTTGGCTGCACATTGCTGGCGGCTGCTTCGGTTGCGGCTGCAGAACGGACATTCAAGATGCCTAAAACGAAAATAGAAGGAGATATTATGAAGAAAATGAAGTTGTAAAAGTGTTTTGTGAAGAGTTTCATGCAAACATATATTTAATATTTTTCAAAAATAACGTCATAATTCAAAATGACAAACGCTTATGCCCAAGAAAAAGCTTCGGTACATCCTTTTTAGTCCAGTTATGCTCGGCATTTATTTAATATAGGGTAGTCGAAAAAGTCTTTTCGTATTTTTTCAATAGATGTCATTGCAGTCGTATATCTCCAGTGCTACCAATCACATTTTGTCATACCATATAGTGTTGGAAATGTGAGATTTTAAGCTTCATTTACCCAAAAAAAAATATAAAAAAATTGAATTCGGAGAAGTTGAAAAAAACTTACAGCTGTTCAAAAATGAGTAAAAGTAATGAAGAAATTCGCTTTATATAAAAAAGGGATGAATACCACGCAAATCACCAATTAAATTTGTGAAGTTTACGAACTCGTGTAGCACAACAATGGTTCGCTCGCTTTCGTTCAGGAAATTTCGATGTGAAACATACACCTCGCTTTGGTCGACCTATCGTTGAAAAAGTCCACGAAATTATGGAAAAGACTGACCAGAACTATCACATAAGCAACCATGACATCGCTAAGGAACTTGACATTCATCATCAAACGGTTTCGAACCATTTCAAAAAGGCTTGCTACTAAAAGAAGCTCGATGTTTGGGTACCACAAGAATTGTCTGTGAAAAATTTAATGGACCGAATTAATATCTACGATTTTTTCTGAAACGAAATGAAATCGAACTATTTCTGAAGCGAATGGTAACAGGAGATAAAAAGTGGATCAAATACGATCATGGTCCAATCGTGGCGAAGCTCAACAAATGTTCGCAAAACCAGAATTGACGCCTTAAAAAGTTATGATGAGTGTTTGGTGGGATTGGAAAGGAATCATTCACTATGAGCTGCTCCAGCCTGATCGAACGAATGATTCTACATTTTACTGTTAACAACGAATGAGATTGAAGCAGATAATCGAAAAAAAGCGGCCAGACCTGATGAACAGAAAGGGTTTCGTCTTCCATTAGGACAACGCTAGACCATACACATCTTTGATGACTCGGCAAAAACTGGGAGAGCTTGGCTTGGAAGTTTAGATGAATCCACCATACAGCCCTGACTTTGCTCTATCTGACTACCATTTGTTTCGGTCAATGCAGAGCTTCCTTAATGGAGTAAAGTTGGCTTCAAGGGATGTTTGTGAAAACTACTTGTCGCGGTTTTTCGCTGAGAAATATATTATTCTGATGGAATAATGTATCTATATATGTATATTATTCGATATTAGGTTCATTAAAGTTCATTACAAATATAAAAAAATAAGTTGAAGTTTGATAAGAAATACGAAAATACTTTTTCGACTACCCGATATTTATAAGTACCTAAAGTCGAGATATTTGCACTTGATATTTTACCGGAGAAACAAAGGTTTTGAATTCCGATAAAAGGATATCCCCAGACTTTAATCCGTTTCTTTTCGTTTCGATATCAATTTCGAGTTGGCGCAAAAAAACATAAGTTTAGGTAAGGCTTTAGGCGCCGATAGAGATTCGTTACATAAGCAAGTGAAGTGAAAGGATACGAAAATAATTAATTGAACATCATTCCATAGAAGTAGATTGAAAGAAATTCGGAAAGTTTCAGTGGGCAATGAAAAAGTAAGCTTTGTACTGCACAATTTCATTCGGAGATATTTCTATTCCTTTCAAGCAAGCTAATATATGGACATACATTTGTTGTCCTTTAATTTAATCGATCATTTTTGCACTTAGAGAACCAGGGTTTAACAGGTCCTTCGGTAAATGTCAACTTACCAAAAGCTAAAAGGCAAATGCATAGGTGTGTCCGCATTTCGCTGCTATTTTAATCCAGAGAAGGTAACGCGACCTCAGCGCTTTGTATTTTTATTTATTTGAATATTGTTGTTGTAATAAGAAGTTGTTGGGTTCGTTGAAAGGACTAGTTTGCGCAACAACAATTTTTCACACTAAAACACACTCAATAGATCAACCGAAAAGGTGCCAACATCACAAGTGTCACTCAGCATTGTCGTCTATGCAACATAACTACCGTTACCGTTCACGCAAATGTCGCGGATTGAACGCCGCACAGTGTTACACACACAACAACAACAAACTGCAAATTCTGTTATGCTTGCTATTGCAAATCTTTGCACATTTAATTTCGTTTTTACGAATTTGCCGCTTCACGGCAAGGCGACAGCGAAGCTTGTGCTATTTCGCTTTAATTTAATTTTTTGTTTATTTGGTTTTTAAACTACAGCAAATCGCTGTCACAATTGCAAGTCGTGCACTGTAACACTGCAAAGTACAATTTACGCCACACAACAAAAACAAAGCACCAGCGACTAAAGCATTAGGCAAGCAGAGAAAATTACTGCATCCGTTGCCGCGAGGCTAAAGGCGCACCACAACAAAAAAATCGAAATGTTTGCACGAGCAAAAAGTTCAGTTTATTTAGTGCGGCGGCAGCGTATCCGTGTGAAAGACGAGCACGAGCGACTAAACTTGTAAGCTGCTAAGCGGAACGCGACGATTCGAAGCTGTTTGCTGGCTAGTTGAGTGTTGCACGACCGAAAGACGAATCTTTGAATTGTGCTGCGACACTGGCATTTATAAAACTTCGCACCCAAAAGAGACCATCGAACGCTGCGGCGTCACGTCGCAGTCACGGCGCTGAACTTTGCGGCGGCGCTGGAGAAGCCACCAACACACAATGAGCGACCGCTTGCAACAAACAGCATTGTTTGCGTGTTTGCGGGCCCTCATGTTGTTGTTGTTGTTTTCTTGTTTCATTTTCGTTCAAGCTTTTGTTGACAATTGAAAGGGAAACGCTTTGCATTGCGCTCAGCTGCGGCGTTATTGTAGACGAGGGAGCTTCGCGCTGATTTAAGTGGAGTCAACAGCGGAGTCGTCGTTATCGCCAGCAGCTGCATTTGATCAGCTAACAGCGACGCAAGCGGAATCCCATGCGGTTGTCTTAGCCGAATACTGCGCGGGTTTATCTGCTCATTGCTGTCAACTGGCGGTTGGCGGCTGAAGACTGTTGAAGCAAACTTAATTCCACGGCGTCGTGGTGTGCAGATTAAACGTTGCTGGGTTGGTTTGATGGCGAACTTTGCAGGTCAAAATATGGCTGGCGCTTATTTTCAGTTTAGGAAGTGGCCTGGTGAAGTACCCTCATATACTTGGCGGACATCGCGGCTTGCTGCACTGGCGGACAGATTACTACCGACCGCTGTGTAGCCACTAATTTACAGTTACTTACGGATTTTCACATTTCATTGTTATCTCACTGATATTGTTGTTGTACTAATTCATGCGGGCATTTCTGGTCTTTGTATGCCTTTAAGCCCATACAAATGCGCCCTGCCTCTCCTGACCTGCGCGTGAGCGTCTGGCTTGCGTGCGGGTTGTGCGATTGCGCTGTTAAACTGTCGCATTTCATTATTACCGCAGTTGTTTTTGTGGTTTTGGGCAGATATAGATTTTTATTGCGAGCTTGCTTGTCTGCAGCGGTGGATTTAATAGACGGTGGATTTATTGTGTGCTGATAATTTAGCGTCTTTATGAGTGCTCTGAATGTGTGGGCATTGGGACAAGGCTCTGCAAGTTGCTCGCTTAAGTCGTTTGTACTTGGAGGCCCTAATTAAGTGCTGTCTATGCGGCCGCACGCCTTTGCGGCACAAACACACACATGTGAGATTGCAAAGTTTGGCACCTGTAATTAGTGCGAGTTGGAGGAAAATTTGCGTCGACAACACAATGGCAGTGAAAATTGTGACATTACGCTCCAGGGCGCGTACGTATACAAATGCATGCACCAATTAACCGTTGTGGCATAAACTGGTAAGTTTTTTGAATTATGGAACTCCTTTCGCTTCGGGCGACAAATGAGTTGTAATTAGAGTCTATTTTCTAATGTAGGAAGCGAAGAAATTGTGTTAGTGCAATTACTACTTTTTAATTCAAAAACTTAATTAATTTGACTAAGGATATCTGGAGAGGAGGTCCATCTTCTTAATATTTATTAATAACTTTTTCTTCATTAATTTCGTACTTTTACCCAACAAGTTTTGTGATTAGTCAACTGGGATAAGCTATGGTGTGATCTCATATTGGTGGATCACCTTTAATCTTTCATTAAAGCTTCATTGCACCAAAGAAAATTACATTCATTTATAATTAGTTCACACTTTTCCGCGGCAACTCAACTGAATTATTACACAATCAATATGAAAGTAGTTTTATTAGCAATTTTATTAGCTTGCCAAGTTTTCCTGCCCGCGCGCAATTTCCTCTCTCTGTGTCAGCTTAACGCCTATACAAGTGGTGGCCAATGTCAGAGTCAAGTTGAAGAATACAAAGTTGCCTTTTTAATCCTTTTTTGTAGCATCCGGCAGCTAAATGTGTTTGCATGACTGTCCAGTTATGTACGTTCACCACCAAATTAAAAAATAGCAATTCCTGTTTTTGGAAATTAGCTGACAATGTTGACTGAACTTGGCGGAATTGCAAGCGGTTCGACGAGGCATTCAGCTACTTCTTGTATTGGTCATGACATTGTATGGCAAAATTACTTTGTAAGGAAACTTTTGCCTATTCAGATATTGCTTCTATCGAAATTGATATTTTTTTTGTAAAAAACCTAGACTGAATAATATCTAATTTAAGAAAAAAGATATTGAAAGCTTTTGATAAATTCTGCTCAGAACTGATTTCCACAAATCCTTCATAGCCCTTGTGAAAGTCAAAATGAAGGAGTTTTCAGACGTTTATTCAACAAAGTTGCTAATACATTGTGAAAAAAAAGTGAAAGGAAATTGTAATTTAAAAAAAGTACTTTGCTAAGTTGGTAGGACTGTCCTTAATTACTATGCCAAATATGAGCGCGATCTGTCGACCAGTTTGCTTATAGCAGCTGCTCAAGTCGGTACACCTCAGTGGTGCGTTGCGTTTTTTACAATGGATACAAATATCGATCAAAGAATTTGTTTAAAATTTTGTATTCCTAACCGTGTGAGGAATCGTTGCGAATGTTGAAAAAGGCTTACGGTAATTTAGTTTTATCCAAAACACATGTCTACGAGTGGTACAAAGCCTTCAAAGAGGGTCAAGAGATCGTTCAAGGCATGTCTCGTTCTGAACGACCTTCGACCTGTTCAACTGATGATAATATTAAATAACTGAAGGATAGTGAAGGCTGGTGCTTGAAAAACGTCAGCTAAGTGTAAGAGATATGGTAAGAGAGCTCGACTTTTTCCGTGAGTTTAGTCAAATGATTTTGCTGGATATTTTGGGTATGAAATGCGTTATTGTCCGATTCGTCCCGATAAAGCTGATTTTTTTCCACAAGAGTTCCGTAAAGACGTTTCTTTGGAAATGCTCGGTCTTTCGAATTGGATCCCACATTCATGGAGAGAATTTCAACTGCTAATGAGACATAGGTTTATAAGTTTGACATGCAAACAAGTCAATAATCATCAGAAGACCGGACCGGACATTTTCGCCTCAAAATACAACTTTTTTAAATAACTCTTGCCAACAAGTGCTACTTCGGACTAAATAGGCAACCGAAAAGTAAAGTCCTCTCTCGACGAACAAAAACCAAACTCTATAAGTCGCTCATTATTATATATCATTATGTGACAACAACGAACAAATCGACGTTACGAGATTTCGAGAGAAAGATTCTGCGGAATATTTATCGTCCTTTACGAATTGGCAACGGCGAATAGCGCAGTTGATGTAACGATTGCCTGACGGGATATACAACGACATTGAGATAGTTCAGCGAATTAAAAGACAGTGGATACGCTGGCTTGGACAAGTTGTCGGAATGGACGAAAACACTACAGCTCTGAAAGTATTCTACGCAGTACCCGTCGGGGGAAGCAGAGGAAGTCGAAGACCTCCGCTCCAGGCGGAGAAGGACCTGGCTTCGCTTGGAATCTCCTATTGGCGCCACATTGCAAGAAGCAGTAACGACTGACGCGCTGTCGTTAACTCGGCCAGTAAAGGGTTGAGATTGAAGGTAATAGTTAAGTTAGTTCGTACTCAATAAAAAGACTTCCGAAGAAAATCAAATAATGAGTTTCGTAAGGTTACTTTATCACTTCTCCGTTCCTAATGCAAAAAAAAACAGTTCTCTTCTCTACCATCAAAAGCTGCTACCCACATTGAGGACTTTAAGAACTGCACACTCTGCAGCCATTCGAAGTGCTGACGTCCTTTCTATTAGCTAATATGGCGTTTCCTTGATTGAGGTGTTTGCGTGCAAAATCAAAGCAGTGCAAAGCAAACTTGTGACTGTCATGTCTTGCTGCCAACACAAGTAGCGCCGAGAAGTGTGAACTAGGCGATGAGAAACAGCCACATAATTACATACGTCGGTGTATGTGTGTAAGCGGGCAAGTGGGTGATCAGTAGCATAGGCGCCTGAGACGATAGAAAACGAATTGATGATCTCTTGTGCAGGTGTAAATCACAAGCGGGCATTATTACGTCGCGCCAACCTCACAAATTGAATACATAATAACAGAATTATAATCGTGAAAAGACGCTAATGCAGGCAACAACAACAGCAACACAATTGTAGAAGATAGATATGTTTGCGTAATATATTTTGTTGGCGCTGTCGGTGTCGCTGCCGACGCCAATGACGCTGCCGTCATCTTGAATTACTTGTATTCCATTACCCATTTATGTAAACATGTAAATCTATATCTATGTATGTATGTGTGTCTAGCTCTTGCTCTGACTCTGGCTTTGGTTTGTATTATTACCATGCTTTTCTACGGCGTCTCACTTTCTTTGCTACGTAAAGATGCAAGCCGTCGCGGCGTCCGCCATGTAAATGTGAACGACGAGAAACCACTTGAAATATTGGCTGCTGCAGCAGCATCAGTCCCGGAGCCATTGTTGTCGCACCAATTGTCAAGTATCGGTGTTAGTGGCAGCGCCAGCCGCCGAAAATGCGGTGCAGCAGTGGTCGTTGCGAAGCACCTCGGCTGGGGTTTCTCATTGTCATTGTGCCGTTGTGAAACGGTTGCATACCGAAATGCCGTGTCCGCAGCGAGTCTCAGCGTCGTCGGTAACAAGCATAAAAAGACGCCAGCAATTCACTGCGCATGCATGTACATTGCAGTGTATGTATGTGTGTGTGTGTGTGTGTCTATTGTAGGCTTCAGTAGCAATAACGAATGAACAGTAGCTAGGCATTCAACAACTTGGCCAATAATCAGTAGAGCAATCGCTTGCAACAAAATAGGCAACCATGTCAACAACAACAACAGAAAGAATATTGCAGTAACGTACAACAAAATTAGTTACAACTGCAATGACATCTTTAGTCTCCGCGCACATAACCGCGCGCTGAAGTGGAGCTTAAGATGAGCAGCTCGTCGAGTGTTGCGATTGTCCATTTAGTGGCTCAATAGCGGTTGCTGTTGTTGTTGTAATATGTTTTTTCTAAACACTTTTATTTTTATTTAGTAAATCAGGCACTTAAATATACAGGGTTAGTCTGGAAAGTAATAGGACTAAGTCTATTTAAAAAAATGTATTGGACCAATCGTTACAATTCTTTAAAAGATTTTAAAATGGGCTGCTTCCGTGACGATGCAGCGCTGCCAGCTCGATTTCCAAGCATTGAAGGCGTCACGGAAGGCATTCTCCGGAATAGCCTTAAGAGTCGAGGTGCATGCTGCTTGGATCCCCACTGTCGTCTCAAAATGTTTGCCTTTCATCGGCCTTTTCTGGCAAGGAAACAAAAAAGTCCGGGGGACCACATCAGGGCTTCAGGGTTAGATAGCTGTTCAGAAGAAAGCCGGTGCGAGCCGGGGTGTTGTCATAGTACCACTTCCAATTGGCTGCGAATCGGACCCGATTGATCCTTCGTTTGAGTCTCCTGAAGACTTCATTGTGGACGATGCCTTTTATGTCAAAATATCTCCCAGCACGGTCTTCATCAGCGACCTCTTCCCGTCCCTCCAAAAAGGCCTGGTGCCACCGAGTTTCACACAGAATTTAATCGCGTACATCTGCTATGACGAATGCTGCATTTTCGGCTTGCACCACTCACAGAAGCACGTCGCGCGAAAATGTTTGCCCTGACTCTTCAGGTGCTCGGAGACAACTGACCAGCTCGTTCGTTAGCTAGGAAGGCCCTCTACCGAATCCGAAGTACAGTCGCGGCGGAAGAAAATCAGTCCTATCACTTTCCGGAAAAACCCTGTATGTATGTTCGACTTTTCATTCATATGCCGTGAACTGTATCTAACAGCTACACGGTTGCCATTCAAAGCTAATATCTATGCTACCGACGACACTCTGGTTGGTTTCTGATTGGTTTATGCCGCGGTTGTTACGATTACTCAGGGACGAACTTGCAAACAACTTTTGCTGCATTTTAATTTATGTACGGAACATACATACTTACATGTCCAAATCTATTTAGTCTTGTTGACATTCTTCAGACGACAATAAAGTTCGTATTTCCGAGAATAAATTTATTGCAAGTACTTAATATGGGTAAGCGCGTTTGAATGTATGAGAGTCCGAACGATTATGATACCGAGTATTCGATTGAACTAAGAATCAGAGTTGACTATGTGATGCGGTAGGACCTCACTCATCCTTGATGAGTCTAGTCGTGAGTCGACTGCTAATCTGCAAGCGTCCATTGCTTGTAATAATTCTCCATGAACAGCAAAGGAAGGGGCTTTAAATCGCCTCTGACACCGGCTCAAATGATTTGCAAATGCTATAAAGCGAAGAAAACACGTGTATCCAAAACTCGCCACCGTTCTGTTCCGTCTGTGGAAGTGAACATGTCAACCTTAACATTTGAGTGGACAGGTCGTCGCGTTGCTGAAGCGCAGCTGTCATCTATGGCATCTGCCGGCTGGTGGCTGCTGTTTATGTTTTTGTTGGCCCCTAGCGAGTACCAAGAACAACAAACATACTCACAATTATTGGTATTAAAATCTTATATTACCAATGCACACAGACACGCAACACTTGTAAAGCAATATAGCTGCTTTATGAAGAGCATTTACCTGCCAATCTAACGGATATTGTTTGATTGCCCCAATTCAGCAGCGATGCTGCGCAAACCGAGTCAAATTGTACACTGCGCAGATGTGGCAAGAATATTTCACACGATTTTTGGCTTCTTCGTCTTCTAATTACAAACTATGAAATTAATTTTCGCTAAAGGCTGTCAATATTTTAATGTTTCGTGGTTCATAAAAGTTGCTTCGCAGTCGTAGATTTGCGGAAACTTAATTAAATTGAAAATTCATGGCTTCATATGCAGATTTTGATACACAACACCGAAAGCAAAAGCCTGCCAAATTGAAGTTCTACAGAGTTTATATAGATTTGAGTAATCGTTAAGAGATTTGTTTGCTGTATGTCAATGCTATACAAGTCGGGAGCAAACGGCCGCAGATCGGCACGTTATTAGGCGAATATTTAGTATTAATTTACTGGTAAGTCGAAAAAGTCTTTTCGTATTTGTAATCAAACTTCAACTTATTTTTTTGTGTTTATAATGATCTTTAATGAACCAAATATAGACCGTTTTGGTCGATCACTTTTTGCCATTTTCCGCTAGACATTATTCCATCGGTGTAAAACTTTTCTGGTTTTTCGACGAAAAACTGCGACAAAAAATTTTCACAGGCTTCTTTTGAAGCCAACTTTACTCCATTAAGGGAGTTCTGCATTGACCGAAACATATGGTAGTCCGATGGTACAAAGTCAGGGCTATATGGTGGATGCATCGAAACTTCCAAGCCAAGCTCTCCCAGTTTTTGGCGAGTCATCAAAGATGTGTTTGGTCTACCGTTATCCTGATGGAAGACAAAGTCCTTTCTGTTGATCAGTTCTGGCCGTTTTTTTCGATTGCTTGCTTCAATCTCATCAGTTGTTGACAGTCAAATGTAGAATCAATCGTTCGACCAGGCTGGAGCAGCTTATAGTGGATGATTCCTTTCCAATCCCACCAAACACTCAGCATAACCACGTGAGGCGTGAATCCTGGCTATGTGAAAATTTGTTGAGCTTTACCACGCTTGGGCCGTGATCTTTTTGGCATATATATTTGATCCACTTTTCGTCTGCTGCTAGCATTCGCTTCAGAAATGGTTCGATTTCATTTTGTTTCAGCAAAGAATCGCAGATGTTAATTCGGTCCATTAATTTTTCACAAGCAATTCATGTGGTACCCAAACATCGAGCTTCTTTTTGTAGCCAGTTTTTTTTTTCAAATGGTTCAAAAACGAAAATACTTTTTCGACTACCAATACTCGTATTACAGCTAATTCGGTTTCAGCATACTTGCTGTAAGGCTTCATGTCTCTGTTATGAGCCCTTCATATGCTAACCATTATTTCTTCTAGTTGTTGTTGTAGCGAGAGGAAACATTTCTGGAGTAAATGTTGCCGAGTCCACAGTCCTTGGCTGGATAAAAAACCGGATTAGTTCCGGTTATTTAAAACGGACTGTCTTGGAAAACAGGTTCTTTCTTCAATATTTCTTTTAGTCGAGATTACCGGTCATCTTATTCATATGGTTATGTAACACACTATCAAAATTAAGGCTCCAATTCGAGCTATGGTATGCATTGATATTAACCACATTAGCCATTTGTACCTGACATTTGAGTTCAACTGTCAAATCATGCAATCGAAGTGGTAACGGTAAGTGCAATGCTTTCTTTCTCCGTTTCAAAAACTACACTTCTGCGCTGCTCTATAAATCGGTATATGTGTTTGGCGGACAAATACACAAACGAGGATTACTCCGATTACAAAAGCGCTATCAAATTGCCGATTTTATAACCAAACACATTTTTCTGCAGCATGCTTTCTTCGTTTTCTTGTTTTTGGTTTATTGCTTTATTGCTGCCAATAAACACAGGTAGTTCACGGTGCGATAGGTGTTCGCATGTATTGCTACTGTATTACTGTATTGATATGCGGTTCCACTACGCTGTGCCGCGGTATCGAGAAGATCACCGAAAGCTGATAGGCTTTGAGCCCAACATTCCACAGCAGAAAAGAAACTGTACTTAAGATAGAGATATATGGAGCCAATCAGAGGAAATAGTAATCTGTTTGGAGAAAAAATGTTCAGCTAATAAAGCGCCAATAAAATGGAGATAAAGACAAAGCAACAATGGTGTAATTGGTGCATTCATGGTCCAATATTTATTTATGACACTACTTTGGATTTGCGCTCTTCCGGTGAATGGGTTGGACACTTTTATGTAAACCAATTAATTCATTTGGTAATCAAAAAAAGAGAGTGTCCAAAGAAATCTTTACGTTAATGACCGAACACATGAAAATTACAAGCCGGGCGCTCTCATTGGCCACCAGCCGTGCCAGCTTGTATGTGTGCTTAAATGTCATGAATGTATGTATGTACATTCGCAGTAGCCGTAGTGCAGCATTTTTTAGCTTTAAGCCAATTTTTGTTTGCTACGTGCGAATGTTTTGTATTTGGTTATTTATTAGCCATTATCATGTCATGCGTCACAGGCATGCAACAAATACATACGGATGTGAGTATGTAGATGCATGCATCGCTAACGGCGCTAAGTAGCATATTGAGACTGTGTGGCGAGGAACCAGAATTCCCAAACAACGACCTTATTTATATCGTCGTAGAGAATTAGGAAAATGTTAGACGCCTTATGGCTCAATTAAAATTTGCAACTGTTAGTGAGTTTTTTCATTCAATTACATGAAATTATGTCGCTTGATTTATCCTCTTAATTCCCACATTTTCTGTTGATTTGTGACTTTTGTTTAACGCTTAGCATTTTAGTCAACTCATAAGCATTTTCCGCATAAGCAGCCACAAGCACCATAAGTGGTCAAAGAAAAAATGTGAGATGGTTTTTCTTGTAATTTGTTTGCTGTTTTTTCAACGTCGTCATTATCAACGCGTCCAAAAGCGAATGGGTAACGAGTGATACTCTCATATATTCCCATACCTAGGTACATAAGCAAAGTGTTTAACGGCATGCTTGGCCAGGTGAACTGAATATGTTGCATTGTTGTTGCTTTTAATAAACATACATACATGAGATCTGATTCAAAAAAGATTTAATTGTATGCAAATGTGCCGGAAAACATTAAGTCGATAGCAAGTGTAGCGGAGGGAAAATTATAAATATGAAGTGAAGTGATATACATATATATTGCATTAACTTAGAAGTAACTGGGCTTCGTTAATTTCAATAAATTTTTATGTCTAAAGCTTCAGCGTCTCTACCAGCAGTGCAGATTGAGTAGTCTTGCCCTAACTGCTAAGTTTATGATTGTGTGTTTTCCGAGTTTAACGTACAACCCCGGACTACTTGTATAACATATTATATAATTGAAATACACATGTTTATGTCTACAGCAGTCCACCATATTAGTCATTCACTGTTTTGTTTAGTTGTCAATTCTTGAAATAAATTCTACAAGCTTTCCATCACGATCTGAATTCAATTATTCCATCATACATTCCAGGTGCTGTATCTAATCCATCTAATCCAGCTTGCGCTTTACACTTTGCTGCTGCCGCTGCGAATCCGGCTCAGTGGTGTCTATGCGTCGTATTCGTTGCTTCCAAGCAGTGAGCTCAAGGACATTGGAAACATCTGTTAGAGAAAAGCTTCATTTTAATCAACGCACTGAACAAATACTACAAGCTTATTGTTCTCAGTTAATGTTGCTGAGTCGAACGCGTGTGCGTGCGTGCCATTAATCATCTCAAGCGTCTGGTTCATCTACCTCATTGTTCGAATCAATTTGTGAGCTGAAATTCGCCGCGGTTTTCATGAGTATTTCTTCTAAGACTCTACTGCTTTACGTTGACTAATAAGCGTTATAAGTTTAGTGAATTGCCGTTTTGTTTGTTGTTGTTTCCCACATGAAGCATACAGCGGTGCCTTGGTTATGTGGTGTATTGTTGGTTGATAGCGATGACTGATGCGAATTTGTTGGTGCAAATAAGTTATCGCTTTTGTAAGGTGTCGAGTGTGATGAAACTGCAATAAGTCATTTGAGATAAAACTCACTTTAGTGGTAGAAAATTAAATGTTCCACTGAACAGTACATTAAGCGTTCGACGGGCTGAACTAATTATTCAATATTTGGCTGGCTCGCAGTGTCTTTATTTATCGAAGTCAAATGTTGATTGATTGAACTACAATTTTAAACACCATACATACATATATCTCTGCCTACAGCTTTGTAGTTTGTAGACTAAAATTATTAGCAATCAATAATCAATATATCAAAGTTCCAGTGCCTCATTAGTTTGATCTCATTAAAGGAGTGTCACACAAAAATCGTAAAACAGCAAGTTCTTAAGATTTGTTTGAAGTGTTTAACGGTTGATCCAAGTAGAGACATTTTTTTAATAGCCTTTTTTGATAGATCACGCGTTAGTAGTGTCAAGCTATCATATTATTTTTGTTTTGTAAAAAATGTGTTTCACGCGCTTCGCTTAATTTATTGTCAGGGTCAGGAGAGTGGATTCGGCGCCGTTTGCAGCAGCTCGGACTGACGTATGAAACGACTTGGCGCATTTTACGTCGATATCTTAAATTGAAAGCGTACCAAATACAGCTTGTGCAAAAATCGAAGCCGCTCGGCCTTTCTAAGCGCCACCGCTTCTTTCTATGGTTCCAAGAAGATCCGACGTTTTCAATCAAGATTTTGTTGAGCGATGCGGCCCAATGGATATGGAAACAAGCAAAATTGTCGCATTTGGGACGTAGAGCAACCTGAAGAGATTCAAAAGCTGCCATTTCATCCAGAAATACAATGGTTTGGTTTGGTTTGTGGGTCGGTAGAATCATCGGTCCATATTTCAATCATCAAACATCACGCCGTAACCGTCAATGGCGACCGTTAACATGATAATCATAATCATTATAGAATAGTCGATGTCTTAAATTGAAGATAGTGATCTCGGCGACATTTCGTAGCCACGGCCAACATTTAAAATTTCTGTATTTTGTTGATATTGATTTAATAAAGCGGCTGCCTGAAACGCCCAGAAATTTCGTTGAAATATCGTTAACGGTTTACTTTTCCGTATTTTAAATTAAAGCATTAATCTTCTTCATTATTGTAAAGCTGTGACATGAAATTGATAGTTGTAGCAAATTACATGTTACATAGGGATTTTAAATTATGATTTTCGTGCTCCGAAATGTGGGTCAAGTGGTCAAAAGGACAAACTGGAAAGAAATAACTTGCAAATTCATACTCCTCCACTTTTTATTGAATAATTGTTGATATCAATGGATTAAGTTCGTATTGCAGTTTAATTCACTTCAGTCAGATGTTCCGATGACTATCAGATAGTAAACCCGTTAAGTGCAGTGAATGTCATACGCAAACTGGATGCTGCCAGTAAATGAGTACAAGAAATTATATAAATAGCCAAATCGAGTACTGTTTGCATATGTGTGAGGAAGGTCGTAACTCGAGCGGGATATCATATTAGATTCGCGGATGGATTTTAAAATCTTCGTTGGTTATATTATATATACTGCAACTTTAGCTGGAGCGGAGAAAAGTAATGTTGCAGTTTAAGTATTTGTAGAAGGAAAATCACCACATTTGCATTAATTATGCTCTCACTTTGCAAACTTTTGAAAAATTGTATATCAACCCGACTATTGTTAAATAATGTGTCCAGCGTTTAGAAAATTCTTTTGAAAAGAGTAGTCCAGTGTATAGATGTTCATTGTGTGCTTTAAGTACGATTTAAAGTAAGAAATATTTCCGGCATCTTGGAGGAAGCGAGACGTTGACGACAGAGGATGGCAGAGACAAATATTCTGCTGGCATAAAACCGACATTTAGCATGAGTGCTATGGTAAGCAGACTAGTAGAGAACTACCTTAGACATTATAATGCGTAATTCAACTCATAATCATTACCAATCGTTGTCATTGTGGAATTAATTGAAGTACAAAGTTTTTCCTTCACACGAATCCAACATAAATCACAAGACACTTGAGACTTCTGGAACTAAAATTAACATAAGTCAATCTATGGCCCCTGGCTTCATGCACAGGTTGCCGAATTCCATTCCATTCATCTGAATGGAAAATTAGCGGAAATTGGCAGCAATAACGCACGCTTACTTAGCGACGAATAGAAATTACTGTTGATTAATATAATTATAACCACAAATAGCGAGATAAGAAAACCAAATCAAACAAGCAACAAAAACAATACCTAGTAGTTATGAAAACAACAAGCGTTGCGGCGATTTTCTATAGAATAAATTGCAATGAGGAAGTGGCGCAGATGGAGCATGACTAAAGATCATGATCATTATAGCAGAGCGTGCTTTCTGATAATTTTATTTAACAACGTATATTTGTACATGCGTTTTTAAATATGTATTTGAAATTGATTTCGAATTTGTTAATGAATATTTTTATTTCAAATTCGATTTTAATGTCGCTGAGTGAAGTTGAGAAATGTTTATTGTAGACAACGCACTTCTTGTAAATAGCTCGAAACTGCATTCTGATTGAGTAATAACTGTAAAACGCTTTCGAAATAGAGTACTTACTATACTCTAAATTCAGTTGTTTGTCTGAAAAATTTTGCGGTGCTTATGATTTTTCACGTCGTGGAAATAACAAAAGCAAATGCAAATTTAGACTGTTCTCAGGCGAGTTATGTTAAGTGTGCTCATTAATCTAGATTTTCATTATGTTCACATTAGTTTTGATTATGTCTGGCTTTTTAAAAATATATATACATATATATATATATATACATATATATTACAAGTATGTATGTGCAGAGAAAATCTGTTTACACGCCAATTAGTTATGTATGTATGTGCATACAATAAATTTGAAGAAAAACTTTGGGTTTGGCCTACAGCAGAAACTAACACAATGACTGCTTTGAAGGTGTTGAGAACTCAAGAACTCGATTATAAAATAAAAAGAGCCTTAAGTTTTCTCCTCGGCTGAAAACCTTGAGTGCTGCAGAGCTTATTGTTAAAACATACCCATATCCACACATATTCACACACCGGATTGCGAGTAAATGCGTTGCGTTTATGTGATATGGGAGTTTTCCCAAGATCTATCAAATTTTCCATGCAAAATTCTTAGACAAAATTAAAAGGTTACGAGTAAGCCGATGTATGCGTACTAATCACAGAAATCGCATGCTAAATTTGCAACGGCCCCTCAGAGCACTAAGCTCACATGTGGTTAGTCACAATCAATTATTGTAAATTTTTGTTTGAAATTGAATAAGTTACGTGGAATAGTTTCACATGCGTGCATTAACCGTGGATGAGGCACGAAACATGAGATGTAAAATATAAACGAAACGTTTTGGAAGTTGTTTTCTTGGATTTCAAATACCGACCTCAGTATATATGTATGTTCAAGTATGTATATACTTATGTAAAGCGATATACATATGTATGTACATATATGTAAGTATAGTATTTCCTGCTAAAGATTTCATCATTTTTGAATAATATTCGACCTTTAGACCACGTCCATGTACAAGAAGACTGTGGAGAGTCGATTTGGCGCCGTTCGCAGCAACTCGGTCTGACGTATGAAATGACTGGGCGAATTTTACGTCGAGATCTTAAATTTAAAGCATACAAAATACATTTTGTGCAAGAACTGAAGCCGCTCGACCTTCCCAAGCAACATTCCTTTGCCCTATGGGCTCTTGAAAAGTTTCAAGAAGATCTGACGTTTTCGAGTTAAATTTTGCTAAGCGATGAGGCCCATTTCTGGCTCAATGCGTATGTAAACAAGCCAAAATGCCACATTTGGGACGAAGAGATTTAAGAGCTGTCACTTCATCCATAAAAACAACGGTTTGGTGTGGTTTGTGAGCCGGTGGAGTCAACGTCACGGAGTCTCGAAATGGATCACCCTTAAACTTGAAAACCGAGGGCAATGAGAGAATACGTGTTCAGAGTCTTCTATACACTCTGTACTCGTCGGACAATATGGACTAAAATCATGACAATATTTGTATAGATACATAGCTACTATGTAAAGCACCCATGGCCACTGAATGTTTCCGTCAGGTGGAATTATCGGTCCATATTCCATAAAAAATGATGTCGGTGAGATCATGATTACAGCTACATTTGGTTGCAACAAGACGGGGCCACTTTTCACACATCGCATCAACCAATGGATTTGGGCCGGTCGATTAGCAAAATCGTGTGATATAACACCGTTAGACTTTTTCCTGCGAGAATATGTAAATTCTAAAGTCTATACCGACATTTCCTCTTCGATTCAGGCCTTGGAAGGGTTTTTAAATATCACAAGTTGTTATACTATAGTTAAAGCCTAATAAAAGCGAACAGAAGGAACAGTAACACCGTGAAAAGACCTTGTCACCTTGCGAAAGTTGATTCAAATAATAGGTGTAATCAAAGAAAATTACTTAAAATTAAAATTCAAAAAAATCATTGTAATAACCTTACCAAGTGTATGTGCAGTTATTTTATTAAATTTTCTCAAAATAAAACAATCCCTTTCGTTTGATAATGTTGTATTCAGAAACAATGAATGGTTGCAATCATATAATGTACTGCCATTTGTTTCCTTAATAAATTCATTGAAGTTTAATTGCCAACCATTATTTTTTGTTGTAATACATATGTACATACATGTGCATGCACATAATTCAATGAAACCAAACGATTTTGACTCGAAAGTGCATCAATTGTGGCAGCGATGCACCCGCTGATTTTTCAAATATCAAAGTGCAAAGCGCAAAACAAAAACAGAAAAGTATAGTAGATGAGCTCAACAAACCGGATTGGCAACATTGAATAACCGTCGCGACTGTAGCATCCACATTGCAACTGTAGAACAATGCAACTATAAATCTTAAACATTTTATTCAAAATATGTGCAGTTACACATAAACATACATACATATGAGTACTGCGTTCATGTGTACATGTTAATATAGACCCTGCAGTGAAATGTGCTCGTTACGAACAGACGTTGTCAATGGTTCGTGCGCACTTTTTTGTCGGTCGAAGCATTGGAACTCACTATAATCAAAAGTTGAAATAGGAACATGAAATATATGCGTACATGTGTATGTTAATCAAGATGCAGCTCATAGGTCTTTGGTCATTCCCTTAAGAAGTCAATTAGTAGTTAGTTTAAAACACATTTGATCTGGTGTGACAGGCTGTGTCGAATAAGTGGGAAAATGTTGCTCCTCTATACGATCGCACAAATACCGGATATTTTTAGCCTAATATGAACTGCTGCATTTGTGACTAATGCAACGGTACTCGTCTGACAAATGCTCTACAGGGTGGAACATGATTATGAAGTTCAATGTATTTATGTCATTATAATTATTGCTTACAAATGTTCCCTAAAAACATTATCCAGGATTGCTATATCGATGTGGATTTTAATTTATTTATAGATTGTTTCTTATAATCACAATTTAGCCTGTATTTATAACTACCCACCAGATGTTTTTGACATACATACATATGTATTTGACTTATTCAATGTTGCACACAGGTCGATCATCTTCGTGCTCCTGAAACGGTAAATATATATTTCTGTAATTCATCTCCTTGATACACCTATATCCTTGGCTAAGTGTTCCTAATACGAAAATACATATGTACATATACATATGTTTAAGTACTTAGGCTGTGGTATGCAAATACATACATACATACATACATACATATGTGATTATGAATGCTATTGACGTGCTAATAAAAAATGCAACATTTTTACGTAATCAAACCGCAGCGGATTTCCTCTCCACTGCAAATTTCCATTATGCATGCTCCTCACGCTGCAACAGCATGTGGCGCCATCTTCGTGATGTATCACGTCAGCAGTGAAAGTGGAATTGAAAATTTGTTTCATGCTAATAAAACGATCAATTATGATAATAGGAAAATAAATAAGGAAAAAATATGAAAAAGTACCATTGTTTCCAACCTCCAACAGCGGAGGAAATGGTGACGGAAGAATTATGCAGGCAGATAGATGCATCTATGTATATATTTGTATCTAAGCGTATGACTCCATTTACGTAGCAAATTCCCATGCTAAAGTGTCACATACACACACACCAGCCGCCACCACCCACTGCAACAGGAAATCATAAACATCGCATCGCAGGGTACACAGCGAGCGTATGGACGTGAAAGTGAAGTGGCGATTTGATAATAACATTAAAATGAAGTAAAAAATAAAACAATCTCCACATTCGAACCTAGCGCGCTAGTTCCCAACGATTGCCCGTCGCCCAGCGCACCCGAGCATGACAAATGTGCCCTTTTTCACCTGTTGCCTTGTTTATATTTGGCCGTAAATCAAAATGTTAAAGCAAAACAACACCAAAACAATAATAAACAAGTTGCTACCGCTGCAAAACCATTGTCTTCGAAGACTTTGCAAGTTACGTCTCTCGCTAATCATATTCGCTTTTATTTGTGTGCAATTATGTCCACAAATGTTGCAGATAACGTTTTATGTGCTGTTAAGTGGCGTACAACTTCCTCCTGTTGGCGCATTGATTTGCCACTTAGACACCCATGTTGCACAGAAAACAGCTGGAAATTTAGAGTTTATGGATATATTGGAAATTATTCCACAATCACAAGCATACATTTGCATACATCCCATTTGCATTTGTGATTGTAGTTTATTTTGAAGCCTGTCAGGAGCGTAGAAAGTACAATCAAGTCTTGTGGTCTTGTGATTATTTATTTAACCCCAGTCCATTTAAATCAAAAAACCTTCTATTATTGTTTATTTGTGTATTTATTCCTGCACATCTTATTACAGTTAATGCGTATTAGGTCATACAATGTCAGCATTAAACAGTAACGATTAAAACACTTATATTAGAACCCTTTTAAGATTAGCAAGTCCATAAAACTTATTCGATAGTTTACAGTTCCAAAAGTTATTAAATTAAATATTTTCCACTAAGAATGAGAGTTGTTAAATTATGGTGTATAATTTATTTTGCTGCTGCCGATTTTTCCTTCGCTTCAGAGGATGCAGATGTTTTAGTGGCCGAAGCCACTTTGCGCTGTGGCTTGGGTTTAGCTGGTGTTGTTTGTATCTTAGTTTCAGCTTTCACCTCTTTTACTTCCTTCACCTCAGGCGGAGCGGGCTTTACGGTTTGTGGGGCAGCAGCCGGTTCCTCCTTCTTGCCATTTATCTCTTTAGCTTTTGGTTTCTCACTACAATTGTGTGTTATGTTACGAAATGTGTAAATGTGCAAAATTGTTCATGCAATCTCTCTTACCTTTCAATATCAATGTTGAGCACAGATTCATCTTCTTCCTCATCATCACGATCCTCTGGACCGACTTCTCGCAATAAGTCACCCAAGTCTTTATCGACATCTTCCCAAAGCTTATCTTCCCCAACTTCTTCACCCTCTTCGCCACCACTTTCATGACCGTTTCCTTCGGCAGCATCCTTATCATCCTCCTGTTCAGCATCGTTTTCTTTCTTTATAGAGTCCCTTTTATCATTTTCAGCCTCCTCCTTTTCTTCCTTCACCTTAGCCTTTTTAGCTGCCTTTTCTTCTTCCTCTTTATTACGTAAGTATGCCTTGAGATGTGAACGTAGTAAGCAATGCTTTTTAGCATATGATTCTACAGAATCACTTGCGACTGAATAATGGTTGCAAAGTTCGCAAAAGTATGCGTCAACCTTCTTAATAAACGAACCGCCAACGGGTTGTCGCTCTTTGCTGTTCTCTTCACCATCTGTACCACCTTCACCTTCATTTAGCAAAGCATCCACATCCATGTCGTCTATTTCGTCAATTTCACCCACCGAATCTACGGTTAGGAATTTGTTCAAGTCAATCTCTCTGGTATCCTCATCACTGTTGTCACTATCTGAATCACGTTTTCGTGCTTTGCGCTGCAATAAAAGTCAAACAACAATATTATGCAAACATATTAACAACATTGCCTTAAAACGGACTAACCTTTAAGTGCTCCAATGAGCAGCGATGTGTTTCGTAAAGCATTGGGCTCTTAAATGCCAAATGACAAGTTGAACAATATGGCATCAAGAACTTTTTCATAGTCTTATGGTGCTCGGACAATTGATGTTTAGCCTTCGGTTGGCGGTAATGGAGGCGACACAAGTGACAAAACTTGGATTCATACTCCTCTTTCGAGTTCTCCTCAATTTCTCGTTGTGCCGCACGTTGGCGAGCACGCAGGCGTAACAAATGTGCCTTTTGACGAAGTGAGATTTGTCGGATCGCGTTCTTATGAACCCGAGAATACAAGTGTTGTTGATAGTCCTGGGGATAGTATAGACAAAATGTTAGCACTTAGCAAAAGTTAAAATGAAGATATAAGCACGCATATTATTACGTCAAAGGAAAATGATTTGTTGTGTGATTTGCATTGAAGCAAACTTATACAATAGTTATATAGCTTCGATGCTAACTATTTTGATTAAGTATTTGTAATGGAACTTACCGGATATGTGAAACAGCCTGTATGACAATGAATGCATGTCAGATTGACCCTTGACCCTGTACTGCGTGATTTGTTATAGTCATCACGACGTGAAGTGTGTGATTTCTTATCTTTCTTCTCTGATTCATCGTCGCTATGATCGTCCTTCTTTCGTTTCTCTTTGCTATCCTTACTTTTCTCCTTATCCTTCTTCGAGGATGAACTCTTTTTGGTTTTATCCTTTTTGTGATCATCTTCTTCCTTCTCCTTCTCTTTTTTCTTACCTTCTTTCTTTACCTCTTTTTCACCATTATCTTTATCTGGATCAGTAGCTGCATCACCTGTGGCACCTTCAACTTCTCCATCACCTCCTTGCTCTTCATCATCATCTTCTTCATCCTTATGATCATCAGTTTCTGCTGATGAATCCTCACCCTTTTTACTTTTCTTCGCCGATTTAGATCCCTCATCACCCTCTACATCATCATCATCTTCGTCAGCATCACCGTCACCTGCTTTCTCGGTATCATCTCCTTTTTCCGAAGATTTGCCACGTTTACTGCTGCTGCGCTTCGATGTCTTTTTCTTTGTCTCGGTGTCACTCTTGCTATCGTCCTTGTCGCTATCGTTGTCTTTATCATTATCCTCTTCGTCATCTGATGAATCACCCTTCTTGGAACGACGTGGACTCTTCGAACGACGCACTATCCTACGACGACGTAATGAGCTAATTTATGTAGCGCAAACGCAAAAGTGGTATATTAATTGATGAACAAAATTATTTTGTACTTGCTGATGCTAAAGTATTTTTTATTTGTCAAAAGTGCTTCGAGTGGAAAAAGTCAATCAGCTGTTATGATTTTACAGTATGGGGTCGTATAAATGCATCAGACACACACGACTCTCGCTTTTAAATCACATCTTTCTTATCATTGCATCTTTGGATAATATGTAAAAATTTTCAAAGAGCAATGAACTCATCAGTTTTGCTTAGGAATACAATTAACCCCAGTGTTTCAAAATAAATAACATCTTTACTACAGGTCCTTATAATTTATGCGATGGAAACGTAGATATGTTTATCAATCTATATAATGCTTGTTTGAAAAGTATAAATTCTGAATACAATGAGATTACAACCAAACCCAAATCACTTAAGCTCAACATATTCTGCTTGGTTTGTTTTAATGTTTCCATAGACGGTTCAACAAATAATTAGTCCTTTTTAATCAGCTTCAAGACATTTTCACAAAACTCAACAATTAACTCAAGTCAACTCAAATGCAATTTTTATGCAGTTTTCTGTATTTTAATTACCTTGTGAGGCGCTGTATCTTTAATACACGTGCGCGATCTTTCTGTTGTGCATACAGCAGCTTTCGTCGCATAATACGCAAATCGTTTGAATCATTCCGGTTATTGCGAATGATGCGCACACCGCCCCTTAATATAGTGGTGCGCATCCCACCACGATGATATGAGGACATATTTCCACGAGCTCTTGAAACGTAACCAGTGCGTATGGGACGCTTTTGTATGCCCATTGGAGACCGGTGACGGCTGGTATTAGCAGTGGAGTCATCTCGATCGTTGCGTGAGTTTGTCCCACGATACGAATTGCTAGTTGTATTTGCTCCACCAGTATTACGGTAGTTAGATGTCGATGTTGTCGAAACCATTGGTGGGGGAGGGGGCGGTGGTGTTCGATTTCCACGTCCAGTTGATGAGTTGCGTCTATAATCCTGTTGACGATGATGAGGATGTTTTTTGTTTTATGTATTCTTAAAGATTTAACTATACACGAGTTTGAGCATTTATACTCTGTCAATTTAGATTTGTGTGGTTTTAACATGAGTTTTTATTTGATATTGTTTAGGAATTGGGTAAGTAAAAGGGGAGGTTTTCACTGCAGCATAAGCAAATCTCCTAAAAAGCTCATCAAAACAATAATGTACATATTATCGTTATAGAATCGTTGCTACCATCTTCAGACTGTTTTGTACTATCAATTTTTTGCAATATGCGATGCATTGGAACAGCAAGGTGCATCGTAGGAATTTATTTATTTCACTGGATGATCATAGCTCTAATTAAATTTACACATAACATTTAATGTTATTTAACTTTCAATATAAGCATACTTTAGTGGATGGTGTGTTTTTTGGCCTCAATTAAATTCATTCGACGATCACATTGGCGACGTTGCTCTATAATCATTACGTGCGACCAAGAGCCTTATCATTGCCATAGTATTTTAGGTCGAAACGTGTCAACTCTGCCATACAGCAAGTGCAGAGTGTCTCTCTGTACGTACTCTGTCCGCTTTGATGACAAAGTTTTAAATTTCTCAATCAATTGTTGTAAATGGCTTACTTTTTTGTTTTCACGTCTTTCAAAATTCGACCTTTCTAAATATATTTCTATTCGTGCATAAATATACATAAAATATCAATGTTAATTGTTACGATTACTCAGATTCGAGGGAATATTTTGAACTCCCTAATGAATTAATATATTAAATGTCTGGACAATAAATAAAATGTGTACTTACATCTTGTCTTGAACGTTTTCTATCATCAGTGCGATCTCGTGATGTATCCTACAAAACCAGTAATTATAGTTTTAAATAGATATATATGATATCACAATTTAATTTTAGTATTGCTTATGATTTTTATTTCTATCATATTTTTATAGTGTCTACTTACGCGATAAGTTCTCTTATGACCAGAATCATGACGGCTTCCGCCAACAGAACTATTATTGAAGCGATCCCTTGAGCGGTCATAGTGTCCAGCGCTACCGCTTGCACCAGAGTTATAATTGTTATAACGAGAATTGCCACTGCTATTATAGTTATGATTATATCCATCACGACCTCCAGATCTGCCGCCAGAATTTTGCATACGTCCATAATTATTGCTACGGTAATTGTTACCGCCACGACTTGAGCCGGAGCCCCGGGAGCCATATCCACGTCCACCTCGCATTTTGAAACGACTAAATTCGAAAATTTCAATTATTTGCAAATTTCATGTATGTATACATATTCTCTATCATGTATAGGTACAGTTTTATAGATAACGTGCACCCCCTTAGCAGCGAAATGAACCGGCTTAACAAAATGAAAAAATCAATGGCACGAGGCACTAAAAAAATCTTCCCGCATATCTTGCATAATATGTACTTACATTTGCTTTTGATTTCTTGATTTACTTGAGCAAATTGATTTTGCTTTTTTTTTGGATCTTCAGCACTTATTTATTATTAAGAGCTGCACAATTATTATTTTATTCACACTTCTTCACCAGCAGAAACTTTTTTCACAATGGCGTCAGAAAAATTTAGCGAAGTAGAAAGAACAGCCGGGTGCTGCCAACTTCGTGTCTAAATTTATCGATAAGTACTAACAAACGCTAAAGTAGTGCCATTTTTTTGCGCCATCTGTGGTTTCAGTATGAAAGTACTACGTATATGTAGAGGTAAAAATAAAAAATGTTAATTAAATTATCGGATTACTATGTTTTTTTTATACTAAGCAGGAATTAGCGTTGAACAGAAAAACAGAAATGACATTATTTTACGACCTATTTTTGTAAACCACACAAATATTTTGGACTAACCGTTTTTAAGATTGTACGTACCTAATGGGTGTTATTTAGAGGCGTTATTTGTTAAATGGCGAGCAATGTGAATGTTCTCAGTCAGAGTCCGTTCATAATACGACACTTTTGTTGCCTAGTCAGTAGTTTGTATGAGAGGGAGCGACGAGGTAAAGGCATACATGTGTTCTTGCAACACGTTTAATATTATGGTTCGTTACAGTTAACCACACACATGCAGTTAAGCCGTTAGGGCAAACAAAAAGTATAAAACAATAAATTAAAATTTAGCAATTTTTAATTTTAAAATTTTATAATATTCCACATCAAAGTACTCCCAAACGAATCTTACATACTCGCCTCCTGGCCTACCATAACGCTCTTGCACTTAGAACTTCAGAAGGGGTTTGTATGCAGTATTTCAGTTACTGTGCAAAAGACAAGGCTTATTCGACTATTAGACCTAGTCACTCATAGTACTTACACATTGACATACGTATGTATTTTTGTTCTACAATTATTCAACGTCAACGTTCATATCTGTTCGAGTGAAGCCCAGAATATACTTAACCCGAAGCTTTAAACGATTTGAGCCTTTACAACTTTGCAGGCGAAAGTAGTGAAAGAGTTAAGTGCAGAAATTACCCATTTAACATTTACGCATTTGTTAACGTTACAGCACACATTTACTTTCACACACATAATGAGAGATAGAAAACCTAGAATGGAGCAGTAGACAGAGAAGAAACCTTACTAAGTGCTGACGACTTCTGTAAATACACATGTTCCTGACTGCATACGGATGTAGTGAACTGCCACGTAATTTATACGGTATTTTTGAAAACGAATCGGAAGGTAACGTTTGCTGGCGTACGACAAACACGTATGTACATAGATTAAATACTGAGAAGTCCCTTAATCGGAGACACGAATGATAAAAAACAAGAGAGAGTGGTTGTATGAAGAAGTGGGACGCATTTCAGTTATGCCGGTTTAACTCAAAATATTAGATTACCTTAAGTTAAAGCATTTGCCTCAAAGGCTTTGTTGGAAAGGTGATATCTTCGCTATTCAAATGCATTCACGAATGATTGTGCAAGCCCATACGACAACGAGTTTTTACTTAGCAAAGTTAATGCATTTCATGTACCCATGTTGTTGTTATTGCAATTACGCCATAATACCTCTAATTCGTCAGCATTGCTTTTTCAAACGGGCGTAGAGAGTGTGTACGAACATGGTACTTAAACTTTGGATCACATAAAGAAGTCTGTCCCCATTTCTATGCTGAAGGAATAAATCTAAGAAGGCCAGTTTTTTGAAGCGATGATGACTGTTTTTTTTTCACTTTGGCTTGTTTCTTCGCCTGTTCTCTCGTTCTTCGTTCCCATTAGTCACACTTTAAGTTTATGCTATTTGTTAGTCTTAGTTAATTTGAATTACAACAGAACCGTTGGTGATTCTGGGAGTGTGCGACTCATATATCAGTGTGCACTGTTTTCACCTTTGCCTCTTGCTTGGTCGATTGCGAATCTTCTAACGCTTTGGTTGAACACACCAGTATGTGCACGGCACAGATGTGTTTGTGCAGGTGACATGTCAAAGGTCATGGCTGCCAACGGCTAGTAGTTCTGTTGTTAGCTCCGCTTGATGCTTCTCTCCTCTGTAAAAATACACCTGCATTTTATGTTGTTTTTGTTTGTGTCGAAAATTAACTGAATTAGCAGCTTCTCTGATTCATCGTAAACACCATCAAAACTACTACGTCAGTATGGTAACGGCACCAAGAGCGCTAAAAAGTAGTACAAATCTATGAAGAAGCAAGCAGAGGTTTCCTTCTTTGTACCTTTTTATAATCTTGTGTACATAATATGTCTGGTTGTATAATTTAATATGAAACTCTTTGACAACTCGATTTAATAACTTGACTAACATTTTAACAAAATATTTATTCTGTCATGTTTATCTTCGACGCCCGAATTTCTCTTATATCCATAGTAGCAAGCCGATATGCCGCTCACTTGTGCTGCTGTAGCAGCCCGATCATAATTGCTAAGGCACACAGCGTCGTTCACAGGTCGGCGTTCGGCGGCTTGACATCTCAATTTGCTGCAGGTCGGTTCCAAGTGAGGTTATCACTACGCGGAGAAGTTAGTGTATCCAAAATTTCTAACAATTAATATGCATTTTGTTATTTATTTCGTTGGAATCGCGCTTTTGAATGCTGAATTGTTCTCCGCCAAATTGAGTCCAATACAGAGCGGCGCAAATCTGACTGAGTTCACGAACTTACGCCGTCAAAAGCGCACTTTAATATTCGAAGGAAGCGGACTAGTCAAGGTACTGGAATGCAAATGCAAAACAAAATGTAACAACACAATTTTGCTTCAGACAAGTTAGTGAATAATAGTGAAGCCACGGTGTGCAGTATTCCTAAGCCCTCGAAAAGAGACACTTGATGCGAAGGGAAATCATACGACTTGATTATCCTCGAGATGCTTCACTCATGAGCAGTCTGAAGATCTATTAGTTAATTTACCGTAAATTTGTAATTGAGCCAGTACGTCAAGAATCCCGTAATGCAGTTAAATTTTTACAAGCCTTCACCTTCATTTACGAACTCCGCGTCCAAAAAGCATCTTACGATTTTCATTTCGTGGTTAGTGACCAACACTTATTTAAAAATTTCGGATATTTTGTGAGGGAATACCATTTGTGAAGTAACTGCAAGTGACATAGATTCTCTTTTTAACACAATGTGGATTGATGAGAGCTCACAAAAATTCAAAATAAACTAAAACACGCTTTATATCCTTTAACTCACAACTTATTTCAGATAGACGCCGGCGCAATAGCTACTGTAAATGTGGATGACCCTATCGCTTGGCGTTCGATAGTTTCTATAAATAATATTCAAGGTGGCTTCTATCCTTTACCCGCGGTGCCCACCTATCCATGGGATAAATGGGAGGATACTTTTGCGCGTTCCATGAAACACTTCCAAAAGCTGGCCGATTTCGAGACAGATGATTCTCGCTTATTTATCTACACTTTATTGGAAGTCCTGATGGAGCGTCAGCATGGTAATGGGCATCAATGCTTGCTGCGTTCGATTTGCCAAAATGCACAAGTAGACGAACATGTCGGCATGTTTTCCGAGATAATGGATGTGGTTTTAAGGTGAGATTATTGAACACAGGGGCTGCCATTGCATTTATTTATGTTTTCAATATTTTTAAAGACCTGGAAAGGAAAGTATCGCTGTTGCTTACACGGACGCCTTTGTGGCTGGTAAAGCGGACGCCGACTGCATGCGTTTATACTCCGAATGCCGAGTGCCTTCGAATTTTTTGGATCAGTACTTGGACTACGTTTAAAAACGATCGCATGCCATACAGATTATTACTCTCACTTTAAATTTATTGCAATTTGTGTAATCATATTAAATATAAATTACATTTGACCAAATCTAGATTTGAAGAACTAGATTTGTAAGAAGTTTTTCGTGTCAAAAATATTAAGTATTGTAATTCTTGAGGGTTTAACTGTATTCGCTTAGAGCAATATTTTTTCAGTTCATTTACGTCTACTGTCTGTTTGATGATTACAATAATCTTGAACGACTGTACCGACTTTTTCGTAACTTTGTCATGAGATTCTAGGTGCTCTTTTCGGATCCTTAGGAACAGAGCTCTTTACCACAATTGATCTTCATACCATAAAGAAGGATTCGATTCAGACCTTGGAGCAAAACATCACGCATCTCATTCGTTAGTTACCAGTTGGTATGTAATGGGCGGGCTGTAAAATCATGAGGTTGCAAGCCAAAGATCGTTAGGTGGTTGTACACCATGATTGTGTGGCCGATAGTCACGTATGGGGCGGTGGCCTGGGCCTCAAAAGCCCCGCAGACTTTAGTAGGGCTCCAACTATCGAAGTTGCAAAAGCTCACGTGTACCTGTATGTCGGATGAATGCGCACTTTTCCGAGGGCAGCACTTTAAGTCATGCTTGAGTTCACACCACTTCATTTAGTGATCGGCCAGGTGTGGCAGAAGTAAGGTAATCTCGGCCCCGCGGATGACAGAGTTAATTGATACAATACCATTGGCCTTTCTCCCAAAGGACAGCATTCCCAAACGGATAAATTTCACCAAGAAGCTCAAGATTACCGTTGGCAGCAAGGTTGAATGGAATGATTCCACTCTTGAGCTACTGTTTAAGGATAGTACAATCATGTGATACACTGACGGCTTGAAAACGTCGGAGGGAATCGAGGCAGGAGACGCAGGACTACGCACCAAACTCTCGATACCTATGGGAAGTTTTCCGAGTATTTCTCAGGCATAAGCCTTTGGCACAAGTCCTCCAATGCAACCATACTTAGCGATAGTCAAGCGACACTTAAAGCAATCTGCTCCTATGCAATCAAATCGCTACTGGTGCAGGAGACTAGGTATAAACTAAGACTGGTCGTACTTTATACTGGCCACTGCTACCAGAAGAAGCACCTACACAACATGGCCCTAGCTTCTTGCGTAAATTGCCAGTTCGTCGGCAGGGAGCCTGAAACATCAGAACACCTGCTAATTGACTGCACAGCAGTCTGCAGATGCAGATTAAGGGCCCTAGGAGCTATGTTCCCAATAGGGATAACCTGGCTTCGCTAGCTTCCAGCAGCATGTTCGACTTTATCAATATGCTGATGCTAGGTGAGTCTTTGTGAACTAGGAGAGCGCACAATAGACCCAAGGTCGCGGTGTATTTCTCGTTTATCAATCAATCAACATACCAGTTGAAATACTCGAACGAGTCAACGAAAATAGGACTCAACGGATGGACGTAGCCGCGGCGAACATTTGAAAGAGAGAATTTTCAAAAAATAAATACTAAAGAATGATCTTTCGAATGATGATAAACATTCCGCATTAAATTTGAAATGTTTATGCTTTTTCTTTAAAAAAGTAGGGAATCTCGAAATGGATCACCCTTTATAAAAAAATTACTAATTTTGTGAAAAAGTTGCTACTTTGTATTATTTAACTTTTAAACTCTTCTTATATGAGCTCTTGCATAATAATGTTCTAGTTGGCATTATGATAGCTTCCATTCTAATGCGAAGAAGATAATTGTTAGTATAACTATTAGTTCAGTTAAAATACAATACAATCCGCAGCCGAAAGTTTTTTCTTAGATATTATATCTTTGAAAATATTCACACTGAGCTTCGTCCGAACTTAGCACCTCCTTATTCGCGCGTTCTACTTTTGAACTTGTCACAAAGCTTGAATTCTCCGATTATAAATATAAATAAGCATACAGACGCACAGTGTCTGATCTGCTAATATGCTAATACAATATTTGCTCTCTTGATCGTATCTTCTTCTTTATTAGCGTAGACACCGCTTATGCGGTTATGGCCGAATTTACAACAGCGCGCCAGTCGTTTCTTCTTGAGCATTGTTATAGAGTATATCTATAACATGCCGTTATGCCGATTGTAGATCCAGTGGATGTTGAAAGTCTGGTACGTGCGTATTTACTCTTTCTTCGCGGCTACAAGTATTGCTTGTTTGGATCAGAGTTCGATGTTTGATGGCTTTAGCCAAGTGATGAGGAATTATTACCCATAATTTTAGTTATGTTTATTGGCAAGACGAAACATTTAATCATGGTAAGCTTCCCTGATTTACTAGATATCAATTGTAAGACCTGGTCACTATTGCCGCAGTGTTCGCGCCAAAAAAGATTGTTAAGTAAAAAAGAAACATTTTTATCTAATAACTACCGTTTGCAAGTTGGGTTAGTTCTTTGCAGGACTACGAGTGGCGGGGAAAGCTGTGTATGTCCGGCGGGTGTCATTTTGTTGAATGACTATTTAGATTACAATTCACACGGAAATCTGCTGAAGGTGGGAGGATTGTGGACGAGAGTAAGCATGACATCGAAGCGTAAAATATGTTGTCAATCAGCTAATCAGACGGAAGTGTTCGTGCATTTATTCAAAACATCTTCCTTTCCTTTGTATTGCTCTCTTCTTACGCCTATTCTTATTACAGTCCGTTCATCGCGCACCAATGAAGTCACCAAGATGATATGCGAATAGTTGGCTTATGCTGAGTCCTGCCCATTGTGTGGCGTGTTTTTGTTTTGTCTGCAGGCAATCACCTTCCCTGGATTGCTGTCTGCACGCCAAGCGGTGGGTAAATCACTCTGAAATCTACTTCCGTGCTCGTTGTAAGCGTGAAGGCGCGCAGTAAAACTTCGGCATGCTAGGACTGCGATGAATTTAGTTGTCAGAAATCATTTGGCATTCCGGCTGCATGCAATGCGAAGCTGTGATGTTGCGCGTCTACACATACTAAGTAATAAAGCGTGTGGGGGCCATCCATCCATCCATGCCTGAAGGTATATTGGACCTCCGCCTCGAGGCGAGCGAGGCAGCTTGTCAGCGCGTCAAACATACATAGTAACATCGCAAATAGTTAACTGCACTTTGTTTTAGAAATACGTACATACTTAAATATGGATGTGTGTAGTGTGCTCTTGAGGTAGCGCGCGTGTGGCAGGCGCATGTTGAAAGTCAATTCGAAGGGTGTGGGTGTGGATATTGAGTGATTTTTAGGTTGAGCACGTACGAAGCAGCAAAGTGCCTACCAGGCAGAGTGGCTGTCTCAGAATCGTCTTTGCAAGCAATCACCATTAACTCATCAAGCCTAGCAGAGGCATCATCATTATCAACATATCAGTGGTAATGGCAGCAGATGAGCGCTCACAGTGATGTACTGATTATTATAAAAGCTTCCAAGTAACAGTGAACCAAGCTGATGCATCGCATCAGTAAGTTGCCATTGAGAGGCTTACCAACAGCTAAATCATGTCTCTTTCCATCTGCTTATACAGCGGCACCGTAAACCGAAGTGATATATTGAAATATAACGCCTTAAACTTAAGGGTATTTCGAGCAAAACCGAAATAATAATAGTATGCAATTCTTTGAACTAATTCGTATTCTGTTTTTAATTCGAAATTGAGCAGATAATATTGTGATGTAAGTAGTAGTGACTGATGCCCAGAGCATACTAAAATTATGGAGAGCACACTTCTCCATACTCCATACTCGTCTGAAGAAAACCAAAACGGCGAGGGCCGATGGATTGCCGGCCAAGTTATTCAAGACCCCACAATCTGCACCATCTACCGTAGGATAAGCCTCCTCTGTATTGCAAATAAGGTTCTGCGAGTATCGAGCGTATTGCGTGAAAGATTAAAGCCCACCGTCAACAAATTGATTGAACCTTATCAGTGTGGCTTTAAGAAAATCAATAACTGTCCAGAACCATGTGTCAAATCTTGGAAAATACCCGTCAAAAGAGAATCGGCACACTCCACCACTTCGTCGATTTCAAAGCTGCCTTTATGCCACGATGTCTGAACTTCGAAGTCGTAGATAATTTCATCTATCTTGGAACCAGTATTAATACCAACAACAACGTCAGCCTCGAAATCTAACGCAGAATAACTCTTGCCATCAAGTGCTATTTCGAACTGAATAGGCAATTGAGAAGTAAAGTCCTCATTATTCCCGTCTTGCTATATGGAGGAGAGGCGTGGACGATGGCAACATCTGATGAGTCGACATTACGAGTTTTTGAGAGAAAGGTTCTGCGGAAGATTTATAGTCCTTTGCGCATTGGCCACGGCGAATACCGTATTCACTGGAACGAATTGGAACAATTTTGGTAAAAGAAGTAAGACGCTTTAGCGGAATACGCGGTTGCGTATACGAATCCACTGTAGGAGCATGTGCTAAGCATTAATCTTCCATTAGCCATGGCCAATTGAAGTAAATCAAAGCGCGAAGGCTTGAACATTCAAATAAACTCCTCTAATTTGTGCTAAAATCAGTAACTCCCAGTTCACGAGAAGTGAACAATGGTGCGATGCAGCACTCTGGTGGTGTGTGATGCAAATGGTCGTATTTTCCGTTGGCTAAAATGAGCACTAAAATGCACTTTGAGTCATAGCGTCGTGTTAATTGTGCATTTACGAGCACAACATTTGTCTTTGGACTGGTATCTGACGAATGATATATGCTTGTTGTTGTCCTTGTACTACTAATAGCGCTGGTTATTGTTGTCCTCATGGTTTGGTCTTCCAGCGGCGCGGAGGCTCTTTAGAAAGCGCACTTCTGCAACTGCAGAATTCCACAAACACACAGGCAAATCTATTCAAGCGGTCCCACTGCATTATGCCCACATATACGTAAGTTTTAGAAGTAACTGTATACCTATGCATCAACACATGCACATAAACATACATATATGTATGTTTAATAGAAGTGTTTGCATGTGTCTCGTCTTACTGCTTTCAGTTGTGTGCGTGTGATGCATGCGCTAAAAAGCATTTTAACTGTCGCGCGTTTACAGTTCGGTCCCCCTGCCGGCCACGGCGCTAGCCTCTTCCCTTGTTGGCAAAATTACAAGTTTTGTATAAGCGTTTGTGTGAGTTTGCGGCATTGTGCGCTTGCACATATTCACACATGCCGACATTTCAACACAAACACACACATGTAAATAATGAGGCATTTGGAGCGCCGTGTGACTGTGTGGCGCGTGGCATTGTGTACACTTGTAACTAACTAATTTAAAAGCGATTACACAAGCCGCCAACACACTGCAGTGGCAGTGAATGCGACAGTTTTCGCTGCAGCAGGAATATGGCGTTGCGAACGCAGGCAGCTCCACTTAGACACATAGACAATTTGAGCATTCGGCGCAAATGCTGCATGCACCAGCTAATAAGCACACACATGCCACATATGAACGTGAATAACTGTTCACTGTCTGTTCAACAATTGCAGTTTCGGCTTTGTTCGATGCACTTTAAGAAAATTCCTCGCGCTTTTAAGATCAGTAGAGTTGTGGCAGTTTTGCGAAAGTTCTGACATAAGGTCCATGAGTTCCTAGTAAGAAATGAGGAAGCATACTCTTGCAGAACCCTCAGAAGTGATGTAGTGACAAATGCCCAGAGCATACTGAAATTGTGGAAGGACACCTCTTCAGCCTGCCCAATGGCAGTGAAAGCATAACTCCAGGAGATGGTGAACCCGATTCCCCACTCGATGACGATGGAGCGAACGATTTTAGGTATGCTCTGTCCAATCCACAAAAAGGGAGACCCCACAATCTTCGCCAACTACCGTAGGATAATCCTCCTCAACATCGCATATAAAGTTCTATAGAGCGTATTGTGTGAAAGGTTAGAACCCACCGTCAACAAACTGATTGGACCTTATCAGTGTGGCTTTAGACTTGGGAAATCAACAACTGACCAGATATTCACCATGCGCCAAATCTTGGAAAAGATCCATGTAAAGAGGATCGACACACATCACCCCTTCGTCAATTTTAAAACTGCTTTTGATAGCATGAAAAAGATCTGGGCTTATGCCGCTATGTCTGAATTTTGTATCTCCGAAAACCTAATGCGGCTGCGTAAACTGACTTTGAGCAATTCCAAAAGCTCCGTCAGGATCGGGAAGGACGTCTCCGAGCCGTTCGATATCAAACGAGGTTTAAGACAAGGCGACTACCTGTCGTACTACTTCTTCAATCTAACTCTGGAAAAAATAATTCGAGCTACAGAGCTAAATGAAGAAGGTACAATCTTCTATAAGAGCAGCTCTGTGCTTACGGACGTTGATGATATTGATATAATTGGTCTCAACAACCGTAAGTTCTGCTTTCTCCAGACTCGATAAGGAAGCGGAGCAAATACTTAGGTCTGGTAGTGAACGAAGACAAGACGAAATATCTCCTGTCATCAAATAAACAGACGTCGCACTCGCGACTTGGCTCCCACTTCACTGTTGACATATATAACTTCGAAGATAATTTCGTCTATCTTGAGCAGTATTAACACCAAAAATAATGTCAACCTCGAAATCCAACGAGAATATCTCGTGCCAACAGGTGCTACTTCGAATTAAGGCAATTGAGAAGTAAAGTCCTCTCTCAACGAACAATGACGAAACTCTGCAAGTCATTCATCATCCCCGTCCCGCTATACGATGCAGAGGCATGAACGATTTGGAGTGAATATAAAAAAAAATAATGACGAACCGATTAAATGAGTTTAAGTGCTTTGTATTTGAGCAGAAATTCTGCCTTTAAATTTTTTTAATTTTTAATGAACGCTAAAACTAATTCGATTGTGATTTGTTGATATTTAAAGTTTTAAGGAAGAACTAGAGTATTTTTCGCAGTGTACTTTTTGGAGCCATTGTTAGCAATGCATCATTCTAAGTAGCTGCATATGCTCTTTGTACTTAGATATACTTAAAACTTTTACTGGGATAATTTGTTAGCAGGAGAAGAAAGTAATGCTGCAGCTCATACGAATGGGCATGCTCCCATATTTTAGTTAAATTTGAACATTTAGAAATCGGAATGATATATGTATTTTATTGAAGTATTGAAAATATTTCCACTTGTTTCTGTAAAAGATTGACTCTAGCTAAATTTTTATAGTTAGTAATTATTTAGTAAAATTTAAAAAAAAAGTGAGGGCAAGCAAGCCCATTGGTGAAGAACCGGGAACCAGGTGTTAGGGTCTCGGCGAGAGATGTACTGAAGTAATTGCATTGAATGGGAAAAATTATAATCATTAAGTTGAGTAACCAGTTGACTTCCACACTAAGATTGGTCTTTGGTAGAATGTGCACTGGTTAAGCTTCGAATTGGTGCCATTGACTGTGGGGATTGCTGTAGAGCTTTAGTTGGCGACGATTGTGTGCACAATGTTTATGCAAATTTCGTTGTCGGACAAACTTTACTTCAATGGAATGTTTGTGCTAAATTTTAGCTCGTCAGTGTTTTATTGTTGCAGTATTTTAATTGTATTTAATGGCATAACAACGGTGTATGGGTGTTCACAAATTAGAATTCCTCCGAATTCATTGCGCTTACATTCAAATTAATGCATAAGCGTTTAGCGTAATTTTGTTTACTGTAAAACATTATTTTGAGAGTAGATAAGAGAGGCATTTCGTAAATTTGCGAAAGGTTTCTGTGAGAGTTCAAAGGAGTTGATATAGGGTTTTAAGGTGCCTGACCTTTGCATTGGTTAGAAACTATTGTAAAGTAGGGCTATAAATATATTTAAATGATCAGAGTGAAGAAGGGCGTTATTGTCTGGCTCTCCGTCTGTCCGTTGATGTTAATGAATATGTATATATGATCTTTGGGAACTTGATGATATCGATATTGCACGCGGTTGGAATCATGGGATTACCACGGCACGAAATGACTTTTTTCCAATTTAACAGAAAAAAGAAAGGCCAATTGTTGAGTCAATAAGAGCATATGTGTCAGAAGTTTTACTTATATGCTTTCTCTTATAAACAGCAGCAGCAATGTCCATCAATCTTAGTGGGAACACTACATTTCGCACATCTTATGCTTTAGTGTTAAAACTATAAATCCAAAGAATGATGTCAAAAACTCAAATTAGAGTGATACTCAGTGTTAAGCTCTCATATCAGTTCAAAAGCCGCATATTGGACGAAACAACGATCGCTCTAAGGTGAAATTTCATACTTTAGAAACAGCTTGACAAACTGGTTCTTGACATTTTCCTCACATCAACTTCATCAAATTTGAAAAGAGGTTCAATCTAAAAATCTATCCTTTTTTCTTTGCTTCTCCATTTATTTGAAGTGATTTTGCCAATAGCAGTAGTTTCCAACATCAAAAATATGTAATTTAAAGATCTTCTACATACAACTTACGCGTTTATAGCCAAGTTTACAAGACGGCGCCAATCGTTCTTCTTTTTTGCTCTTTGGCGCCAATTACGGATTCCAAGTGGAGGCAGGTCCTTTTCTAAGTGGAGTGTTTTATCCATTCGATGATCAATCGAGATCCAATTAGTTTGTTGATTCTTCCACACAGTATGCTTGATAGAACAAAGAAGCTGATCCTTGCTCCTTATCAGTTCTTCGCCGCCGAATTTGAATAGCTCGTTCGCCAATCCATCGGGCCCCGCCGTTTTGTTGTTCTTCAGACGGGTAATTGTTATTCGAACTTCTTCATGGTCGAGCAATGGAACGTCCGCTCCACCTCCGAGCGTACGCACATTAAAACACGGGAGTCGTGTCTTCCGTCTACCACAACATGAACGGTTTAGTTGTTGATTTTTCGATCTGGAGACAGCCAGGCAGTTTGGTAAATTTTTTTAGGCTGAAATCTAATACTAAGGGGTTGAAATCCAGGACTCGGTGACGGAGCACCTCTCCCACCACGAATCTCTCATCGAGTTTGTGCTCCTTTATATGACCGCTTTAGTAAATACCAGAACGACTTATTCGTCTCGACTTATTTGTCTCCTTCTTCGCACTTCTTGGACGACGTTGATGTCAGTCTGTGCTCTTACGAGGGCATCAACCAGTACTTAATGTATTTATTATTCGGAATAACAGTTACTTTGTGCAAAATTTCCTGACAATTAATTCCAGAAACCTGCTTTTAAATTGATAGTTTGAAAACATATATTTATGTAGGCACATATGTACATATATATATTTAATATATGTAATACATCCGCTAGTGTTTCAGGCTGTAGTACCCAAGAAAACCTTTCAATGTTGACCTAATTTCAGAAGGACATGGTCCTGCCATGTTCTCACCAATAGAGTGTACATATTTATTTACAAATTGCTTGTATATATATTTTGCATGTGTGCATGTATTTGTAATTCTCTATGTAAAGCTGGCCGCTCATGTATGCAAAATAAATATGTACGCATGTATGTGCCACCATGTCATTACTGTGCAGCTTTATTTGTATGCGTACAAACAGACGCATAAACAGTTATAAAGCATGTCGTGGCAATGACACATCCATACACACTTACACAAATACGTAAGCATATGTGGGGATATGCATTTGTGCTAACCGAACTGACATCAGCTGCCAGATGCAATTAATAATTGATAAATTAAATCCATATATTCTCGCACAAACAAAACAGAAATATGTTTTAACATGCATTTTGCGACAACGACACATACAAGTGTAGTCGTGTGCGTGTGTATGCGTGGACGTACATAAAGCAGCTGTTGTATGTGGCTCAACTCGTTGCAGCACAATGCAGTCCAACTCGACATCCGACGTTGACATATTAAAGTGGCTCAAATCGCTCGGCTGACCACCCGCCTGTCGGTCGAACTGCAGTTGAACAGTGCACAGTGAATTTCCTGTGCCCAAACTCTCTGTGCAAGACACATTCATATCTAGGCACATGTGTGGCGTGTACACGAAAATGTTTTGCATCCGACCTCAACGACACGTTTCCAAAGTGTCGTCCATATTCAAAACCAAAAATGCACAAAACTCACACATGAACACAAGCCCAGAAGCGGTTTGCGAACGATTATATGCTACAAAATAAATTATTTCAATTCTGGGTTTTTTTGAATGAAGACTAACGCTTTCCAAAATTTCGCTCTCGAAATTCCATTCAGAACTAAACATCGTTTTGAAATCTATGCATTGTATGCGAAAGTACCGTTTTGGTGAAAAAAATAGGTTATGGTCAGCGTATAAAGCGTAAATTGAAAGGGTTCCGGAAGCTCCGCCATTTTTCTACATCTAAAGTTTTGGAAAATGGCAATGGTTCCAAGCATATTTGAAAGTTTTCAATTCATACTGTCTTAGTAATCGCCAATGTAACACCAGAAAGTTTCAATCTACTTGTGGGCTGGCACACTCTCCAATTTCGTAATATTACTTTAAAACCTTTCGAAACTTAAAGTTGAATTCAGTGGGCCATCGACCAAATGCCGAGCAGCATGCGAAACCGAAGTGCATATTACTCATACGCCATGTGGTGGCGCTGGTAAATGCATCGTGGCTGAAATATCGATAGACATGGCAGCCTGTGTGTGTGTGTGCGGGCGTTCATTACGCACTTGCCGCAGCGGGGGCGTATTTTGCGAAGCCAGACGTAATTATCGTAAGCTGTAAGCGACATTTTCCTTGTGCGTGTGCGTGTTCGTGTGCTGTATGGGCGTGTGCGCTTGTGAGCATCCATAACTGCCCTGCGCTGTTGTAGGTGTACGCAACCGAACAATGCTTTTGCCATTTGCACCGCGCTCGCACCCTTCCACTCTGCTGCCTTCGTCGTATTTGCATTCACGCATGCAAATGCATAAATGTTTGTGTGTGTGTGTGTGAGTTGTCGATGCGTAAACGTGAACATTGATTATAATAAATGTGAATTTACGTCATTATGGCAGTGTGTGTGTGTGTGTGTGCATGTATATAGTAAATGGCTTTATATGCAGTCGCAGCCGTCACACAGACACACGGACGCGCGCATACAGAGAGCGCGGCGCATACTCATTCATTTGCACCTATTCGCCGACTGACCAGCGCTTCACGTTTTACGCGCGCTCCCATTCATTTTCGCTCGCTGCTCGCCGATGCATTTTGTTGCAAGTTGCATGCTGCAAGTGTGTATATACACGCACACATGCGCAAACACGGCGTATGTGTGTGTGGAGGCAAGCGAATGTGGTGATATACACAATTGCACTTGTTCTTCGTGTGTGTGCTGAATGCAGTTGTGTATTTCATTGTTGTTTTGTTGCAACTTTATTGTTGTCTTTGGGCGTTGGCTCTGACGCGTGCACGCACTTTTATTTCGCACATTGTGCATGTATGCGTGTGTGCTGTGCGCATTTTTATAGCTCTTCATAAGTTCGCTTTTTGATTCGCACTTCTCTGCAGCTTTAATTATTAAATATGTGCAGTGACTGTATGCCTCGGCGTATACGTGATTATGCAAGCATGCATTATATTATATGAATGTCGACTGCTTGTTGGATGGTCTTTAAACGTGGAAAATAGCTCAGAAAACAGACCTCGGAATGAAGACTCAAAGAGTGGCGAGAGAAGTGAGTAATTAGTATAGGCAGAAAACTCTCTGAGGCAGTTAAGCTCTTTCTCAGGCTTAAATTTTGGCTCCAAATATCAAATTAGTGAGCTGCAATTCTGAATTTAGGAAAAGAATTAATTATTAAAATATGAAATTAAATTAATTTTGCAGATAATTTCAGCCAGTTCATTGACTGTGGATTTTAAAATAGACATATATGTATTCTTAAGCCTGAGAACTTTGCAGTACAAAAGCAATTTAATGAGTTGAGGCCAGTGTCAATACGCCTAAGATACAAATGTATTCATCTATAATATATTTAATTACTATTCTGAGTACTTGGATATTCTAACTCATACATATTTATTCTTCAGCGTTTGCTAAATCTATTTTGCAACAGTAAGTTGTTGAGGATTAAGTAGAAAGGTCAAGAATTACCAATTGTCCACAGGCCAGTGAATTTTCGAAATATTCTACTTTGCTTCATTAAAGGTGAATTTGCATTCAGTTCAACATCATTTAATAAATGGTATATAATTACACTTGCTATGTGTCCCAGTGGATAAGTGTGTCAAATGCAGCGGGAGCAACACAACGTCGACTGCTTTCAGCCCGGATGTGCTCTGCGGATTCGCATTAATATTTAAAATGTATTATGTAATGTAATCAAAAATGTATACATGTACGAACATGCCAGCGAATATACAACTGCACTTATGTACACTTCCGCCATTTTAAATTTTGTGAAATTTCTATTGCACAGGGCACATAACTAAATAGCCAAAAATCTCCGCCCCGAATGCCAACAACCCGGATGCTAAATGCAAATAGACTCTGAATGAACAATGTATTGCTTAAAATAGTTAACCGATTTGGAAATTTATTTGTTTAAGCATAAAATTCGAGTTTTCCCTACATTTTGCTGAAGAACTTCGTCGAACTTTCTAAGCATTATCGACAAGCCGTTGTTGTTTTTGCAATTCACAAGCCAAAATAAGCAAACAATTGACGAAAAACGCACTCATCTTACAATCAGCGCAACTGATTTGATACTATAATTTGATATTAGGCTACGGATTAACAACTGAAATGCTTCAACCTCACAGTTTGCTTAGTTGAACTGCTAAATGCAATCTCAATGAGCTTCAAAATCAAAGACAGCTCCGGCAGGATGCAACTAGAAAGAGATTATAAGAATTTAAATCCAAAATCAACGTATATATACACATATACATTCACATATATACACACATGTTTAAGCGCGTGAAGCTGAGCATAAATGGAGAAGGAGCAGAGATAAAGAAGAACTCGACAAAAACAGTGATGCATTATTCAGTGGCAGTTTTGGGAAAAAATGCATATAAAATATGCAAAGTCATGAATGTCAGCCAGGAGAAGTGGTCTCACTCGCTAGCCAACTGGCAGTGGTACAGTTCATATGTATGTATGTGCGTAGTAGCAGCTTCTCATGAAAAAGTATCTATGATAAAAATATTACATTTCCAAAAGAAAGAAGGAGAAAATAACAGACAGCTAGTGTTTGTAGGTAATGTGCTGAAATAGATAACAATGGACAAAAAGGGGCGGACTTAAAGTATCGAATTTTATTACACGGCTGTGTGGAAAACCAGAAAAGTTTTGTTAAATTGCCACTTGAAGAAGGCTTTAAGCTTAGACTATATTGTGAGAAAAAAGTGAATTATTGCTGCTGAACACGGTTTTGGTATTGGAAGAGCGCTTGTTCCTTGACGTTGAATTGACTTACTAACTTGGTCCCTAGTTGTTGTTGCTATTGCTGTAGCGGCTGAATTGGTCCCTAGTAGTAACGTCCTCCCCAAGTGAGACTTTGTAGGGTTGATATCATCACTCTTTAATAAAATGTGAAATTTGCCTGATAAGACTCAACTTTTCCGGGTTTTTTGAATGCTATTCGCTGCAGCTTTCCTTTTACCTCACACTTTTGTTTGCTTTCGTGACAAAAATAGTGTTTTTCACACCACTTGAGTGCTGTCACGGGTATGTCTTCCTAGGTGTAATTCTGTATGCTGGCACGTACACTCAGGATTTGTGTAAATTCGTATGTTCATTTCCTTTAATGCAAACCATAAGTATAACATAACCAAAAAGTGTTGCGTAATCTAACAACAACAACAAAACATCTAGGTAATTTCCTAAAGTATGCTACTTACGTATACACGCACATTTTACCGTGTGGCAAGGCGGGTATTTTTGGCAAAGTTTTTAAAAAAGATTGTAGTATAAATTTCCAAAGTTGAAAAACAAAAATTTACTTAGTCAGATAATAAAATGAGTATCTTGCGCATTATTTCACCTTTAAGTACATTCAGGTTTCAATTAACCTGCACATTTAGGGTGATTCATTGCGAGGTTCCCTACTGTTATAAAGAAAAAACACAGAAACTTCAAATTTAATGGGGAATGCTTATTATAATTCGAAAGAACATTCTTTGGCATTTATTTTTTGAAGATTATCTTTTTACAATCTGTTGTGATCAGGTGTGATATCACACTATATTGGTGGCCAATCGACCGGCCCAAAACGTGAAATTATCTGCTCACCGAAGTGTTCTCTCAATAGATTCATTGATTGATGCGATGTGTGTTAAGTGACGCCGTCTTGTTGACACCAAATGTCGCCGAGATCACGAGCTTCAATTTCAAGCATCAAATAGTCGGTTATCATGACGCGATAACAGTCGCTAATGACGGTTACGTTATCACCGACATCATTTTTAAGGAATTATGGACCAAACCGTTATTTTTCCGGACGAAATGACAATGAATCTCTTTAGGTTGGTCTTCGTCCCAAATGCGTGGGAAATGGGCGCTGAACAAAATTTGACTTAAGAATGTCGAATCTTCTTGGAACTTCTCAAGAGCCAATAGACCGAAGCGATGTCGCAAGGCGTAAGTCTTTCCTTGATGAAATGTCGACCGAGCAAAAATAACATGACAGCTTGACACGAATCACGCGTGATCTTAAAAAAAAGCTATTGAAAAAAGTACTATACTTGGCTCACCCGTTATTTAAAGCGGTGGCGACTCTTCTCCGCCAAGATATAAGAAACCGCTCCACTTACATTTCGAGGTTTGTTCACAAATATTGCAGTTGTTTCCAGCCACACCGCGTAGTTTGCCATTGTTTTACACTCACAATTATCAGCATCATCAGCCTTTTTTGCACTGTTTTTTGTGTAAGCATTGTTGTTGTGATTGTTTGTTAGCTACATCCGTTTCACGCACCACTTTTATGTGTGTCTTTTTCCCTATATTTTCAGCTCTAAAACTATGGCAGCTACTTGAGCGTCTCCGGCTCCGGCACCGACTCCAACTTCCACAGGCAAGGGAACACGTAGCAGGTTGCCGCTGAGCTGTTGCACAAATTACTTATATGAATGTTTGTTGTTGTTATTGCTATTGCTGTCCTTCCTCGCCATTAGCGCTGTCTGAATATGGTAATCTGTTTCAGGGATTTTTTCATATTTTAGTTGTCGCGAAGTTTTTCTTCCACATTCGCATTCCGGCGCGTTGTTTTGTTTTTTAGTCACATGTTATTTACGGTAAATTTTGTGTTGGTTGTAGTAGTTGCATTGTGTCATTCTTTATGTTACACTCCTTTCAGCTTTTCCAGTGTGAGATTGTGAGATACTATTCTTGGGTGCTTGAAAACCTAACGTTTTTCTTTTAGGCGCTTACTTTATGTGGTTCGTCCACACCAGTTAATTTACGATGAAGTAAATGGTAAGATCTCTGGAAGTCCTGCTGGTAGCATTACACAAATATACACTTTCATATTAAATTAGAATTTATTTAAAACAAATGTATAAGCGCGATAAGTTTATTTACATCAGCTGCTTAAGACGGTAAACCTCAGTAGTATGATGGAATTTTTGCAATGGAAAAAATTTCTAACACAGAATTTGTCTCAAAGATTGTATTTCCAATCGAACTTCGTGTGCGGAATTGTTGCGAATGTCGGAAAAGGCTTACGGAGATTCAATTTAATCAAAAACACAAGATTGTTGAAGACTGATTGTTTAGGACGACCATCGACCTCCTTACTTGATAAAAATATTAAAAAAAATTAAGCATATGGTGCTTGAACATCGTCAAGCAAGTGTTAGAGAGATGACAAGAGAGCTCGACTTCTTCCGCGAGTCCGTTCGAATGATTTTGGTGGATATTTTGGGTATAAAACGCGTTCTTGATCGATTCGTGTCGATAAAGCTGAATTTTTTCAAAAAGTTTACCATAAACAGGTCTTTCTGGAAAGCATTATATTATAACAGCCGATGAGACATGGGTTTATGAGTTTGACATGCAAATAAGTCAACAACCACACCAAAGCCGCTCAAAAATCCAGGTGATCCTTATTGTCTTTTCCGATATTCGTGGTTTGGTGCGTCATGAATTTGTTCCAGAGGGATAGATGGTTTAAAAGGAGTTCTATATGGCCGAACTGAGGCATTTGCGTGAGAACATCCGCCGAAAACGGTCGGAATTGTGGAAGAACAATTCACGGATTTTACACGATGCGAATGCAACATTGCATCGAGCCACGATTGTGACCGAATTTAAAGCCAAAACGCAATGAATACTATTGATCGAGCACCGTATTCACCAGATTTGGCTCCGTGTGATTTTTTCTTGTTTCCCAAACTGAAATTTCGGCCCCGTGGAACCCGTTTTCCGTCGATCGAAGAGAAAAAATTCGGTAAAGAAGCTGAAGGCCATCCCAAAGAGTGCTTATGAAAAGTGTTTCGATCACAGGCATACTCGTAAGTGTATTACATCTGGTGGGGATTGCTTTGAAAATTTCGTTCAGTATTTATTTCGGCAAATAGTCCTTTTAGTATTGCGCTTTAAATGCCTTAAAGAGATGTATTTGGATTATTCAGCCAACGTATCTTGGCAAATCAGGAGGAATTCGGTTTTGCATGCTGTCATATATTCTTCTGTCTGTTGTCTTAGGGTTTTACCAGCTAAACTTGCTTTTATTTGCAGCCGCTGAATTGAGCTTCCTTATTGAGTTAGTGAGGTGACAGTACCCACTCACGAACAACTTCGTGGAGCATACTCACAGACACCTGAATAGTAATCGAATTTCGCTTCTGCGGCTATATTCAAACACACATACATTTACATATGCCGTCTAGTTGAGACTGCAACACTGCGGAAACCATCAATTTTATTTGAGGTAGCTAAACAAGCATGAACCCGTACAGAAACAATAACAACTAAGTAAATGTTACTCAGATGGCAACGTGCTTAAGTCGCTTAGTAGACAACAACCGGATGTAAACAACGTCAACCGGGGTGAAACCCGTTGTCGCTGGCAAGCTGTTGAGCAGGAAGCACTGTAAAAACAAAGACAAAAAACACCGTGAACACAAAAAATAGAAAAACATTCCGTCTGCGATTCAATCGCGTTGAAGCCGATTGTTGACTTCTGCTCTTTTTATTGAGTGGCTGAGTTGGTAAATTACATTATCAATTTTAAAGCTCAGATTTGAGCGTTTTTATAAGTGAGCAGTCGGCGCGAACGGCGGAGAGAAGAGCACAAGAAACTGACATTTATTTGTATGTTTACTGGCAAGAACGTAGCAGATGCACAGCCTTGAGGATTACCACACCGTCACACCTTAGAACACCTTTAGCGCCATCATCATCAATGTTATTATTATTGTTTCTTAATGCGTCGAGAAAACTTTGTCTGCCAAGTTGGTGGAGCTGCCGCCGGCTATCGAGTCACCCAACTCTTCAACGGGCGTGCGCATGCCAGAAGGCTTAAAGAACCCCGCATATTCTCGTACTCTAAACACAACACACACATACACATATGCATACATACATAAAATGCCGACGTGTATTAGCTCTGTTATTTTTGCTCATGTTTTTGCTGTTATGGTTTGCGCACTTTTCTGAATAAATTTTCTCTGCCCTTACACATATTCATTTGAATACATATGCACATACTCTACAAGGGCATTCCACTAGTCAAAGCTTATGTATTTTGAATGCAAATATTAGTTTTTGTGATCGTTTGCTTTATTTAAAATTTAAAAATTTAACCACTTTAGGTAGTGGAGGGATGGTCTACCTTCTAACTTTACATCAAGCGGATGTTCTTTGGCTAACCAGTGGATACTTGGTCTAAGACCGAAAGTCGTAAGCTGTTTGAACCATATGAGAACTTACCTCACTTGCGTGAAATACTACACATGACTCCTTCTTCCAAGTCCTCTCTCGGCGAATAAAAACCAAATACTACAAGTTACTCATTATCTCCGAGTTTTCGAGATAAAGGTTCTGCGAAAGACTTATGGTCCTTTGCGCATTGGCAACGATAAATACCGCAGTTGATGGAAGGATGAGCTGTACGAGATATACGACAGCATTGACATAGTTCATGTCGTCCGAATGAGAATGAAAACACTCCAGCCCTGAGGGTAACTAAAACTGGCTACACTTGGAATCTCCAATTGTCGCCAAACAGTGAAAAGAAGAAACAACTGGCGCGCTGTTATTACCTCGGCTATAACTATTATACGTAAGCGCTGACTACTCTAATAAATAAGAAAACTTTTTACCTAGATTCAAGAAATCGTCAATGAATTACTGCCGCGTATATCTATAAGTTTGACCCGAAGGTATTTTACCATAAGACGGAACGGAGTTGCCTCACAGTCACAAATAAAAACATTCGCAAACCTTTTTGAGAGGCAGCACCCACCACTTTCAAACATTTATCATTTGGCTCCGTGCAGCCGTGGTTCCGTAGCCAACAACAATGCCGAGTTTTGCAAGAATGTTTTGCCAGAACTTGTTGCATGTTGCACAATGGCACAATGGCAAATTGCTGGTGTTGATTGTTGCAAGTTTGCAAGCGCTTAAGTTCCGAAATGTGTAGCGTTCATTTGCATTGTTGCAAACTTGTAAGACTTCCCGGGGAAAGTGTCGGCTCCTTTGTTGTTCTGACATAGCATACATCGTGGCATAATAAAGTGTTGCATTTTAATGCTCATTAGCGTCAGAAAGCTTTCGAGTAAAGCGAACAATTATTATTGTGGCCGATGGCGTGCCAAGACGTATGTGAAATATTCATATTTCCCAATTGTCATAAGAACTTTGTGGATAAATGATTTTTCTTTTAACTGTTCAACTATGCTGGGTGGGACAGGAGGCAGTATTTTGAAGGAAGTCACGATTTATTTAATCATTCTTTAAATACAGATATTGAACTATGTATTTTAGCTCCATAATAAACTTTTATAATATACTTAGCAGTGATCACAGCAATAATCTGAAGACAAAGCGCAAGAACCAAAAGTTGGTTAATACATTCTCCAAAAGTACTAAATACTAGATTGGGATAAAATTTGTAATGTTTCATCAATGGTTTTTGAGAATAACAAATTTGTTTGGTACCGAAGTTTTTCAGATTCCTTATGGTAACTAGTACAGTTTACAACAGCGCCCCAGTCGTTCTTCTTCCTTCTCCCCTGGTCTTTCCTACGGAGTGGAGGTCTTCCTCTTTCTTTGCTTCCTTCAGTGGGTACTGCGTCGAATACTCTCAGTGTTTTCATCCATTCGGATGACAGGACCTAGCGATCGTAGCCGTTGTGTCTTCGTTCGCTGAACTATGTCAGTGCAGTCATATATCTCGTATAGCTGATCGTTACATCGACTGCGGTATTCGCCAGAGCCTTTCTCTCGAAAACTCGTAATGCCGGCTCATCGCCTGTTGTCTTCGTCCATGCCCCTGCATTGTATAGAAGGACGGTTGTAATTAGTGACTTGTAGAATTTTCTCGTTGTTCGTCGGAAGTGGCACTTTGATGCAAGAGTTATTCTGCTTTGGATTTCGAGGCTGTCATTATTTTTGGGGTTAATTTTGGTACTAAGGTAGACGAAATTATCTGCGACTTCGAAGCTGCGACTGCCAACAGTGACATGTGATTTGTGGATTTTTGTGGTTTGGGAACAGCACACTTAAATTCTAATTGGCGGACATGCTTTTATAATTTACGGGTTTGGTACTTTTAGATTTTCTGAACTTCAGATTTCATGAATTTTAAGTTAAAATATTCTCTAGAATTGAGAGTTCGACTATAAAGATTTCATATGCGTCTTTGAAACCATACTTTTCTCTGCATGTTTACTAGAGCGGGTAGATTTTTCTCTTATGTTCTGCAGATCATTCTGAGCAACTTTGACTATGGGTCTAAAACCGATTTCGGTCCAGAGATTTTTAAGGCGAAAATAAAAAATTCTAATACTCGTTTGTGTGGGAGATATATGATATAATTGTTCGATTCTGCCAAATGATAATTATCATATTAAATTTAATTCGTATTTTTATGATACTTAAAATATTCGCCTTAAAAATCACTGGCTCGAAACCGGTTTTAGATCCAAAGTTGTTCAGAATAATTCGTACATAATTTCCCGCATAGGCAATATTTATGGCTTCCTGTAAAACAACCCGCCCTAATGTACTTACCTCTTCTCTTTACTCGTTACTGTTATGTTATCCATAAAGAAAGCACTTGCTCTTTCACACAGCAATTTGGATTTGTTTCGGAAAACTCTAATCTAACTCACGCACGAATTTAAGCAGGTGCATATGTACATACGTATAAATATATTTATTTAATAATTAACACACTTTCATTATTAAGTATCATTCTAACCATAATAAAGAGATCACTAACTGGATCATCGCACGATGGGCTCGTTTCAAAAACAATTTTGGTTTTCAGCTGCTAATTGGTAATTAAATATTTGTTTGGTGACCAGCGATTTGTAGTTAAATTCCATGAACTTCCGTGACTTCTTCGCCCACTCAATTGAGCATGAAGATTCTGTGAGAATATAAGGGCATTGCTCTTCTAGTCGAGGGCTCATTTCTTTATCATTCGGCAGTGTGCGATATTCTTGTGATTAGCTACAATCTAACGGTTCGGTGGTGTTTAGCTTTGATTGGTTCGTTGATGGGTGCACAGCATGAAGCCGATAGAAATTCTTTTGACGTGCTTCCTGCTTCGCTTGTATTGTATAAGTGCAAGCGTGCATAGCATATCTGTCGGGGCGAATTTGACAGATTTCATGCATGTCCGCAAGAAGAGGTCCCTGATATTCAACGGCAGCGGATCAGTAAAGGTGAACCATGTACACGAAACAACAAACACACATTTTGAAATATACAAGAAGTGAAAACAAAGTGTACAGTGCTGCAAAAACTTTAAACAATAATTTTGACACGAGAGGTCTTACACGAGATTCGTCAGTGCTTATGTGGATGTGCGAAATTAAGTGAACATTTTCAGGATTATAAAGTTTATAGAGGATTTGCACGGAAAGTAATAGGACTGAGTCGATTTAAAAAATGTATTGATCCAATCGTTAGAATTCTTTCTCCTTCTGTGTCGATGCAGCGCTGCCAGCGCGATTTCCAAGCATTGAAGGCGTCACGGAAGGCATTCTCCGGAATAACCTTGAGAGCCAAGGTGCATACTGCCTCCCTGGCCTTGGTTAGGTAGCTGCTCATAAGAATAGTAATGTGAGCCGGGCGTTGTCGTAGTGCAACTTCCAACCGGCTGCGAATTCTTGTCGGATCCGATAGACCCGTCGTTTGAGTCTCTTGAGGACTTCCACATAAAACTTGGCGTTGACGGTTTATCCATGAGAAACAAATTCATGGTGGACGATGCCTTTGATACCAAAAAAGACAGTGGCACTAGGAAGATTGTCTCTTTTTTCACACCACTTCTTGCTAACGCAACATCTGTTGCAGATTTACGGAGTTTCACACAGAATTTAATCGTTTAACTCTGCTCTAATGAACGCTGTATTTTCGGCTCGCACCACTCACAGAAACACGTCGCGCGGAAATGTTTGTCTTGATTCTCCAGGTGCTTGGAGACAACTGACCAGCTGCTCGTTCATTAGCTAGGAACATCCTCTACCGAATCCAGTCGGTGCGCGCACTCTATGAAGTATAGTCGCTGCGGAAGAAAATCAGTCCTATTACTTTCCGGGCACACCATCTAGTGCTTGGAAATATAATTTGACAGCAATGGTGACATTTCGGAAGTCTAAACTTTCCAATTTGATTTATTATCTATGTATGTCATCGAATTTAAATAATTTCCGTGGGATTCGTGATTCTAGCGAGTATTATTTTGCCGCTCTCCATACACGTATTGCAATAACTCTAACTCTTACGTGAGTACGATGAGAGAAAACTAAAAAAGTGAAACGAAGAGAACATTATAACGAAAAAAGAGAGATATATATATTTTTTATTTTACTTATGTATAAGAGTGAGAGAGAGAGATACATATATATATATACAAGTAATACGACAATCAGACTGCAATTATTCAGAAGTGTAACGCGCTGTAAATGAATCATGATTCCCTGAGTCTGCTTATTTTATTCCCACTGACATTATTATTTTCTCGACAGTTATCCATTGGTCCATCGGGACAAGTCGACTTAGCCGACCCGATTACATGGCGATCGCTTGTTTGTTCGTACAGTCTTCAAGGTGGCCAATATTCAATACCCTCATCTCCACTATATCCGTGGGACAAATGGGAGGATACCTTCGCGCGTAAATCTCGGCTTTTACATAACAGCCAACCTGAACTCGCCGCCTATACTTATGAAGCAGACGAATCACGACTGTTCTTTTACACTTTGCTGGAGACATTAATGAGTCAACGTGGAGTTGACGGTCGACAGTGCTTGCTGCGCTCCATATGTCAAAATGCGCAAGTGGACCAACATGTGGGGTTGCTCTCGGAAATTCTGGATACAGTGCTCACGTATGTACTTCAAATAGAAAATTGGTCTCATTCGAGTGTACTCTTTGCTACATTGTTATAGGCCCGGCGTGGAAGACTTGGACAAGAGTTATCAGAGTGCGCGAGAGGCTGGTGTTGCTGGGGCAGATTGTTTAAAATTATACGCCGATTGTCCGGAAGGTCTCAATTGGTTGGATACCTATTTGGATTACTTTTAGTATGCAAACTACACAAAACATTGATGAAGTACTTAAAGTCGCTGCAACGGGAGGCTGATTATTTATGATTGCAAAAGGGGAAATATTTGGTACATTTAAGATATTTATACTTAAAAGACTTAGGCTTTAAAATCTTGGACGGGTTATGGTAGACACGTTACTTCTGTTGGTAGCTCAGCAAAATAAAATTTAACAGACAAAATATATGGTTAATGTGTGTACATCTAGTCCAAATAGTACATTTCTATACATATCCAAAGATGTATCTCTGAAAATCTGGTAGATTGCAGATTTTCCAGATTTAAAACCACGCTGCGGACTCCAATCAGTTTGTTGACGGTGAGCTTTAATCTTTCATACAATACGCTTGATGCGACCTTGTATGCGATGTTGAAGAGGCTTATTCCACGGTAGTTGCCGCAGATTATGGAGTTTCTCTTTTTATGCATTGGGAAGAGCACACTTAAACTCCAATCGTCGGGCATGTTTTCATCCCACCATATTCTACAATGAGGCTGATCCATGCTCTTTATCAGTTTTTCGCAGCCGGATTTGACCGCTCGGCCGGCAATTCATCGGCCTTCGCCGCATTGTTGTTCTTCAGGCGGGTAATTGCTATTCGAAGTTCTTCAAGGTGGGGCAATGGACCGTCGCTCCATCATCATCGTTTGGGGAATCGGGTGCGCCATCTCCTTGTGTTCCCTTCATAATTTTAGTATGTTCTGGGTGTCAGTCACTCTGGGGGCTCTCCTTTCGAAGAATTTTCAAGCATTACCCCTGTCATAGAAAGAGATTTTTTTAAACAAACTCCAGGTCCATTTTGAAAATATTAAAATTTACCAAGATCCGAAGGATGTTGACTCTAACTTTGTAATTCCCAAATGCTGTCTTTCGGTTATTTGTTGTTGTTGATTTTTTTAGTAACTCGCTGTGTTCTTTGTGTGGTGTCATTCACTTGCGCTTGGCAGCTGCTCCGACTGCATGCGAACACTTTTGGGTTTTTCTTGCGATTCTTTCACCGACTCACGTGTGAATAGATATATACCTCTGTGCTATATTCATACATATATAATGCAACCGCGTGAATGTGTGTGAGCCCTCACGTACCGCATATGTAAGCCGCTGCATGCCGCAAATTTGTTGTGCGCTTTCACCCTCGAAGCTGAAATTCAGATCGGGGCATCTTTTGTTGTGCAAATAACCGCTGTATGTTTTGTGTCGCGTGACATTTACCCCTTTTTGCTTTCCTGCTGCCTTCTTTTGTTGCTTAGTTGCATATTTCGACGCAACGCATTCGTCGCTGTGCGCCGTGGTGCGCGATTTTTTGCCAGAAATCTTAGGCGTGCATGCAAACTTGCATTTGTTTGCGAATTCTTTTGTTGCAGGGGAATGTCTGGAATATTTGCATTTCGCTTAATATTTTACGTGCACGGCTTTGGGGAAATTTGATCAACTGCGCTGTCACAAGCCGAATTGTTGCCGATTTTGAACTTGTAACCGCAAGCCGTGGTATGTAAGCTAAATGTTTATTTTATAAAACTAAATAAATACACGACATTAAATTGTTTTTGAAATGTTCAGAATTATGGTTTTTAAATCGCAATGCAACTGTGAGTGGAAAGGATGGTTTATTGGTGTTGAAGGAGGCGTTCAGAATAATACCCCAATCTCAAAGATTGTCTTGATACTAGAAACGATGGCACTTCATTCTATATTCAAAAACATTCGTTTATGGTAGGTCTCCTCCAGAATCTTGTACACATTCGAGGAGCTATTTTAATTCTTTCTGTAACTGGTGTGTTCTACAAAGTTGAAAAACCATTTCTGAAATGATCTATAAATCAGGAAGATGGTCTGAAAGTCCAATTAATAGTTACGGGGTTACATGGGTTTACGTGTTTCAAAAATCGTTTTTTTATATTGCCTTATTAATTTCACCTCTAGAATATTGTCCTAAATTTTCAAGTTGATCTGAGTAATAGTTCCGGAGATACTGCCTTGAGGGCTTGTGCGCTCGAGGCTAGCTAGGCTAAGTACGCCTTTTTCAAACGGGCTTTTCTCGAAACTGTTTGTTTGAAGTCGGTTGGCAAAATTTCTTCAGAACTATTTGACCGATCTTCATGAAATTTTACATAGGTCTTTGAGATGCAGTTCTTAAAAATTTGAACGAATAATCTTTTTTTGTTTACAATTTTGAAAAAATATGTCGCGAAAATTTAATTTTTTTTTCAAAAATTCTATTTTTAGTGTTTTTTCTTCGTCCCTGGTTTAAATTAATGCTTTAGCTAAAATACTTGTTCTTTTTTTTTACTTTGGATGATCTTGTAATGAGTTATCCTGCAAACGCATCTTTTTTCCGAGAGCTCACTGAAAATGACGTTGCAATGGCCGAGTTTAAAATAGCTTTTTTTTTTCAAAAATTTCAGAATTTCTTTTTTAAAAGTTTATGTTTGCAAAAATTAAAAATTTTAATGAAATATTTCGTTTTTTATATGAAAAAAATTGTTGAAAAAGACTGTTTTTCACCCGGAGAAACCCATTTAGTCCTTTAAAGGGCTATATGTGCTTCGTGTTGTGGCTCTCATTCGTACTTTAACATTAGTAACTACAATCGCGAAATACTCTGCAAGTTCCCCTTCGGAACATTGTTAACTATTTGTAGGCAGAAGCTTCGCAATATTAATCGTTTAAGGGTAAAAAGTTGTATATTATTACAAGGAACAGAATAATATTTTGCTCTGAATTTGTTAAGAATCGCTGCATGACAAAGTGAGACCCGTTTATGTACCCATGAATGAGTATAGTTTTATCGAAGTAAATAAATCTTCATATATCGATACTATTTTGCAGAAATAACTGCACTTGTGGTTTGAGACTTGACTTTCTATTACTTTCACTTCAGCAAACACTTCAGAATGTTGTCACAACTGTCAATTTCTGCAAACTCATTAAAATCAAAACGCATAAATAAATCGACAACACAGCACAAACAACGACACTTGAACCCATAAACACACACACACATACACAGAAACGCACAAATCTTTGTACTCACAAACAAACGATGTTCTTAGCGAAGAGTGTACAGAGAACGCATACACTCGAAATGTTAAAGCTGATACTTGAGGTTCACAAACGCAGAAGCACACAAGCACTTCACCAATATCTACATGCACACTTACATACATATTATATACATACATATATATATTATATATCTGTATAAGTATATATATATTGAAGAAGTGTAGTGCTTTAGTAGATCCTTTGTGCGTGCCCACGAGTCCACATACATGAATATGTGTACATATGTAAGCACCTAAGGTAAAATCATCACTGTTTTTGTTATTATTATTTTTTTAAATATCTCCTGTTAATATTCATATATAGTATGCACATACGTGGCGAAAAGATAATTTATAAACATGAACGGATATAGCGCCAACGTTGATTAAATGTACAAAGTGTGAACACATACATTAACATGTGGCTTTGTTCACATATCTACACAGGTATAGTCAAAACACTACCCGGAAATTGTGAATAAAACGCAAAATATTTAAATGTTCATCAATATTTATTTTGTCGCTTTAACGTAATTCCTCTCCATATGTAAGACACTTATGCTTACGATATTTCTAGTCCACGAAACCCTGTTCATAAACACTTTTTCGTACTCATATGGTCTTCAACTCCTTCAGAGAATTTTGTTTCATCGCTTTGATTGACTGAAAATGGGTTCCACGGAGCAGCAATTTCAGTTTGGAAAAGAAGAAAAAATCATACTGAGCCAAATCTGGTGAATACGATGGCATTCATTTCGTTTTTGGCTTTAAATTCGGTCAAAATCTTGGCTCGATGCGATGGTGCATTATCATCGTATAAAATTCATGAATTGTTCTTTCACAATTCCAGCCCTTTTCGACAGATGTTCTCACGCAAACGCCTCAATACGGCCGAATAGAACTTTTTATTGACTGTCTGCTCTCCGGAACAAATTCATGATGCACTAAACCACGAATATCGAAATGATCGTTAATGATCTCTAGACCATCTTTGAAAGCTTTGTACCACTCGTAGGCTTGTGTTTTTTGATAAAACTGAATCACCGTAAGCCTTTTCCGACTTTCACACAACGTACTACTGAGATGTACTAACTTAAGCAGCTGCTGTAAACAAACTGGTTGACAGATTCCGCTTATATTTGGTTTTACTAATTAAGGACAGTTCTACCACGAGCTGATACCGCCTTCATTAAATTAAACCTGTTTTATTGTCCAAAACAACAGTGCAATCTCCGAAAAAATTATCCAAATGGGGTCACTATAGCATATAGCTGCCATAAAAACTATACAGTCAAAGTTCTCCTAAGGAAATGTATTTTTGATGGGTTAAACCAAAGTCAACGTGTTTTCTTGTTTTTCATAAAATTGTAAATTGCCGAATTTCCGCATAATTTCCCATTAAATATCCACAAAACCTAGAATATTGGCAATATACATGACTTTGGCCAAAAGAAAGGTTTTTTAGGATTAGAAAACCAAACACAAATATTGGCTCAGTTCTTGCCAATTGAAGAAGGTAAACACCGTCCATATTTGCATCGTCATTAATATTATAGCTATTGTTGTAGCTAAAGAAACTGGTAAGCAGCCGCACATACCAGATATGTGTATGTACTTATACACGTGTTTACGCTTTTTACACTTCATTGCCCTCGCTCCAGGCCCGAAGGTATGCGTTGCACTCCTGCTCAAGAGCATCGTGATAGCATACCAGGCGAACACACACACACCCCCACTGCAACGCCGGCTGAGGGAGCATACAAACAATGTCAAAAGGTCATGAAACCCTGCTCCGCAAAAGACGCCGCTTGACATTTCTTTAAGCGCTCGAGAATTGAAGAGTTTTACATTACGCCACCGCGGTAGGCCAGCGGGTGGCATAATTACCATGAAACATTCTCATATTAACTCTGAACTCTTCTGTTGTTACGTGCACGATTTAATTTGAATTTTTTCTGAATTTATAGACTGAACTTTTATCCCGTTTTTAGTCTAAATCTCAAGTTACGCAAATCAAGTTTGGTGAATGCTGCGGTGATGTGTGTCTCCGAGTGGATAGAAATAGAAATTTGTACCAGTAACTTAGATCCAAATATCTTAATTAAATAAATCCGCTTTTAAATAAACACGACCAAATTATATTCTTCTTCTTCTCTACTGGCGTAGACAACGCTTACGCGGTTATGACCGAGTTTACATCAGCGTGCCAGTCGTCTATGCTTTTCACAAATTGGCGCCAATTCAACAAAGTGGAGTTAATTCTCGTCCCCTGCTTTCCCCGGCAGGTTCTGTGTCGAATACTTTCTGGAGTGTTTTAATCTACACGGACGGCAATACCTAGCTAGCGTAGCCGCTATCTCTTAATTCGCTGAACTATGTCAATGTCGTATTATAACTCGTAGAGGTCATTGATCCAGCGGTGTGTGCCGATCCTTTTTCACGGGTGCTTTTCAAAGATTTGTCGCATGTATCTCGCAAATATCTGACCAGTTGTTAGTTTTTCGGGCCTAAAGCCACACTGATGAGGTGTTGACGATGGGTTTTAATCTTTCACACAATCCGCAATAGAACCTGATATGCGATGTTGTACAGAAAATTACTGGATTTTAAGGCCTCATATTTACTAAATGGTTCTCAAAATCTAGTCTTTAAGGGATGCGGTGGCCGCTCTTTAAGCAACTGTATAAATATGTGGCAGCCTAAGTAATCTGTTTGTATATATTTACATGAGTGCACACTTTACTGCTACTTTGTTGTTGTGTAATTATTTTCCTGGCACCTCTCCTTTTTAGCTGAATGTTGCAACACGCCAACGGCAAGGCATGCAACAATTGTTGTTGCATTGCACTTTTACGCAAAACGCTGGCAACAACCCGTTGAGTGTCGCTCCAGCGCGCTTTTTTACGCCTGCACTCCTCAAAATATTGTTCCACAACTTGCACTTTACACATCCCTATGTACATATCGTTGCACGTTGTGTGCATGTGGGGTGCGTTTTTGAGCGCCAGACAACACTCCTGTTGGCCTTACAACATTTGCACAATGAGCGACATTAACATTCCGAGAAGACCCTGAAGCAGTAAAAACCAAAGCACATTAACAACTTTCGAACAAAACCCGAATCGGAAAGGCGAAGCACGGGTGACGGCGAAAACAAGCTCACTAAGTATTAGACAAACAACAACAGCAACGCCAACAGCAACAGTAATAGACCAAGACGAATGTTTCATTTACAAATGACGCCTGCAGGGATTTAGAAGGAGTAATGCCTTTGTGTTTTTGCTGTTTTTGTAGCACATAAAAATAAAAGAAACGAAGGAAGCATGAATGAATGTGTAAATAACGCTTACAAAGCTCTGAAGTATTGAATTGCAAGAAATAGCATTGGCTCGCACCGACAAATGAGGACATGTGTACATGGCTGAGTAACATATGTATCCGCTCATTCACCACCTCACCGGTGACATCCAGCGTTTGCGGCTTTGTATTTTGTGCCATTTCACAGCGCTGCTGTGCTTGGCTTTTGTTGTTCCCGGTCGCACTTGCAACTTCGACTTTTTGAAGTTGAAAAGTCTTCTAGCTGGAAATTACTCTATGAAAAATTCATTATCGTGCTTCGAAATCATATTATTCGTATTGTTCCCGTTATGAGCGTGCATGTGGGCATGTGATGGCATAAATTTTGAAAGTGAAGCAATTATTTTGTATACAATTTCGCTGTCGGGGTTAACGGTTAACGGTTGTTGCCGCAGCAAGAATCAGTTAGCGGACAGTAATGAAGCCTGAAATCATTGTTGTAAGGTCCCATTGACTGCTGCGGATGTTGGGTGGAGGGCGTGTGTGTAGGGGAAGTGCATTGCATGAAAAGAAATAAATAAACGAGCAGTAAATGTGTCTCGAGAGTGGTATACATCTGCTTTTTAAATGCAACTCGAAAGCATTAATAAACATGCAGAATTGCTTTTTTATTTTTTTTTATTTCTCGAAACGTTGAGTATTTTGGTTTAAAACCAGGAGAGTGAAAAAGAAAAAAATCCGTGTATTCATAATCTCGCGGTTCACAAGTCTTAAACGGCGTGAAATATTTCGAAGTGTACGCAAAATTATGATATAAAAATGTTTATATCTGTAATTAATATGAATTCAAATTGGCCACTGATTGCGGTAAGGTAACCTTGCTGCATGGAGAGTATTGCATGATGTTCACAAATCAATATTTGAGTTTAGATTCTGATGTGACTAAAGAAAGATATTCATTGAAAAATTGTGCACTACTTACAGGGATACTAAAGTTTGATCCACTTCGAGGTTCCCAATTTTTTTATAAAAAAAACACGGAAACTTCAACGAATGTTTATATTCCTTTTTCGAAGACTCGTTCGAGCATTTCGACTGGTAACTGGCGAATGACACGCGTGATATTTTCTTCTAAGGCTTGAATCGAAGCGGGATTGTCCGCATAGACTTTCAACTTTACATATCTTCACAGGGAAAAATTTAACGGTGTGATGTGATACGATCAGATTCAATTTCAGGCATCAAATAGTCGGTTATCATGGTGCGGTAACGGTCACCATTGACGATTACGTTCTCACCGGCATCATTTCTGACGAACTATGGATCGATTATTCCAATGACCCACAAACCACTCCAAACTGTTACTTTTTCTGGGTGAAATGGCAGCTCTGGAACCTCCGCAGGTTGCTCTTCGTATGCGGAAATTTTGCTTGTATACATACCCTTTGAGCCAGAAATGGGCTCGAAAATGTCGGATATTGTTTGAACTTTTCAAGAGTCCTTAGAGCGAATCGATGTCGCTTGGGTAGGTCGGGCGGCTTCAGTTCTTGAACAAGCTGTGTTTTATTCGCTTTCAATTTAACATCTCGATCTCGTAAAATGCGCCAAATCGTTCATACGTCAGTCCAAGTCGACTCTCAACGGTCTTTGTGAACACTCTGAGCTACGGCTGCTATATTTTCACTAGGTGCTGGACGCGGTCTATTCGGTCAAATTTTATTCAATCATGAATGCTGGGTCTCAAGATGGCTGATGGTGTTATGAACAGTACGCTCAGTAGGCCGATTATGTTAACCATAACTTGAGCGACCATTGACCACAAATTGAACGATTTGTAAACGTTGTTCAGACGTAAGTCTATCCACGATGAAAGTCAAACAATATTGAACAAAAGCAACATGACAGCTTGACACGACTCACGCTTGATCTGTAAAAAAAAGCTATTTCAGCGCTGCTTTACACTAAGCAAACTTCCCCCTACCACATTTCTGGAAAAGTCAACTATAAACACCCAGAAAGTAACCCCACACCAGTCACAGCCAAATCAACTTTCTTGCTCATCGCCCTCTACGCCTTCTTCAAGAAAAGGAAATCTTATTTAAATATATGCGTATGTGAAAGTTATGACACAAACGGTTAAAGCCGCCTCATTAATTTTTGAGGTTTAATTCTTGACGACAAAAAGCCAGTTTGTACGCGGGAAAGGGCTGAGAAAGAACGTGCTTCCTTGTCCTGTCCATCCTACCTGCCGGTGGTGTTGTTGGCGTGCAAATTTTGGTGTAAATGCTTCAGTTAATTACGTGGAAGTGTGTGTTTGCATATATATACACATAGCTCATAGTTGTATATGTATGTAAGTACGAAAAGAGAACTCACCGTGAAACCGCACGAGTAAGCAGAGTTTATTAGCATTTTAATTATCCTTATATGTAAACAGCTTCTTGTACATAGATATGCATGTAACTGCAAGGTTTGATATAAATTTCGAATTACGTAGATTGCCTATAAAGACATCGGTAGGGTCTTAAGGGTAAGTCCCCAGCTTATTTTTTATATGCGTTTGTGTGTTGGTGAGAGCTCGGTGTCTTGTTTAATTATGCTCCTGTGCTACAGACGTGGCGAAAATCCTTTCACGCAATTGTATTACTACGTTGTTGCTGCGAAATAATAAAAGCGCCCATAAATTCGGCAAGTGAGTATGAAGCTAAGACTTAGAATTTCGACCGAGGTTGGTTAGAGTCATATAACACATTGTTAACTCAAACATAAAATATACATACATACATCCATACAACTGTGGAACTGCATGAAATTAAGTGCCGAAATTTGTGGCTGTTTGCGGCTTTCGTGCCACAATGTGATAGGCGTCTTCTTCTATGCTTATGTCTAATCAGTTTATGTTTATTTGATATTTTTGCTTTGCTATATAGTACAGACATAATTTAATGAGATTTCAAGGTCACCATGCAGAGGCCGAGTTCTAGTGAAATTAAGCCTTAAAACTAGTTTTATGCCTTGGACTATTATTCACTGGGAAAAGGACATTACACGAGGAGAGTTTAGTTAAGAAAAGCTGCTAAGAACTTATTTTGGGTATTTAACCTGCGAAGAAAAGGATTTTGTGATCAAATCTTTAGAAATGCTAAGCGTGCTCTGAGATTTTCAAATGTATGCCATATTTTGAATTAAAATAATAATCAAATATGAAAATATTTCGCATTCTACTTTTGTCAGACGAATCGCAAAGTATAAACTGCAGAACAAAGTAGTGTTGCCATATTTTTCATATGCAAAAACATTACATTGGCTTTTACCACAATTAAACTTTCAAAGCATTTCAATTACACGCCGAGGAACGGTAATCAACTCTATAAATCCACTTAAACACAATGTAATGCAATAAAAGGAAATATGTTATGTGTATGGTATGTGGCTACGTAGTTCTACACAATGATAAAAGTATCTAACACCACCGTAATGGCGTGCCCAGTAGGAAAAACGTGCAACGTTAGCAATTAGATTGCGTGACCGGCTTGTGGGCCAAAGAAGTGGAAGTGAGAGTGAGAGAGTAATATATATTCTAAAGGCCTTACAAATAATATAGGTTAGTCGAAAAAGTCTTTTCGTATTTCTAATTTCTAATCAAACTTCAACTTATTTTTTTATATATATAATGAACTTTAATGAACCATATATGTACCAGTTTGGTCGACCACTGTTTGCCATTTTTCTGCTAGAGCCATTATTCAATCAGTATAAAACTTTTCTGGTTTCTCTTGAAGCCAAGTTTACTGCATTAAGGGAGTTCTGCAATGACCAAAACAAATGGCAGTCCGATGGTGCATGGTCAGGGCTATAAGGTGGATGCATAAAAACTTCCCAGTCAAGCTCTCCCAGTCTTTGCCGAGTCATCAAAGATGTGTGTGGTCTAGTGTTGTCCTGATGGAAGACGAAGCCCTTTCTGTTGATCAGTTCAGGCAGTTTTTTTCGGTTGGTTGCTTCATTTCATCAGTTGTTGACAGTAAAATGTAGAATCAATCGTTCGACCACGCTCGAGTAGCTCATTGTGCATGATTCCTTTCCAATCACAACAAACACTCAGCAAAACTTTTCGAGGCGTCAATCCTGGTATTGCGACCATTGTTGAGCTTATTCTCGCTTGAATCATGATTTTTCCACATTATTGTCGTATTTGATTCACTTTTCGTCTCCAGTTACCATTCGCTTCAAAAATGGTTCGATTTCATTTCGTTTCAACAAAGAATCGCGGAGGTTAATTCGGTCTACAATTTATATGGTACCCAAAGAACGAGCTTCTTTTTGTAGCCAACCTCATTTTTGACCCGCTGTAAATTTTTCAACTTCCCCGAATTTGTTTTTTGGTTAATCTTACCATTCCAAGACTAGATGGTATGGCACAATGTGATAGGTAGCACTGGAAACATACGACTGTAACGACATCAATTGACAAAATATGAAAAGACTTTTCGACTACCCAATATATGTTATATTACTTTCTATAGAAGTAGAAAATTGTAAATTTTTTGTTAATATTTCAGAGATAACAGAAGTTTGAGCACTACATACATCAAGTTTTCCCTGCTGGGTGCAAAACCGAATGTCTACACTCTCAGGCACATACGTGTGTGAGAGCAGACCAAACTTTAATGAAAGTCATTACGTTCATACGTGCGTTGGCATGTAGTGCGTGACTATGCAAATGCGGAAAGAGTTGAGCTTGCATGCAGCGGCACACACCCACACACTCGCCAGAGTACTCGTACTCTACATAGTGGCACTCTCTAAAGTTCATTACACTTACGTAACGTGAGATGATAAATTAATCTACGCGATTTACCCGAGCGTACGATGAAAAATTTAATTTGTATACGAGCAAATATTTACACACACATTCAAAGGCCGGCGCACATATGTACATATATACCAGCACACACCTATAACTATCAGTTTGCCTTCAGTGAGTGATTTAAAGTATACATACATACAGCACACATACACTCACATGTAGGTATTCCAGTAGTCGTGTATCCGTAAGTAGGCTTCCATTAAGTACCCACTATGGCGCTTAATCCCTTCTCCTCGTTACACAGAACGTTGGTGGAGTGACGAACACGGAAAAAGGGGTGGACAATAAAAACTTCGTGTAAAATAAGCATCGTAAAACACATTTGCACCGCTTTGCAAAGGCGGAAAAAGCTGAAGTGGGAAAAGTTGCGAGTTGTGAGGTTGCTTAGTGGGTGTGGGTGTGGAATTCAAACCTAGAAATCTGATTTTATTTGCACAATGTATGATGTGCACCCAGCAGAGAAGATCTCCGTGCTGGAAGTTTGAAACCCCGTATAAATCCGATATAACACAAATTCGGATTTCATGTCATTATTTTCAGAAGAAACATTGAGACCCAGATATATAATGCTACTGACAAAAAAGCATCGGAAAATTGTAATTAAATTCCCGGGGTAAATGATATTTCAACAAAAATTTACTTTGTCAAGTAGGTCTGTCCTTAATTACTATACCAAATACGAGCGCGATCTGTCAACTAGTTTGTGTATAGCAGCTGCTCAAGTCGGTACACCTCAGTAGTGCGTTGCGATTTTTACAATGGATAAATAAAAATCTCACATTTTGTATTTCTAACCAAATTGCGTGTGTGGAGTCGTTGCGAATGTTGGAAAAGTCTTACGGTGATTCAGTTTTATCAAAAACACAAGCATACGAGTGGTACAAAGCCTTCAACGACAAGCCTTGTTCTGAACGACCTTCGATCTCTTTAACTGATGATGATGTCAAAAGAATGGAGAATATGGTGCTTGAAAATTCTCTGGCAAGTGTTAGAGAGATGAAAAGAGAGCTCCACATCTCTCACGAGTCCGTTTGAATGATTTTAGTGCACAGTTTGGGTATGAAACGTGTTCTTGCTTGACTCGTTTCGATAAAGTTGAATTTTTTTCAAAAAAGTCCCTTTGGATCGTGGGAATTCCAATCCCACAATCATGGAGAGTATTAAAACTGTCGATGAGACATTAGTTTATGAGTTTGACAGGTAAGCAACTCAAAAATCAGCAGAATGGCGGAAAAAACGAGCTGATACCAACAAAACCACGCCAAAGTCACTCAAAATCAAGATGATGCAAATTTTTTTTCCGATATTCGTGGTTAGGTGCATCATGAATGTGTTCCAGTGCATCATGAATGTGAACCAGAAACACAGACGGTTAATATGAAATTCTATTTGGTCATATTGAGGCTTTTGCGTGAGAATATTTGTCGAAAAGGGCTGGAATTGTGAAAGAACAATTCATGGATTTTATACGATGATAATGCACCATCGCATTGAGCCACGATTTTGAGCGAATGTAAAACCAAAGTCGCAATGAATACCAACGATCAACCAAAGTATTCACAAGATTTGGCTCCGTGAGATTTTTTCTTGTTCACCAAATGGAAATGGCCGGTCCAGGGACGCCGTTTTCAGTCGATCGAAGCGATAAAACAAAATTCGCTGAGGAGCTGAAGACCATCCCAAAAAGGGCTTATGAAAAGTATTTCGAGAACTGGAAAAGTTGTTGGCATAAGTGTATTACATCTGGTTGGGATTATTCTGAAGGTGACAAAATAAGTACTGATGAATAATTAAATTGATAAACAATTACAATTCCGGGTACTTTTTTGTCAAAATGTGTAATAAATTTACATGTTTCAAACAGATACTTTCTTCAAAGACTTTGGTGCAGGGAATCTTTTCTGAATATACTCATGAGGTTGTGCAGAGGAATTATGGAATTATTTCATCTTTTTTTTTACATAAAGACGTTGTTCGTGGAGAACAATTAATATGCAATGAGATCAATAAACGTTAAAAAAAATTGAAACGCTTCAGTGACTTTCATATTATTTTCATTGAATTTTTAAATGCCACTTTATTTTTAAATAATTTTCTTCGCTGCTGCAGCCAAGGCAATCACTTGCAGAGAGGGATGTCTGCGCTGCTGATGTTTGGGTTAATTTATTTTCTACATAAATAATGTGTGTATACAATTAAAAATATGTTGTTGTTGTTGTTGTTGCTGCAATGTGTGTTTGTGTCTGCTGGTATATCCATTTGTGCTTTTGCTTTGTTTTGTTTGAATTGCCGTGAGCGTTTTTTCTGATTTATTATGAACTGACCTTTGTTTCCACTAGGGTCTACTCATTTGCCTATTGTTGCCTATCAGTGTTTTCTCCTTTACTTTTCGCAAAATTAATTTTCATGTGCGATAAATGTCCACAAGCGATAAGCGCTTCGGCGAATAAAGACCATGTATTCTGGCAATGCGTTTTATTTACTTGTCCCTCTCACATTCGCTTTTATATCCGCTATCTGCTGTTCGCCATTTTTTCTAAATTGCAACAATTTACCGTTTACTCAGTCGTACGCGCTATTGTCTCTATTTCTACCTTTTGTCTTAGTGCATGTTTGTCTCTATCAGTCGTTTATTTTGTTGTAGGTGTGCTTTAATGATTATCTTTCTGCTTTAAATAAAGCATTTTATTTTTATTTCTAATTTTTTAAATGCTCAGGACTCAAATGGTGTTTTGAATACTCGCTAATACCTACATGAGATTTGTGAGTGGACACTGACACTATTTAAATCAACTTTAATAAGCAATCCGATGGAATGTGGTTGGTACCTCTATAAGTTCGTCATAAGCTTCTGGCGATATGGCCTTAGGTTTTGGAGATCTCTCATTTCGTTTCAGAGGTTAGGTTAAGTTGTTCTTAAAGCTCCAGTTATGCACAGCGCAGCGAGCCCCGAACCCTTTCCATTGGCTTCCGGTAAGTGAATTACCATACGCCTGTACACTATACTACCACACCCTAGGGTAGAATTGGTCTAACAATAGCTGTGTATCATCAGTGCATGAGAGAGCCCCAGTTTCTGTCGAGCATCTACCGGCACGCATTGCTGCTTTTCCTCACTCCTTCTTCCACGTTGTGAGATGGAGTTATGTCCCATTTACAGAAGGGAACCTCCATAGAAGAATTTTGTGTTTTCTTGTGAACACCAGCAGATTCGTTTCCTTCTCCCCACAATCCCCTTTAACCTCAGACCCGTTTGCGATGCCCAGTTCTGGAATGTCTTGACAGCAGAAACCTTCCCGTTATTAATATGGCATTGTCGTCTGCATATACCACTATCTTAGAGACGTTGCCTTCCAAGTTCCTTAGCAGTTTATTCACCACTAATGTCCATAGAAGCGGAGATAGTACATCACCTTGCTTCCTTTGTCATTTTAGCGTCATTCCATTCTGCTATTATCCGTCTAGAGGTCAAAAGGTTTCTGATCCAACACTGTATAGCACGATCAACACCTACTAGATATTGTTCAGAATAGATTCCGTACAGACATTGTAGAACGCTTCAAAAATATCCAGGAATGCTCTAAGAGTGTATTCCTTATATTGAAGAGCCCTTTAAATATTAAATACCAGTGGATGCAGTCTCTACTAAACTACCGTTCGTATATGCATGCTGCGTCTTGAATAAGCTTCCAAGAGGCGCTGCGAGCCTAATGTGCGCGTCCAAGGTCTTCTGTAGTGTTTTTAGCAGAAAGAAAGTTAAAAACTTATAGGCCTAAACTCTTTTGAGGAGGTTGGAGTGTTCCTAGCTGCCTTCGGTATGAAAACTATCTAAGTCTCTCTCCATGAATGTGGCACATAGCTGAATATCAAGTATGGGTCGTATGAGTGCCCCTTCTATTTTATTCTGCGTAAAGATGTGTTCGGGAACGTTTTCTGCACTATTATCTTCGTAGCTAAGACTTACCGCGTTCTTACAGCCTGGGAAGTTCACACTGACTAGGTCTTCCAATGAGTCCTGGCAGTTGTCCGTCTACTCTCCACTACGAATTAGACTGGGCGAAGCGAGGCTTTTGGATAATAGTTTCCGACTTCTCGTTACCTCTTGGGGCGTTTGAAAATCCACTACAAAAGTTTTTCTAGGAGTCTCGCTTTGACCTGCGCTCTAACTTCTTACAGTGTCTTAGAAAATCTTTGTATTCATTTCAACAGTTCTCGCTTTCTGCAGGTAACAAGAAAGCATTGAACACAGTCTGCGCTGAATATGATAGTCTTCCTTCATCGGGATAGGCTGAGCTCATTAACAGAAGATTCAAGATATATGGAGGAATATTTTTGTTGTTGCTTGTTCTGCGCATATTCGTACTTGATTGGAGCGCACAATCATTCGGCGTTCGACATCGAGCTTTACGTGCGCCCCTAAATGTATGCTAATATTCATAAATCCTGCAACTACTTGAACAACACTTATGTAATATTACACAGTTATATAATATTACATTGGCAAAAGTTACATGAAGTTAATTTGTAATTAAGTGCCACATGTGGCATTCAGATATGCATCCAGAATCGTAGCAGAGTTTCGCTACAAAGTTAGTAAGCCTCCAGCTTATGTGTTTGAGCCAATTACGAGGCACACACACGCACAAAAATAATTTAAATAACAGAGCTCATTTCCTGTATACACTCGCATTTTGTTATATTTACAGTTAGCAGTTACATATACTTATACATATGTATGTGTATAAATACAATTCTAATTATCCGCATCGAAGTTGGGATATTTAACTGTGAAATTTCCATATCAACAGCAAAATCTTAATTAGACGAAACGTTACGCGTGTCGGAATGCTTTGGCCACATAATGGGGCTATTATCAGCTCGGCAGGAAGGCAGCAGGCCAATGAGCGAACCACACATTGCAACATGTACTAGCTGTGTGTATGTGTGTACAGCGAAAGGGCAGAAAGCGTTCAGTAGACACTGCTGCTCGCACTTTGGCCAAAGTTGGCTTAAGCATCTCGGCCAGGCCGCACTCAGGCAGGCAGGCGTGCAGAAAAAGGTGAAATCATGGAAAATTTGCGAGGATTGCTTCCATGAATTTCAAGTAATGTCGAACACTTTGACTCTTGGCTTGTGGTCCTTGCTGCGCTTCTGACGGCGAGATGTTGTTGCTGTTGCTGCAGCCAGTAGAGACAACAATGCCGGCAACTCAAGGTGTGGACGTGCAACAAAATGCGACCGACCAAAGTCAAGTGGGCGGTGGTGGGCCGAGAGGATAGTGTGTTGGCGTGCGCAGCAATGATTGTTCGGTTCGTTTGGTGCTTGGTCGCGCGAGTGGTCGGGCGGTTGGCTCGTTTGCCGGCTAGCTGGTCGCTTGGTTTGAATTTTCGACAAGCAAAGAAATCAAACTCCCGCAATGAGTTTTAAACTTTTCGAAGTTTGAATGTTGCAGCTCCTTGCAGAAGGCACGTTCCGTGGACGGTTGAGCGAATCGTTGCAAAGTGCAACTTCAAATGCTAACAGACAACAAATGCGCTATTTCAATAAAAACTATTTTCGGCTTTTAGATTTAATGCACTTATGAGTACGCCTGTTAACCCCAGAGCATTATGAAATGTCTTTCGAATGAATTCGACTCAATATGCTCAGTTTCCGTATAATCTTAATCTTTTGTAACCATCTTCCATTGGCTAGTGTAGCGCTCGACAGCCTAGCGAGGGCTAGATAAAACCAAATCTCATTTTTATATTCAAATAAATCGTGAGAGGGCTTGGACCTGCCATTTTCACACATTTTTACTTGCTCAAATGTGAGTGTAAATAATATTACATAACAGCGCTAAAATTGAAGTCGCAGTGTGCTGGTGTGACGCTATGTTCGCCTGCATTTCTATTCCACTGACAGATGTTGGACGTTTTTCAAGCTGCATTCTCCGCAGATCCCATGTAATTCCATCCCGGCGCATCTCGCATTTATTCTGCAAATGTTTGTGCTTTTTAATAAGTGCTTGCTACTTTTTAAGTTTTTCTTATTTTCGCAGAGTTTTGCACATTTTCAAAGAAGAATTCGACTGCCCTGCCATGCGATTCGCAGATTTATTCTCGCATTTCTTCTTATGGTATGTAGTACGGAATGCTTTGCTTCCCTCGCGTCCTCGTTGAAGCTGACATTGCATCTTGCAGTGAAGTGTTAAAGCGTTGCATTTGCAATGAATTGGAAAAATGTGTAAGTAAGAAATGTAGCTAAGAATGTGCGAATGTCGAAAGAAATGAAAAGTACGTGAGGGAAGAGACTCTCGAAGAGTCTTGCAACACAAACATTTCTGATATCAAAATTTCAAAGAAGAAATCAATATCTGCCTTCAAGAGCTGTGCGATGCCTTGGCCGACCAATATCCTGTAGAAAACGTCTTTCCTTTGCGGCTATGCTATTGCTGCTAATACGATAACATACATTCGTAAACCACAGCGTCATATACATATCCATAAACATATGTTCATATATGAGCTCGTGTATATTAGATTAAATTTCTCACATCTCTTTCAATTGACAATTCTTGTTGTGTTAAGTACGGCACTCGGACGTGCCTCAAGACATCAGCTTCGTATTGTATTGTCAGAGTTAAACCTAAGAGGAGTGGTTATCTTACTTTAAATTAGAAATTTTTGCACTATTCAAACTTAGTGTTTTGGGTAGGCTTTAAAATAACGTACTTAAATAAACAGCAATCAAAAAAAGAGTTCAGTTAACCTGACAAAGTGCCATTTGCATATTGTCTATAGTTGCCGTCAGTAGGTGTATAGTTGCTATCAGACTCAGACAATCTGAGTTTCTGGTTTTTAAAAGATCATTCGGATATTCTCACACACTTTGACTTTATACCGGATCTTTCGGATCATGAAGTCGTCAAATAAAACTCTGGCGCTTTTTTTCTACACACATATTTACAAAGACGCTATTGGTGGGTAGGAGCCGTTGGAGGAGAGGGGCTGTGAGCTTCTTTACAGATGGGCCAGAGTTTGAAGGAAAGTTGATGGACGGGTTTATTGTCAAAAATTCTCTATAAACTTCACTTTCAGACTTTCAAGCTGTAGTGCAGTCTTCTTCAGAAAAGTGACGGTCCACACTGATAGCAGGGCGGCGATACTAGAAGCTCATTAATCGTGCGTTCAAGGTTGGTGAATGAATACCTAACCTCGTTATTAGTTCACACGAGCCTCTTTGCGATAACACTTTTATGGTCGATATAACCTTATATGTGATGTTGCGGAGGCTTATTCTATGATTGTTGCTCTTTAGACGGCTAATGCTTTCGAATTTTCTGCATCGTTATCTTTTGCGAAATCGGGTTTTACATCTCCAAGTGTTATGCCATTCAACAGGCTGGAGAAGTGTTAGTATGCTCTGTGCATTGGTTATTAGATCGCCTACAAGAGTATACTCTGGTCTTGAAACTTTCTGTCAGTCCTCGCATCTCTTCGTAGAGTTTTCAAATATTACTCCTATCGGCCAGTTTGTCAAGCTCTTCATACTCACGCATTTCGGCCTCTCTCTGTTTTTATCAGCAAATGCGTCTCGCTTCACTCTCCAACTTTCGGTATCTATCCCATCCCGCACGTATTGTGGTCGATTGTAACGTTGCGAGGCAGGTAGTCTATTTTTTCTCCGCTGAAACATGGCACTACTCATAGTACCAGCTGTTCTTTTGCCTCTTTCGAAAACCAATGATTTCGTTTGCAGCTGTACGTAAGGAACTTGTAATACTGTCCCATAGTCCCCTTATACCGAGTTCTCGACTCCTGCTCTCAGAGAACAGGAGTGCAAATCGAGAAGAAAATCGTTCGGCTGTCTGTTGTGATTGAAGCTTCTCGACGTCAAACTTTCCTTGTGTTTGTTGACGTGTATTTTTTGCTGCACAAAGGCGGGTGCGTATCTTGGCTACCACAAGATCTTGGTCCGAGTCGATGTTAAGACCTCGGAGCCTACGTTCATCTAAAACACTGGATTCGTGTCTTACCTCTATCACAACCAGGTAGCTTGATGAATTTTCTTATGCTGGAATCTAGTACTACCAGATGGGACATGATCGATCTGGTTTGTCGCTTTTCGATCCAGAGACAACCAGGTAGCTTGATGAATTTTCTTATGCTAGAATCTAGCACTACAGATAACCATATTTCGGCTCCCGGTGAAATCGAACATCTTGAACCCATTTGTGGATGTTTCACAAATCCCACTCCGAATTTGAGCTCTATAATATGGCCATTATAGTAAATGTCACAAGGACTTACTCGTCTCTGTCCTTGTTCCGTCCATCTCATTTCTTGTAAAGGCCAACATTTTAAGTTCCTGGACAAATTGAGTTAATACCGAATCATGTTCAAGCCCACATGCATAACGACGCATGGACATATTATGCAATTATGGTCGTTTTTCAATGCTGGAGACTTTTTACAGAATTAGTCGCTTAAATCCTTGTACAACTTCAAGTCTAATGACATTTCGGTTAGCGCGGAATCATTTAACGCAAATGCAAATTGAAATTCAATTGCCTGAGTTACACAGTAATTGAGATTACATAATTCCCCTCTTTTCTTCTCGACTTAAGCTCAACGCAAATTTAATAAAATCTCAATTAAAATATTTACCCGCAATCAAATTAACCAGCCAGTTCTTGCCAAGTAAATAAGCGCGGTCGTATATCTGTACATATGTGTGTATGTATGTAATCGCGAAACTTGTGTGCAAGTGTTTGTGCGAGTGTGCGCCAACAACCAATGTGTTTTGCTTGCGGTGTAGACAGACGACAGTCGACAAATATTTACCCCAAGGATACATACTCGGAAGCCGTCAGTCTCTACATGTGGTGCGTCAGAGTGTGCATGTGCGTGTATGAGTGAGGAGGAGGCACAAGCCAAGTCGGAGATGCTCGCTGAAGAAGTAGAAATGAGAAATAAGTTGGCGCTAAGAAAATGAATTTGTATCACAGCAACAAATCGCGACAAAATCAACAACGCAATGCTGCAGGCGCAGATAGCAAGATGCCAACAACAACAACAAACAGCAAATGCGGGTAAATGTTAAAAAATGGCACACATAAGCAAACAAAGTGGTTGGCATAAGAAATTTCCGCGAATGTAAGGTTAATTTAACGTGTGAAATTGCTCGAGCGCGATTCGTTAGCGTTAGCAACGGGAAGGCGAATCGGAACAGTGTCGCAGGGTCGTGAAAATGTTGCAAAGAGACTTTAAACTGCAACAGGCTTTTCGAATGGGGTTTAATGGCAAAAAAAATATTATACTATATCAAGAAAGGAATTTTTCAATTGATGACTTTTTCGGGTTACAAGTACAGGATTTGTGCGGAAAGTAATAGGACTGAGCCGATATAAAAAAAAAATTATTGAACCAATTGTTACAATTCTTTAAAAACTTTTGAAAAAAGGGTCATTCGTGTCGATGCAGCGCTGCCAGCGGGATTTCCAAGCATTGAAGGTGTCACGGAAAGCATTCTCCGGAATAGCCGTGAGATCCGAGGTGCATGCTGCTTGGATCCTCTCTGTCGTCTTAAAATACTTGCCTTCCGTTAGCCTTTTCATGCAAGGAAACAAAAAAGTCCGGAGGGCCGCATCTGGGGTGTAGGGCGGCTGCGGAAGCGTTGGGATGCCGATCTTGGTTAGGTAGCTGTTCACAAGAAAGACGGTGTAAGCCGGAGCGTTGTCATGGTGCAACTTCCAATCGCCTGCGAAGTCTTGTCCGACTCGATTGACCCTTCGTTTGAGTCTCTTCAGGACTTCTACGTAAAACTTGGCGTTGACGGTTTGTCCAGGAGGAAGAAATTCATGATGGACGATGCCTTTGATGTCAAAAAAGACAATGAGCATCGTTTTCACTTCGGATTTGCTCGAACATAAGCGACCAAAAAGGTCTGGTGCGCGAAAATGTTTGTCTGGACTCTCCAGATGCTCGGAGACAGCTGACTAGCTCGTTCGTTAGCTAGGAACACCGTCTACCGAATCCAGCCGGTGCGCCCACGCTGCGAAGTACAGTCGCGGCGGAAAAATTTAGTTCTATTACTTTTCGGACCAAACCTCTGTATGTATTCCGGAGCTCAAATGAAACGATGATGAACATTGTGGTTTTCTGCAGCCTCTCCCGGAACTATTGCGTAGCCCTCTTTGAAACCTGCGACATTTTACTGAGCTTATGTCACTGTAATTCTGAGTCGTCAGCTAGTGTTGCGTTGCCGTTGCAGCTTAACTGTAATCCAAGTAAATTTAAGTGATAATAATTTTCTACCTCTTCCAATTTCTATAATATAAGCAAACATATAGTATCTCGAAAATTAATACATGTGTGTGAATGAATATTTATATGCGTGTGGCATATACGAGTATGAATGGCTTTTAAGTACGAAACCTGCAACATGCGCCACGTTTAAGAAAACTCCATGAATGCCGTCGTTATCTAAAAGTTCTGAAAATTTCTTCAGTCATAGACTGACACACACACTCATATGCACATCTATGAGACTTTCTTCGGTAAATATTTTCTTCGGCGACTCATAGGGCTTCCTTAGCTCAAATGAAATGCCATGACTACAACGATGCATGCGGTGAGCGGGCAGCTTAGTTCGCCTTTCTTCAACTACCGCAACCGTTATGTTGCATGCACTGCTCACTCTTTTTAAGATAAACAAGTGTTTGTGCTTTTTTGGATTATGTGGCGCGATTTGTGGAACGCTTTAGGACAGTCTGAATGAGCCAGTACACATACATACATAGCAACACTACGCGTGCGAATACTCGGCAGTTCGGCTGGGTTTGTGTCATTTTGCCGAGCTTGCATCTTGTTGTGTGGCTTTGATTTTTTGCTGTTTTCCATAGTGATTCTCACATTTTTAGATATGTAAATACATACATACACACACCCGCGTTGGCAAGCTTTCTCGCATGTTTGAACTTCTGCTCAGTCAGACGCCCCAGAGTTATTTCAATGATTAAGTCTGATAAACAGCTTAGCGGCGCAATGTGGTGTCTCTTCCAGCGAGTTCTTGCACCGCGCGATTTCCATAAAATTTATTGAAATAATCTCGGCGATTTGCTGTAATTCAATTGCGCACTGTCGCCTTGCTGCTCTTCCATGCTTCGTTTAATTCAACTTTAGTTTTTACTTTCTTTCAGTAATTGCTTTGCCGGCTATTTCCACAGACATTTTGATGCGCCATTTAATTCAAGGAGGATTATACAGTGAAGCCGCGTTTGCAAAATAATTGACTTTTGCAAAGCATTAGCTGTTGGGGGCAATACCCATTAAGTGTGCATACATATACCAAATTCGCAGAATGTGTGTGCAGAATGTCGGGCTCTGTTATTGAATATATTTTCATTGCCTCTAATGAGTAATTATGTTAAGCTTTCTAGCTAATTTTCCAATATACATTAATTGTAACCATTCGCAAATAATTAATATGAAAACTACGCTTATAATATCTGAACAAAAATTAAGAAAAAGATTGTCCGCATAGACTTTAGTGGGAAGTGGCGCCGCCTTGTTGAAACCAAATTTCGCCTAGATCACGAGCTTCAACTTCAGGCATCAAATAGTCGGTTATCATGGCGTGATATCGGTATTGACGGTTACGTTCTCACCGCCTTCGTTTTTAAAGAAATATGGACCGATGATTCCTCCGGCTTACAAATCACACCAAAACGTTTTTGTTTCTGGTTAAAATGGCAGCTCTTGAATCTCTTCAGGTTGCTCTTCGACCCAAATGCGGTAATATTGCTTGCCATTTAGCCGGAAATGAACATCTCTTCTTCTTAGAGCTTTTCAAGAGCCCATGGGGTGAAACGATGCCTTATGGATGGTCAAGCGGCTTCAATTCTTGTACAAGCTGTATTTTGTACGCTTTGAATTTAGGATCTCTACGTAAAATGCGCCAAGTCTCAGTAGGCCGATTGTGTTGACCATAAGTTAAGCGAAGCGTGAGAAACACATTCTTTAGAGAACGTGATTTTTTATAATAAAATTGAACGATTTGTAAACGTTATTCACGCCTAAGTCTTTCCGTGATGAAAGGCCAAACACTACTGAACAAGAATAACATGACAAATTGTCACGACTCATACGAGATCTGTCAAAAAAAACATATTTAAAAAAGAACTTGGATCACCCGTTACTAAGTAAATTTTTTAAAATGTTCTGACACAGAAATTGTAGGTATGAATAATCGTGACTCCACTGTACTTTTGAATTTGCTTCAAACATCATTAAATCGTGGTCTGGTCGTAATTTGTACGGAAAATCCTTTATAATATTTATGTATACATAGACACAGATATAAAGTAAATAATATTGAAGAATAAGTATTTCGTTATACAATTTTTTTATACCCTGAACAGGGTATATTAACTTTGTCACGATGTTTGTAATATCCAGAAGGAAGCGTCGGAGACCCTATAAAGTATATGATCAGTATGTTGAGCTGAGTCGATTTAGCCATGTCACGACTCGTATGAGATCTATCAAAAAAAGCATATTTTAAAAAGGACTTGGATCACCCGTTACTAGGTAAATTTGTTAAAATGTTCTGACACAGAAATTGTAGGTATGAATAATCGTGACTCCACTGTACTTTTGAATTTGCTTCAAATATCATTAAATCGTGGTCTGGTCGTAATTTGTACAGAAAATCCGCTATAATATTTATGTATACATAGACAGAGATGTAAAGTAAATAATATTGAAGAATATTTCGTTGTAACATTTTTTTAAAGTTTGCAATAGTATAATAATTAAACGAGCTGTAGTAAAATTTTTGGAATTTAAGAACGTTATTTTTTAATTAATCTTGAGGCTCTGCCATTTCTAGATAAAGTGTATAGGTTAATTTTATAATCTATCTGCTGAAATTTGACAAATACTGACAAAATACAAGAAAATTTTACGAATTTAAATATCAATTATTATTAGGCTCCTGAGGAAATGCAAGTATGCCAATATTTATTCTGATTTTCCTTACACTTGTTGTAAGATTCGGCAGGAAAGGCCTTCAATTCTTTTAACGAACTTTGTTTTTTTTCGGGTTTCGTTCATTTTCGTAGCGCCATTCGCTAAAATGTTGAAGAGTGAGGGCGTCATACTCGTAAACACACGTTTCGTCTCCAACAAGGATGGTTTCAGAGAATAAAGGGTTCTCACCTACGTTGTCAAACATTTCTTTTGCGTGCTTTACTCGACGTCGCTCTTGCAATAGATCCCGGTCTTTTGGTACGAGTCTAGTCTGACACACTTCATATCCCAGCATTAACACAAATGTGTTGAGACGTTCTATAAGAGATTTTGAGTTCTTTTATGACTCTGATAGCAATACGCTCTTTTAACTTTTTCTGTGTTATCGCAATTAATCGAGGTTGATGGACGACTCGCATGTCACTGACATCTGTGTCAAGAGCCACATCTAAATAATCACTAATTTATACGAATTTCTTTCTGAAGCACTCGTATATAAAGTCCATTCGGCTATTTAAACGATGAGTAAATTTATCCAAGAAATAACCTCCATTAAATTTTGTGTGCGGAATCAACGTCGAGGACGTGCATCAACATCAACTGATAATCAACAAGTCAATAAAATAAAGAAATTGGTGCATAAGAATCGACAACTAGCAGTCAGAGATCTTACTGGCAACGTAGGAATATAGAATGAGTCAGTGAAAATCATCTTGAAAGTTTATTTGGGACTAAGAAAAGTTCTAAAATCACTCAATTTTTCGAAGAACAGAGTCGCATTAACGTCTGTGAAACAATGCTTTCCGAGTTCCAGAATGTCAGGAAGCGCATGACTACTGGCGAATATCAAGATATTGCGCACTCCGAGTTCTTTCCGACGAAAAGAGGGCGGTTATAAGCCACCAATTCTTGGTTTTTTACTCTAAGATAATACACCGTCGTATATTGCATACTTTCTTCGCAAGTTTTTCGCCAAATTATCGAGCAATATCACGCCGTAACCACCGTATTCGTCTCATTTAGCTCCGTGTGACTTTTGGCTTTTCAGCAAATTCAAACGACCGCTACGGGGAAACCATTTTGAGTCAATTGAAGCCATTAAACGTGAATCGCTACGCTATTGAAGTATATACCGGGAACTGACTTTAATAACTATTTCGAGGATTGGAAAAACCCTTTGGCACAAGTGTGCTGGGGTCAAGAAAGATTACTTTATTTCGCATCCGTGATTCTCTTGGAAATGTAAAATGTCAAGCAAATTTTTTGTTCTATATTTTTTCATGGTAAAAGTCGCCAGACAAATGGGATCTATGAGAGAATATTTCCATTAGAATATTTAGCACTTAGCACGTTTTTAATAATAACGGTAATTTTTTTTCTGACCAGCTGGCGATTGTGCAATGGCGAAAACGAAGCAATCGACTAGAATGCAAATGAATTTAATACGGATTTGAAGGGCTTAATTCAAGACCAGTCGGCAATCAGGTCAATTCAATAACGCAATCACAAATGCACAACAACAAAACGACAACTGAACATACATATGTGCAAACACCGTTAACTGCTAGTGAATACGAAATCGAGAAATACATACATATCTATATATAGGTGGGTAAGTGTGTGTCGAACAGAAGTCGAATGTGCGACAGCCAACGCCCAAAATAAAAATTGTCAAGCAATTTAAAATGGAGAAAAAGCCATACAAATGACACAACAGCAAAACACCTAAAGGAAAGCAACAATAATAAAGCAACTGACCCGACATGGAGGCGCAGGAGAACCGGTGACTGAGAGCGGCGGCCCGACAATAGCAGCACTGACAGCAGCAGAGGCAACAACAACTCCAGCAACAACTGCACCATTATGCCCATATACTCGCAGAGCAATCCCCGACGCTCTGCAGGGGGGCGAAGCAGGAGGAATGAGCTGAAAAAGAAATTAAACGAAGCGAAGTGCGTACGAGTTGGCCGGTTAGTCGTGTACACAGCAAATAAATAAGAATACATAATGGAGTTTTTGGTTTAATTGTTGCTTTTTTTGGTTTTGTTTTTGTTGTAATATGCGTTTTTCAACATTTTCAGCAGCTGAGAATGCACCAATTGCCAGTACATGACAGCATTGTTGTTGTTGCACTGGCTCTTAACATTGTTTTTATTATGATACGATGACGCAATCGAGGCGCGGGCAGTTGTAGTTTCCCATATAAACACTATGTATGTAGGTATGTATGTGTATGACATAAATTCACATAATGCATGCATGTGTGATGTCGCTCGGTTCGTATTTTAATCTATGTGCACACACGTGCTGCTTGTTTGCCAGCACATAACAACATTGCAAATTGCAGGACGGCCGTTAACAGTCGACCAGCCGACTGCCCCACACACTCACAAACTCACACAGATACGCACGTACGGGCACTCGGACTCACGAGCCTGTTTCCACCGAAAAATAGAGCAGGAGTGTTGTTGTGCAGAAGTCAACAGGCCTGGACTGTCGGGTTCGCTAGCTGCTCAGCCGACGCCGTGGCAGGCTGAACGACTGTATGGCTAGCGAGCAGCTGCAATAACAGCGGTTGTAGCAATAACAAACAACAACAAAAGTGCTACAGCTGCAGCAGGGAGCAGCAGCGTCAACTGCAGTTGTGTGTCAGTAACCGTGTAATGAATGTGCAACAGCCGGGAAAGTGGCAACAATAACAACGTGCTTGCCGCAGTGCCGCAAACGCCGATAGGCCCACTGGCTGACTGGCCGGCCGGCTGGCTGGTTGGCCTTTTCGCCATTTCCAGACCCGTGCATGTCTGTGTGGGCCACGTTGGAGCGCTGGCCTCAGTGCTGCTGCTGCTGCTGGACACTGTTTGTTGCTGTTTGCGAATGCGACTGCTGCTGACCCATTCACAGTGAGCGAGCGAGCATAGCGGGGCGTATGCGCAATTGATTTGCAATTGCCGCGTCCCCGCCGCCGTGCCGGCTCTGCTGTTATTGTCGCCGTTAATGCCAACGTCATAGGCAGTGCGTCTCTTACGAGCACAAATTGCAATTTGCATACACAGCAGCTTTTGAGCGCTTAGAGAGCAACAGTTCGGCAGCGAGCACGGCGCGTGCGGCGGCGAGTGTGGTGGCGCAGCGATGAATGATACGCCATGGCAATCGGTGCAGTTGTGAAAATTCAAATATGTCATATGCAATTCTCCGAATAGGACTCTATGCGCAATTAACGTTCGAGCGAGGTACACATTCCGATGTGTGAATGTGTGTGTGTTTTTGTGCGCGCAATGACAAACAGCGGATGCAGGGAAGATAACAAAGAAAGAAAATTGGTTCTCCTAGGCTATGCGATTATTATCAATGAAAATTCGTAGCAACTGAAAATGTGTTGGATAGAGGTATCTTTTTTGCTGCGTAAGCCCATTATGACGCATTGTATGGGCTTTAGTGTGGTGAATCTTCACAACAACACTGCATGTATGTTATTTCGGGTACTATTTTTGGGTGTTTGATGACACGTTGACACATATTGGGCGACAATCAAACCTGCAGTAGAGCACTGCTACTACAAGTGATCCGCTGAATCTATAAATTGATTTCGTGTACAGAGAGAGGTATGTAAAAACTCTCAATAACAATGGTATTACTTATGTGCTTGAGGATATTGAACTATATTTTTCCTCAGTTACGAACTTTCTAAGCAGAAATAGGTCTTCATTAATATAAAATTGATGCAAGTGATCTCATATAGTTGGATTGCAAAGTTGTAGTGTCATTTTGTTCGAGGGTCAAGCAATCCGAGGAACCTATTACGCATAATTTACAAAAAAAATTTGATTTTCTGTATTACAAATATCCAACGGCAACTGCATAGCGCAGCCACTGAGCTTGACGTCTCTGCCACCGACTTTATACGCATTTGGCTCCTTTCATTCCGCAACCCAACTGTCTTCTCGTGCACGCTCTATTGCAACACGTTGCTTTGAAGTTTGCGTCCCTCGCTTTCCAATTTGCATGCCGTGCACAAGAGCTCCCTTGAAGAGATTTGATTGTACTACAACGTACTTACCACTCCACACTTACACATACATACTTACACTTATGTGCCTGCGCTGTCCTGTGCAAGGCAACGCGATAACAGCGCGGCCTTCACGTAAAAAGCAGTGCGAATACCGACAATTCAAACCTTTTTTCTGCCTGTTGCAAGTTTGCGTTTGAATGTGGTGTGTGTGTGTGTGTCTATGGGGCTCATAAGTATGTGTGACTGTTTGTTTTCGGTTTTTTGTCCCTGTTCGTGGGCGCTTCCAAAGAATTCCAGCCGCCAACGTCGCATTTTTGTGTTCAACTATTGAATTCATGTCCCGTTGCTGTTTGTTAGTGTTGTCACTGACGGTGCACGACCATGTGCACATACGTGTCGGCTCATATGCTGCAATGCCGGAGTACTTTTCGGGCAGATTTATAACTTTTTCGTGTTGCTCCACCGATTTGGCATCGCAGCAACATTGCTTTTGCATGTGTTGGTGCACGGGCCGAGTTGGGGGCGAGAATGGGACTACAAATAGTCGGCAAAGAATTTACGCATGTAGGTCATTATTGATTTGTGGATTGAAAATTTTTACTCGGATTGTTCTGCGCACTGCAGCAACGCTCATACACTATTTTTGTTTGATATTAATTTTGGTATATGCGATACATTTCCTCTACTTTTGTTAATGAAATTGTGAGTAAATTAATTAATTATATTACTGTGATTGAATATAACATTTCATTTCCAGCTCTTGATCCATTTTTTGCAATATTAAACAAAAAGCCAATTGAGGCCTAAAGTACAATTTGAAGAGTCGTGGATTTTTTCTTCAGTTTGGAAACAAATATTTCACTTAATATATTCACTTAGTTCTCATAATAACTACAAGTTTGCTTTAAAAGTTAGTAGTTTTCAGTTTGTAGTGCAACTTCTTCAGATTTCCAAAGCAAATTCGTCTTTATTCGTCATAAAGCAACGAAGAACTTGTTTGAAAGTGCTGTAATTCAAATCGAATGCTATTTCGCAATAATTACCGAGTGGAGCTAATACACACGAGTGCCATAACCCACTTTGGCTGCCTTATGCGCTATGCGCCGCACATGTGTAAGGGAATGCGGAAACATGATTAAATCTTGTACTTAACCGGCGTTCGGGCGATAAAGTGTGTTTCAATGCAATCGACATGTTTGCAACAGAATTATTTGTGTGCTTATCGGGGCCCCAGAGAGCCAGGCGAAAGCAACAAAAACCAACTATTTACAAGTTGTGTATTCAAAGTGGAATTGAGCTTGTTGTTTCCACTGCTGTTGTTCCAGTTGCTCACACATTACAAGCGCCATGTAATGTAAGCCTCGACGTATACGCAACATTTATGAAATTCCATATTAATTATGGTTAACATACATATTTAAATGCATAAACGCACCGGCTCATATAAGCGCACACACAACCATAAATTATGCAGTTGCCGTGCATAACGTGTAAACGTGTGCTTGTGTGGCATTCAGGCTCTCTCGTTATTGCTTCTAGTCTCAGCTGCACATGTGTATGGTATATGGCGCATGCAGGCAAATTATAATTAGTTGCACATATGCGCAGACACAATTGCACATCGGCGTGATATATCGAGCTTTACAGAGTGTACTCAGTATACTGTCCATATTCTGTTGCAACTTTGCTGTTTTCTTTACTATTACGCCGTATTGTCTAAGCGTAATGAAACATTCTGAGAGAAATTATGCAAGACAAACGCTTGATTTGAGTTTTAGGAGTATTTCCATTTATTGCCACTTTTTTAATTTTTTTTCCAAAGAAGTACGGACTTCTACTTTCTAAATTCATGTATTCGCCACGCTTAAAAATAAAATTCAGTTTCGACTTAAGCCTTTTACATTAATGACAGATATAACCATGTACTTATCACTTATTACAGCATTATGTAATAAAACTTAGTTATCAGAGTACAAAATATTTGCTGCAGCATGACTGCCATAACTACACCCTTAACATTCATTATATCGTTCGAAAATGCAAGCTTCATTAAGCAATGTGGTTCTTTTACAACTCTTTAATAGATATGTGTAATGCTCTCGCAGCATGTTGCATGGAATATGATTCTTTTCATCACCTAAAGATGGGTTGCATCACTTTGAAGTAACTGGTCAGTATGGCGAGTGATAACTTGAGGAAAATCTGTGATATTTTGAAGATACTTGGAGGATGTGTTACTTGGCTCTCCGAAGGGGGTCAATAGCAGAGCATAATAGGAATGTTTCGGTAACCTTATGCACCCAATTTGACTGAAATTGGTCAAGTATTTCCTGAGATATATGATTTCATTTTAAAGTGGGCAGTGAAATGCTCATTTTCCAATTTTTATAATATCTCCAATGAAGTTTTTACTGATCAATATGTTTGTGAAATTTAATGCTTGTGGCTCATTTATCAGTGATTTATCGCACTTTTAACAGTTTTCAACATAAATGTTATATAATGGGCGTGGTTATTATCTGATTTTACTCATTTTCATAGCGTATGAAGAAGAGCAATGCATAGAAGTTCACGCAAGTGAGAAAAGTTCTCTGATCGCCATTCACTTAAGAGTGGCCAGAAACGATTCTTTTACATATGGTTCAAGCAGCTCACGACTTCCGGTCTTTGACCTAGTATCCTCAGGGTAGCCTAAGAACATCCGTTTGAAGAGGGGGCGAAACATCCCCTCCACAGGGTTGTGCGCTGAGTTTGGGACCTGCTACGTAAAAAACAGTACCAAAAAGTCAAAACTGACTCAGGTGAGAGACCTCCCTTTCGATGACGACCATGGCAAACGAAATAAGGACTTCGATGTCCTCGTTAGAAAAGAGGCTGACATTACTGCCGTCCAAAAAATGCGATGGACGGAGCAAGGACAAGGAGAAGAGTAAAGCATATACTACAGTGTCCATATAAAAGAGTGCAAGTTCGGTGTGTGATTCTTGATGGGAGAGAAACCCCGTCAACGAGGATGAATGTCTAGGCACAATATACATACATCAAAACGAAGTGCTACAACACATCGCTGATTTGCGTCCACGCCTCGACGGAAAAGAAGGACGATGTGACCAAAGACGTTTTCTATAAGCTCTTGGAGCGCACCTATTAGAGCTGCCTCGCCACGTGCTTGGTGACTTTAACGCCGGGGTGGACAAAGAAGGTACCTTTGGCACAACAGTCGGTAAATTCAGTTTCCACGAGGAAGCATCCCAACTGGTTTGTGACTGATCGATTTTGCCGGAGCCTGAAATATGGTTATCTGTAGTACTAGACTCCAGCATATGAAGATTCATCAAGTTACTTGACTGTCTTCGGATTGAAAGTCCACCAACCACATCGATATGTTATGATAGATAGAAGACACTTCTCCAATATATATATCTTCTATAAGCTAAAATATTGTTAAATAAATTATACCTATTTTCAAAGGAAGGCATCTTGGTCCATCATAGGCTCACAACCAGCAGGCACACTGACTTATTTTACCCCTTTTTGCGGTTACACATTATTTCAAACAAGTAGAAATGATTTGTTCATTTCAAATGTGGCGAAAGACATCCATAATTAGTAATGGCTACACTTTCGGTTTGGTGTAGGTTTAATGTTAACAAAATTCACGTATTTCATTGTTATGCTAGGTTCAAGAGGTTGACGATTATATTATAAGTGCACACACTGGCAATGGTGAGTGAATAAATACACATCCATTCACCTATTAGCAAGTACATGTATGCACTTGTATAAATTGAAAATAAGCTTGTCTTCTTCCGGATAAGCTTCGTTATTTCAGTCGACTGAGGAGTCAGTTTATAATTAGAAAAATCTCTGTTAAACATTTAGTAGGGAGAAAGCAGTGCAGCTTTTGTAAGGATCGCAATCACCAAAAATTACTTAAATATGTGGTCACGAATTAACCTTCAAAATAAATTGAAGCCGAAGTAAGCATTTATGTCTCACCGGCACAAATGACACACGTGTTAGCTACTTTAATTGAGAGTGTAGACGAAAGAACAGCATTTGTGTGAGGTGTGGCGACAAGAGCGTTATGTTAGGATCTGCCAGTCACACATCACGTGTATACAAACAGCTAGATTGCATAGACGCACACACACACACACACACAAGTGACACGCACTGGTATGTAGGTAAGTACAGAATTATGCAAAAGTGCAAAGTTCAAATGTGCGCATGTGTTGCCTTAACAAATTGCCACAAAAACGCACAGATTAAGGTCAATAGGTTATTGGGCAACAAGCTCGCTCCCAGCTGTGAGATATTAGATGACTATGCATGTAAGTGACGTTGTGCACGTATGTATGTGCACATCACCAGAGAGCAATAAAAATGCTTCCCTAACGAAGCTAATCAACTTTAAAGTTCCTACAAATTCACAAATCTAAGCCAACGCAAACACAAGAGGACACAAAGGTGCACTCAATCGTCTTTGCAGAATTTCGTGCCACGCACATGGACATACACATTTATACAACACATGCATATATACAATACACACATATGTACATCACGTCCATATAAAAATACACTCGTTCGTTGTATTCAGATTTCGGGTAAACAAGAAGAACAAAGCCGACATCAACATTGGCAGGCAACACGTTAAACGAGCGCAGACCCCATGCGTGAGTTAGTTGCGCCTTAAAGTGAAATAAACTAGTTATGAGGGTTAGCCCTCGGCTAGTCGACCGACTGGTCTTTTTTCATAGTGAAAAAAGTGAATTGGTACTTTTCACCTGTTGAGCTCTACAAGCCTTGCCAGCTTTTGGCTGGAATTTTTGAGTGACAGAGATAAAGTTCAATTATGGAGAAGCCGCTACTTAAAAGAAACTACTCTTTAGGGGTTAGATGCATTTACGGGTTTCAAAAAATTATATTATTTTATTATCTTATGAAATACTACAGCACCTTTAGAATATTGTCCTAAATGTTTAAGTTGAACCGCGTATTAGTTTTAGAGATACAGCCTCGAGAACCTGTGCCCACGAGGTTAGCTATGCTAAGTGCGCCGTCTTTAAACGCGTTTTTCTCGAAACTGAAACTTTTTGAAGTCGGCTGACAAGATTTCTAGAGAGCTACTCGACCCATCTTCAGGAAATTTTACACAGGTTAGACGAAGGATTTTTTTCGATTGCAACTATTCGAGAAAAAAATATCGCGAAATTTTCACTGTCTGCGAAAATTCAATCCTCAGTTCCTTCCTCCAAGTTAAAGTTTTAACTAAAAACGCATCTCTTTCACTTAAGATGATTCTGTCAGGAGTTATTTTGCTAACGCAGGTGCGTCTTTATACGAGGGGTTACCAGAAATGGCGTCGCAATCGCCGTGCTTAAAATATTTTTTTCTAAAAGTTTCAGCATTTCGTTTTTAATAGTGTATGTTTGTACAATAAAAAATTCTAACAAATTATGTAATTTTGAGAAAAAAAAAAATCTCGAAAAAGTCTGTTTTTCATGTTAAGAAACCCAAGTGACCCCTTATTAAAGTTTTCTGCAATTGGTGCAGGTCTGATGCCTTTCGTGACTAGTCTGATTTTAGACACGAGTTTGCGGCTGTGAACATATTTGCCGACTCGAGTGATATTGCGCTGCAGGGTAGCCACAAGAACAATGGTGAAACACTGTTCTAAATCGCTACAACAATGATGACAACAACACCAAATTCAAACAAGTTATGCAAAATGAAAATAGAATGAAAGTGGTGCAATGCGAAATTTGTTGGCAACTAATTTGTGTTTCTATACCTACACACACACATACATACATATATATTATGCACGTGTGAGTGTGGCACAGTGTATACATTAAAGTGAGCTTGCTAGTGGCATGCAATTGTTAGAGAGAGAATATGTGTCATTTGATGGATTTTTGTACTTCGGTGGTAATATGCAGATGTTGTCTTCGTGATAACAATAACAAAAAATACTAGAAAAAGATATTAATGGGCATTACAAAATTATCTTAAGCGTTAAGCATGCCTCGGCACAGGTGTAACCCGAAACGAATAAGGGATCAAATATTTGTTGTTTTTTTATAGAAATGAAGAAGAGGGAACAGTAATTCATAAATTTGATTGTAATTAGTAATAAACGGAAATAATAAGAATTCTCTAGATTGATGTTAGATACGATTTCGTTTACTCTTGACACTTTCTAGACCCAACTGATTTGAGAGAACTGATTATTGAAAGAGTGGGATAATATGAATAATGAGGGACTTCTTAACTACTTATTCGAAATTAGAGCTAATTTGTTGTTAAAAATTTGCGGACAGTAACGATGCCGTGCTCCGACGATTGCCACATGAGTCCCAGACTCAAAGCCCCTATGCATGTGTAAGTGTGTAGTGATTTGTGTGTACCAACGCCAAGCTGGGCGTATTTCCATGCACTGATGTGCGTATTTGACTAATATCTACCTTTCGACGCCGCTCATATTTGCAACAGCAAGCGTCTGTTGTATTTGCAGCTGCCAACCAACACTGCTGCGGCTGCTGATGATGGTGATGATACACACTTACTTCATATCCTGTGCGGTCAGTTCATCATGCTGCTGCTGATGATTTGTTGAGGTTTAGTTTCCTTGCGAACAACAACAATAAAAATAACCGCACGTCGAGTGCAAACCTTTATTGTTGTACATTTGGTCATTAGGAGCGTGTTGCTGCTGCTGCTGCTGTACGTACTGCCAACAGTAGGCGGTCAGTGAGGTCCATAGCGCTGGGTTGGTGTTGGGGTCGGTTGCCGGTATGTTTATTTGCTTTTATGCCTGTTTGCGTGCTCGATTATTTGGCTAGGCATCGGCTTGAATGCGCTCAATACCCAGCCTGTACAAGGCATTGTTTGTTTGTGTGTTTATCGCGTTTTCGTTTTGATGTGTAGCATGCCACAAGCACTTGAGCAAGTGCCAAATCGCAGTAGTTTGCACAAATGCCTCTTAGTAGATGGTTAGTAGCGAAGAAGAGAGAAGGAGCGCGAGAGGGAAATTAGCAACGAGAGATATAGGCAAAGAGAGAGCACACGTTTGTGTGTGTGTGTGTGTGCTTAATCACGTTACATTGAAGTCGAGTCAATTACAAAACATGATATACAGAATTGCCTGAACACCTACTAATGCCAGTGTGCGCGTGTGTGTGTGTGTGTTTGCATGGGCGTTACAAGCTGCGCTCCAGTCTGGGTGCTGCTGTGTCATTGTCGCTTTGGGTTACCCACTGCTCCGCGCAGTCCGCCACCACTTCACAGAAATAGCGCACACTTGAGCGTGTCTGCACAGATATCAGCATGCATGTATATGTATGTGTGTGTGTATGTGTGGCAAACGGAAACGCTATTACCATAACTCAACGAGTCAATGACTTTTTGGTTGCGCTGATGGTCTTTATTATTAACAGGAACACGCCACCGCCATATGCGCCTCGGCGCTGTTTCCAATTATGGGTGACACATTCATCTCCGTGGCGGTAAGTGGCAACGCCACACAGATGGAAAGCCGACAATGGCACGCTGCCACAAGTACATCAAACCGACACGCAGCAAACAGCACACCCGCCCAGCAAACATCGCAGCCAAGCGTGCAGACACACAGCCTCGTATGTAACCGTTAGACCGCTAAACCGTTTGCCAGTGGGGCGCCACAAATAATTTCACAAATAAGCACGTTCCTCGTGTTGTTGCCGCCGCCAGCTAAAGGCGTGTATGTGTGCGCGAGTGTTGCGCTTCAACTATTGTTGTTGTTGTTGTGTGTTCCCTTCGGGGGGCGTTGGCGCGCTGATAAGTGTGTCAACAGCAGCAAGACGTTGTTCGTCATAAAAGCAGCGACTTAAAATGTCTTATTTAAATAATGAATGAAATAACGGATACACCCATACATACACACACACATATTAAGGAAGTGTGCTACGATTGCTATTTTTAGTTGTATTAAAGGAAGTGGCATTGTCCAAATATTGGGTGGTCGAAAAAGTATTTTCGTATTTCTAATCAAACTTAAACTTTTTTTATAATAAAAAATAAAATTAAAATCTCACCTTTCCAACACTATATGGTATGACATAATGTGATTGGTAGCCCTATACGACTGCAACGACATCTATTGACAAAATATGAAAATACTTTTTCTGCTACCCAATATGTAAACGAAGTTGCGATGCCATTATTCGTCGAAGTTAGACCGAAATTCCTTCAAAAACGATTATCCAACAAGCAGGCAACATTCTGGGCTTGATTCAAGAGCAGATTTCGGATTTCGCCCTCTTTCGATCGAGCCATCGGGAAAAAATCCATTTAAACAGATCGGCATTATTTATGGACTTAACCTAGAAACATATTAGGCCCCATTTAATAATACCCGTAACTCCGCTTTTAGTCAAATTAATAAATTTTCAAACTTTTGTTAATGAAAGTACAACTCACGATTAAAATTTAATATTTTTCAGTCGAAATGTGTTCCCCTCTATTCCTGCCGTTTTGGCTGCTTTAGTATAGCGCCTAAAGCAGTTTAGAGTTTACCAGCAGTAATAAGCCAACAGTGTTGTTTTTGGTTTTGTATGTTGTCAGCGTTGGTGTTTGCATTCCCCTCTCCTCCTGCTTGGCCTGTCGCACAATTGCCACTTAACAATTTCGCCAACTTTCAACATTCTCGGCGTGTTCGGCTATCTGCTTCCTGTTTTTAATTCAAAATTCCGCATTTGTCGCATTTGACTGTAATTGTTGTTGTCAACAATTTAGGTTTGTTCGTGTGTGGGCGGCATATTAACATAATGCTGCCATATTTCTTACATTAATATAAAAATGTTGAAAACAAATTAAAAAAAAAAAAAACAATTTTTCCTTTCAGTTTTTGCCGCCTTTGCCCAAGTAGTTTAGGGGAGTGGCGTGTTTCGGCATTAAACGGCTGTCGCTAGGACTGGTTTTGCATGGGACCAGAGCATATCTTTGCTTCATTTGTGTTTTCGCTGCTGTTGCTGAGCTTTGTTGCTTGTGCGGAGCGGTCCTTCCGCCCGCAAATGGATGCACGTACACTTTAGCCGAAAACTAATTTATTTTGTAATTAAGTTTTTCCCGCCAGCCTCCGCGTCATGTCTGCCGACGTTGTTAACGGCCAAGCAGCAAGCAGCGACCTTTCCGCCTCTTTGTGCCACTAATGTAGTTTACCGAAAAGTTTTCGACTTTAGTCACTGGTGTTTATTGCGTGAACTAGAAATACGCTGAAACCACTAAAGCTCTAACTCTTGCAATCGCAGCTTAGTCGCTTTGCTGGGGTTGTGTTGTCGGGGCATTTCCTCTGTTTGGAAATAAACTTTTTATTGCTGAAATTTTAAGTATTTTATCTTTTTATTACGCTCACGAAATTGTATTTAAAGCCGTGTGGCTTGTTTATCTTCATTTGATCTGTGAAATAAATGGACTTTTGAAGTTTGCCACACACTCCCACCCTTCAGCTGAACTTACCCAAGCAGAGAGACAAGGTTAAGTTAGGTTATATGGCAGATCAAAAATCGCACGTGGACTGGTATATGTATTCCTTTGTGAAGCAATAGAAACGAAGAACTCCGGTGTTATATTATTAGCGAAACGCTTAGTAGCCAATACATATTTGCAAAGACGTTTCAACTTTCGCCAGTTCGGTGGGATGTCGAAATGTATGCGCTCCCAAGTCTTGACCTCGAAGTGCTGAGTTGTTTCCACCTCATCTTCTTCCCTACAGCTTCTGCAAATGGCGTCTGGTAAGTTACTTAACCTTAAAACATGGACACCAATGGGAAAATGGTCTATTAAATGCCTCATAACTAGAGAGAGTCTAGCCTTACTGAGGGCAAAGAGATCACTAGATCTCTTGAAATCAATCTTGGGCCAAAAGGTCTGTCTTTTGCGACAGTGCATACGGCCTAGCGCTGGCCAAGCTATCTAGTAGTAAAAGACAAGAGGATACGTGAGGGAAGACCCGGTCTATTCTACCGATAGCGGTTCTAGTGTGCTTTCCTTGCTAGCTCATCAGGTTTATAATTTCCTGCGATTCCGTTATGGTCCGGCAACCATACAAATCTTATCACAAAGATACTCGATGCATTGATAGCGAGGTTAGGCACTCCTCGACCAACCCTGAATCAGTTCAAGTCTAGTATCGCCGCTCCGCTATCTGAGTGAATGGTTACTTCTCTGAAGGAGGCTGTACTCCATAGTAACAGATCTACTACAACCTTTATGGATGCAACCTTGGCATGGAAGACACTGCAATAGTCAGGAAGTCTGAAGTTGGAGTTGACAGAGAGCTCCTGACAGTAAACCTCTCCACCAACCTTCTTTCCAAGAGTTGCCCCATCCATAAAGAAGTTCACTGCCCCTCTCTTCCAACGGCTTCTTCCCACCCATAGCGTCGGTATATGGGCAAAGAAAGAGTCGTCAGAGTTCTGTTTGGCGATTCCATGATCTAAGTGATCCGGTATGAAGTCTAGGTGTGTGAGGATATCTGAGATGGACAAAATAAAATGTAAACGGTGATAGTATAAAGTGATTTAAGTCTCAGTTAATGAACGATCTATGGGGTATATTATATAAAAATTTTTAAATCCTTTTTTTAATTCAGTCCATATGAAATAGCGTTCTGGTAAAGCTTTTATTTTCTCTAGCTTCTAGATATACAAAACGGTCAAAGAAATATGCTGAAACCCGTAAGGAATACATCTTCTGGAAGACCAGAGCTACGAATTACCCATTATTTCATCAATCATAATATATTTTTTGGGAGATTGGCAAACTGCATCGACCTTTGAAAAACAAGGCACAGGAAGGAGTCAGTCGATTTTATTTGGTTAGGTAGACCTTTAAAACTAAGATGCTGGCTTGTGGTTGAGATAGACTAGAATTTATATATTACCGATAAAAAGGTACGAACTAGTCGAAGATATTTCAATAGTGTTTTGTTCACTCTGGGTCTAGCTTAAATCAAGGGTTTTCAAAGGATACTGCAGCAGTTAGTTCCACTCTTTGATTGCACGGTGATTTTAGTGTATAAAACAGAAATTTGTCAAGATTAGCACTAAGCTGTTCTTTATCATCCTTTAACAACTTGCTCATCTAATTGTCGCCTTCTCACTTTCCTCGGACTTCACCCAATAATCTAATTACTTCGTTATAGCACGAAAAGTTCCCTGCGTCACTAATTAATGAATGCAATCAAATTAAGGATGAGATTATTTTCTTCAAGATCTTAACAAAAAATTTGTGTTTGGCCAGTATTTATCATTAACTGCGGAACGCGAAATCAGGAGCTCTCAGCTGAGATACATTTCCAGAAACATTAAGCCTACAACACTCATATTCTCTCTCTCCTTAATTGCGGTGTGTCTATACGGGTGGTTCGGCAGCAGCAGAAGAGTAAATAAGTTATTTGCATAACAAACAAACTCTCAGCAAACCAAGCGTCCAGCGTTTTTGCACATAGTTTTGAGCGGTGTGTTGTTGCTGTTTTTGTCCCTAACCACGGACAACAATATCTGATACATGGCAGCACACTAGCATTGCAGAAAGCGGACGATAACAAAATACCAAAAAGCGCGCCACGCCAAAGCGTTGTGCGAAACGAACAAATAAACAGAGGAATGTGATAAGAGCAAAGCATTTGCCGTGTGCGTGTGTTGCCGCCAGGACGCTTGGCGGCCCAAAGTGGTGAGCATGCGCACCACGACCACCACACAAACATGGCTGCCAACGTGAGCCACAGAGACGAGCTGCTAAAACACCACACCGAAGCGAAGCTGCCACAAAAGTGCACCGGTGAAAGGTACATGGACTAGACCATGGCGTTCAAGTTGAGCCGGTGCTCAGTTGCAGCTGATAGCTCGAAGGACGTGCACGGTTTGGCGGATAATGGAAACAGTAGAGCAAGTTAGCCAATTAAAGAGGCAGTTGTGAGTTGTGCGAGCCAGCAAGGGAACCTACTTGGTGAGGACGAACGGTGTGATAAGTGGAGGTGTGTACGCGACCGCCCATCCGGTTAGTGAGTACGTGCGAGTGTATGCGAGAGAGCGCGCCAGCAGTGAGTGCGGGAGATAAGCGAGAGCGCGCACACGTTGAGAGTGCATTGCTTCGTGGTGTTTAGGTAGACAGCGGTGTTGGTTTGGGTGTCGCTGTCGCTGCCGGTGTCGATGTTTAATGTCGGTAGAAGCTATTGGACGACACAGGCGACTTCGTAAATGTCAAGTGTAATGCCACAATCGCAATTGCTTGCGCCTATCAAGCAGCAGTAACAGCAACAGCAACAACGTAAGCGACAAACAGTTGGCGGAGAGTGTGAGTGGTGAGTGAACGAGCGCGCGGAAAACGGAAACGGAAAGAACCAAAGCAGCGACGAAATACATACACACGCATATAAGCAAAGCGAATGTGTGTGTTTGCTAGAAATGTAACGCGCGACTTTCGCAAAGCATTCGCCGTCGTGAACGCTGCTGCAATTGCATTGCACTGATTGTGTTCGAGTGCTGAGTGAGCAATAAAAAATCGCAATCGAATTGCATTGAAAGGCGGGCGAGTGGTAATTATAAATTTCACGTTACTTTAAAGGAGTTCGTGGCTTTAATCAGTGTGCGAGTGACAAGCGATGCGGAAAGTTCAAGTCGCTGCAAATCGGTAAATATTTGTAAATGTGCAGTGAAGTGAGCAAAACACATACATACATACTTACATAGCTGGTATGTTTATAAAGCTTGCGCGCTGGAGTAGTCCAAGGGTGCGAAATAGTACAATAGAATTTCTGTGAAAACAAAAAAGTGCCAAAATTGTTAACCACATACATATTCATACCTATAAGAGGCCAAATTTGCTTAAGCAAAAAGTTAAAACACGAAATCAAATATATTTGAAAGATCTGAGTGTGTGCGGTGAACTGCTCGGTAGCTTAAAATTAAAAGTTTATTTCAACTGCCTAAAAGTGAGTTTCAAAGAAATAGACAGAAAGTAAGAATATGTGTGTAAATCAAAAATATCATCTGACAAGGTATACCTAAAAGTAACAGAAAGTGCATATAATAGATACAGTGTTGGTGATAATATTTCACTTCAAGATTTGCAAGTGATTTGAGAATTTGAATAAAAGAGTTGTGAAAAAATACGAAAATCAAAATAACTTAAGGGAAAGTATACCGCACTTTGCTAAATTATACTAAATTATAGTTCAAATTAACTAAGCGGCGATTGCGCTACTTTAATAAAAAAATAATAATAATAAAAAATTGTGTATTTCCCGCTTGAAACCGGAAAGTTTCCTGAAAACAACACCAAGTCAGCGCAACTAGACTAAAGGCAGCTAAAACAAATAATAATAACAAATCCTAAGACCGCGCGTAAAGACAACCAAAACAAAGACATGCGGACAAGTTGCCATATTCTTGTGCTTTTGCTTCTATCACATCTCGGTGAGTGCAGCCTTTTTACACGACAGCTTTATATAAGCATTTTTTCTCTCCCACTGCTATTTTTGTTATGACAAGAGAGATCTCTTGGTTTTTGTCAACATCTTTTTCCATAAATTTCTCGTGTCTCGTCTTGTCTGCGAACAAGTGCATGAGCGACGTCGACGGCTTGAACGCTTTCATGTGGAAAAAAATGTTTCACGGTTGTTTGTGCGTTTGTTGGTAAGCATGGCTGCTTTCCATGAAAGTACATTTATAAAACTCAGGTATTACATTTGTAGCTTTTTGATTTCGGAAAGCAAATGCAGTCTGAGGGCATATGTATGTCGCTTTTTAAGTGAGCGATTTTGAATGCACTTTTCTATGCCTTATGTTATAGTGGTTTGAAAGAAACACTGCTCTGTGGAGTCATTCATTTGATGTAGGATTTCGTCGAGCAAAAAACGGCCTATTTTCTATATTTTTTCTATAAATGAATAACATATTTTATTCAAACTTTTGGCTTTTACGGTAGACGGTTTTGCAATAAAGTGTAAATTTATTATTACTATTCTATTTTTTTTATTCTCTTGTAACATGTTGCTACAGAGTATAATAGTTTCGTTCACCTAACGATTGTTTGTATCACCTAAAAATAATCGAGTTAAATACAGGGTTTTGTATACAGGTATAAAAGATCAGGATAATAAGACGAGTTGAAATCCGAGTGACTGTCTGTAGGTTCGTCTGTCTGTCTGTGCAAGTGATACGTTGAATATATCTTAATGAAATTTGGTATAAGTGTTTCATGGTATAAATAAGTGAGGACGAGTTCGTAGATGGACGCAATCGGACCATTATCACTCCAAAAAACGCCATTAATCGAAAACTTAAAAAGTGTCATAACTTAGCACTAAATTAAGATATAAAAAACATTGATTTGGCACAGAGGATCGCAGTGGCGTGGGGCACCTGCGTGCTAAATTTTTTTAAAAAGTGGGCGTGGCTCCGCCTACTAAAAAATTTAATGTACGTATCTCTTAAAGCACTAAAGATACAACAACCAAATTAGCCTAGCGCAAATATTAGTGAACATCTATCGACAGTGTGAAAATGGCTGAAATCGGAAGATAACCCCGCTCACTCTCTACATAACGGTGCTGTTCAAACTACTAAATTAACAACTAATAACGTCAGGGCCATTAAATTTAACTGATAGCTGCCCACTGTTAAGAGAAATGAAATATCTCGGGACGCGTCCGAACGATTTAGACTAAATAAGTATTGTCTGTGACATTTTTTCCATATTCCTATGTCAAAGTGTCAAAATGTGCGAAACTGTGCTCCAACCACGCTTACTTCCCTTATAACATAATTTTAAATTCCTTTGATTCATTCACTTTCCAATGAACACATCAATAAGTAATTAATACAACGGGAAACAATTTGCACTAATAATTCTTTCACAGTATGCCACTTTATGATACAAATCCAACAAAAGCTGTTAAAGCCCCCAAATACCGGAAATGTATACTTCAGTATCTTTTGTTGACATTTGACCGAAAAATCGGTTAAGGTATGGGATATAGAATTGAAATTCAGAGAACACCCCTTCCTGGCAATACTATCTCTGTGTATCAAAAATCGTTGAATCGGGTCAAAAGTCCTCATATACTTAATATAAAAATTTTCGGACGTTCGGCTGACTTTATACCAAATATATTGGTCAATATTTGAGTTATTTAAATTAATATTATAAAGCGAATTTTACTCACAACAGTATATCTTTGTGTTTAAAATAAATACATTTCGGAGAAAGCTTAATCTCGCCTTGATAGAGTGCTGTAGAGCAAGTTTGTAATAAAAATTACATCTAGGGTTTTCACATAGTCTCATAAAGTTATAACGATTCGAGAACATAGCATTGAGAATTGTAAATGTGTAAACTCATTTTTGTATGAAATCCAACAACATTTTTTTTAGACAAGTGTAAAAATTTATAATTTTACGATTTTACGATGCTTTACGACGGGTTGTGAGTACCCCAATTATAATAAGTTTGCCAAAATAATAAAATACTAGGGGCTGACTAGAAATCATATAGATGGAGTTAGTGGTTTAATAGATATCAAATACCGTTGTTGGAAACACTCGGTTGTGCCTTCGGCCCATAACTCTTCCGAAATTATCCTTATATCTTTAAAAGAAGTTGGCTTCATATTTGTAGTACATTCAATATTTCGTGTATTTATGACTTCCGTTTTTCAGATTCCTACGATAATCACATTTTATAGGCTCTATAACGTGATGAATTTGTATTTGATCAAACATAATATCTCATCGCTCATAAAGAAAATTAATTAAATGATTTTAAAAGTTCTTTAGTTGAACTATGTTTTTTATTGTTGTTATAAAGGAAGAACTGACTCCCACAATAATGCTGAGTAGCAGTTTCACTAGAAAGTCCCCACAATTGCGATTATGCATTAACGATGTATTTTTCGAGTTTTGCTGAAGACCAAAAAGTTGTTTTTTAATTAGTTTGGAAGCTTAACGCAATAGATTTTGGCAAGTTAATAAAATATTACTATTTCTAAAAGGAAACAGGAAGCCCTCGTTGAATTTACACATATTCATATGTGTGTGTGCGTAAGTGTCGATAAAATTTAATCATTTATATTCAATTTCAATAATTCCCTCACAACGTTTGTCTCCCTCCTCTGGGATTGAAATTATTTTGCAAACACTCTAACGGCAACCTCTAACCGCAATCGAGAAATGTGCAAAGTACAAATTAATAGTCACTTTATCACATCTAAACGATACCGCAATCTGATTGTGACAAATTCTTCCACAACCACATGCGCACACGCCGTCACACACACACATCCATGCGGAAATGCCGTGGTGAACAATTTTCTTTTATAGTTTTCGTTTGCATATAAATTGCTGGTAATAATGCGAAATTATTTCGCATGTTACCCCACCCCTTGCAAGCACACACACTCACACGCATACACAAACACACATGCCTGCATTCATATTCACACATTGATTGGCGTGTTGTAGAACAACAGGATTTGCCCGGTTTCCACCCCAGGGCAGCAGAGGTTAGACGGGTGTTTGCTCGATGTCATAAAAAAGCGAGTAACTCGCATCTCTCCATTCGCACATTTGGCATTACATATAATTTAGCATAAAACCGAATTCATTTGCATATTTGGTGTGGATGAAATTGCGAATATGGCAAGGGATTGAATAAAAACTCCTGTCAAAGGAAGAAAAACACCAGCAGCACACCAGGGGGGTCGGAAGCGCTGCAGGAATTACTTAAAAGCCGGCGAACAATAATAACAAAAGCATATCACATTCAGAGCTGAGTGTAGGCCGTTCAAGCGTTTTTCTTTAATATTTAAAATGTCTTCTCACAATAATTTACAAATTATGTCGAAAAGGAATTTCGGAAGGAATTATGCAATAAGATGCTAATAGCAGAATCTTTTGTCTCACTTGCGAAAATTTAATAATTTTGCATTCACTTTGGAGGTTTAATAAGTTTTTTAATATCACATAAGGACTTTTCACCAGTTTGGTCTATATTTATGTTGGGTAGTCCAAACGTTTTTTCGTATTTCTAATAAAATTTTAACTTATTTTTGTATAAATAAAATAATAAATAAATAAACATTAATAAAGGGTGGGCCATATAAAATTTTAAAATTAAAAACTTATTTGTGAAAAACAATTTCGGACAAATGACCACCACGGCTGAGTTTACAGTAGCTTATCCGATCCACCCGATTTTGGAGTACTTTCTCGATGGTTTCAGGCCTTATGGCAGCTACAGCAGCTTGAATCTCGTACTTTCGATCTTGATTGTTTCTGGATGGTTGGCGTAACATTTATCTTTAACAGCTCCCCACTCCAACGGAGTTAAATCGCAACTTCTGGGAGGCCAATTCACATCACCTCTTTTACTGATTATGCGATTTTCGAAGATAGGGCATAAAAGATTGAGTGCAGTGTTTGTTGTATGACACGTAGCGCCGTCCTGCTGGACCCAAATGTTGTCCAAGTCTTCCTATTTAATTTGCTTGAAGAAAAATTCGGTTAACAAAATACGAAAAGACTTTTTCGACTACCCATTATAAGGATTTATTTGAGGTCCGCTCAATCAATTGCCTCTGGTTTCTATAAATGTATAAAATAAACACAAAAATCGTTAACTTACATATAATACCCTTCAAGAATACAAAAGATTTGTTACTATAACTTGTCTTCGATGTTGTTCAGTTTGTATGCCAGCTTTATGATATAATTATCCGATCTAAACAATTTCTTTGGAAATTGAATTATTGGCTTACGTAATAAACTGAGTAAACTAAGATACTAATTCGCGAATGTACAGACTGACGGACGAACATGACTAAATTCATTCAGCTCGTCATGCTGATCATTTTTATAAATATTTTATAGGGTCTCTGACATTTCCTTCCGGGTATAGTGTTTTCTTTTCTCAGTGAAAATGTGAACAAAAAAATGCCAACCAACTCATTTACAAAATCTATTGTTGAGCATAACAAAACTGATCGATTCATTATAATGAATAGGAAAACTTAATGAAATAAATAACGAAGAATAAACATCGTCAGGTAACTCTCACCCATACGTTTTGGAAAGGGCAGAAAATATTGCATTTTTTCAGGTTAGATGCACCATTCTGAGAAAGGAACACGCAACTTTGGCTGCCGGGACATAGGGCAGAATAAACGCAAAATTTATGTAAAAAAGTAAAAGATATTAATATACTTTGCTCAGGGTATAAAAATATGAGTTTTTTTTGCGGAATTGGTCCCAAAATGTCAATTATATTGTTCATGCATGTATTCATATCTTGTTTTGATATTTGATTACATGATTTGTACAACCTATAGTATACCTGTCAAAAATATAAGGCTTATTTGCCTAGCTTTTTGTGCACTACTGTGGGCAAAAATTAGTAAGACTTTTCCATGTGAAAATCCATTCGTCGAGCTATTTTTTTTAGGCCGATATGACTGTCAGTGACATCTGTGCCAAATATCACATCAAAATAATCATTAGTGTTTAGTATACGCTTGTATTTCTGAAGTACATAAAGTGCAATCGGTAATTGTTACGATGAGTGAAACTATTCAACAAAGAAGTTCGATTAAATTTGGTGTGCGGAATCAAATTTCTGGTGCCGAAACGTTCAGAATATTGGAAATGGTCTTCCGTGATATTTATTTGTCGTGAGCAAGTGTTTTTGATTGGTACAAATTATTTAAAGAGGGTTGACGACGACCAACACGTAATAAACGCAAGATTTGGTGCTTGAGAATCGACGATTCAGAGAACTTAATAGCATCGTTGGAATATTGGAAGGAAGAAAAGTGAAAGCGCGATTGGTTCCTAAATCAATTAATTTTTACAAAAAACAGCGTCGCATTACAGTCTATGAAACAATGTATTATTACTGCTGATGAGTCTTCGATCGATGCTCATGACCCGGAAATAGAGAATCAATCGGCCCAATATCGAGACAAAGGTGCGCCGAAGTCGAAAAGATCACGCCAAAGCAGTTCAAAAATCAAGGATTTGTTGACAGTTTTCTTCGGTTATCGAGGTGTGGTGCACTCCGAATTCCTTCCGACCGGCCAAACTGTGAACAAGGAATTTTATTTGAGTGTTAAGCGTCGTTTGCGGGAAGCTATTAGTAAAAAGAGGTCGGGTCGGTTATGGGCTGACAACTCTTTTGGCATCACGATAATGTACCGTCATATATTGCATTGATTCTTTGTGAGTTTTTCGCCAAATATTCAATCAATATTTTGCCGCAACCACCGGTTAAATAGCTTTTGTAATTATCTAAAAAAAAACTCTCGAAAATGAAATGAAGATATAAAGATTTCTAATACTATTCGCCAAAACATTTCCGATTATCGCACTAATTGTAACCGATCCAATTAAATTCTAAAATTATTGAATGGTAAATGAAATATAATATTTAATTGTAAATTTTTGTCATTTGAATATGATTGATTCTTGTATGATTGGTAAAATGTAACCTCTCTTCCCCCTCTTTTAACTGATCGATCTTCGCGATAATTTTATCAATACAACTTATACTCGAAGTATTTTGTATTACCTGCCAAGGAGTGAAATCCAAATCAAGAATCAAATCATTTCACTCTCCTTGTCATCTAAACGAAAGTTGGTTCATCCAAGTAAAAACTTCGCACTCTGTGAAATTTGGCGAATTCTTGATTACATAACTGTTTTGTTCATATGTATGTACATACTTGTAGTTTCACATCTCGTTTATGGAGCAACAACAAATGTGGCAAGCAGCAATTAGTTGCTTTCGCCGAAATCTTTTCTTTTTGTTTACTGTATTTTTACATTACGAGAATTAGCAGATTGAAAGCTTTTCGTCATTTGACGCCCGTGTGTGTGTATGTGTGAATGGGTCCATTTACACATCATTAAGTCCGGATTAACGGTGAAAGTGTGTCACTAGCTGCCATTGTTCTCCGATCACCAAAGGTATGGGCGACCTGTTTCCATTCGGCTCTTTCAATAAAGCAACGGTACAAACAAAGGATGGTTCTGCTACTAGCCGATGGTGAGAAAGAGATGAAAGGGACCGTGTCATGTGATTGATTAATTTTCAAAGTCACATGACAGCTCCGTCAAATGAGCGTTGTGTGGACATGTGATAGAATATGTTTGTGTGGGTGTGTGTGGGACGAAATACCTTCGTTATCGGCTATGTGTGGGTGAGTAGGTGTAAAAATGGTGTGGCCAGATGTGTGGTCTTTCACTTTTCGACGCAAATTGAAAATATTACACGCGTTTAGTGGACTTTGTTTATCGCAAATAACAAAACCTTTTATTTGCAAATTTCTATGTCGCCCAAGAGTATATTATACCCTTTATGTGCGTATGAAATATAAAAGAAAACTTTTGTTTTTTTGTTTGGCAACAGAGAGTTTATTTAGAAAGTTCTGAAAGTTGTACGATTTTGTCAATTTCTTTTTTGTCACTAAAACGAAGGAAGTTAAACGGCGCAAAATGCCCCAGGCAAATCAGGGAGGGTGCGTGTGTGCGGTACAAACAAACAGCAACTTATAGTTTAGCAGAAAAGTAAGGAGTAAAGTGGAAAAGCACAACAATAGTTGCAGACTTCTTTAAACTTGAAGTTATCAGCGTCGCTCAGCGCTCCTACACGCGATGTATTGGAAACTATTACCGAAGTGTAGTCAATATTAGCGGAAAACAGCGAAGAGCTGTAAGTGTGCGCTCGCCGCGTTTGGGGTTTCAAGCACTTGAGCGGCTTCCTATTGTATTTACCCACGCCAATGCGACAGTGTGTGGAGGTATATGTGTAATTGTTAGTCTACAAAGTTTTGGCACTAACTAAAAATAGCGAAAGTTTCACGCCGACATCCAAGGCTGACACATGCACGCTGTTAGGCAGTCAGCTCAGCGGATCTCCACAACTTCATGTGGTTTTGCAAGACGCGTTCAGTGTTTCTTATCCATGTGGAAGACACATGTGTTGTTGTTGTGGCAAATGTAACAGACATCCTTTAATTTGCTGGCAGCGAGCAAGCTAATGTCGGGTAATAACGATTACTAATTTCACAAGTCAATAAAGTTAATGAAGTAAAATAAGCGCATGTAAGTTTTTGCAGCATAATTGTTGAGATTCAACGTAAAAAGCGAGCTTCTCGGTTGACAGACCATCAAAATATTTTAAACTCGCTACTGTGTGTAAAAGGCCTCTGGAGTTGAGAAATACGGACAAAGCTGCTTGATATGGTGAAATACCAGCAGATTAGTTGAGAGTACATTTTTGTTGCCTGGTGGTTAGGTGACAGCTGAAATTTATTTAAAAAACTCAAAACTATATTTTTCCATAACTGGGTTTTTAAGTTGATACCGAATACCAGCGGCTAAGTCTTAGGTGGTCCACCGGTTGAGTCCAATGGGGAATGACTCGCGTGATGCTTTGCTCCAAGGCCTGAATCGAAGCGGGATATACATATACCTACATGAAAAAGTCTAACAGTGTGATATCACACGCTCTTGGTGGCCAATCGACTGGCCAAAAACGAAAAATTCTCTGCTCACCAAAATGTTACCTCACTAAATTCAGTGATTAGTGCGATGTGTAGGAAGTGCCACAGTCTTATCGAAGCCAAACGTCGCCGAGATCTTCTTCTTTACTGGCGTAGAAACCGCTTACGCGATAATAACCGAGCTAACAACAGCGCGCCAGTCGTTTCTTCTTTTCGCAAGGTAGCGTCATTTGGAGATTTCAAGCGAAGCCAGGTCCTTCTCCACCTCATCTTTCCAACGGAGAGGAGGTCTTCCTCTTCCTGTGCGTCTCCCGGCGAGTACTACGTCAAATACTTTCAGAGCTGGAGTGTTTTCATTCATTCGGACGACATAACCGTGGTAGTGTAGCCGCTGTCTTTCAATTCGCGGAACTATGCTAATATCGGCGTAACTTGCCGAGATCAGGAGCTTGAATTTCAGGCGGCAAATAGTCGGTTATCATGACGCCATTGAAGGTTATGTTATCACCGGCATAATTTTTTAAGAACTATGAAGCAATAATTCCACCGGCCATACCATACTGTTGGTTTTCCTTGATGAAATGGCAGCTCTTGAACCCCTTCTGGCTGTTATTTTTCGTGAATGCGAAAATTGTGCTTGTTTTCATACCCATTGAGCCAAAAATGGGCTTCATCGTTGAACACAATTCGACTTGAAAAGGTCGAATCATCTTGGAACTTTTTAAGAGCACAAAGCCAAGCAATGTCGACTGGGAACGATGAAGCGCTAAAGACACCAAGTCATTCCATACGTTTGTCCGAGTGGCTGCGAACGGCTCCTAATCCACTTTTTCACGGTCGTCGAGTACACTCTCAGCCACGGCTGCTATATTTTCCTTCACTGCGTGCTGGATGTGGACTATTCGGTCGAATATTATCCAATAATGAATATTAGCTCTCAAGATAGGTGATGGTGGTGCGAATAGTACGCTCAGTGGGCCGATATTGTTGACCATAACTTGGGTTTATTGAATCAATTCGGCATAGTCTCTATTTTGGTTCATCCAAATTTTTGCGATTTGTAAATTGAACTTAGCTTGATTGTGATATATATGTATATATCTATGTCATATCGTACTTCTAACCGAACACACAAGATTCCTCAGGCATCAGCAAATTTGGACATTCTTATTTACCATAGTGTCATATTTAATGTAGCCTGATTTCATGCTCCACCTTCATCCTCTACCGTCCTTTCCCGCGCCTTGCTTTGCTATTCCGCCGCATAGTTGCGCATACGACATGTAGGACACGAAATGAGTTCCTCAAACAAATCAGAACTCTCATTCAAATCTGACGTCTGCAAACAGAACACTCCATAAACAAACATATCTGGAACACTACCATATCAACAGGTGCTACATGCAAAGTTTCTTCAGTGAATTCTTTTTCGTTTTTTGCCACACTTTGCAAAAAGTTTACTTATCCTGTGTAAACAAGCAAAACGCCTGGACTTGTGCCAGCGGAAAAGCAAAAAATTGTAAGGAAACCTTATCTTACTGACCCACTTAAGGTGCTTTGTGTTGCTGAAACAAAGTAATAATAATAAAACTCTAGAAAAATAAACACAAAACAACATTGACTACAACAAACACGGCATATTCAATAGATAAACAGTAGGAAATACGCACACACACATATACAAATATTGGTCGATTTGTCTACTAAAGACCGAAGCAAGTATGCTGGGAATCAAAGCAGCGAGACGCAGATAAACTCGAAAGCGTGAAAGCATGCATGGCATTTGCCAAGCAAACGTGCTCCGGCGTACGACAAGCTTTTTTGCTTCCGCGATGAGCAAACAACATTTCAATACGGGGAGTGCTGAACAGGTACAGTTGGGCAGCCAGAATTGGGATGAGCAAATCATTCTGCTAGGAATTTGTTGTTGGTTTCTTGTTAGATCAGATCTTAAATACAAATATTGTTGAATCTTAGTATTATATTGAATAACTGCAGCTTTAAGCATAATATTATTCAAAATTTTGGTTATTACTTTTTCGGATACAGCAATTAATATATTTTTGTTTAAGGCTCCATAACCTCAAAATGGCATAAAGAATAGCGAAACGTGGATTTAAGCTATTTTGATCTGTAGAACCATTATTTTTTGAATACGTAGGTTGCGTTTTGTTTTCCAAGATTTGCAGACTGAAAACTCACAATTTTATCGTAAAGTTTTACAGTTTTGGTGGTTTGTATACTCAGAATGTTTTGACTCGCGAGCGGCGTTTGTGTTCTTTACAGTACCTTAAAATATTCTTCCAGTCCAAAAAAATGGAGTGAAATCGCGAACATTTTCGCGCGTCTATTTTTAACAACCTTCGACTTGGCTTAACTCCTCAAGAGTGCATAGAATAAATTAATTCAAATTTTGACTATAAAGCTCCATAAAGGACCACTGTTTATTGATGGTATGGTGAATTCAATCGAGGTCGTAGATCACTCTGAGACGACTTTCGGGAAGAGCGTCTAAAATCAGTTGTAGTTCCGGAAACTATTGACACTGAGCGCAAACTGATATTGCGAGATCGTCATGTGGCCTCTCGGGGTATATCGTGGTATTAGTGGAACTAGCATACATTCAATATTGCATGAACATTTGACTGTAAATAAAGTGTGTTCTCCTTGGATCCGCCACAATTTATCAATCGCTTAAAAAGGCTGTTGTTGTTTTAGCGGGTACATAGTCCCCGGGAAGTTAGGAAGGATTAGCTAAGTTGCCGTCGACGTCATCCATCCGAACGCTCAAGAAACGTGCTATTTCGACGGGGTCAGACCAAAGGGAGAGGGATGTCAGATAAGTAGGGTTGGTGGGGCATACAAAGGGGTGGCCAGTGTCATGCAGAGACTCATTTTGGATATTTAGGTGTGCAATGGAATTCTCACGAAAGCCGGATTCGATCTGGATTTTATCCGGCCGCGGGCTGTTATTTCGGAGATCTAACCCCATTTAGATTGGTAAGTCTTTGTTTCAAAAAAGGCTCGTGTCGATAGGTCGAAATACGTCTATGACAGCATGACAGGTGATGAATTGTGGATTTACGCGTATGGTATGGGGCCGAAAATAAACAGCAGTCGATTATATGGATGACTCAAGATGAGCCTTTTGTTCGCTCACGAAGCACTACCAAGCACATGGCTGCCTGTTGCTTTGGAAAAACTGGACATATTGTAACCATAACACTGGAACTATGCAAACCAGTAATTTCTGAGTGGAATTCAACCATTTGTTTGGCAGTTGTTTTTCAAGAAAATCATAAGTCATATCACTCTTCATAACGACAATGCAAGCTCTCACACATCGACAGAAACAACAGTATTTTTGAATGAGTCATCTTCCATGAACTTCTGACCTTGCACCGAATGACTTCTTTTTATTCCCGTCCAAAAATAATAACAATAATAAACTAAGAGATAAACGTTTTTCGATACCTGAGGAGGCGGTTAATGCATTCAGAACGCATGTTTTGAAGACATCTCAATCTGAGCTGTAAAATTCCGCGAAGATTGATTCAAAACGCAATCATAAGGCTATAAGGGTATAAATATAAGAGTGTTCATGGCGAATATTTTGAAAAACAATAAAGCGCGTTTCGATGATTAAAATTTGTTTTTGTTCTCGAAACCCGAAATATAAAAGACAACCTACGTATAGCACTAAAGTCTGCTGGGTTCACATCTCTATCTTGAAGCAAAAATCCGAACCCCACTGCAAAGAAGCAATGGAGACCGAACCAATTCCCAACATCTCTGCACAACTAAATTTCAACATATTTTTGTTAATGTGTGATAAAATTTGGAGCAAACAGAAAAGTAAAACAGCAACAAACATTGGCGAAGAAATTCAAAATGTGTTGAGTGTGTGTTTGTGCCTGATGGAGGAAGCCCCGTAGTTGGTGCTATCGCTCAGTTCATGGCCACCCGCAGCCACACGTCTAACGGAAATGCAATTTTAAGGCGCAAATTTCGAAAGCCAATATTGTCTGCCTGCAGACTAAACAATTTCGATAGACCCGGCGCTGACTCGTGTTTGTTTGCTTGTAACTACTTGTGAGCAGACAAACATGCAAACTGTTTACATATTTATTTGTCGTTAAGCAAGCGGCAGTTGCTCCTTAGCCGTGTGTTTCGGATTCACTAGAACACAAACATACAAATGACAACAACAATAACATTTGCATACCAATGTCTAAGGCGAAGGCAATGCGAGGCTTCCACTCTAACCGGCTGAAGGCACGTGGCTCTCCGCTTATCCACCGCCAACAAGTCGTTGCCTCGCTTTCTTCGAGGCGAGACGCACAAAACTAAAGACAAGAAATGCTAAGAAAATATATTGTTTTGTTGTAAACATGCTCTTTGATTTTCTTGCAGCTAAGTGCTGCTTATTTTTTATTGGTATCTTTGGCGCAATCGTCGTGCATGCCTGCCTGGCCCTCCTGCCGCCGCAACTCCCACATGCTGCGGCTGCTGGTGGCCCCTTCGTGCGCCACGCTCTGCTCTGCGTTGGAATTTAAAAGACCGGAAAATTGTGCATTTTTTATGGGCGATAAATACGCAAAGTTAGAATTGGTATTTTATGAAGTTATTGGTGTTGTTGCGTTGATTGGCGTCGTTAAGTGGCTGCAATGGAAATATAAAGTGCTTCACGTTTGCGTTTTACCCCATCCACACATATTAGTTAGGGGAATTCAAACTTGGTCCATTGAGCCAAAGTGATGAGCGCGAAAGTGAGTATTTTTATTATTTATTGTTGTGAGTGGATTGGAATGAAGATAAGGTGATGGTAGCCCGGTCTTAGATATTAATCCTAATATGATATTTAGTAAGGCATATTAGGTATTATATGTAAATCGCTAAAGGGTTTTGCAACTGATTTGGTGTACTGAACTTGAAACTGGATCTCATTGATCCTCTGAAAAACTCATTTCGAAATATAAGCAAAATACGTATTTCGAGGAATATCAAATAACCTCAAGAAGTGGATAGCATTTTTTTATGTTAAGTTTATGGTTATGATTACTATTATGGGTTAGTGGGTCTTGAGATGTAAGTAATTCAATTAAATTTTTTTATTTTTGTGTTAAATCTAAATGGCATATACGCCGTATAGTAGATAGACAAGGTCTTTATATGTATGTGTCCAAAAAGCGATAATAGCAGAATGTCTAAAAAGAAAAGTGAAATTTAGTGAAGAACAATATCGCAAATAGTTACGGTACTTAACGAGCATTTTTTTATAAGACAATCCGAACGACCATCCATCGACTACGATATTCGCCGTTGCTAATGAGAAAAGGAACATAAACCTTTCTCTCGAAAGCTCGTAACATCGACTCATCAGAACAGACTCATCGTCCATGTCTCTGCACCATATAGCAGGACGGGGATAATGAGTGACTCAGGTCGAATTTTTAAATTCAGACGTCGCCGGCTCCTTTTCGTGCTGTCAAAAGTAGCTTCGAAATCGACGAAGAGGTGGAGTATGTCGATCTTCTTTTCATGGGTCTTTTTCAAGGTTTGGCGCATGGTGAATATCTGGTTGACTTTCCTGGCCTAAAACCACACTGCTTGATTGAACCATATATGCGATATTGAGGAGACTTATTCCACGGTAGTTGGCGCTGATTGTGGGGTCTGCCATTTTGTGGATTAGGCAGAGCACACGAGTATGCTTTCGTCCGACCATATTCCACAAAGAAGCTGATGCTTACATCTTAACAGTTTTTCGCTGCTGTATTTAAATAGCTCGGCCAGCAATCCATCGGCTTCCGTCGCTTTGTTGTTCTTCAGACGGATAATTGTTTTCGAACTACTTCATGGTCGGGCAATGGAACGTCTGCTTCATCATCATTGATTGGGGAATCGGGTTCGACTTCTCCTGGCGTTATACTTTCACTGCCTTTCAGCGGGCTGGAGAAGTGTTCCTTCCATAATTTTAATATGCTCTGGGCATAAGTCACCAGATCACCTCTGCTGGTTCTACAAGAGTATGCTCCGGTCTTGACACATTCTGTAAATCGCCAATTTTTTTTTGCAAAATTAGCATCACCCCTATCCACCAGCTTGCCAAGCCCTTCGTACTCTCGCATTTCGGCTCTCTATGTTTTTTCTGCAAATGCGTCTCGTTTCCCTCTTCAACTATCGGTATCTATCGCATCCTCCACGAGTTGTGACGGTTGTAATGTTGCGAGTTAGGCAGTCTGTTTTCTTTCCACATCGACGCGGCATTTCTCTAAATTTAGTACTTAGTAAATAAATTATTGATTCTTATAGCACTGCAAATGAGTGCTTCTTATAAAATATTTTTTGATATTAAAGAAAAAAAAAAACAAAAAAATATCAATAAAATTTATAATTATAGCAAAGGTAGACTTTTTTAAATAACGGCATTTAACTCATTTCTAAAATTTAAATTTCTATTGATGTCATGGTCTTAATATTCTTCGTGCAAATATATACTTGCTTGGTTTAGCTGCAGAAAAATCAATGCTTTCTTGTCGGCTGTGTACGACCGCAAATGCTGAAGCAGCGGCATGGCTGTCTGTGCTCTGGTGAGCACTTCAGTGATTGCAACGGCGGTTCTACCATGCATACACACACAAGCACTCGCACAATTGCGCGTGCACAGTTCTCGGAATCCTCAAAGGAAATCGAAGCTGGCAACAGCCGTTGGCAGCGCCGACCGTCACTGCGACTGTTGTCGGTTGCTTTGCATTTCGCTGTGGAAGAAGACATACATTTGGAAATATTTTATTTCTTTTTACTCTGTGTGCCCACGTACATTCTTCATTCCTTCAGCGTGTTTCACTCACGGCTTTCGAATGCAGTTCTTTCTTCGCTTCACTCTCGTCACTCATTACAGCGTGTGCCACAGCCATTAATCCTTTTCCCAAAACGAACACCAACACAAACACAAACGCTGCTTGTCTTGTCTGACGCCCACCAGCTCAAACGCACGCGGCTACAAAAATGAGAACAAAGTCAACTCTTGCGGAATATATGCAGACGGACAAATCCATCACCGCTGTCGCTCGCTTGAGTATTATACATATACATATGTATAAGTGTTGGCAAAGCCGGAAAAACTTGTCGATTTCAGCGGAATGCCTCAAAATAAAAAAGTTGATTTTTTTCACTATTTTTACGAATCATATAAGATATATCTGTCTATAACATATATAATAGAAGTTAGAATATCAGTTAGATTTACACGTTTTGGCGCAAAAGCAAACGCGATTCGCTGCTTTGAGATGTAAGTAAGTGGAGAGCAAATCACAAAGTTTCTTGCTGGATTAGGTAACACGCTTTATTAATTTTAAAGTCGAGGTATACCTCAACCAATGTGGTAATTATCAAAGTAGTACGATTTTTAGTAATAATATATTGAAGCTACGTTCACTCAGAAATCTTTGTTCACTGAATTTAATCTAGGAGCATTTCGTGTCATTGGGAGATATCGAAATACCAAAGGATCTATTGAGTTTCCTTCTTTGATGATTCGATAAGATGAATTTTTCAAAAATAAATTATTTGAAAAGTCTTTGTATGCGTTTTTTCTTCCAAAAGGTACATCTCGTATCGCCCTGTAATAAGTTGAACGTATATATCTCGTAGACATATTTTCAATCGTTTAAAGTTATGGCTTACATTACATGTAGATTATACGAAAACTTGATAACATTGAATATTGGTTTGGACTACAACCATGATTACTCTTAATTCTTCTGAATCCTGAACTTAAACATTCGTAAATTTAACGCTATAAGCAGCTCTGCTTTAAAAATACTGCTAATGGGTTGATGGTTCCTCCTAGAAGCCCATAATCCAAATGAAAATCCATGCCAACTTTATATCTTTTGTACCGGGCATGTAAGTTAAAGTCAGATACCTCTATGAAATTAAGGTGTTACATGGGTTTCCTCGGGTAAAAAACAGTCTTTTTTCAACAATTTTTTTCTCATATAAAAAATGAAATATTTTATTAGAATTTTTTACTGTTACAAACATCATTATTAACAAAGAAATTCTAAAATTTTTGGAAAAAAAAATTGAACTCGGACACTGCATTGCCATTTCCGATGATCTCTTCTAAAATGATCACATAAAGTGAAAAAAATATTTGTTTTAGTTAAAACCTTTATATAGAACTTGGACGAAGGAAAGAAATTAAAATTGAATTTTTAGCAAATATTTTTACAAAAAAATAAAATTTCAGTAAAAATTTCGTGGTATTTTTTTCAAATAGTTGTAATCGAAACAAATCCTTTGTCCAAGTCATTAAGAACTGTATCTCAAAGACCTGTGTAGAATTTCATTAAGATCGTTTGAGTAGTTCTCGAGAAATCTTGCCAGCCAACTTTAAAAACACAGTTTCGAGAAAAATTGTGTTTAAAGACGGCGCACTTAGCCTAGCTCGCCTCGAGCTCACAAGTTCTCAAGACTGAATCTCCGAAACTATTACTCGGATTAACTTGAAAAGTATTGTAGAATTTAATAAGAAAATAAAAAAAATTACATTTTTGAAACCCGTAAATTCATGTAGTCCCTTAAGCGAAAATATGTTTCAATGTGCAAAGCTACTTAGTCTATTCTTGCTCCTAAGACTAATACGTTGAATGTACTCTTTTCTATTAATCGGGACTAGTTCAATTACATAAGCAGTTGTCTGATTTTAAAACGTTTCAAATACTTTTGTAATTGAATACTCGCTTTCAGTCAAGAGAAACGAAGGAAATAGCGAACTTACAACTTACTTTTTATCTCTCATATCCCTCATACATTTTGCTTTACAACATCCTTGGGGCAAAATTAAAAAATTTAACTTTAACATTTTTTTCAAGAAATCAAAAGAAATTGTTCTCGGTGCAGTTTTAAGCACGCTCCGCTCTACAGTGCAAAATTCATTCACTCGACAACTTCGCGCTTCATTTTCATGCTTGCAATTATCAGCATTTTTCTTGTTTCAACTTACACAATAAGCAGATTTTTTATGGCTTTGAGTATTTCTGTCCCATAATCCAGCAAAGCACCGCGCCACCAACCTCAACACAACAAGTGCTGTGTTACTACATAACTTAAGCTAATGGCTTGATTGCATGCATGTGTATTATATGAAAACACCCTGTAGGAACATATTTAACTACACCTTGAACCATCTCTATCTGGTTTTTCCAACGGAGTTGGGCTCTTTCAGAGCTGGAGTGTTACCGTTCATTCGGACGACATGACCTAGCCAGCGTAACTGCTGTCTTCTAATTCGCTGAACTATGTCAATGTCGTCGCTTATCTCATACAGCTCATCGTTCCATTGACTACGGTATTCGCCGTTGCCAATGCGCAAAGGACCATAAATTATCCGCAGAACCTTTTTCTCGAAAATTCGTAACGTCGACTCATTAGATATTGCCATTGTCCATGCCTCTGGCAGGACTTATAGAGTTTGCTTTTTCTTCGTCGAGAGAGGACTTTAGGACGAAATAGCGCCTGTTGGCAAGAGTTATTCTGCCTTGGATTTCGAGGCTGACATTGTTGTTGCTGTTAATACTGGTTTCAAAATGAACGACATTATCTACGACTTCAAAATTATGACTGTCAACAGTGCCATGAGAGCCAAGCAGCGAGCGCGTCAACTGTTTGTTTGATGACAGGAGATATTTCATCTTGCCTTCGACCTGCCGTCGTGAGAACGGACATTGTCTTGAACTTAGGTTGGTGAATTTTTTCCTCCAGAATACTTTAAATATGAGTTTAATTCCGATTTCAAAATATACGTTTTTATAGCTTTATAACTTTAAAACTTGTTACCTCCAATCCATACCCGACTAACAATTTCTACGTAACTAATCTTGGAATTGTTCTAGAAAGTCATACTCAGCCTTTTCGGTACGTGGGAAGGAAGTGGCACCTTCCGTTCCCACGACAGTCGGGTATAAGTAACCGGAACGTACCAAGATATCTATATCCCGCCACCATGCCTCGAAATTACTTTAGTAATGTTTTCCACCGCTACAGCAACAACAAAATGGCAGCTTAGTTGATGTCGCTGATTTTCTCGCTGGGATGTGGTAGTGTGAATGTGCGCGCTCGTACAAAGCACCATGAAGTGCGCTCGTAAAAATATTGCAATTGCAAATCTTAGGAGAGTTTCGCCTTTCCAACATTTCATTTCGTATTTTTCTTTTCTGCTCGTTTTTTATTTCCTTTCCCTTTAATATACACTCTCCTTACGCGTCTCTTGCCTTTCATTGTAAGTAATCCTACCAGCGTTGGATTAGTGTGCGTGTTTTATATGAGTTTTTGTGTGTTTATATGTCAACGCAGATAATACTCGTTGTAGAATGCCAAACGGCTTAACTGACTGCAATACCAAACCGACGGCTGATACGCCCCCTTTACTTCCCGTTCCTACGCGCCGAGTGAAGACTTTGCTGATATTTCCGTTTCTGCGTGGCTATAACTGCCCGCTACTCGCTACCACCAAAAGAAAGTAGAATTCTTCATTCTCGCCTTTCATGCACAGTCTTTGTGCCGGTATGCGTTGGTGTCCGTTATGCGTTTCTGCCTTTTTATTTGCTGTGTTTGCTGTCTTTCGCAACTCCGTTAAATTATTGTTCCCTTAAGTAAGTACGGACATGCCAGAACTGTTGTACTGCTGTGCTACGCGACAAACATTTTTATATTAGCCATAAAAATATGATTCCCTTTTTTACTTCTCTGCGTTTCTTTTAACTCCCATAACAATTTCAGAGTTTACACACACATATACTCTCATGTACTTGAACATATACTTTTTGCGCTAAGGATAGCAAAAACGACCCGGTAGGAACCCAAAATACCCAGACCATTTCCTATTGCAGGACTAATACTAGCAGCAGTCTACAATATCCTAGAATTAATTCAAACTGTGCGTCTATTCTGTACAAAAAGCCCGTCTGAATTTCATTTACTGGCAGATTTGGACCCCTCCGCACTGGTTGGCACCGGGGATCCCCAGAAGGTGCTTATGTACACGAATGAAGCATGGACATGAATGAGTTATATGTAACCAGTTGGGAACTAGTGTCTTCGTGGCGGAAGGGCGGCTGATTCAGTCCCATTGGATCACATAAGAAGTGTGGTGTAGTATTTTCCTGCCACTTTGAGTGTCTTAAAATTGTTTATGTGCAGCTCGCTGGCCGCCATCACTTTTGCGTCAGTTAATGCAAACAAAAGCTGTTGGGTCCCGAGCGTTTCAAATGTACGCGCTTTTGCACTCACTTCAGCCGAAAGGGTACTGTTGCTCATACACAGACGCGCATACCCTCATGTATTATATTTATACACAATGGCGCTGCGCATGAAAGCGTAAGTATATTTTTAATGTCTTAAATTGTATTTGCCTTAATTCTGTACATACAGTACATACTTGTATGTACATATATTTGTTTCCAATTGTATGTTTGTCTGTATAGACATACGCTCATTTCGTCCGAATATGAATGACATTTTGGTGTGCAGAGATTTCGGCTGTCGGGAGTGAAATGCTGCAAGTAATTACTTCGTATTGTGTCGGCGACTGATAGCACTCAAGCACCCATTCAATTCGGTGCGGTTTTATGGCATAGTCTCAGATTAAAAACTCTATGCTTTTTAAGACTCTTTGCAATTAATATTTTATTTTTATTTTTCAGTGTCTGTCATGTTGTCGCTTTAAATAATGACATCAAAATGTGGAACTCTGTTCTTTGAGCAAATAAGCTCCACATCTTCGCAATATTCTTGGTAGCGAACAATCGTTCTTTCAAGTCGGTAATATATTTTTTCAGAGCAGGCGTTTTTAAAAATTTAAACAAGTATGATAAGCCTGTTGCCCAATGGTAGCGAATAACATGTATTATACGCCAATTCAAGGGCTCCAATATCATTGCTTCGCCTCTGAGAAATACTCTAAAATTTTCGAGCATTTTGAAGGAGAATAAAGATATTTTTTGTAGTATCCACTAAGCAACAATGATGTAAAATTAGATAAATCTGACACCCTAAAACTTAACAGAAACGTTGTCTACATCTAATAAAATGATATAGGGTGAGCCAGGTAGATATACTTTTTTCAATAGCCTATTTTTGGAGATGACGCGTGAATCGTGTCAAGCTGTCGTGTTATTTTTGTTCTGTATTATTTGGCATTTCGGAAAGACTTACGTCTGAACAACTTTTACAAATCGTTCAACTTTATTTCGAAAATTCGCGCTCTGTAAAGAATCTTCGTTCAACTTATGGTTAACCCAATCGGCCTACTGAGTGCACTATTGGCAACACCATCACCCATCTGGAGTCCCAGCATTCATTATTGGACAATATTCGAACGAATAGACCACGTCCAGCACCCAGTGAAAAAAATATAGCAGCCGAAGTTGAGTGAGTCAACTCGGCGCTGTTTAAAGCAGCTCGGACTGACGTATGGAGCCACTTGGCGCATTTTACGTCCAGATCTTAAATTGAAAGCATGTGCAAGAATTGAAGTCATTCGACTTTCCCAAAGGACATTGCTTCGCTATAGGCTCTTGAAAAGTTCCAAGAAGGTTCGACGTTTTTGAGCCAAATTTTTTGCAGCGATGAGGCCCATTTCTGGCTCAATGTAATCATTGTTCCATATTTCTTCAAAAATGATGCGGCTGAGAAAGTAACCGTCAATGGGGACCATTATCCTGTCATAATAACAGACTATTTGATGCCTGAAATTAAAGATAGTGATATCGGCAACATTTGGTTTCAAGAAGACGGTGCCACTTCTTACACATCGCACCAATCAATGGATTTATTGAGAGAACACTTCGGTGAGCAGATAATTTCATGTTTTGGCACGGTCGATTGGCTAGCAAGATCGTGTGATATCACACCTCTAGACTTTTTCCTTTGGATGTATGTAAAGTTTAAAGTCTATGCGGATGATTCCGCTACTGGTCATAGTAAATTGGACTTAATGGATGGACCATCTGGTACATAGAGATAATCTTCAAAAATTAAATGTCAGAGAATATTCTTTCAAATGATAGTAAACTTTCCTCATTAAATTTGAGGTTTATGTCTTTTTTCTTTAAAAAAGCAGGCGAACCTCGAAATTGATCACCTTTTATAATAAATTTAGTATTACATGCCTTGTTAACTGAAAACATGGCGGTAATTGATACAAAAATGATGACATTTAAATGAAAGGAAAAATTAAACAAAAAAAAAAAAATATATATGTGACCTGGTCTACGGAAAGGGGGCTTAGGTGTCAAAAAAATCAATTTGGAAAATTTTAATAGACCCCTGGGGAAGACATAAAGCCATATAAACATATGTACATTTTTCGCCACACACATTTGTGGTATCTCCACACTTTGCAAATTATTGGCATGGACTTTCATGTGCTAATATCCCGAACAGCAGGCGGAAGCTGCAGCTGACTATTTTAGGGTTGAAAAGAACCTTTGCTTCCCGACCTGGCGGTCCGCTCACTTATATTGTCTCATTTTTGGCTTCTGTTGCTCGCACGCTGAGCACAAATATGACGTCCAGTTGAAATTTTTATTTATATTCATAATGCCTTGCCTTTCGCTGCGCTGCATTGCTGTGTTATTTTCAAGTGCTCCGTCATCGTGCTGCATTTTCTGCATTTATTATGTTCGTTCCTTCATAACCGAATCATTTTTATTCAGCCACTTCCTGCGTATTTCAAGGCGATTTCCGTGCTTCATGCTGCGCTCGAAAACGTTTCCTGCGCCGCAGTTTTGCACTTGCCAACTCAATGTTCGCAGTTTTACAGTTGCTTAGCCAAGCGCGGCCGCATTTGCGATTCCATTTGCATTTAGCGCAGCAAGACAACTAGCCAATGAGCCAACAAGTCTCAAGTGCTGGACCGTTTGGTGTTTTGCCTTTTCATTTATTCATATTTTTTTGGAATCACAACAAAACGCGACTTTACATTTATACCATAGTAATTCGTCTTCTTTTTTATATATTCATACATATATTCCTTCAAATAAACTATTTGCCGATTGTTTTTTAATGCCAGTTATTCAAATTTCTCTTCTTACAGATGCCACTTTGGCCGAGGTCTTCGACACACATCTGCGCGGTCCCGGCTTCGTGATGGAGCCGCCTGGACGTGTGGAATTCTCCAACTCGTCTGGCGGTTGGCTCGACTGCTCGGCGTCCGGCAGCCCACAGCCCACCATCGACTGGGTGCACGCGGACGGCACTGCAGTCTCGGAAATACACGGCGTGCGACGCGTACTGCGCAACGGCACGTTGGTGCTCTTGCCATTTCCGGCGGCGGCCTACCACCAGGACGTGCACAATACGATTTACCGTTGCATCGCCAGCAACAGTGTTGGGCGCATCGTGTCGCGCGACGTGCAAGTGCGTGCCGGTGAGTATAATAAGCAATCACTTTCTTACTTCGAAAAGGTTATGATTTTAGTGCCGAATATACTCGTTTGTGTGAATGACAAAATATATTCGCCACTCGGTACATGTGCGTAGGTATGACATGTAGGGAGGTGTTCAAAAATCAGATTGCGCACGTCGAGTTCAATGCCGAGCAGATGAAGTGCAGCAGACGATTCAACGGTTAATAGGAATCTTCTGAATTACCGTTTATATACGAAGCGACGGTGAAATTTAATAGCTTTTGCATTTACATAGTACAAAAAAGTACCCGGAAGATTTGAACAGAACGCAAAATAATATTTATTTTTCCGCCTTTAAAGTAATCTCCAACAGATATGCATTTATGCCAACGAAACACTTTTCATAAATATGGAAAGGCCTTCAGCTCCTTCAGCGAATTTTGTTTTATCTCTTTGATCGACTGAAAATGGATTCCACAGAGCAACAGTTTCTGTTTGGGCAACAAGAAAATATTATACGGAATCAAAGAGTTTCACCTTAATTTTTGAGCGGCTTTGGAGTGGCTATTTTGGTTTCGGCTCGTTTCTTCCCCTCCGTTCGGATTATTGTTGTCTTGTTTGCATTTCAAACTCATAAACCCATGTTTCATCGGCAGTTACACTGCTCTCCATGAATGTGGGATCCGAATTCGCACGATCGAGCATGTCTAAAGAGTCCGGTACGTTACCCAACATTTTTTGAAAAAAAATCAGCTTTAGTGGGACGAGTCGAGCGTTTCATACCCACAATATCCACCAAAATCATTTGAACGGCTTCGCATGAGATATCGAGCTCTCTTGTCACTTTTCTTCACCTTTTTAATATTTTCATCAGTTGAGGAGGTCGAAGGTCGTCCAGAACGAGGCATCAAGGATATGTTGGCAGTTTTCTGCGATTATCGAGATTTGCTGCACCCCGAACTCCTTTCGGTCGGCCGAACTGTTAACGAGAAATACTATTTGAGTGTTATATGTGGTTTGCGCGAAACTATTCTACGAGAATTATAAGCTAGAATTGAAGGCTATTCCAGAATTTAACAGCTGTTTCGAGAATTGGGAAAAACTTTGGGAGAAGTGTATTGGGGCCAAGAGGATCATAGTTCATATAAAATGTATAGAAATATCGGGAGCGAATTAGATATTAAGTTAGTTCACTAGGGGAAAAAGCAGTTTAATCAAATTATTTTTCTCATTTTTTAAAATTCTAGCGCCTCAACAATAAGTAGATTCTTTTATAGGTAAAAGTAAAATGAGAAAAATCTCATGGTGTTATATCTTGTATTCTCTTTTTTAATAAATGTCAAAAAATGACTGCAAATGCGTGCATTTTGACAGCATAACTAACGGTAATTCGCCTTGTTGCAGTTGTTGCGCAGGCATACAAAGTGGATGTCGAGGTGCTGTCTGCCGCCCGAGGATGCACTGCCATACTGCGCTGTGTCGTGCCGACGTTCGTTAAGGAATTGGTGCGAGTGGTCTCGTGGGTTCATGAACCTGCTATCTACATCTACCCATCGCTGCAAGGAGGTAAGTCAAAGCAAGAGCATTTTCAGTTTATTCTTTCCTTGTCTGCCGTGTCCTTTATCAAAGCACTGGGACTTCAGCGCGCAACGAGCTTAGCATATCGTCGTGTAAAGTTCGCAAAGTGTGCATTTTTTGTCAAGTTTTTGACAGTGAGTGCAACCAGTGAGCTCGACTTGGCATTAAAGGTGAAAATGTGATTATTCGTGCGAGTGACAAAAACGACAACCGGAGGCGAGCAGCAACACTTGTGCGTACGTTATCCTTTGAGGTGTGCCAGTAGGTGTTCGGATGCGGTGTTCTGTATGCTGATTCTGTCAAGGTGTAAACTGTGATTTTCTTGCCAGGCACTGCATATTTAACAACGTTGTGTGGCAGCTAAACATTCAAGATATGCGCTCCAAAGTCTTAACCATTTTCGTACCTTTCATGAACAAAATTTACTTTATCATTTTCTTATCTTAATTATATTGAACATTGATTAAGCAGATGAATAAAATATGAGGCAATTAATGCAGAAAACCTCATAACTTCTTCCACAGATGGCAAGTTCCACCTACTGCCGACCGGAGAGCTGCTCATTCACAATCTGCAGGAGAGCGATGAATCGCAGTCGTTTCGCTGCCGCAGCATGCACCGTTTGACACGCCAAGTGGTCGTCAGTTCGCCAACTCGTCTCAGGATAAATTGTGAGTAGTTCGATCTTTTCATATCTGTATCTAAATATTTTAGTTATTTTCACAATTTGTGGTTGGTTTAATAGAATTTTCAATTAAAATGGTTCAATAATTAATTTCAATTTTTGCTTCAATAATTAATGACAAGTTTTTTGTGCCAATAATTATGGTTTACATAAGCTTTAATTTTAAAGTTCAAAGCCGAAAATGTAAATTAATAATTTCAGAAATAATGCAGGCGATTTCACATGTGTGTGTTTGTGTGTGTGCATAATTTTCGTTTAATTTCAGCCTCACTAATTAGCTCCTTTTTTGAGCTGCTCGGCCACAAACTCGTGCGTCGAATATGTTAATTGAATAAATTTATAATTTGAATGCATGAACACACTCAACGAATTGGAATAAAATCGCAATGCTGTATTGTTTTTATTATTTGTGCTTTTTTGTATTTGTTGCATTTCTATTGATCGGCGTTGAAAGCTTTCATGAATCAAAACCGCAAACGCATAAATTATTTTTTAGCACTCACGATTTTAAATTAAAAACGAAAATATTTGCTCCGGCTTTGTTATTAATTCATGCACACACACATACATACATACATTTGTAGAAAAACATAGGTTATTTGTTTAATTTTTAAATAATGAGTGATTTTGTTAAGTTCATGCCAAATTGTAAAACCTCAAAGACCATACTCGTTATGTAAATCAAACCTACAATCATTGTTAAAAAATGTCCTTGAATGGAGCCAAACCAATTCGACCCGAAAAGTATCGGATTTAACAGGGGTGCATGTGGTCTCCACTTATCTCCAAATCTATCCACCAATCGGTACTTTTAATATGCATTCCATGTAGCATAAAAGTAAATCGGTTGAAAACCATGCTTCTCCTGCAAGTTTGGTTCGAAGACGATTTTTTATTTTACGTTCCATTTGGTGCCTCCTATTTATTTGTATAATTTTCTCAGTTTCATACTATTACCATGAAATAAGTTGGTTTCAAGGAATCTTGGTCTCCTTCTTTAACCAGTGATTACGCTATGAATTATTAATTATTGTCACCAAACTATTACAATATTTTCAGCTCACCGTGGCATCATTTCACCGAGTGTCGTCGAACATACTTCCCATGTACAAGTTTCACAAGATGAGGGTGCTGTACTGTTATGCGTAGCTCAGGGTTGCCCATCGCCGGAGTACAAGTAAGTAAAATGAGAAATTTCGGAATATTTAAAGCAACGGCGGGTTTTTATAACAATTTTTTTTATTTCAATGCAACTTGCGTTGAACCGAGATGTTGGATTTTTCGGTACTACTACAGGTTGAATTATAACAGTATCACCTATGCCGCACTTTAAATATACTTTAAGGTGCAAACCGTCAATCAGAGGATCAGAATCCCAGCAATTTTATATATATATACATACATACTAAAAGAATATTCCCTGGTTTTCACTCAATCACCATTATTTAATTTTCATTGAGATAACGGCCGATAAAGTCACTTGGAACTTCAAAAATCGTTGTGTTAGATTCATGGGGGCTAAGGGAAGTATTGACAAGATTCAATCCATTTTGGACATACAGACATACCTTTGTCAGGAAACGATTATCCCTGAATTTTAATTATATTGACTGATTTTGCGGTAAAAAGTCAACTAACATATAGGTACTAGGGTCCAAATAGTCGGTACATAGTGGCTTAAGATATCTGATTTTACCTAAAAGTGGGCGGTGCCTTGCCCATTGTGCATTTTTTACTACCATTTCGAAGGTAAAAATTATTGAATGTGGTATATTTAGTTATTGGTTTATAGCGATTTAAGAAGTTTTTAACAGTGCCGTTATATGGGGTGGGGTAACAGTTTTTATGGGAACCATTCTGAGGGAGCCATCAGAGCCTTCTTCGATTCAGCTTTTCAATTGAGCTCTATTGTGTCAAAAAGGTATCCTTGGAGTAGTCATGTGAATTTGCTGAATAGCCAGAAGTTACACGGAGGTAAACCAGGCGAATGTGGTGGTTGCGGTGCGATATTAGTTGAAAATATGGCGAAATGATCACGAATAACCAATGCAGTACGAGATGGTGCATTATCAAACTTCTTTGTTCAATAAATTCAGACATAGTGAAAATCGAAGAATTCACTTTTAGAGTCTCATAAAACGACGCGTATATCAAATACTAACGAATATTTATGCCATAAACTTTTATATTAAGTTTGCCATGTAGTTTGTAACGCCTAGAAGGAAGCATCGGAGACCCTCTAAAGTAAGTATATATATAAATGATCAGTATGTTGAACTGAGTGGATTAAGTCATGTCCGTCTGTCTGTCTGTATATATACGAAGTAGTCTTTCAGTTTTGAAATTTTGTAAACGTAATTTTCTCTTCAAGAAGCTGCTCATTTGTCGGAACTGCCGATATCGGACCGCTATAACATATAGCTGCCATACAAACTGAACAATCGGAATCAAGGTCTTGTATGGAAAATTTTTACATTTGAAAATGTATCTTCACAAAATTTGGCACAGGTTATTTTCTAAGATAATAATGTAAGATACGAAGAAATTGTTCAGATCGGCTTACTATAGCATATAGGTGCTATACAAACTGAACACATGGTTACTAAAAGAAATACGCCTGTGAAGGTTATATTGGCTTCGGTGCAGCCGAAGTTAACTTTTGTTTCTTGTTTTACATGAAATTTAGCATAGATGTCATTAACAGTACTACCAACCTACAGAAAACCCGATTCGAAAAACACGCGAAGTATAAATTAAAAATTCACTTTTCAATTTGATCACAGTAGTATATGTATTAGACCTATTAGGGAGCGGGACCACGCTCACTTTTTAAAAATTTACAGTCCAGGGGTGATCCTGCTACAGCAAACCTCTGTCCCAAATTACAGTTTAATATCTTTTTTAGTGCTTTGTTATGGCACTTTATAGGTTTTCCTTCAATGGCGTTTTGTGGGCGTGACAGTAGTCCGATTACGCACTTATACGAAGTTTCAACAAGATATCTTAAATTTTACTGAAGTTACAGCTTACACGAACGGACGGATGGACAAACAAGTAGACAGACAGTCAACCAGATTTCAACTATTCTCGTCATCCTGATCTTTTATATAAATATACATATAACCCTATATCTAACATGTTTAGTTTTAGGTGATATTATTTTTGTTTGGTGAACAAATTTTATCCTCTGTAGCAACATGTTGCAAAAGTATAAAAACTGAAATTTTTTCTGTTTCTGAAAGCAACATTTTCTCAAAAAATTCTGATACAAAAAATAACTTGAAAGTTTTATGAACCCAATAATTTTCATGAAACTTTTCTGCCGTTCCTTTCGTAGACTGCTTAGGCTTTCCATGTTGGACTATTATATTCTACGACGCAATTTCTTGGTGTTTATATATGAAACTTTACTCAACTGAATCTCGGTGGAGTGCGAAGTATGGTTCAAATGAGGAATTCATGCAATTTCGCTTTACAGACGCCTCGCACAGGCAAAGGCGAAGCTGTGACAAGCAGCGGCTATTAAATGTAATTAGTTTTCTAAAGAGCAAGTGCGTACGGCGCGGAAAGACACGAAAACATCAACTTCAACTGACAAAACACGCCAGTTAATCAAGCTCACAAGGCTGGCAAACCACAGCCCAGCTGCAACGCATAAATAAATAAGTAGCCAAGTGACGCGCATTGTGCCAGCCATCAACGCGGCCCAGCAAAAGGACGAAAGGACGGTACGCAAACAAAATGCGGGAATGTGCAAATGGTGTTGTTGTTGATGTTTGTAATGTCGTGCTGTTATGGGGCTCGTAGATAGAGGGAGAGGCGTTTCTGAAATGAGACATTTGTCACATCCATTTTAATAAAATAATGAAATTGACGCACGAAAAGTAATAAAAAGCATTTGTGTTTTATCAAAACCACCAAAAGAGTGGTCAGGCGGTGCTGGAGTTTATGAGAAGGAATATGTCATATACTTGTATACAGAAAGGCAGAAATTTCGGCAACGCAACGAAGTAAGGTTTCGTTGTAGTTGTAGATGATATAGTAAGGAGAAGCTGTGAAGGCGTGCGGTGTGAAGTCACATGACGTTATTCAGACTTCTGTTATGATTATAGTTAGCTGATGAATTAGTGGTTGTTACGTTATTAACAGTATCGCCAAAAGTCAAATAAAATAAGAAAAAAACGTTAACTTCGGGTACACAGAAGCTGTAATAACCTTCACACATACAAATATTCCTTACAAGAACTGACATCGGTCAGTTGGTATGGCAGCTACGTGCCGATCTGAACATTCTCTTCGGATATTGAACCATTGTCTTGGGCATTAATCAATTAAAAATCTGCAGACAAGCACTAGATTCCCATCCGACAAATTGGAACATTCTTTGAGAAAAAAGTACGTGGACAAATTAACGGAGGGACTAGTCCGCATATGGACGGATAGGCGGACGGACGAACTTGGCCGTTCCTTTTGAATATTACAAATATCGTGGCAAATTGAATATATCTAGTTTTGGGTATAATGAGGTACACTTATTGTCGCCTTACATACTGAGTTTTCTTCTTCTTCTTTACTGGCGAAGAGACCGCTTACGTGGTTGTGGCTGAGTATACAGCAGCGCGCCAATCGTTCTTCCTTATCGCTGTTTGGCTCCAATAAGAGATTCCAGGTCCTTACCAACCTGGTACTTCTAACGGAGTGGAGGTTTTCCTCTTCCACTGCTTTCCTGGAGCGCTTTTATCCATTCGGACAACATGACCTAGCCAGCGTTGCCGTTGTCTCTGAATTAGCCGAACTATGTCAATGTAGTCGTATAACTCATAAAGCTCATCGTTTCATCGAATGAGTTGCCAATGGGGAAAGGACAATAAATCTTCACAGAATCTTTCTCTCAAGAACACGTAACGTCGACTCATCAGATGTGTCACATTGCATGCCTCTGTACCATAAAGCAGGAAGGAAATAATGAGTGACTTATATAGTTTAGTCTTTATTCGTCGAGAGAGGACTTTACTTCTCAATTGCCTAATCAGTCTGATGTAGTACCTGTTGGCTATTGTTATTCTGTCAATAGTGACGTGGGAGCCAAGACGCGAATGCGATGACTGTTCGTTTAATAACTGGAGATATTTCGTCTTGTTTTCGTTTACTACCAGACCCATTTATTGCGCTTCATTATCCATTCTGGAGAAAGCAGATCTAATCGCACGGATGTTGAGGCCGATTATATCAATATCATCGGTGTACACCAGCAACGGTACACTCTTATAGAGGAAGGTACAATCTCTATACAGATCTGCAGCTCGAATTATTTTCTCCAAGGGTAGATTGAAGGAGTCGCCTTGTCTGAAACCTCGTATGGTATCCAAAGGGCTCGGAGAGGTCTTACCCGATCCTGTCGGAGCTTTTGGTATTTCTCAACGTCAGTTTACACAGCCGTATTAGTTCTGCGGGGATACGAAATTCAGACATCGCAGCATAAAGGCGGCTCTTTTACCCTATTTCACGTCTTTTTAGTCAGTGTATTGACGATGGGCCTATGGTACATATATTTTTTAGTCACCGCATATACAAATGGTACGGTAATACAGAGGGCATTAAATGCCTGAACTAAGTTTTCTAGTTTAATTAAAAAACCCTCAAAAGTTCCATTTACTGAAAAGTTGCCTGTTATTCCTTCTCAACCAACATACCAAAACGAATTGATAATCTTTAATAACGGCTTTGGAAAACTTTCGAAGATGCCAATTCTATTGCAATATTCCGTTATAACTGACATTTGTATGAATTAAGTCATTGAATTTCGCTACGCGGCTTAGAGTACCATACATAAATATTTTATATGCTCTTCCATTAGTACACCCCACCTCAGAACAGCGGACTTTGGCGTTGGCGTCGGATTCTATTTCGACTTCGACACATTGTTTCGTGTTAATGTGCAGCGGATAGTGTGAATAAAGCGAAACGCGATAGGTATAATATAAAAGCCGAGCTTTGTTGTTCTGCTCTAACGGAAATGTAACAGTAATGGACTAATGCCGTTAGAGAATTTTTTCGCTGCTGAAGTTTTATTGCTTCTGGTGACAACAGCGCATAGTCGATACGAGTGGTTTCACACAACAAACCATGGCGTGGGAAGAGTACTTACTGGAGGTGGTCAGGGAAATAGCAAACGTAAGAATTATTGAAGGATTGTGGATTCTTGGTCCCAACGCGGGCGTAAACACCAGCAACACCCCGATTGGCATTGACTGTGGCGCGGAGCCATTAATGAAGGGATAGTGGAGAATGTGAGACACCAGCAACAGCAACACTTGTATATGCAGTACATCCATACATAAGCACAGACGAAACATACAAACATATATAACTGTATAAGTACCACAAGTGTTGTGCGTGCGACATGGCTGAGAGCGTATTCCACCTTCCCTCTATTCTTTGAAAGCTCCTTAAGTGGCAGATCTGTATGCGGGCGATGTCCAACGAAAATGGAGTCGTTGGAGTGCAGAGTATGGATGCGCTCGAGCGTGACGAGCACGCACACACTTCAGATTTACGCAGAGCTCGATCTGGACATCGAATGGACTCGACAGTGTGGAAGAAGTGAAGAACAACATTATTGACCAGTGAGCAGATGTTGAAGAGTGGGAGGGCCAACTCTGCAAGCAGTAGAACCAAGTTATCCCGCAAAGTAAGCTTACAAAAACACAACAAATAATTCGAAATGTAATTTCAAGCGCTCGAACTCAGGCACAGGAGCAGAAGGGTGTTCCAAAAATGACACACACACGTCCATAACATCTATTACAAGCGTCGGAAGTCCACATGTGCTATTCCACATGTGCTGAATGGTACTCGATAGCTTCTTGATTCTTAGCTGAGGCATGCGTGGTCCCTCTAGTGCACTTGGCTACAAGGCAAAAGTTCGAATCACCAATTGTGTTGCAGCAATTGCAATTAGCTTGCTAGCGGTGGCATACAACCACAACGCTAACAGCTGGCATACGCATCTGAGACTAAGCGCTCAATTAATGAACAGTGAATTTACAAGTGTTGTTTGGAATAAAAACCCAGCCACGCTTTTGTTATACTCATGTTACAAATGCAGAATCTAAAGCTGCATAGTAGTCGCTGATGAATATGCTGCTATAAGCAAAAAGTAGTAAGACTTACTTCTTAATTTTAAAGTTCTTAATTTATTCTTTAAAATATATACATATGTCATCCCCTTCAAAGTAGTTCCCCGTGGCCCCAATACACTTATGTCAACGTTTTTCCTAACCCTGGAAACAGTTGTTAAAGTCAATTTCCTGAACAGTCTTCAATGACTCAAAACGGGTTAGCCGAAGCAGTCGTGTGAGTTTGCTGAAAAGCCAAGCCATAAGTCGCGGAGCTAAACCAAGTGGATAATGTGTTTGCGGTTCGATATTGCTTGAGAATTGTGGCGAAAAACTCACGAAGAATCGCCGAAGCATTATCGTGGTGCAAAACCATAGAGTTGTCGGCCCATAACCGCTCTCTTTTTACGAATAAATTCACACAAGCCGGGCGCGTCGACTCATAACCCGCTAATAGTATTCCTTGTTGGCAGTTTGGCCGGTCGAAAGGAATTCGAAGTGCACCCAACCTCGCTAAGCGAAGAAAACTGTCAACATAATCTTGATTTTTGACTTGCTTTGACGTGGTTTCTTTGGCTTTGGCTCACCTTTGCCCCGATATTCGGCCGATTATTCGTCTGTTTCTGGGTCGTAAGCACGGATGAGTATTAGATTGCTTGTAATAATACGTTTCATGACATCTTGGTAGTCGGAAAGCATTGTCTCGTAGACGTTAACCCGAGGCTGGATTTTGGAAAATATTAGTTATTTTAGTCTTACTATTTTTTGTCCAGAAGCTACTATGCGACAGGAGTAGTATTTACAGTTCCACTTAATACACAATAAGATTTTTGTTGGATGGTTATAAAATGCACTTTGGTTCTAAGCCGGTCTTCTATCTCCGGATCTCGTCTAATTAATTTACTTACTGTTGTCTACAAGACATAATGGGCCTCTAAGCGATTTTTGGTTTCTCAGTTACCTACTTTAACATATTTGCCGCATACTTCTTCTTGCCTTCTTCAGAGCAAACTTGTATCTAGGAAACATTTACTTCTACCTTTAATTATGTAGAGGTTCATTTATTTTCCAGCATTCCGAAATACCTTCAGGGATACCACAGAAAAGCGAATATTTGCAAAAAATACATCCCTTTTCCCACAAATCTAGTAAATAGGTGAGCTCATGTATCTACAGACGATATGTGTATGTGAATATTCCTTACCAATTTCTTTTCATATAGTATGTTCCTAACTGTTGTATACGACGACCGCGACCAGCTGCAAAGGACACAATATTAATGCAACCTGTCGTGTCGCTGCTAAAATAGCGTCGAAGCAATTGCCTGGGAATAATAAAAAAGGGTACACTACCAAGGGGGTTTCAGCGCAATGAAATATGAATGGAAACATAGCGGCAAAATCGAGTACACACACGCGCGCTTATAAGTGCATGTCAGTTTCTTAAGTTTCCACATGTTTACACTTTGAAAATGTCAAATAGTAAAAGGACACTTTCAACACTTACCTGAAAATATATGTGTGTTTCCATTTCTATAAGACTAAATATACACTAAGAGAGTTGAACTTTTGGTTCATAATTGAGAGTTGATAGAGTGCAAATGGATACATGTAGCATTGTTTCGAACCAATGAAAATTAAACATGAAGTTACAGATCAATTTAAATTAAATCTATATCGACCAATATATGCATGACTGTATACATTAATATTAATTGAATATCCACGCATGAAGTCTTTATAATTTAATGTCCTTATTCTTGACTTTATCAGATTTTTATAGAAATTTTCTCCTATTTTGCTATATTTACCATAAATAAATGCTAGTACTGTGGTTTCGCCTACTTATATGCCGTTTTCTACTTTGTTTTCTTATGATCGGGGTTTTGGAAACTGGAGCAATGTGCTCACCTTCGCACTGCCTGTATGAATAATTGCTCGTATTTAGAGCAATATCATTCACCTGCCGTGCGCAAACCCTTCGAAAGTAATACCATTTAGCACATTCGCCGTACGCAGCAGCAATTCATATCTTTAATTTATTACGCATACAGTGCGGTGTGAATTACAAGCACAAATGCAAGCCTGACAGCGCTACCTATGCGGTCGCCAATACCACACACCCAGGCAGGCATATACATACATATGTACAGATAGATGTGGCGACACTACAGTAAAACATCAAACTAGTTAGGAAGTGTACCAGTTTACGACTAGAAACTTCTCTCTGAAATCCAACTAGGCAGAAAAGCTTGTTTATTCAGTCTTTTTACTCGCTTAACCATTTATATTTTCTTGAACTGCCGGCAGATCGGTATAATTCTGATCAAAATTCGACAATTGCTCACATGTAACGGATACAAGTTTTTTGCATTGAAAAGAGACAGCAGGCTGATCATTTGTCCTCGTGGTACTAACCAGTCGGCAAGTAGTTGACAACTAGTTGCTTCGGCTGCTAGGTACTCGTAAATGGTTCTGCAAATGCGCATTTGTATTCGACATTACGAACGTGTTTGTAATTTGCGCGGTCTGTCTGGGTAACATTGCGGTTCAGCAAATACATTTAGTTGCTGCTTTTCTGCAGCACAAGAGGCACACTTGTAGGCGGTCCTGGGCTTCTATTTATGACAAGGCCGCAAAGCTCTACGCGCTCATGAGTATGTTGGCGGGTGGAGGAGGTCGGATTCGTGCTGTGTAGGCAACTTCATAAACCATTAAGCAGCGACCAAAAAACAAGCAACGTTTAATTAAGAAATATCACCGCATTAAGCTCCTATTCACACATACATCGGCATTCACGCACACAGTCAACGCTTACACTCTCATGTGGGCACACAGTTGGACACGTATTTATGAAGATGCATATACTTATATATCCACTAACAAATATTTATACTAACGCGTGCTCGAGAGGCTTAAGCTCATGTGATAATATTTAGAAAATATGAGTATTCACATGCTAACTTGTGTAAGCACTCGCGCTACCACGAGGGTGTGCCTGTGTGTGTTTGCCGTCATATGAGTGGCGGTTTGCTTGGAGTATGTAGATGCGAAGGTATCCTTTTTAATCAGCGCGAACACGCCGGTGCGCGCAGGCACTTGAGCGGTCGTCGCACTCTCGTCGCGGTTGCAAGAGCACTGTGTATGTGCCTGTGTTTGTGTGTGGGTGGCAGAGTGGCAAGTATGAGTGTTACATTGCTGCTGGTGTCGTTGTGTTTTCGTGCTTTCTTCTTGCTACAAAAGGACGCTTTAAAATTATTCGCTGCCTGACAATCGCGCGTTTTTTCTTCCACCACTCGTGGAGGTATATAATTTTGCATTTACAGCGAGGGACTTGTAAGCCACAATTTCGAAACTGGTGGCGTTATTAGAGTTTCACGGGATGATGGAAGTTTCCGACCAACGTAAAATGGCGGACGCCTCACGAGAAGTAATGGAAAATTTCAAGCGTATATTTGAGATATACAGTTCTTCTTACGGCTAATTAGTTCTTTGAAGGCACCTCAAAACTTGTATGATTTTTTTGTTACGCAGCCCTCCTCAAACAAGAGAGGCTCAGACAGGTATCTCGTACGGAACTGAGTATTAATTTGACTCAGGAACATGTAGCAGCAAGACGCTGCTTCTCAATTGCATTCGTTTCATAAAAATTTTTCAAATCTTTCACTACTTTTAGATTTACAGTGTTTCAGCTATGACCAGGCACATTTGCAAGCCTTATCTCAAAGCAGCTTGAACCTCGTTGGGAAGCTAAGCGTTCTCCTCTTATTCTATCCTATTCTTGGATGGATGCAATGACGAAAGAAACGAGAGGATGTGTTTCAACAGCTGATAGAGCTGGAGGTTTCTTGAGACTAAGGCAGAAAATCTTCAGTTTTGGTTTGCTGGGCATAAATCTTCTACCACACGCTCACACACACATGGTAGATACATACATATTGTGCGTTCACTGAGGTGTTGGCGTTGAAAAGATGTTTATAACAGTATCCATTAAAATGCATATGTATGCGTGTGTGCGTGATGAGTGTGTTGTGGCGGTTAGGTGTTTAGTCACAACTTAATGCCACATATTTATCCTCCTACACATTTCAAATTATGAATACATACACACATACTTACATACCACATATTACTACAAGGCTTTATGACATAATATACAGTCACCTTTTTCATATACATATGTACATATATTATTAGACAAAGCAATCTGTATTCACTTTCACACATATATATGCTTTGCAAATTCACTTTAGACTCTATGATATCGCTGTTTCTCTACATCCTCACTTAACCACCAAAGACATACACCTATGTAAATGTTTATGCGAGAGCACCAATGTAAATGGTTTCCATTTGGTAAACGCTGCTTGCAACTGAGCAGTTGGCACCTTGAAATTATTGTTGTGCGCAACACACTGACACAAAGATTTGTTGTTCCTTGAAATCGGTGCAACCACGCCTGCTTTTACTCGCAGCAAAGATTGTTTTCTTCAATGAAACGCACACACAAGCAGCTGCAGGTGTGTGAGAGGGTGATAATTAAATAGCGTACGTGTGTGTGTGTGCAGGTGCCGTATGTGTGCCACTATGTTATTACACGCCGTTGAATACTTAGACATTTTCTATAAATTAATGCATGCAAATGTATTTTCAGTGTTTTTGTATTAAATTTCTCATCGACGTGTGCTCATACTAAGTAGTTAAGAAATTATAGAAATATGTTTAGGTGTTGGTATGTTCATTTGAACTTCGTGTTTTGTGTTTTCAGCAATGCCACGGGTGAATGTCGTAAAATTCAACGTTTTCTTCTTTAGAACCGCAGTGATTTCAGTAAAGCGCCGTTATTTTCCTTTGTGTTGTTTTATAAATGGCTCACTTTGGCGGAAAATACTTTGAAATCTAGTTCAGTTTAGTAATAATTGAAATAACGAGCATGTAATTTGTTGTGGAGACAGTTAAGTTCAAATTTGACCCAGTAAATGCATGTGAGCTTGTTATATACATAGTATGTATGGTGACTGGGTAAGATACCTTCTTTTAGGCAATCCATAGCTTATATTTAGTAAATCTTAAAGTTCAGGCCACTGACTCCTAACTTCGGTAGTAAGTTTTAATAATTTCGACTAGTTGTTGGATCACTTATCTTTCCATGAGAAATGGCAAACCTTACTGAATGTCAAAAGAGCGGGCAAAAATATGGCATCGCTTGCTGTTCCTATCGGTCTACTTTTTTAGTGCTTTACTGAAAAACCACACATATTATATTGGAATTTATTTGATAAAAAGTTGTTGTGGCCTAGTGTTCACTTGGCAATATCTTTACGGAATGTATATGTATGTACAGCGCCGAGAATTTCCATATTCTTAGCACTTTCTATTTCTGTGGGCATATGTTCATCATATAATATTTGTATATATTCCTTTTATAATACAATAGGTTGACGAGATGTAATAAAGTCACCGAAGTGTCTCCAAAATATAATGGAAATTTTTGTAAAAAAAAAATTCATTCATTGCCGCCTTTAAATTAGTTCTGATTCGACATTATGGACTTATGCAGCGCTTTTCTAATCGACAATTTTTGTGATAGTCTCTAGCTTCTTCAGCGAAGGGCTTTTAATTCATCTATTCTTGTAGAACGACGGCCCTTTAAAGTTCTTGTGCTATGTGCTAATGTAGGTTTGTCGTCATTGGGTTAGAATCAGCTTAACATTTTTTACACTTCCAGTGAGACTTCTATCACTTCTCTTGGCTATTTCGTACATTTTTGCTGCTTACTTATTGAGAGGTTACATGGGTTTCCTCGTTTAAAAACAAAATTTTTTCATAAATTTTTTCAACTAAAGGCTGAAAAGAAATATTTTTTTTCGAATTTTTTATTGTTACAAACATACACTATTAACAAAGAAATTCTGAAAAAAATATATGAAACTCGGCCAATGCGACCCCATTTCCGGTAGCCTCTCGGAAAAAATGCGCCTGCGTTGGCAAAACTCCTTACAGAATTATCTAAAGTAAAAAATACGTTTTTTAGTTAAAACCTTAACTTAGAACTTGGACGAAGGAAAAAAACTGAAAATTGGCTTTTGGAAAATAAATAATTACAAAATAATGAAATTTTGGTGAAAATTTCGCGACATTTTTTTTTCAAATAGTTGTAATCGAAAAAAATTCTTCGTCCAAGTCTTTAAAAATTTTATCTCAAAGACCTGTGTACAATTTCATGAAGATTGGTTGAGTTGTTCTGGAGAAATCTTGCCAACCGACTCCAAAAACATAGTTTCGAGAAAACCGCGTTCAAAGGCGGCGCACTTAGCCTAGCTAACCTCGTGGGCACAATTACTCGGATCAAAGTGAAAATTTAGGACAATATTCTAGAGGTATTGTAGAATTTAATAAAGTAATAAAAAATCGACCGTAAACCCTTAATTTAAAGAAACTTTCAGCATCGTAAAACATTTCCTGTCTTGGCTCTTACAATTCCCAATTATTTGATCACTTTCGGTATTATAATAATTACGTTGAACGCAAGAGTAAACGACATCGGTTAATTCAAGAAGATTTCCCTAAATATGCGCCGTTTACTCAGGCAAGCTGTGACATAAAAAGTGAAGTTCATTGAAACCTTGGTAGTAATCGCTCAAACTATCATCTATGTGTGTAAATACGTTCTCACTCAAATAATGTGGCAAATGTGGCAAATAAACAAAACTGTTGATTCTGGTGCAAAGTAAATCCACAAATTATCCATGAACAACTATTACATTCACCTAAATTGACAATTTGTGGAATCATCGGTCCGTACTTCTTTCGAAATGAAGCTACTGACAGCGTTATTGTCAATGAAAAGCGGTATAGATCGATAAGTTTACGTGGACAGTGATCACATCAACTAAGTAGCGCCCAGCAAGCTCCTTGAATTGTTCAGAGTGCTGGACTTTTGTGACCATGTGTGATATAAGAGAGGGCACAACGGACCATCGGAGTGCAAAGCCTCAATTTTCTATCTATCTGCTTATAGATCGATTATAATCAACTTTTTATGCCCGCAGGGGAGAAGTTGATCTTGACAACATCTGATTGCAACAAGACGAGGCTATCTGTGGCACAGCACGTAAAAAAACCCAATTATTGGGAAAAAAGGTTCGGAAATTGGAATATTTCAAGAAATTGTGACATTGAATGGTCTCCAGGAAGTTGTGATTTAACATCGTTAGAGTACTTCTTATAGAAAGCTCAGTATTTAATATGCTATTCACGGCATACGACTTGATTTAGTAGAAAAATTACTCTAAAATTTGATTTATCGAACTCACTCCTGATGATGTTATATACAAAACTTAATTGTATCGATTGTACTTCACATTAAATAGAAATCATTTTAATTTCTTTAACAATTAGTGTATGTATTTTTCAAAAGAAATCACATCACTCTTATTGGAAAATCCTTTATAACAGTTCTATGTTATAAATTCGTAGATTATTCTCCTAACTGTTACTTTACATACGAAGTTGTGTCAGTCTCACAAGCTAGTATTTGGGACATTTCGTAAAAATTCAAAGGCGTCATAGATGTATTTACATTGTATTTGAATTGATCGTATTGATGTTAAATGATTTGGAATTTATTTGTGATTACACTGGTAAAAGCAATAAAATTTTCAAGAAGACAGAGGCAAAACGCATAGTCTACAACGCTAGCCAAAGGGTCACAAATAAACATGCTACGAACATTCGCATGAATTTATATATGTATGTGTAATATTTATGGTGTGTATGTACACACATATATGGGCTTGTATTTCGGCCTATCATTTACCGCATCAGAAAGGTTCGGCTTTGTTTATATTATCCGAGGAAAGCATTTGATGGCAATGAAAGCGAGAAATGGCTTGACAAAAATTGACGCAGAAGAAAATAGAAAGAATTCAAATGCGGTAAGCATCTGAGGTACGGGTATAATATGTATGTATGAAGTGAAGTTATCGTAATGAGTTTGTTTTCTTCAATAAACCCTGGGCACTTCAATGCAACCAAGACAAATTGGATGGGTCGCACGAGAATGACACGATAGGGAATCATAAACATTTCTAAGAAGTAAATATTTTATTCATTATTCATTGGTGATACCCAGTGGTAGTCATTGTGTGCCGTGTAGGGTATTGAGTGATTAATAAGAAATCACATTTGGAAGATTATTCAAAATTAGATAAACATAATAATCTATATAACGCGCAAGATGCGATGAATCGAAAACATGCGATAAGTCAGTAGTGTCCAACCAGGAATGAAAAAGTTATTGTATAGTTCGAATGAGCTTTACAAAGTCAACGCCTTTCTTATTCCTATTGACCACAGACAATTCAATACAGATTTGTGGACTGATTTCTCGGCTGCTCTCCCTATTGGTTTTAGTTGCATTTGAGCATTTTTATGGCTCTTGCCCTGTCATCTTTTATTTGCAACAGCAATATAAAACGACTTAATATGGCTTCATGAAAAAAAAGCGAAAAAGGAATACAAAAATTGAAAAAAAATTCTTAAGAAAATTATTCAAGGTAACAGAAGTTATAATCAAAAAATTAAAAAAAATTGAAGATTACTTCTAAAAACATTTCAGTTCACAGTTAGTTTATTTTAGGGTCTTCAAATTTACTACTTTTCCATCATTATTCCATAATACTTTCAACTGAATAATATTTTAAATAGCGGTTGTTTGAATTCTCTGGTTTCGCGCATTTTATTACAGAAATTTATTATATTTTTCATAAAATGCTCCACTGTTTTCTGCGCTAAATATTCAATCAAATAATTTTGCCTATTAAAATGAGAAGTCCTTTGTGTGAATGCAAAACTTCGGTTATTAAAAAGAAGAGGGGTTGTCGCAAAAAATTCAAAAGATTGCTTGGCATTCTACAAAAACGAAGTGAAACAAGTAAGGAAGCGCAAAGTGCAGATATGTCCGAATATTTTACACTCTTGAATACAACTTGTAAGGATTAAAGCCAGTGAAGTACCTTCAGGTACATAGTTCTGGTTTGTTAGTTAAATAGGATTTAGGGCGAGTTTTCAGCCGATTTTGTACATTCTAAGCACAAATATGTACCGTTATGCACGCTCTCTCAATTTTATTAATTCAACCGTTAGATGAACAAAACTATTATGCTCTGTAGAAACCTTTTGCAAAGGTATAAAAAGGAGCGGAAATACTAAAAAATATTCTAACATAAAAATTTATACACACACACACACTTACACACATGTAAAAATGTATGCGAGCGTAAGTAGTTTGGGCAGCCAAAAGAAAATGCGAAAGTGAATATAAAGCTGAAGATATACTCGAACTTTGTCGAGTGCCACTGGCGACGACGGCCAGCGTGATGTTGCCGCAATTGCTGTTGGCACTTTTTTCGGCTTTCCCAAGCACAAACATCGATTCAGATGCCTTACTGCTTTACTCCAGCGCCGCTTATCGTCCTGTGCTGCCGCCGTTGCTGGGAGATTTTTTCCCGATTTTGCCCTTCCTCTTTGCTGATAGCATCTCCGTATCTGTTTACTTTTTGTTCAAGTGTCTGTGCTTTTGTAATGGCTTTGTTGTTGTTGTTGTCGCCTGCTGATGTGGTTGATGATAAAAATATTCAATTTAATATTTGTTAGGAAAATGTGATGATACTTTAGCCTTAATGTGTTCGGTCCATCGTGTAATGATGAAGGGGTCGTGCGAGGCACGTAAAATGAGTTACAAAAGAAGGTGGCGCAGGAGGGGAGAGCGGGGGAATAGTGGGTATGCTCAAACACGAATAATAGAAGTGCTTGTGCGTGTCGATTGAGTGCTCATTCCCAACGCCAGCTCGGGTATTTGTATAGTAAGTGTCTAAGCGCTTGCTGAGTTGTGGTTCTTGCTGTTATTGTAAGTTTGGTCGTCGAGTTGCTTCCAAAATCGCAAGCAAATCGTTTGGTGTTGGTTTGAATGCGTTTGTGGCTGTCGATTGCCTACTTTGGCTTCGTCCTAGCAGATATTGAATTCAAATGGTCCATATACAAGCGCAGGCCTGCATGTGTGTGTGCCTTGCCCTTTACTGTAATAGCTATATCGTAAAACTGGGCACCCTTGTAACTACTTAAATATAATCAGATGCTTTCCTTAAGACATCAGTGTTTGCCATGATTTTTCTCAAAATTTCGCAACATAGGCGAATTAGTTTAAATCCTTTTCTGCAACGAAGCGCGTATTTGCACATAACAGCCGCTTAAAGGCTGATTTTGCCGGAAAATATTGACTTTGGCTGCAACAGTTTATTTATATTAAGAACTTACAAAGGCACAAGTTTCCTATGCCTCACTTCATTTGACTCTCAGTAGTACTTGTATGGTCCACATGAAGGTTACTTGTTAACAGTTATTTGCCTTGCGTTCATATATGCAACTAAGTATCTAGTAATCTCGTTATGCCCATCATGTTGACAATTTTATTTCGGTCGTCAGCACTTTTATATTTTTGATATTGAAAAATCATACAAGGCAGTGAGCCAGTTGTCGTTTTTTAGTAACATTGGCGAATCCTCGGAAAAATACTATTTGCAACAGAGTTGCAAAGGCTTAAAACCAAATTTTAAGTAATACTAATATAAGCTATTGGGTTCTTGTTGTCCCCGTCATTTTAACTTGGAGGCGCATTTTGTGCTTTGGCTGAAATGAATGAGCTTGGATTAAAGTTTGGCTCGCCATGTGCAAGAGCAGCTGCCTCTTAGGGCATTATTACATTATTAACATACGGATTTACTTATAATTACTTAATCAAGGCCACAGAAAGGCAACAAAAACAAAGATAAAATAAAATGAGCCTTCATAAATATTTTTGCGTTATCACCATGGCGAATTAGGCGACCACGAAAGTGCTACCATAAACCACTATTGTTTGTCTGTACGCCTGCGTGGACACATTAATGGGCATACAGAAGCCAATACTTTTCCCTAGACATGTGGCGCACAGCATAAATAATTACCAACACATGCACAAAAAGCATGGCGAAATTAATGACAAAAGCAGTGAAATTGCCAAATTCGAGATGCCTGCAATGCTGATACACTCTAATTGATGGCAAAGAAAATGGCACGAAGAAAATTAAGGCGAAGCGAAAGCAGCCTAGCAGCCTAATGCTGCCATTGCCACATAGAAGAATTCGAGACGCAATGTAGCTGCAATAAATATACGACTACTTTGGTAATTTAATCCTTGCAGCAGTTCGTTGGAGGCTTTTGTGAATGTGTGAGTGCGGCCTCGTGTGTCAAAGCATATTCATTTCGCACTGCTTCTTCGGCTGTGACTTTGGCACTAACCAACACTGGTAAAGATATCGTTCCATTCTGAGGCATATATTGGATAGTCGAAAAAGTCTTTTCGTGTTTGATGAAATTGGAAAGGAATCATGCACCTTGACCTACTCCAGCCTGGTCGAAAGATTTATTCTACATTTTACTGTCAACAACTGATGAGATTGAAGCAAGCAATCGAAAAAATAGCCCGAATTGATCAACGGAAATGGCTTCGTCTTCCATCAGGACAGCGATAGATCACACACATTTTAGAGGATTCGGCAAAAACTGGAGGAGATTGGCTGGAAAGTTTTGATGCATTCACCATATAGTCCTAACGTTGCACTATCGGACAACCATTTGTTTCGGTCAATGCAGAAATTCCTTAATGGAGTAAAGTTGGCTTCAAGAGAAGCCTGTGAAAATTACTTGTCGCAGTTTTTCGCCAAGAAACCAGTGATGGAATAAAAATGTCCAGCGGAAAAATTGCAAAAATGGTCTACCAACATGGTACATATTGAAGTTTGATTAGGAATACGAAAAGTCACATAATAGACCAGAATGCCTACGGAAAAATATTTCTTATTAAATTTCTGCAACGCTGCTGGATCCTATTTAAGCGTATTCGAGTTCACCTTTGGTATATGTGAGGTAAAAATTTAATCTGTTGGTAAAACTATGCGGAATAAACTTAATATTTTCTTAGGTTGGCTCCGACTGAAATTACATCTGTATATTTCATGTTCAATTGTAGCATGTCAGCAGCACTCCTTTTTGAATGCATCTCAAACTTACCAGTCTCCCATTGAGACCAATTGGTCCAATTTCTCTCTCTATCTCTCTGTGTTTCTACGATAATTAAGAATCGGAACTGGCAACTGCAGGTTGACGTGAGTTGTGCAAGCAGGCAAGAGGAGCGGGCTCTGTCAGAAATGGCCGAACAAACACAAAGGCACTGGCGCCGCAATATTAATGCCGAAAATTATGGCAGGCATTTGCCACGTCGAGATATAAAATGTATTTTCTAACAAAAGAATGCCTGGCGATAATTACTGAATGACTGGCAGAAATATTCCTCACTTGGCGCACGTGTACACAACTACATATACATATGTATGTAATATATATAAATATGAATTGAAAGAAATTCGACCATTCACTGCTTTTGTGAAGGGATTTAAGGCCAACGAAAATGCCAGTAATGGCTTTTAGTATGCTTCACTCCTCACAAGTGTGTTACAACACACATGCTTTGCCATATACTTGTATATATAAGTACATACATATATGCTTTATATAAAAAATATTTTTCGCTTATTTTTGTATTAATAAACATTCATCAAGAAATTATTAAATTTCAACTGTGTAACTGTATTCTTATAACCTTCTATATCAATTCAAACTCTGTGACAAATGTGATGCGCGTGAGAAATATCCATGAATAATATGAAATTCTTTTTCACCTTTGCGCTGAAGAGTTCAGTATATGAGCATATGACTTTTGCTTTGTGAAGAAAGTGGGTGGAGGTCGCAGCAAGCATTTGGTCTGAGCTTTTTATTTCGTCATTTTGCTGTCGTCGTTGAATAACTGTGTAGATACCGTAACACAGACGAGCGCATGGAGTCGTTGGCCATAATTTTTTTCGTTATACGGAGTAAACTTAAATGAATGTAACTGTTAATACGAAAGATGAGGAACGTGTCTGACTGCAGACAATTTTTATCTAATCAGTAGACTCAGTTGCCATAGCAACACCATCGCATGTCTGCGTCGTGAATAATTTTCGTTGGTTTTTAAACCATTTTAAGTTTATATTTTCGAAGTTTTTCATTCAGCGTTTCTGCCTTTATTTACACTCAACTCGTTTATGGCGGCATAATTTTCGGCCTCGCTTCACACATGCGAAAGTGTTTGTCGTGAAATCACTCGGGCTGTTTATTTGCTAAAGTGCTTGCTTGCTGTTTTGCTTACTTGGCTTCGAATGTGCTTCTTTGTTGAAAGTAAGTGAGTATTAGGACGACGGGGCGTATACGTGATGCGTCATAAATTTCATACCTTACAATCTGTGATGTGATTAAATTAGAGTCAGCTAATTTCGTGAGGTTTTTTGCTTGCTTTATTTACACAAAATTTGTATATTTCAATTTATTTTTACAAATGTGGAGCTTTGAAAGAATTGTGGGCGCCTAAATGTATGTTATTATATTGAAATTATTCTTGAACTCTGAATACGTAGCTGGAGGTGTAAGTTCTAGGAAATTATTTATTAAGCTGCATTTGTCATACTTCTACAATACTTTTTGTGTGTATTTTTTTTTCTTTTTTTAATGGGAGTTTGAAAGTGTGAGCTTTTAGGCGGTGTTACTGTGCTTACGTTTCTGGCAGAGAAAAAAGGTTAGACGACCTGACAACTGTTGTTCAAATATAAATTGCAATTAATTTTGTGGAAAATAAATATGTTTCATATACAAAAAGGAAATATTTGAAATATTCATGACCTTTGACCGGATTTATTCCAATCTTAAAAACAATTAAAACTTTCAGTTGTTAGAGTTTCCCATAACACAAAGTACATTTTCTTAAAAAATAGTCATTAATTGATTTTCAAAATTTAAACCACAAAGTCTTCTAATAAGCCTCGAAAATATCGTCCACAGCTCTACATGAGGAACGTCGCTGCTGGTTATTGCTCACTTAACCACTTTTGCTTACACTTGCGTTTGCTATTTCGACAGTGATTCGCCGCCGAAATTGTCCGGATTTGCCAAGCTTCTTCCACAGATTTCCGCGTTTTCGCTTCCGATGTCTGCCACCTTTTAACGCTATTTGAAGGATCTCTTTTCCTTTTGCTCTCGCACTGTTATTTGTTGTTGTTGTTTGTCTTCGTATGAGCGCTTCGCTTGTCAGCGTGTTTGTTTGCTTAAGCGTGCTGAAGTTCGGATGATTGCATATGTTTAGCTACGAAAATAATCAATTTGCGTCAGAAGTGTCAACGCTGCCATTTACCATTTGCCGTGCACCGAACTCCGCGTTCGGCAAGCGCAGACACAGCTGACAGACAGTTGGTACACACACCCTCACACACACGCATTCGGCTGTATTACTTGGTGAGCTTGTTTATTTGTGTAAGATAAATAGGAGTATTCGGTGCGATTGCCAGATTTGTCACTGCTCGCAAACGCTCCGACACTTTGCATTGCCGTTACGCGTGCATTTGTAGTGGCGCTTGCCGCCCTTTTACGTCTCACTTTATGGCGGCGTTGCACTCTCCGCTATTGCGTTTAAAACGCGACTTTATCGCAAGCATTTTTACACAAGTGCGTTGAAAACTAAATGCGCTTGCTCAGTTGCATTCGCCTGTCAACGAATTTTGTTTATGTTTAAAATGTCTGGAGCGAGCATTCGACGGAAATGTCTGGAATTCAATTTGTCAGTGACAAGTGCAACTGCAAATAAATCGCGAAGAATTTCGTGAAGACACTTATTACAACATATCACTCCTTCAAGCAGCTCATTGTGAACACCAAAGTTCCATATATAAACAGACATACATAGTTATGTGTCGGCAATGCTTTTTTCGTAAGGTGTTTTTGTATTTATTTAAGACTAACGGTTGTATTTACATAAGTAACTGTAAAATGCCTCAATGATGGACGAGAAGTTTTTGAACTCAGTCTTGTGTAGAAAAACGATGTACTTATTAACGGGTTTCTTCTAAAAATGTGTGCATTAATAGAGCTTTATGCTTAAATATCAATCACCTTAAAATAATAATAATTCTTACACCAAGAAAAATTTAACATTTTATGGTTTCAGGGTTTATCACGCATTTCTAAAGTCCACAATTTTGTTTTGTCCATTAAAGAAGAAAGCAATTAAACGTGCGAGCAGTCATTTCACAAAGCCAAACACCCTTCAATTTATTTTTGCATAAAATATGAACGCGTTGGGGTGCTGAAATAGCAAAATGGGAGGGAACCTGCGGCCCAGGTCCTGTACTCATTATTTGCACACAATACAGCGTGCCAATGTGTATGCATTTAAGCGAATGGCGAACCGTTGTTTTTGAGCAGGCAACGGCGGGAGAATTAATAACTCTTGATTGATGAGTACTGACAACCTTTTTGCACTTGACTGAATTTACATCAATAATAAAATATGAATATATGAAAAATGGCACACTGCGAAAAAGTTAGACGGAGAAAAGCGTGAATAAATCAAGTAAAAGTGTTGACTGTTCGTTGTAGGGTGCAGTCCCTCGAAGTTATTCGCAGTGTGAAATTTGCTATTCTTGCCACGTAAACTTTATAGGTTTTAATACATATTTAAATATAATATAAAAAGAATGCCTTTTACATGTATGTATATCTCAAGATTTGGCAAACCCAGTGTTGCAATCTGGGGACTCACAACTTTATCGTAAAGTCTGAGATTTTTGTTGTTAAACTTGCTCAGAATGTTTTGACATACGAGTAATATTTGTGTTCTTTAGAGTTACTTAAAATATTCAGCTCAGTCCAAAAATGGAGTTTAATCTAGGGAAACCCGAAATGTATTACCCTTTATAAACGAGAATGCAAACAGTCGGCTTTCAATCAAAAGGAAGTAGTACGGGAAGTAGCCAGCGGAGGCAGTATGAAATGTTATCAGCTATGAAAAGCAAACGACAGGAAATCGAAGATAGCACGTCATAATAATATTTAAAAAGCATATGCAAAAAAAAATATTTTCATTTACATACTATTTCTTAATCACTGATTGATTTACACGATTCTCTCTCATTTTCAGCTGGTATACCCACAACGGTCCCGGCCCACTGCCTGTGCTTAGCGGGCCGCGCGTTCGGCTGCTCGGTCCCATACTCGCCATTGAGGCGGTGACAAGCGAGGACTCGGGTGTCTATAAGTGCACCGCCAGCAATGTGGGCGGCGAGGCGAGCGCCGAATTGCGGCTAACTGTTGCCACGCCCATTCAAGTGGAGATCTCACCGAATATACTGAGCGTACATATGGGTGGCAACGCGGAGTTTCGCTGTATTGTGACCAGCAACGGCAGTCCGGTCGGTATGCAAAATATACTTTGGTACAAAGACGGCCGACAGCTGCCCTCATCGGGCCGCATTGAGGACACACTAATGGTGACGCGTGTGAGCCGTGAAAATCGCGGCATGTACCAGTGTGTGGTGCGACGACCCGAAGGGGACACTTTCCAGGCGACGGCGGAGTTGCAACTAGGAGGTGAGAATACGTCAAAATATATTATTATTATTTTAAATGAAATGTAAAGTACTTATATTCATTCGTAGTCGAGGAAACGGTTTTGATGAATTTTTATCAATTTCGATTTCTTCCCCGATCATATTCATCAATAGTTTTTTGTGAATATCTACACTGTGCTCCGCTCTTTCGCTGAGAGACATACATACGTGCATATTCGTGTATTCACTAACACATACGTGGGCATGTGCATGTGTGGGCTTGTAAAATTTTAATGTTATTCTCCATAATAATTGCTTTAAAATCGTCTGATTTGTGGTGAACATCATTCATGGGCGATGGAAAATAATGGATTTGCGCTTAATTTCCGGTTTGCTGTAGTTATTTTGTGCTCCGCTGCTTTCTCACACCAACCCATACAGGCACAACTAAACGGAAATTACTCCATTTTGCATAGAGTAATGACCATGGAAATTATTCTCATTTCCGATTACCCAAAAACCTCAGACGGACTCTCCACATACGTTAGTGTATGAGAAATATACACAACAATAAACTCCTGCTAATGGAGAGAAAACTACACGTCAACAGACGTACAAAGACACATATTGAATGATATTTGAATATTGTTGGTTTAATTAAATACATGGTAAACAAATTTGAGATATTTTTGAATTTAGTGCTTGGTTTGGTAAAAAATTTCAATCACCAGAAGTTTCAAATAATTCTCAGAAATAATCATTTTGTCAATTAGCAACAATTTGCGGTTAGAGATACTTTGCAATGCTCGAATAAAGGCAAATTGAATAATTAATTTAAGAAAGAATTTATTTTTTTCGTGTTAAGAAAAAACTGAAACACATTTACTACATTTACTGTGAGCAATTTCGTATTTCAAGCTTGTTGGCATAGCTGCTTTTAATGCTCTTTGTAAGCGTAGAGCAGTTCGAAATTCAGGCAGTCGCTAGCAGAATTCAAAAGCTTTATATTTCCCTTAAAAACCGGCCGAACACCCTTTGGAACTATTTAATAACAATTTGTTGGCAATTCTGTCAATATGCTTATCTCTTCAATTTTTGACCGTGATTTGACCTCCCCAAAGGTGATATACAACAAATGAAAGAATCACTAACGGTGATTTGCAATAAATATCTGCATAAAATATAAAGGAAAGATCCTTTTCGAGGTTCCCTACTTCTTTCGAGTTTGTCGGTGCCCAAAAATATGAATATCTGTAGTACTAAATAGAAAAAATTATCAAGCTAGCTGGTTGCCTCCGGATCTGAAAGCAACCAATAAGATCGATCATGTCTGTGATAGACGGAAGACAGATTTTCAGTGTTTTAGACGTGCTTACGCCTCCGAGGTCCTAACATCGAACGCACGTCATCAAACACAAAGAAGGGTCGACAGCGAGAAACTACGATCACAACAGATACACAACAGACCATCAATCGGTATAAGGGAACTGTGGGGGGGTGGCATTTCAAGCTTCTTACATGCAAACCGAAAACCATTGGTTTTCGGAAAATGTAAATAACAGCTGGTACGACGAGGAGTGCCGTGTCGTAGCGTAGCTGCGATAAAACTGGCTGCCTTACCTCGCAACGTTACGATCGATCAAAATACGTTGCGGGATGGGATAGATACCGAGAGTTGGAGTTTGTAGACAGAAAAAGAAAAGAAGCCGAAATCTGCGTGAGTATGAAGAGCTTGACAAGCTGGCCGACGGGGGTAAGGTTCGAAAGTTCTACGAAAAGATGCGGCGACTAACAGATGGTTTCAGGACCGGATAATACTTCCGCTTGTAGAACCCCCCGAGGTGATCTAGTGTTTGATGCTCAGAGCGCACTGGAATTATAGAGGGAACACTTCTCCATAACATCAGGAAATGGCGAACTCGATTCCCCAATCGATGTTGATGGAGCAGAGTTCTATTGCCTAACCTTGAAGAAATTCGAAATAGCAATTTCCATCTGAAGAACAACAAAAAGCAGCTATTCAAATACGGCTGCGAAGAAGGAGTATGCATCAGCTTCTTTGTAGAATATTGTCATTTGGAATTTAAGTGTGGTCTGCCCAATCAACAAAAAGGGAAGCTCCACAATCTGCACCAACAACAGTGGGATAAGCCTCCTCAACCATCGCATATAAAGTGATGAAATGCCAAACAATACTGAACAAAAATAACATGAGAGCTTGGCGCGTCTCAGGGGTGATTCTGTCAAAACAGGTTATGAAGAAAGTACCTCAACTTGGAGATACTCCTTATATATTCATTCAGTGGTTTGGTTTAATCAGGAATATAGGGATAATTTCACAATCACATATAGTCGCACAGATAATATGAAATAAACCTTTGATTAGATATACATTTTAAAAATATTCAAAGAGCAAGCATTCCATGTTTGTATAAGTACATATAAATGTGTGATAAATTACGGGAAGTAAAAAATTCAAAAAAACAATTTCTGTAAGATTTTAATACACAAAATAAAAAAAGAATATGAATGCAGTTGATTTGATAAAATCAACTTTTCACAGGATCAACAAAATTTTGTTACCATTGATAACTCGATTTCGACGTTTTTTTTTGCCAATCAATTTCGAAAATGTATGCGTCTTCATGTTTGTGCTCGTGTTTAAATTTATTGGTTATTTACGATTCGGTTTATTTCCTTTAATTTTGTGCCTTCTGAGTAAATATACCGCATACTCACACGTTCGTTTATATATTTATATATAAATACATATAAATTTGTATGTATGTGTTTGCGGACAAATAAAGCAGAGTTGAAAAGGAATAAGTTCGTTTGTGTGCTCCATTTTATGCAATTTGCCTGCGCCGCATTTTCCACTGCTGCTCTGTCATTTGCATTCACCGCATTCATTCATTTGCACTCAGTCATTCGTGCAGCCAGCCGCTCGACCCCTCGCTTGCGCCGCCCAATGCACTGACATGGCTGTCTGTCCTTTTTCTATATGTTTGCAGAATTTTTCTATAAAACTATTTTTGATGCTTGCCTATTTTTGCGCTTTTTTTGTTGTAGATGCGCCGCCAGTGCTGCTTTATAGCTTCATCGAACAAACGCTGCAGCCGGGACCGGCTGTGAGCTTGAAGTGCTCGGCAGCCGGAAATCCAACACCGCAAATTTCATGGACACTGGACGGATTTCCACTCCCATCAAACGGAAGGTAATTGAACTTGCTCAGAGATATTTAATATGTGTGTGAGTGAGCATGTGCGCTTTTTATAAAAATCGGTTAGCAATATATCATGTAGGGAGCGTAGGATATTTGTATGTGTGAATATTTTAAGACAGTGTTATGCCTACATATAGTTAAGCATATAAGGTAGGTATGTACAAAGATGCGCATGTGAGTTTAGAAATCAAAAGAAATGCAATAGGATTATTAGGAGCCCGCCTGAACTTGAGTATGTGTATGTGGTTTCCATTGTTCACAGCACCCTCAGCATGTCAGCTTGCAAGAGGCGATGTTTGGATATTGTTTTGCTATCCAAACCTTGTGCCTCCGCGTAGTTAGATAAGTAAATGAGGATTGCACCGCTACCGAAGTTCTATTGTGCCCTTCTCCGCTTAGTTAGCCACTTCGAATAAATTATTTACAAAAAGAAAACAACAACTCTGATTAAAGATAAGTTTTGCATGACCTTCCTGACTTTTTTAACAATTTTTTATAAATTTAGTGCCCTTATTACTCTCCAAAAATGCTACTCATTAAAAAACCACAAGGCTTTCAAATTCCTAGGCTTTATGAAATGAAAGCTCTGAAAATCACTCACGTTTGAGACTTTTGATACTTTTTAAGCAAAAAATATTTACAAATCACCTTTTGTCTTAAGTGAAATGTGCCAATTATTGTCACAAAGTATAAATATAGAATAGTTTGAAAATTTACGAAGCTTTCATACGTAAATTATGCTTTCATTTTTTGTCACAAGACTAATTATAACGAAAATATTTTAAATGTGCTTTACTTGTAAGAAAAAATCTTTTGGAGCTTTTGCTGTTACTGGAGCTTCTTCAGAAGCTTTCACCTTTCACTTTGATGATTATGTCAAATATTATTCATTTATAAAAAAATATTTCCAAACCATGCAATTTTAAGGTTTCACTAAAATAATTTTTTGTTGGAAGCTTTTTGTGATACTGAAACTTTCTCAGAAGCTTTCATCTTTCCTTTGATTGATGTTATATATTATTCATTTATAACAAATATATCCAAGTCATTCTATTTAAAGACTTCACTCACACGTACAAGATCAAGAGATTTATTGATCTTTCATATGTATACTAAGCTATTTAGTAATAATATTTTACGCATGCTTGTCATTTTGCTTCGAAAGCAAATTACTTTTTAGAAGCTTCCGCCTTATTCATCAAAGATCCATAAGAAATATAAGAAAAAAATTTTGAAGACCTAAAATTTTAAGCTTTCACTGTTTTATTGCCAAACTCTGATTTAAATGCTTGTTTGGAACTTTAACTATTCTACGTAGAGCTTTAATCGATGGCATGGATGGATTTAGTAATTTTTATGCTAATTTAAAAAAAGTCTTTGGCAACGTTCCGCACACTCAACTCTATATTTTTAATACAAGTTTGAATCTACAACTAAATTTTTTGCAAAGAAAATTATCAGAATAGCATAGAAAATCGGTGTCGTTAGGTTATGATCACAAAACCTCCACAGAAATCCGAAAAGAGCATATTAAGGAGAGAATAGCTGTAGTGTTTTCTAAGGTAGAACAAATTTATTTCCCAAATTTCATTTGGGAACGAGAGTCATTAGTAATAAGTCTTTATATTTTTATGTATATCTCTTCATCTTCACTTTCAACTGGATTCAACTTACAGTTTGCCTCTTTGGGTTCAAATCTTGTCATTAGTGATGATTTGCTTGTGTTCTTCGCTTGATAACATTTTAGTTCAGTTGATTCCAGTTTGTTTCCTGAGTGATTCCCTTTATTAGTCCATGACGAGTCGATGTTACTCTTGATACGATATTAAATAAAGGAATTTGGAAGTGGTTAAATGACTGAATTCATACGGCAGGCCTAAGGTCTATCTTTTAACAATAATCACATGCATTTAACATGTAGAGGTTGAATTTATTTTTTCATGCTGAAGATCTCACCCAAGCCGCCGTAGTGAAGTCTGTTTTAATTCTGATTTTTTCGCAATAATGAAGAGTTCACAGAAAATTTATTCTCTAATTCTAGCAGTACTCTACAGTTGACTCAAGCAATAAGCCTTAAAAGAATATTTTCTGGCATGAAATTTTTCCACTTAAATTACCTGCGCGAAACCGGCGGTGAGCTGGGAATTTAATACCGATAACTGCGCTTTTCGCTAACCGACCCTAACCCACATCGGTGCGCAAAATGCATATGTTTAATGTTGTACTTTAATCGCATGTGACTCAAACATACATATATCCACATGTAGCTACTCACATATGAGCCATACATGCCGGCGGTCTGTCTCTAAGTGCTCCCCCGGCATTCTTCGACATTGATATGGCAGACTCAGCAGACTATCTTCGCCAAAAACAAAAATAGACACAATACTTGTGCACATACTTGGGGCTACGTACAAATACCAACAGTTGTGCGTGTGTGTGTGCGACTTAAAGCCGTGCTGTTGCTATTCTGTCGCTGCCAGCGCGACTGTTGCCGCTGATTGTTGACTCGCCGCCGTACGCTTGCGCTCTTCCACCTCCACACCCACATCACCACTTCCACAAGTATTTACCGAATGTTGCATGTGTGTGCGTGCGAAACACTGTTGCTGTCAGAATTCATTGTCTGCAGCTGCAGTCGCAATGATTTGCAACGTGCAATGTCATTACATGCTGTGCACAGCCAGCGCAGCCGAACCCAAAGCAAATACAACAATGCGCTTATAGAAGTTGCAAAAAGGACACTCCAAAGCAAAAGCAGCAATGAAAGCAGAAAACAATAAACAAAAAACCAAATAAAAAACAAAAAAAAAAAAAATAAAAAAACAACAAAAATGCTGTAAATGCAAAAAAATACTTAATCATTAAAAAGTGTTGTGGAAAAGTTATAAGCGCTTTTTATACACAAACCTCGGAAAGCCATACAAACTTCATGGAAATTGTGTATACAGGCGATACATACGAGAATATTGTAGTTTCTACACATATACATTTACATGTATAATATACATTGTATATGTATACATATGTATATGTGTGGGCATCGGGCGCCTCGGTGTATGCCAGCCATATTGCGCCATTCAGCGACGCCGCAAAAACTTGTTTGAAAACAAACCTGGAAAGCAGGAAACACCAGCACATACACAGCCTGCCTGAAAATAGTAAACAACGGGGAAAGCAACAGCAGCAGCAGCAAAACAACAACAAAAGCGATAGTAATTTAACAAACCCGTCTGCCAATCGTACACAAATCCAGCAGCGTTAAATAACAAGCGCCAGTTGGGCCTGGCGAGGGGCGCAGCAGCACTTGCTCCGGCTACAACAAATATTGAGCGAAGTAAAAGCAAAGAATATGGCACCAGCTGCGCTACAAATGGCAATGTGGACGGCCGTGAAGGTGATGGTGGCCGCGTCAACAACGAAAAAACAACGAACGCCGGAGCAAAAGGAAAAAGCAAATAACAACAAAACATCGAAAAATGCAGGAGAAATAATTTTAATTAAAACTTATGCGCTGGCAACTGCGAAAATAAGCAAGAAGTGTGAGCAGCATGGTAATTAAAAAACCGTAAGTAGTTACAACGCCCCCGTCTCGCTGAATATGTATGTATGCATGGCAGCCCATTCACATTAGGGAAGCGCCTTTCGGTGCGCGGTGTTTGCGAAGGACTCTTGCACGGCATACTAAACGAGCAACGCGAAAACTGTTTCGGTTTTGGTTATTTATCATTCTGCGGAGACCGTTGTCGAAAGCTCTGCGAAGAATGAAGGCAAGTAGATACAGGGTTTGCCCGGAAAGTAATAGGACCAACTTTCTTCCGTGCGCGCACCGACTGAATTCGGTAGAGGGCGTTCCTAGCTAACGTACGAGCGGCTGGTCAGTTGTCTCCGCGCACCTGGAGAGTCAGGACAAACATTTTCGCGCGACATGTTTCTGTGAGTTGTGCAAGCCGAAAAAGCAGCGTTTGTTAGAGCAGAGGTACGCGATTAAATTCTGAGTGAAATTCGGTAAATCTGCGAGAGAGACGTTTGATACATATGATCAAGCAGACTTACCTACATAGATGTTGTTTTAGCAAAAAGTGGTATGTGTCGATGGCACCAGGCCTTTTTGAAGAGCAGGTCGCTGATGAAGACCGAAAGTATGAGCAAATCCACCATTATTTTGCTCTTCCTGGACAAACTGCTAACGCCAAGTTTTTTGTGGAAGTCCTCAAGATACTCAAACGAAGGGTCAATCAGGTCTGACAAGACATCGCAGCTGATTGGAAGTTGCACCACGACAACGCCCCGGATCACATCGCCTTTCTTATGAACAGCTACCTAACCAAGGGCGCCATACCAACGTTTCCGCAGTCGCCCTACAGCCCAAATGTGTCCGCCGGACTTTTTTGTTTCGTTCCCTGAAAAAGCCGATGAAAGACAGGCATTTTGAGACGACAGAAGGGGTCCAAGCAGCAGCATGAACCTCGGATCTCGAGGTTATTCCTGAGAATGCCTTCCGTGACTTCTTCAATGCTTGAAAATCACGCTGCCAGCGCTGTATCGGCGCGGAAGGAGCCTATTTTGAAAGTCTTTAAATAATTGTAACGATTGGTTCAATAAATTTTTTTTAAAATGGTTCAGTCTTATTACTTTCCGGACAAACCCTGTAATCGTAATTCTCGAATCAAAAAAATCCAATCTGCGATATATGTATATATGAAAATGCGGATGCCTTCCCCTTTCAAGCGGCATATTCTTCAATTCAAGATTAAAATTTTCCTTCATATCATTGGATTTGTCACCGGAGAACGTTTTATTGAATATTTTCATACAAACGGTTGCTCTGGACTTGAGTTAGTTGAAACCTAACGAATTGGATCCAATGTGATCTTGCTAATAATTATAATGACCTTCAAGATTAGTGCAGTTAAATTGAATTTATTTTGTTTTCGTTATAAATGTTTTCATACTTACTGAGTGGCTGTGTACTGTGAGTAACACCGATTTCAAAGATGCTCCGCTCTAATGTTCCTGTACTTGTGATATGTTCCTCTGATACAATACAATCTATGTATGCAAACATGAGCACACATACAATCACTAGTACATGGCAAGCATATTAGTTGTTGCCATTGCTGTGAACCGCTGTTGCCAGGAGCTGCCAGCTGCCAACCTTTTATGGCGTTGTACAGATTTTTTATACGCTTTCACGGTTTAGCTTCCCCCACGCCGCCGCGTACGAAAGTAATAATGCGAAGTTCCCGCAATACACAAAAGTGGCGCCTACCCTTTATGAGCATCACCTAAGCCATCAGTCTGTTTAATTATACTGCATGCGCGGCGGCTTTGTTGTAATTCCTTAAGTATAAAAATGTGTGAGCGCAAGTAATGCGCCAGTGGATTTAATAAAATATTTATGCGCCTCCAATCAATTTGCCAACAAGCATTTAGGTGCATTCGTGGTTGCCGAGTTCATTGCATTATCAATTGTCCGTGCTCGGCGAGGCCCACTAACGCTGCTATTTGCCTCGGAATTCAAAAGTATTAACCCGCCACACGGCTGCCATCCACTAAATCCTCTTTACCTTCGCTGCTTGGCAGCCAGTATGTTAATTATGTGCGCTAACTGCTCCGGCCCACGGCCGACTATTTCTATATTTGCCTTCCCGTGGCCTCTCGCCGTCAATAATAATGTTGCCCGGCATGCATTCATTCATGCGGCCTTTCATTTATTCATTCGGTTCTCTCGCACATAATGCGGACTTATAGGCGGTTGTGGCTGTGCGTGTCGGCGCTGAAAAGAGAAGAATAGGCTGCATAAATGAATAAGCAAATATGTGGGTGTCTTAGGTGAATGAGCGGTGAATGAAGCTGTAGCCGTCATGGTATGGTCAGAATAATTAAAATGAAACACACCCATACATACAAGTATATGACCTGGTAAATATGTATGCATAGAAGAAAACTGCCAACTATTCCGGTAAGTTGTGCTAATATTGTGCAAATGAAATAATTTCAGTTTGATATTTGCTTTGTCGACTAAGCCAGGCTTTCTCCTGATCGATGTGTTATCACCAGAATTGATTCTCATTGAGTCTCAACAATCGAGCAAGTTAATTATTAGAGTTCAAATATATCCAGTGTATAGTAAAAACCAATTGGCAGCATATGTCCCAAATATTCTTAGTTCAAAGACAACATAAAATAATGCTCTTTCTAAGAATAATCTTACGAAAGTATGAATCGTGGCGTCATGCATGGGGTACCGAAGCGAGAGACCTTCCGTGCATGCCGTCTCTTTCTTACTTTAAGAAACTTTCAATTTGTAGCTTTACTTTGCTAGGTGGTGCGGAAAGTTTTCTCCGTTATAGTCTTTTAATAATCAGTTAAGTATTAAGCAACTTGACTCCAGGAATTTCACTACTACTCGTTCAACTAGTTTACAACTTCTTACAGTTTTTGTTTTTCTATTTACATGCAATGAAATCGCAGGGAGTTTTTATTTATGCTGAAGGATTTTCACTTTGCAACTTATGCAATTACCCAGCCGTTAGCTCGAAACAACTTGCGAAAGCTGTCGAATGATAAGGATGAGACAGTTGCATAGCTTACAGCCACCGGCGAGTTGTGCTAGTTGCTTTTGTAGATGTATGCTGCATTAATATCTTTGCAAAAGCATTCATAAATTAATTTTTTACACTTTAGTGCACTGAATATATTTAAACAATAACTTTTAGAAATTATTTGAATAGAATACTATTGAGGTCATCATCTCTAACAAATAAAGCGTGCGTTTTGCGATTATTATATGGTCTGTAGTCTGATAGACTCATTATGTGGTCCTCGTTTCATCTTCCGTAGTTAAAATGAGAGAGACTCAACTTCGGGGACTATTTTTTAGTTTAGAGATTACCTAGTATAGTTGTGATGATACTGACCACAGCAAAACGGGTTTTTGTGGGCTGTCAATGGCAACTCATTAAACCATTTTTCGGCTGAAGACTAGCCAATCCCAAAGGTTTCCTAAGTTTCGCCAACCTCCGCAGATGCTCTCCTTTCTGCTGCGATTTCGGTGAGGGTTTTCAGTCGTAAATGCTTTGCCAATATCTTTTTTCAATATCCTGTGCAACAGCGACAAACATTTAAGAGAAGGGGATCACGCCAGTCTTATTCGTCCTTAAAAGGGGGGTCTCTCGACCGAGGCTGTTAATTCTATTGGGGCTTGGGATCGTTTCTACGCGCGGGTCCCAAATCCAGCGCACAATACTGGAGAGTAATGTTTCGCCTTCTCCCTTTAGCTCGCCTTCACAGGGATGTTCTTTTGCTACCCAGAGTATACTTAGTCTAAGACCGGAAGTCGTGACCTGCTTCAGCCATACGTATAAGAAGCGCTTCTGGCAACTCCGAAATGAATGGCAGTCAGAGAACGTTCCTCACTTGAACTTCTACAAATGACCCCAACCTCCTAACTCAGCTTCAACCGCGTAAGGCGTGTCTACGCCAATAAAGAAGAAGAAGATCATGCATGTTCATGCATAAGGAGTTTTATATCGATCATTATTTTAAGTTGCGCATTTTTAGCAGCACCCGAGCCACGCAGCCCTGCCGACCCTTTGTTCTAACTACGGTGTTTTAATTATTACCCAAATGACTTTTGGTGCGGTGTTGTCCTTACCTTAACACATTTATACCCTACTTTCTCATCGTCTTCTTACCACACACACTGCTTCATTCGCGTACTCACACATTCAGTGCTGTGTATTGTTCTTAAATACACCCGACATTAGCTGGGCTTTAAAGTGGCTTAAGGTAGGCTTTCGAATGGAGCAGTTGTCAGAAGTTCCGACAATAAACACAATCATATTACAACAACTTCAGTGCCTTCATCAGCACTCTCATCATCGTAATAACATCATAATGTTCTGCATCAGCGCACCACTTGAGCATTGCTTGATTACTCAACTCTGGACGGACCGCACCCACCACACACACATTCGCCTCCTACCTTGGCCGCTGCTTGTTCACTGCATTTTATTTCATTTTGCAGTTGGAAATTTCGCGTGCCGTAGCGCTCGTTCGCACGGTTGCTCCGGAGCCCCGCTCGATTCGCCGTGCCGGTACTGCGCCCAGCCATCTGCAGGCGCCTTCAAAGGAATCATTAAATTGATGATTGTTTTGCTTCTTCAGCTTTTTAGCCAGTTTTCTGATTCCGTTGTTCCGGCATTCCTCCAGCCCCCCGCCACGCACTTCATTTTTCTATTGAAACTTTTGATATTCTGTTTTAACTACCGTTAAACTCTTAGCGGTTGTTTGCATCGCAGCTTCTCGCTCGCGTCGCTCCGTCAGTCCTTCGCCGTTTCCCGCTATATACGTATATACTCGTATATATTATGTATACATACATATATATATATGTATAGTGAGTGTATGCGTGTACGACTACTTCTATCGCTCTATTTCTCCTTTGGCTGCTTGATAATGTTACCGATGCAATGAAGTGTTTGCGTTGAGTTGCGTTAATTCTCGTTGCTTCCGCCCTCGACTCTTCGACTCCTCGACCATTCAGCGCGCTTTGCTCGTTAACGCTATTCTTGGCCGCAACTGGAGTAGCTGACTGTGGATAAAAGCGAAAAGGAAGAATTGTGCGCTTGAGCATTTCTGAGCGCTTTATTCCGACTTTTAATTTCTGTTTCCTGCCTCGTCTGGCGCAATTCGCCCACAGAACTCTCGCAGTCCAACATTATATTAACTTTTGCTGAAAATTGAAATTTTCATTTATTTCATAGCTGCTGGCCGCTTGCTGCGATCTGAAACCACTTTCATGCTTTATGGTAGTTCTTATTGTTGTTGTATTTAGAATCGTTGGATTGACTGTTGACTTTCGGTGTTTACTTGAGTTGAGAACGATACTTTCTTAATAGTTTTCTCAACAGCCAGGGCCCTACAAGAATATCGTCCGATCGGTCTCGATTCGCCACTGCTCTGCTCGTTGTTTTTCCATGCAACAAAAAACCGCATTCAATTGTCATAAGCGCTCTCCATTCTCTCTTTGGCGCTCAAACGTCAAATGCTTATTCTATTCGCCACTCTCAAGCTAAATAATTAACAGAGAATCAACGCTTTCGAATCTCAATTTTATACGTGCCACAGTCACAACGATTTCGTACACGTGTTAGAAAACCATACTTGCTCAAAAGCTGCCGCTTAAAAACCCGAACAATTCGAGGTGTTTATCACATGCAATTTAATTAGAGCAGCCATTTGCATATGTTGTGCGACAAATTCTGAGAAAACTTTCAGCTATGAACGCTTGCAGATTTAATTACATGAAATCGTTAGTGAAAAGTTTTGTGTTCGGCAATTGAATCAACGTTTTTAGTGACCAACAAACTCGGAAAGTGCTAAGAGCTGCATGCTCAGGCATAAGGATGCATTTGTCTGCTCACACACTGGCGCACATGCCTCCACTTGTAGCCACAGACCAGCCCCCGTGTGCATACCTCCACACACATACACATGTATATGAGTATGATTGTGCGGCACACTCTGCCCTTCACCGTCATAAAGTGTGGCTGCGAGTATGTGCGTGTCTGCAAATGAATAGGTGGAGCGTAAGTGGCAAAACGACAGTCATTCACCAAACTAATTCACTTTGCTGTGAACACATAATTGAGCTATCAGCTGAAAGTGGCAAAAGTTTCAACTTGTGGGTGGCCGGGCCTCACTTGCCGCCCACTTAACTACATTGTTTCCATGTTTGTGCATTTCAGCTTTTGCTTTTAGATACTACTTATGGATTCATAAGTGAATATAAGGCTGCTAAGGGGAAACTGTTTTCGTTTCTATTGAAGAAAGTTAAAGAACTTCGCGTGTATCATTTTTTCAGTTTACCTTTAAGCGACTAAGCAACGATCAATTTTGATCAGTTTGAGTATGAACGTAGTGGTCTAGAGGGTCGGTTCACTGTGGTTGCTCGGATTGGCCTCCTTCCAATGAACGTCTCTTTGAAAAGCGTTTTTCATCCTATTGTTCGCGTTTGAAGAAACGGCTCTTAAATATATTTGGATTCACTGATCATGACGAGGATCAGTAGACGTAAATGAAAGATTTTATATGCCGGATAACTTTGTAAAAAGCATTTTGATTTCCACTACTCATCGCATCGCCGAAAACATTTGATCATCAGATGATTCATCCCCCAGCGGGCAGGGGGTAGAATTTGCCCACGGTAAGGTATGTTTGTCGTAAGAGGCGACTAAAATCCAATATGAAATATGTGTGTTCTTAGGCTTGCGTCGAAATTTAAGCATAGTCTTGTCAGAAATAGTGCCCTAATACTCAGCTTGAACTGATATTGTGGACTTTGAATGTGATTCCTTCTACTGAAAAGACATTTGAAGTTCAAGCGACAAATGTCACCAGTCATTGAGTTCAATGGGTGCTTAACTGGTGGTATAAAAAGCTACAAAGTCTGATCGGAGACTTGAATTTGGTACCACTGGAACCAGTTAGCCCTTGGAGTTCCGTCCAATCTGCTCATTGGGTTTGGCCCATTGATGAGACTTCTGGTGGCTGTGGTTTAAACCTAAAGGCAGGCAGAATTGAAAAGTCAATTCAGTGTGGTGTCGCACGGCCGCCAAGTGCCGGAATGTCAGCACGGCAGAGGTTTTAAATCGGTATAGAACCCGACCAAGGTGGCAAAGGTGTCCATTCCTCCCGACCAATTGGAACCAAATAATACATACACAAGGTGTGTATTACATATGTGGAGTGGTCTGATCAGCACTCAACGCATTGCTTTTATCTATGTGATTTTAAGCACCGTGAGGTTTTGCCGTCGACGGCAGGTACTCACGTGAATCACAATGAATGTTGTAACCACAAAATATCATTGGAAATGGTATATCAAGCACTGGAATAAAAATCCATTCCACTTTTTGACTTTTGTAAATATACACTTTTTGACGCTTGATGAAGCACATTTTACTTAATTTTCGGTGTTAAAAGCAAAAGTTCGTAATTAAATTGCTGAATTTTCTCACCAAACTTTCAAGTCTAAAGAAACTGTGTATTCTTTAAATATAATGCTACATAGACGCTTGCAACGTACATGCATGCATTCAGTGATTTCGTAGAACTTCATCTTCATGTGAGAACTCGCACAAGACAAACCCCAATTGGCAACTTCAAGCGGAAGTTGGTGAGCAAGCACGTGCCAAGGCAGCACCCACACTCCTACACACGGCGTGGAAATGCTGCCCTCAGCCGCCGAATTGAGCCAACAACAATATTAGCACAGCAGTGTGAGCCCACTTGAGAACTTGAGGCAGCGCATCAAACCCGGAAGTAATGATCTGCTGAATTTAAGTTTCACTCCCTCGTGATATGCCGCCCGCCTCACCCGGCATTTGGTGATGGCAGTGTAACACAATTGTGGCAATCTGTAACCAGGCGATGCAAAGGGCGTTAGTCGAGCGTGTGATTGCCGACGTGGGTGTGAAGTGGGCGTATGTCAGCGCATAAGCTGCTGGGGCTTAGCTGCGGTTGTGACATAACCAAATAGTGGACAGAATTTAAGGAAATGTAAAAAGTTTTGCTCATTCACTTAAGAAAGTCGTGTCTTACTTGCCAAGAAGCTGCACATGCAATACAGTGTTTGTCAGGTTAATGAAAGCCTGAAAAATGTGAAGCTGGAAGGTATAAGGAATATCAGACAAAAAAATATTTAAGTTGTACCCTGTCAACTTTGCTGATATTCGCGCCTTTTTCCATTCTCTTCCATTCATTTTTAATTTTGCCAGGCAGTCCGTCAGTATATATAGGAGCAAATCCCGCAGTTTTTGAGTTATCGATCTGAAAATTTGCACCCGTTCTTTCCTCACCAATGAGCTGCTCGTTTGTGGGAACAGTCCATTTCGGACCACTACTGCAAATAGCCGTCGTACAAACCGACCGATTAAAACTATTTTACGGAATCTTTTGTATTTGTGAAGGTATTATAGCTTTGGTGCAACAGAAGTTAACGTTTCTTCTTACTATTTCTAAATCACTTTCTACTATAACTAATTTTGAGACCAAATTTGGATTTGCTTGTGTGGAACCTTTCTGAAATGTGATATTTATGAAGGTCTTCCATTTCTTTAGGTACATAATTCAAAACTGCATCTAAAGCGCTGTTGTTTCAACAATTAATATGAATATAGGTGAATACCTGCATGTGGTTTAGCTAATATGGGAACCTTCTGAAATGTACTTGAGTACATGTCAGTGGCTGTAGTTCTAAACGATAAAACATGGATGACTTTGGTGTCGCTTGCACATCTTTGCAGCGTTCTGATGCTGGGAGTCGGAAGTGAAGCAAATTGCAGCGGAGAATTGAACGTAATTTGGCTAAATTTTACATTCATGGCAGCGGGTGAAATGCAACTTGTGCGACGATTTTATGAAATGTCAATTGAGCTAGGGAAATTTGTGTGTGCAAGATCGTGCACGTGTTGTCGACACTCGGCTGCTTTCGGACCACTGAGAAACTAGTTGAAAACTGATAAACACCGCTATGAGTTTTCAAAATTTGCTGACAAAATGAGTCGTAGATTTTTTATTTTAAGACTGACCTTTTTATAGTTCTTACAAAGAGCGGCGTATAAGGATGGTGGCGTGGTTGTGTGCATTCCAAGAAGACAACAAAATTTTTTCGTTCATTTAATGCCACACGATGAACTAGTCTTTTTCGCGCTTCACTTTTCCATGCGTGGTTTCCCAGCAGTTTAGTTGTAAGGAGTGTGTGTGCTCTGCTTGCGTTGCTGCAGCCAAAACTCGGTGCGAAATAATTTGCTGTTAGGTTTGTGGGCTTAGAGCGAGCAGCTCGTGACAGGATGTAATTTTCAATTTGCTGGCAATTTTCAACTAACAAATTTACATGGATAAATACATTTCGTGTTCATGCGATGTGCTGCGCAACTTCGTCGTTCATTTAGAAAGCCTGCGTACGAACGTAGCATACATACTTGCGTGCCAATTACTGTGGAGGGTGGTTTTTTAGGGTTATGGCGTTTTTATTTAAGAAAATATTAAATAAAAAATGCTAAAAAATGAATGATCAGTAGTTTGGCTTTTTTAGTTCACAAAATGACGGCATTTAGTATTTGTCATAATTTCGAGTAGTAGGTTGGGTTAGATTAGATGGCTGATCTAGAGAGATCGCACCTAGACTGCTGTATATAGTTCTTTGTGAAGTCGTAAAAAAGAAGAACTCCTGTGTTCGAACTAATGATTTAGGAAAACGCTTAGTAGCTAATACAAATTTGCACAAGCGTTTAACCACCAGTTTGTTGGGATGTCTGAAGGTATGCTCTACCAAGTGTTTAAATGTTGACCTCCTAAACACGGGACAGTCAATAAGGAAGTGTTGAGTTTTTTCGTCTTCTTCCATAGAGTTTCTGCAGTTGACGTCTGGAAAGCTTTCCATCCTTGGACGTCACGTCATTAGTGCAATGAACTGCTAAAAGCCCACAAGAAGGAGATGTTAGCCTTACTGAGGTCAAAGAGATCACAAGATCTTTTGCGAGCGATTTTGGGCCATAAGGCTTTTGCGTAAGCGCATGAACCGATGGTGATCCAATGCAGCACACCTTTTTTGGGTGTATAAGCTCTGGAAAGCATTTGTTTCATATCAAAAATTTTTAATATAAATTTCTTTCTCAGGATTGCGCGAGTTGTAAATGAGTCTATATCCCTCTAAAAAAACACCCTCTAAACTATTTAAAGTCACGAATTTGCATTTTAATTTTAATCGGTATATCATACATACATACATATGTCGGGGTGTGCTTAGTATTTGAAATAACTTGGCTGAAATTGACGTCTACGAAAATGAGCGTAGCAGCTGTGAACGTGCCGGCGCTGCCGCTGCATTGTAACGGTATGAAGGTATTTGACGTTAATACCATTTCATTATTACAATTTTAAGCCTAATTACTCTGACGGCGCATTAATCACATCCGTGCGGAAAGCCACAGATGACAGTTCCAACACACGGGAGCGAATGAATGGCGAAACAATGACAAACTTTGCCGTGCTTTGCATCTGAAAGACACTGCCGCCCGCTGCGGCTGCTTTCGTTAACTTCAAATTGCGCTCATTCACGCGAGTGTGGGTGTGTGTGTATGCCCCAATCTCATATGTTGTAGTGGCAGTATGTGAAAAGGATTACGTGAGTGCGCGCAGGCAAAGACGTGTGCTGCTGCTACTCAAACAAGCACCTGTGCGAGTTTGTGTGTGTGTGTGTAGCGCGCCGCTTTTGTTGCTTAACTTGTTGCCATTAATGTTGCAAAATTTCCTTAGCCGCGAGCGGCTTAAGGGGTGAAATTCTGCACTGTGTTTTGGGCCAGGCAATGCACGTGTTTAATATTCATTCAGAGCGGCTGAAGAAAATTGAAATTTTATACCATAAAAACAGTTAAATTTGTTGCTATTAAATTTACTGCATGCAAATTCGTTTACTATAAAATTTAAATAATTCTTGAAGCAGTAATTCTCATAATTTTTATCTACATTTGAAATATAAATAATGTAAGCAAGAAGTGTTCATTGTATTATAGGTGCCTGTGCAGCTTGCTCGAGCTTTTCCAGCTATCTTTATTACACACAAATCTGAGCCTCATTCGTTGGCTATGCCTGGCTCAGTGTTTACACATGCATTCGAAGCTAGTCTCAGCCGAAACTGGGGTTAAGCCAAGTTTCTCTAAATGCCAAAACCCACGAGCAAATGTAATTCTTCATTGAGTCATTAAATAGGATTGTGGCTTACCATATGCAAATGGTCGGTATTCAATTGTTATGCTCTCTAAGCGCTGCTGCCACAATTTGCACACATTCTACCACAGATTTAAGGTTCACTTCACGCCGCTCATACAGCACTGAAACCGTTAAATACGTTTTGAATACGAATTAGTATGAAAGACAAACTTTGCAATTCTCAGTTTCTGTATTTCCTTGGACATGTAAGCACATGCAGCACTAATTGTGAATGTGTGTAAATATGCATTTGCCGGTTCTTATTAAGATTTTCGGAAAAGATGCAACTTTGTAAAGCAATGCAATACAAGTTTTCCAATTTCATTTGGATTTCTTCTTCGGATGGACAATGAAATTTCTGTAGAATGTCCTGCTATGTCGTTAAACAATAATGAAATTAGTAAAACTTTTGTTCCTGAAAGGAAACTGAAAAGAAACTATGCATTTGTATCTCGAAAGTATTCACAGTTTTTGTATACGCTGGACAACGAGCAACTTATTGACACATGCGCTACACATGCAGCAAAATTGCTTGCTGAACTTTGTATGTGTGATTGCATGAGCGTGTGACTCACTTGAAAATAGTTCGTTAACAATTTAAATCGGTTTCTTTGACTTGAGAAATGTTGCGTATACGCCATGGCGAGAAAAATCCGCACAAAACAAAGTTGTTTGCAAATAATTTGACAGACTGAGCTTTCTACGGCTGATATGGTAAAAAATTTAGAAAAGAGTATAAATGAGAAATATAACACTAACAACAGGCTAGCGCGCCAGAAATTCACAAACACAAATCATAAAGCAAAAAGAGGCGATGATAATAAATATGCAAAGTGGCTTAGGTTTTAAAAAATTAATTAAATTTGTTTTTTTAATTTCAAAATTACTTTGATTTACTCTTTGCATTATGCCTCGTTTCGCGCTTTATAAGAAAATCCGAGAAGGTAATTTAAGAATTATTTTGATTTCTAAACACAAAAATATGTTTGTTCGCCGAAAACTCTTCGCTCGTTTGTTTCAATCGCCACATGCTTCTTTCGCCATCATTTTTTTTGAAAGAGCCTCATGTGTTCTAATATTTTTTTGGGTCAAATCTCAGCTGTTACATTAATTTGTGTGCACAATTCGGTAAGACAAACACATATGCTTGACATCAAGGTATGTACATACATATGTATGTACCCTTAGTGGAATGTAATGTTTAAGTGTGAGCATAGTGAAGCCTATCGTAGAAAGCGTCAAACTGTTGCTCTATAAACTGCATTATTTGTGCAGACAAAGCTGGGAGACTTTCAAAAAGGTCATTTCATATTCAGGTGACCTACCTAGGCATTGTCAGCCTTCGAAGTATGTATGACCCCATATGTGCATGGATTAGTCGCTGAGCGCCGTTGAATAACTGGCGGCGACAATCAACCAAACGTGAGTGCCAGCAGCCATAAGACCAGTTGATGACGTGTTCTCAAATGAATTTAAGAGTGCTGAAAGATGTGCAATATAAACGAGACAGTGAGGAATGTTTTAACTCGACCTTACGTCGCTAAAGAGTGGAACATTTGTCGATGAGTGACGGCTTTTTACTACAGCGGATTGATGCCTCGAAAGGTTATGCTGAGTGTTTGGTGGGATTGGAAAGGAATCATCCACTATGAGCTGCTCCAGCCTGGTCGAACGATTGATTTTACATTTTACTGTCAACAACTGATGAGATTGAAGCAAGCAATCGAAAAAAAACGGCCAGAACTGATCAAGAGAAAGGGCTTCGTCTTCCCTCAGGACAACGTTAGACCACACACATCTCACATCTTTGATGACTGGGCAAAAACTGGGATAGCATGGCTGGGAAGTTTTGATGCATCTACCATATAGCCATGATCTTTCACCATCGGACTACCATTTGTTTCGGTCAATGCAAAAATCCTTTAATGAAGTAAAGTTGGCTTCAAGGGAGGCCTTTTAAAATTGCTTGTCGCAGTTTTTCGCCGAGAAACCAGAAAAGTTATACGCTGATGGAATAATGTTTTTAGCGGAAAAATTGCAAAAAGTGGCCTACTAAATTAGTTCGTAATTGGTTCAGTAAAGTTCATTATAAATATGAAAAATAAGTTGAAGTTTGATAAGTTGAGATATGAAAAGACTTTTTGGACTACTGAGTTATAATGGATGTGAATGCATCAAATTGTTTGCCTTAGAAATAAAACTGATAGTGAAAGTAGGGAAATAACAAAATTATCATTACAAAATAACTAATCGAAATCGTATAAAACTCAAAAATAATTAATGAAATTATTAACTTTAAATTCTCCGAAGTCTAGTTTGAATTCAAATACGAATTATATTCTTCAATATCGCTAGAAATCATTTCACAAAATTAACATAAAATATTATGAGCATAGAAGCCAATAGATGTCCTGCAAACCCTGTCTAGGAGTCCCCTTGCTGTCGATGAATTTATTGTTTCCAAAATGGGAGTTTGGCTGGAGTTGGACGAGCCAACGCTTCCCAACCAATTTAACTGAAACTTAATTTCAGAGGGCGCATATAATTTGCTGTCAAACGTGGCATGAACGAAACTGTTGTAAATTTCGACACAAGCTTTTGGGGCCGTTCGCATCACGTTCGCTGCATGTTCTCATAAGCGCGCACTAAAGCAGACTAATCACATTACAGTTATTGTTGCCGTGGCTTATACACTTATATTCACCACACACATACATACATGCACTAAACTTGTTGAGGTCCCGGCTTCGGACACTCGCAGCTCGTATGTGATAGTGGCAATTAAATATTAGTACAGTTAGAAACAAAACTTATCAGTATGTACATATGTGTGTATGAACGTGTGTATAAAATATATGTTTGGACATAACATTTTAGACATTCAGTTTTATGTGTTTGTACTCTTAACCGTTATTAGCATAACAGCAGCGCAATTATGGCTATAAGTATGGGGAGATGAGCAATTTGGCAGGATAACATGTCCTTTTACGCCGCCAACTCGTTCGTACATTTTATGCTGGCAACTCTTATTTTGATGTTTACATTTATTTTACCTTGTCGCACCTGAAATTTAATTACACAAAAGTTTTTCCATTATATTTTCGAAAACACTTACATACATTCTCCTCACACAAAGCTAAAGTTGTAGAACCGGTGGTTTCAAGCACCATTTGCACTTTGGCACTTTCTGTTTGAGTGAAGACTATTGATAGATGTGATGGTGTTTTAAATATGATCAGGCTAAATATTTAAATAATAATGTGCAATTTTATCTAAATTAGAAGAAATCTCACATTGTGACTCAATCTCATTGTCAACATATGAAATTCTACAGTTCAATCGAAATTCGGACAATTTTATACGTGATTACGCATTAATTTGAATGCTAAAACGGCTTGGCAAGGGATCAGAAGTGAGTGGATCACTTTATCCAAACGCATGAATATTTTATTCCATAATCCTCTTAGTTTTTGTCCGTCGCAATCGATTGTCAAAAGTAGAGCGCACACAGAAGACACACACACAAAGCTTGAGTGCTGCCGTCCTTTAATGATATGCCATATCAGCAGCAGCACAAATTCTTGTAAACAAAAACGAATTATTCTAGCATTTACATAAATTTCTAAGTGCAACAAGCGCCACAAGACCACTTGGCCCTCGCAGCTCTGTACGTAACTCATACGCCACGTCGAGTACTCCACACATAATCCACATAGTATTTGCGCAAAAAAACACATGCGCTGGCGGGAGCGGACGAGAAGCAGGGCTTCCTTCGTTTTTGCGCTAGTGGCATGTCTGCCACTTGTTGCATGCAGCTGCTCGTAGCGAAAAAGTTGCCGAAAAGTATGCATGCACAACGAGGAGCAAGTTCGGAAAAGTGTCAAAAAGTGCCAAAAAACTAAGTACTGTGGGTGTTTAAGTGGCGGAGTGATGAATATGCTGCAGCGCAGGCAGCTGAAAATGTCTGTCTGTTTTTCAGCAGAAAGTTTTGCGCAAAACATAAGTTGTTGCTGGCTTGAATCACGTGTCTTTTTGTTGTGAAAGGAATTTGCATGCTAAAACTTCCTCTCTGCCATCTCTCCGCTCTCTAGCTCTCTGTCGCAGAGTTTGCAACTATAGAAATGTTATCTATTCACCATACAAGTTCTTTTACAAATATGCATACATAATATATATATGTATATTGTATGAAAGATATTGTTTGAAAGTAGTCGTGGATATGTGTGTAAATGTGTACGTGTCATTTGTGTGCGATTAAAGTCGGAGTCCTGTAGCTGCTGCTGTTCTTAGTGTTCTTAGTTGAAAAGCACAAATTACCCATGCTGAGCACCACACACCGCATAACAATGCCATGCTTAAACACATTCAAATATTACCCAAACCAAACTTGTGACACACTCACATACTCGCACATATATACATGCACATATGCACATAAAACCGTGAGAGCTCTCTGCAACGAGATCCACAGCAATATTCTTACAACAGCAAGCAGATTCGTTTGCTGCCTTGACACGATACATCTGACAGTAATACGAGGCTGAGACACATACATATATATGATCATTGTGTGTGTATATAAATATGGATGTGTATGTATGCATTGGCGCATATTCGGATTACGAATGCATGTCGTTGCATGTGTGGATATATTCTCATGAAGCTAGTTGAGCAGTAGGAAATGGTGCATCAAGCGTACCTGTGTGTGTGTTGTTTGTGTGTGGCTCGACAGTGTTTTGTAAAACGTCTGCTATTTAAAATGGGATTAGGCCTCTTCTAATCGGAAACAGTACCTCTGTGACGTGCAGCAAATTGTAAAGGCTTTGTTCAAGCTCTCCGAGTGCCAGGAAGGAGTTAGATGGAGCGTTGAAGTTGCGATTATTAGCACAAATGCTCTGGGAACTCGCAGCAGTGTGTAGCGAAGTGAAAGTTTATCTTCGTTCCGTACAAATGGAGTCCTTATTGAATATAAAACTCGTATTCAGATCGATGTCTGCGATTGCATAATGATGCAAATACTAAATATGCATGAAATGGATTAAGAATACCTCACTAGGAGTGGAGCTGCATTGGAGCTTAGGCTTCTGCTATATTATTTTGATTTAATGAATTATTTACGAACTTCATATTTGAGAATTAATTTAAGAAACATTAATTTCGGTTGCATTGAAGCTGTAATCTTCTTCTTTATTTTCGTAGACGTCTATTGGCAATTATGGCCGAGTTTACAACAGCGCGCCATTCGTACTTCCATTCGTTATTTGACTCCAAGTAGAGATTCCAAATGAAGCCAAAGCCTTCTCTACCTAGTTTACATCCTTTCGACCTAGCCAGTGTAGCCTGTCCTATAATTCGCTGAACTATCTCAATATTGTCGTATATCTTATACAGCTCATCGTTCCATCGACTGCGAAAACTCGTAATTTATACTCATCAGATGTTGTCATCGTCCACACGTCTGCCACACAGGACGGGGCTGATGAGTGACTTATAGAGTTAGTCTTTGTTCGTCCAGGTGTTTACTTCTCAGTTGTCTACTCAGTCCAAACAGGCCAATAATACCAATATCATTGGCGTACGCTAGCAGCTGTACACTCTTATAAATATTGTGCCTTCTTGATTCAGCTCTGCAGTTCGAATTATTTTCTCCAACACTAGATTGAAGAAGTCGACCGACAGGAAGTCGCCTAGTCTGAAACCTCGTTTGATATCGAATGGTTCGGAAAGATGTTTTCCGATCCTGACGGATCTTTTGGTATTGCTAGACATCGATTTATACAGTTTAGGTGTTGCAAATTTCGTGGCAGTGAGGTTTGCATAGGATGGTTTATTTTTGAGTCGAAAGAAAGCCTTACCTCCAAATTTATATATCGTATATTCGGCAAAGCCTTTAAATATTATGAAGAAGAACGGCACAAATTCCTTTCCAGCAGCCTATGTTTATTTTAGTTTCTCATATCGTGTGATATGACTGCAGTTTTTATCAACCGCCGTCAACACAAATCGCAAAACAGTCCACCCACACGCCAACATTCGAACGACGCACCCACGTACATGGGCATGTAAGCTGCTACAAGAACAGGGAAACTCATGTTGTAATGTAAATACAAGCCCACATACAACCACGTACGAGCGTGCATTGCTCCAGTGTGGCAGAGTTAGCAGCGACACGACATTTAAAGCGCTTCAAACTGTCCTGCGGGACCGCACGGGGTGTGTAATGCCCGTGATACCAGCAGCAGCAAGTCGAAAAAGTTGCCAACTTTCTTTGTTTAGACACACAAGGCGGTCCGCGGTGGCATGAGCCGCACGCTTTCTTTCGCTTGAAACAGGTATACATCGCTTATACATACATTGTCTCTCTTGGCTCTTGCGCAGCCTCGCCTGCATTTGGTTGGACATTTCTGCTTACGTTTTGCTCCTCTTTACGGCTCGCAGCTTACTCATATGAATGTGTGTACGTTGAAGTTTTAACTTCCGATTCCGCTTTAACGCCAACGCAATGCCGAAAGCAAACAATCAACTAACCAGTTGGGAGACATCACGCACGAAATCAGCCAAAACTCGAGCCAGAAGCGAACTGCCAACAAGCAACTTTCGGACTCATTACATTGTCTTCCATGCCCGTTATTCCACACTCCTCTCTGCCCGTTAGGGCAAACAAGTACCTATGTTGCAAGTTTCATAAGTAAACCAAATAAAACGGAGTATGTATGTATTCATAGCGGTTGGGATTGTTCAGGTTTTGTTCATAGCCTTACCACGTTCTTGGAAAAGCAATTGATATTTTTTTCTTTTTTCCTTGCACGCCGTTGAACGCCGATTGACTCTGCTGGCTGTCAATTGTAATGTCTTCCAAGATTGCTTTGTTGGCTTTCTTGTTGCCGTTACACGATTCATTGCGTTGGTTTGCTCAATAAAATTGTTCTCTCTACTAATTTTATCCAACAAAACTTTTGCAAATCTCAAAGTTTTGTGGCCTGTGCATAACCGATTACTGGACCGGGTACCAAGTGGCTTCGCGTTCAATAAGTCGGTTAGTAAACCTCTTCAACTCTTACTGCTTGCTTCATTGCGAGTTAAAGTTTTCATTCCGTTGATGATTTTATCTAAAGATCGCTCTTTCTATTTTTATTCCTGTTAAGTCTCTCAAATTTCAATTTTTTATACCATCATTTAAATATCCGAAAGCTGCCATCGGGGTTGAAGTAAGAGGTCAATTGAAATGTTCCACTATGGTAAAACACATGTTTTTTGCTACATTTGTTTTTGGCAACATCTGTTTTTTTTATCAACATAGTTCCCTTCAAAGATGATTCTTTGAATATAGCGACCATTTTCTAAACAAATTGTGTTGTACGATTTATCTTTTGCTCCAAAACCTGCCTCATTACGGCGATCATCTCTCTTCTCTTCATTCGGCGAAACTTTATTCTCTGCGAGTGTTCTTTTGTGATCTGAGAACAGAAAATAGTCGCCGGAGGCCAGATTTGGAGAACCCGGTGTATGCGTAAGCAATACGAGTCCCAATTTATGAATTTTTTCTATCGTTTTTGCTGATCTGTGACACGGTGTATTGCGTTGTTAAAGCAGCGGCTTCTTGTTTTTCAAACGCGGCAATTCTTCGTTGATTTCGGTGCTCCTTGAAACGATCTAATAAGCCTATAGTCGCTGTTGTCCTTCCTTTTTCAAGGTAGTCAAAAAACATTGTTCCATTTGCATCTCCCAACACTGCTCCGAATGATCAACTCGTCGTTGTTCTTGGTCAAAAGTGAGCTTTCGTGTCATTCACTTTGCACAGAGCTTTCTCATACCCAAATATTCGTCAGTGATATGATTTACACGTTCAGTTGATACCTTTAGAGTGTCTGCTATCTCGAACGACTTCACTTCACGTTCAGTCAAAACTCGTTTGTGGACTTTTTTGATGATTTCGTCGGTAACAACCTGTTCTGGGTGTCCACTGCGTTGTTATTGTTGAAGATACAAAAATTCTTCAAGTAATTGCGAGGTTGACAGTCTCTGGCTGGATAAAAGTCCGGGTACGTTCCGGTTGCTTAAGTGCCGAGTGTCGTGCGAACGTCCACTACGCTTCACTTCTTTGGTGCTCATTTCACCACGTCCAAACTTAGCATAAAATTCTTGATGATTGATTTTCTCGCGGCAGCGTATGGAAACTCGATCATATTGATTTTTATGTTAGATCGGTGACTTTTCTATTGACCTGTTCGCTGCTTCGAAATCAAGTTTCTTTTCAAATTCTTTCTCTTTGTTAGATAAACTCATAATAATTTCGTGCTATTTGCTTCTACTTTCTTAGCTCTTCCACTCTACCCCTTTGCTAGTATAATTCCATTGCAAGTGAAATATTTAAAAAGGCTTCCAGTGTCATTCTAAAAGCAATTCCAAAAGGGTGCAGACATCAATTCGTAATTAAAGGCGAGCAAATTTCATAAATGTGACCAATAAATATTGTTTGCGTCGCCATGTTGCCGTAATTAATGATTTGTGCAGAAAACAGCAGCTAAGCATACAAATACAACAACCTCGCGCAGCTGCGGCCTTCATTATTCCCACACTCAATCAACCCAACCGACCCAAACAACTGTGTAATTTGTTGAAGAACTTGTTGCAATGAAATTTCCGCTAATTAAATCACAAATACACAACATTCTTCGCAATCGTGCATTTTTCTGCTTTAGCACACACCCACTAGGAATTGCCAACGAATGGCTCACCCCTAAGGGATGTACTCACATATTGACGCCAATACACGCGCATCGTTAGATTCGCAAACTTCGTCAATGTCCGATGCAGCACGGCGCTGGTCGCTGCGATTGGCAAAGTTGGGAACGTTCCCTTGCAACATAATTAATTGCCAATTAGTAAAGCATAACGTACACAAGTATTAGTTAGTCAAGTAAATAAACGGTACAGCACAAGAATCAAAGAAACAACAAATGACGACGGGTAATTACACCAAGAACTGGTTTAACATTGCGAACACAAGCACAGAAGGAATTGACGAGGCGAATAAGGAATGTTGCCGATTTCAGAAAAGGCATAAGTCGAAAAGGGTCTAAGAACCTTTCACCTTTAATATGAATAAGTTCGGTTTTATTGATAATTCAGCACTGCACAGCAAGCGGCAATCTGCTACTGATTAATGCAACGACGCTTATTAAAATTCCGTTTCTGCCATGGCCTGCAGCGTTTGCCTCGGCAAATGTAATTATGTGACACTTGCACACAAGTCTGACTGGGTGCTGGGATGTTCACAGTTATGTGTACGTTGCGAGAGAATCTGATTATTCGTAAATAGCAATGTAGGCAGAGGCAAAGCTCATAACTTTATATCTTTAAGTACAACACAAGTATACTTTCTGTATACACACATAACGCTGTCATAATGAATTGCCATAAAAGCCAGCAACAACAACAATTCAGTTTAGGTAATTAAAATTGATTGATTTCGGTTTTAATCGGCGCTTATGGACCGCTTATGAGAAGACTCCATAAATTTAAACTTAAAATGAATAAATGTGTGTACAAATATCATCAAACTGCTTCAAAAACACTGTTAATTCCTGAAACTTGAGAGCGCCACAGGCAAGGATATATTGAGTTGCTGCCGTTTACGGCAAATTGCTTAGTTATGAGCCCGAGTTTATGGCTTTAAAATTAATATTTTCACATTTATTGGCAAGCATACAATCGTGTAGCAATCTTAGGCCGTAATCCATTTGAAGCTGAAGGGCTCTTCAGTGGTGGATGCAGCGCCAATACTTTCTCCACAGTATTTTCAATAACACTAATGCATGTATTCGAAATTTGAGTAACCTTAGACAAAAATTATAAATTGATGACTTGAGTCTATATTCTAATATTGAAATATGCGCTTGATTGAGTTTAAATAATTTTATTAGCTGTCACAGTGGCGCATCTTTTCATTTTACATTAAAAAAGCTCATTTTACATTACATAAGCTCTTGCTTTTACTTTACTTGTATTGAAGTATGAAGCTCACTCACTCACACCGCCACTAATAATAATTCTTCTTTTTTGCACGCCCACTTCCATACGCTGCCACACAGATTTATGATTGGGCAATACATCACTGTCCACGGCGATGTAATTAGTCACGTCAACATTAGCCATGTCATGGTAGAAGATGGCGGCGAGTACTCCTGCATCGCGGAGAACCGTGCGGGGAAGGTGCAGCATGCGGCACGTTTAAATATTTATGGTAAGTACATATAATAAACGGCATAATAAACAAGCAAAGTTATAAAAATTAATTACTTTCTTAATATTTTCGAATGCGCCCATGAAGGCCGATGTTATTTTAAAAAGCTTTTCAGGCGCCGTGACTTCATGAAAATGTTGCCATCCGGTTGGAGCACAAAGGCACACTACGATTCGGCCATTGGCTTATATGTCCACAAACCGTATGTTTGTGTGTGTTCATTGTCCATATGTCTGCAGGTCATTCACAGGAAAATTGCGAAATTCCCGTTTATTTGCCTCCAACATTTCAGCTGCCCGACGCTGTCATTCAGTATGGACAAATTCATTTTCAACTTTTCTGTTTTTTTTTTTGAATATTTCACCCGCATTTTGCCCCCGCGGCGCACTTTTCAAACGGTCAGCTAAAATTTCATTGCGATTCTGCCGAACAGAATGGCACGCTACTCGCATGCATATCTTATGTATGTATGTATGTATGTATGTACTGGTATTTACATGATAAATATGCATTCGAAAAATAAGCCTCGCAGAGATTTATTGATGTTCATGGAAAGCCGCACTCTCCGTGCGCCAAAATTATTGCAAAAAGACACAGAGCCACATATATGTACTCGTATATACATACATTTACTACTGTGGGCAAAAAAATAGTATGACTTTTTAATTCAAATTTCACGCGAAAACATTTGGTGGAATATTTTTTTCTAGGTTGGTATGACTGTCAGCGACATCTGTGTCAAATGAAACATCAAATTAGTCATTAGTGTTTAGTGTATACTTGTATTTCTGGTTCCGAAAAGTGCAGAATGTTGGATGATTGTTTGTCGCGAGCAAGTTTACATATAAAAAAATATTTAAAAATTCAAATTCTCTTATTCATGCTTTTTCTTTAAAACTTTCTAATTCCCAAATACAAAAGCCAAATACTGAAAATCACTTCTGAAAACCACTTTACAATAATTTTCCAGATTGAAGCGGCTTTAATTGCTGAGAGCAGCTTGAATAATATTTATTTTTATTTGCATCACTGGCATATGGAAACTCAGCTATGCAGCAGCATACCGTATATTTGCGGAGGCAGTAATATTTTCAGTGACAATGTTTGGCGCTAACTTTTAGCAAATAAAAAATTCATACGCCATAAAGTTTGTCATAAATTTTATAAATTTTTAACTGGAAACAAGTGCGCCTTTCAAAAATGCAAATGCCACACTTTTTACACTCAACTGCCACAGCTCTCGGTTTTTCTGTTTCTGTTTTTGTTTTTTTTTTTTGTTAAGAAATGCAACAAATAATAAACATACTCAACTCAGAATTGAAAGAGCTGCGGGAAAAAAACATTGCGAACCACAGCTGCAGCACAGGAATCTGCTGACGCTGCACTGACCCACATAGATAAAGCCAAAACATGCTGCCTGTTCCTTTTCTGTGGCCGAACGTGTACTCGTATGCCCAGAGGGTAGCGAAAAACTGTACATACACACGCTGATTGCTCCTGAACATACACTGATATACACTCGCTGATATCTCCTGGACATGTGGAGCTTCAGACGAGTGCGCGTTTGGTTTGAGTGCAATTTAACTGTTTACCAAACGAAGAAATACGAAAACGTTCCCCATTTGGCAGTTTTTATATGCTTACAATTTGGATAATACTCCTGGCAGCTTACCGCTGGCTGCTTACCGCTAGAGTAAGGACATCTTTACTCACTAACTCGCCTTATAAATTCAGACTTTATAAATTCTACTTTTTCATTTAACTTTCAAAAGCTTGCAACCAAACTCAAATCAACCGTTATTTGAATGACAACAATAAACCTAATTTTTCACCATTCCCTTCTTACTTTTACAGGTCTACCCTACATCCGCCTCATACCGAAAGTTACTGCCGTGTCGGGTGAAACCCTAAACTTGAAGTGTCCCGTCGCTGGCTACCCCATCGAAGAGATACATTGGGAGCGTAACGGCCGCGAACTACCAGATGATATCCGGCAACGCGTGCAGCCGGACGGTTCGCTGACCATCACACCAGTGCAGAAGAACACGGATTCGGGCGTGTACACATGCTGGGCGCGCAACAAGCAGGGCCACAGTGCGCGGCGCAGTGGCGAAGTCACAGTCATAGGTCAGTATACTTCAAGCGAAACTGAGCTAAGTGTGCGAATAAAGGGGTGAATGGCGAGCATGAATATCGCCACTAAAGAAAGAAAAAAGAGGGGCACAATTAATACAACAAAAATACCAAAAGCAATAATTTGGAGGCAATGACAATGATAAGAGCGAAGCAAGCTCATTCATATGGAAATTAGCCATTGCAAGGGGGAGGCTTCAATAAAATTAAATACAGCTTTTCATTATCTGTCCTAAATGAGAGGCACCCGCAGTGAAAAATTTGAAAATTTAAAAAATCGTTTTGAACTAGTTAGGTAATTAGTTATTGAAGGGCAAATTAATATTTGGGGCAAATTAAAGTTCATATGATACAAGTGTGAGACAAATTAGTAAGATAAAAGTATAGCCATCGGACATTTTAACCGTTAAAGCTAAAATGCGCAACACATTCCAATGTTGTAGGCGCAACAATAACAATTAAATTTGTAATTGCGACAACAGAGCGCGCAGAAGCAATTTCAATTCGGAAGCAGCATTTGGAGCATTATTAAGCCAACTTTTCTTATCACAAGCGCATATTTCGCTTGTCCGCATTATTGCTTAACTTTATTATTGCTTTAATTTCGGCAATGAGCGGGAAGAGATAGGCACTTATCAGCACAAAACTTGCGGTCGCTTGTGCGGAACGCCTGTGTTGTTATTGAGTTGCTGCCCAAAAGAGTCGCAGTTCATCACTTCGAAATGGGAACTATTGCAAACTTCGCTGCGGTTGCTTATAAGACAGCAACTGCACGCCTTAACGACAACAAGGAGATGAGCAAGGCGGACACTGCGGCTGAGTCCCGACGACAAAGTCATTTTTATTTGTTTCGAAACAAGCAGAGAACTTGTTCTGTTGCAGAATGTTCATTGTTTCAGAGTTGAAAAACTTTTTGGCATTGAAATAAGTAATAATTGGAATCGCTTTTAGTTTTATTAGTAAAGTTTTAAATATGCGCGCTGCAGGCTTTACGGTTTTGTACTTCCTTATGCACGACATACTAAAACCACACTGGCCGCCAACTCAGTTTTAATAACTTTTATATTTTAATTAGTATATGGTATTGTAATGTGTCCACCATTGAAGCTATTCTGAGTGTTTGTTGAAAAACTTGACACTTTCGGTGAACGCGAATATTCGTTTGCCGCGACAGTGTTAGCGGATGTCCAGTTCTGGGCTTTAAAAAGTTCCAAAAGAAAAATGCAGAAGTCAAAGAAATTTAATTTTTAGCCACCCGTGTACTTTCGAATATGAAAAATATGTGTTTGCTTCAGAACATAAGTATAGGTTTCGTTTCAGCTGAAGTTGGTTTACTGTATATTTGGAGGGTAAGTTTCTTGTCAGCTACTAAATTCTTCAGACATTGTTTAAAGAAATGCCGCTGTTGCTTCGCTGTTGCATAAAGGTTTGCCCGGAAAGTATTAGGACAATTCTCTAAAAATTTTCAAAAAAGGCTCCTTCTGCGTCGATGCAGCGCTCGAAGCGCGATTTACAAACATTGAAAGCGTCACGGAAGGCATTCTCCTGAATAGCCTTGAGAGCCGAGGTTCATGCTGCTTGGATCCCCTCTTTCGCCTCAAAATACTTGCCTTTCATCGGCCTCTTCAGGCAAGGAAACAAAAAAAGTCCGGGGGCGGCTGCGGAAGCGTTGGGAGACCGGCCTTGGTTAGGTAGCTATTCACAATAAAGGCGGTGTGAGACTCTTCCACGTTGTGCAAAACTAGGCTGTTGACCCGATTGATCCGTCGTTTGAGTTTCTTGAGGACTTCCACGAAAAACTTGGCGTTGACGGATTGTTCAGGAGGAATAAATTCACGGTGGCCGATGCCTTTGATGTCAAAAAAAAGAATGAGCATCGTTTCACTTTGGATTTGCTAACTCTTCCGGTCTCCATCACCGACCTCTTCCCGGCCCTCCAAAAAGGTCTGTCATCGAAACGCAACAATTCTTGCTAAGGCAACATCTGGGTAAGCCTGCTTGATCATATCAAACGTCTCTGTCGCAGATTTACCGAGTTTCACACAGAATTTAATCGCGTACCTCTGCTCTAACGAACGCTGCATTTTCGACTTGCACCACTCACAGAAACACGTCGCGTGAATATGTTTGTCCTGACTCCCCATGTAGTGGGAGACAACTGATCAGCCGCTCGTTTGTTATTTGGGAACGCCCTCTACCGAATCCAGTCGGTGCGCGCACGCTCCGAAGTACAGTCGCGGCGGGAGAAGAATCAGTGCCATTATATTCCGGACAAACCCTGTCTAACCCAATGTAGTGTGGTATTTGAACGGTTTTAGTAATCACTTGAAAGCGATATCTTCGGCTAACAGTCTGATTGCAATTGTTTGTAGAAGAAGGACGTTTAAATAATTTGATTTTCACCTGCCACAATCAACGTCAGCAAAACCTGAAATGAGCATTTGCCACTCAGCAGTTTCGGCGCCTCACGCCACATACAAACCCTCAACCATTTATAGAAGATTTTCCAACGGCCGGAAGTGCTGCGCAATTTTTCGGTTTCTTCACAAACCAAATTGCATTTCGCCGCCTCGCAGATACTTTGTTTCTCTTCCGTTTTAATCAACTGTGCTTTGTGTCACAACATAAATGAGTGAGAGTTAGCGAATGGGTTGGGGTGTGCTCATTCATGTGGATACATAATCGTATGTGAGAATACATAACACATTCATGTACGCCGAAGTCAAGTGGGACGCCTTATCGAAAGTTATATATGTACTTATTTGTATGCCCAACTCCGCTTGTGCAGTTGCAAGAATCAAGGTGTTCCAAGGAGTGAACCGGAGTATATATGGATGCAACTAGTCCTCATTTCTGTTCTTTCGTGTAATCAACTAATGACTTTCGCAACTTCTACTGAGCAACTGATGAAATTGTAACCGATTTGGTATTCAAGAAAAATAAATTCCTGATCCGCAGTTATTTCCTAGCGGTGTTGTTCCTAGTATAAGTCAGCTCACTTTCAAAGTTGTGCTTTCATTTGTTCCTTGCCGACTCCGCCGAGACATTTTGCGCCTTTCAATGGCGTGTTATTACGGATTTCCACGTATTTGCAGCGTTATGATGTATACATTTTCCCCGCCTGCGACGGCCCACTACCCACTTTTTGGTATCCTGGACAAATTAGGCCCTTGTGGCATCTTTTGTGTACTTTCATAAACACGAGCGAAAATAAGCTGTATATGTGTTCAAGTATATACGAGGCGTATGTATGTATATAGGCATTAATCTGTGGTGGTGCAGATCCCGTTTAATTTAAATAAGTGTGCACATTGCCACAATTGTATGTGTGTTTCTGGCGTTTGTTGCTGATGTTGGCACTTTAGGGACTCGCTGCCGCAAAGAGTCTGGCTCATTTGGTCGTACATATCTACAGGCAAGTGCCTGCATGAAAGTAAATAAATATGACTGAGGATTTGTACCTCATTAGCCTTTTGGTTTTTGAGGTTTGCATATTTACTTTGCCGCCACTCCACAAGTGTTCCATGCATTCATAACACATCACTCCATTGGTACACCACATGCCTGGCACATTCTTAAAAACATATACACATGTATGCAGATATTACTGTAAATGCCGCTGGGCCACAAGGGTTTGCGGTAAGGTGTCTGTGTTGGTGTTTGCGTGTGTATTAGCGTTGACATATTTAATGGCGTGCCAGCTATTAACTTCGGCAACACTGTTCACTTTAGCAGTTTGTGGAAATTATTATTAAAAAACAAAAATAGAAATAAAAATAAAATAAAGAGAAGATATTATTTTCGATATTCAATGTTTGTAAGAATTAATTGATAGAAGTTTCTCTTGTAAAACATTAATATAGAACCGGTTATCAGAAAATTCAATGTATCCTTTTGGACTTCCCCATTTGTAGCTAATTAGCGAGCCCTTAATCAGCAGTTGCTTATATCAAAAATATACAAAATATTTATGTTAAAACAGCTCATCAACATAAAGGCAAGCGATTGCTGTCGGTTCTCTCTTGATGTTGCTTCATTCAATAATTATAATGAGCATCAGAATCTCTCTTCCTACTTCACTTTCAAACTTAGAACTCAGTCTCACAGGAATAAATTCTTTCGCTCACACAACGTCTAATTAATTTGAACGTGCTGACCTACAATGAAGCTTTTCAATTACAAAAAAATTAGCCGTAATCAGTTAGCTTATTAACAGCAACAGAAAGCAAAGCAAAGTTGCCCAATTTTATAAGCGCAAACAGGTTAATTAGAGGAAATGGAGGATAAGAAAGAAATGCGTGCATAAATCTTTCAGATCTAAAGTGTGTTATATTAAAAAAAAATTGTTAAAATAGGTTATACAGGTTAGGTTAGGTTAATCTGGTAGGCCAATAAGCCACGCATAGATCAGTTTTGGTCCTTTGCGATACCAGATGGAATTCACTTGCTAAGTCCAAGAGGAGTAGTCATCGCTTTGAATGCCTGCGCTTAACGCGAATTTTAATAGACTTTGCGGCCCCATTGTATCATAGTGTGGGGACCTCAGATGCTTACACCGTAGTCTTGCCAATGCGGGCCAAGTACTCCATTTTTTCCCTGATGCCCTGCTCCAGGCATTTCCTGCCGTCTTCTCGATCTGTCGGTCCCATCTTGTGGGCATTTGTTGCTACAAGACAGTGACCAGTTGGTATTCCCATTATCCTCTTATACTCTCTTCTATCGAGTGCCAATAGATATGCCTTGTACTTCCGATCTACCGTTTTGCACATCGGTACCTGACATCTCGTTCCTTCGGCTTTTGATATTCTTTATCATACATCTGTCCAGATACTCGAATAGAAAATATATGGGTTTCCCAATGTGAATTACGTTGTCGGATATTAGCCTTACACAATTCATGGCAATCTCGTCCATTATTTCATTGCCCTCGATGCCTTTGTAACCTGGCACCCAGTAGAATTGAAGTTGCTTACTTCTGGCAACATTTTCCACTGCTACTCTGCTTTCGAAGACAATTCTGGACCGATATTCGATACGAGGTTACTACCTTAATAGCTGATAGGCTGTCTACGTGGACGTTGACTCTGGAGTTGCCTGCAGGTACATTAGAGGTCAGCTCCGCTGCTTTCGGAATAGCAAAGACCTCAGCTTGAAATATACTGCAGTGGTCCAGCAACTTAAAAAAAAAGGTTGCCTTTTGCCTAATTCTCCATCCTCGATTTTCGAGCCATCAGTATAGATATTTAGAGTGTTGCGCGTAGCTAATATGCCTTTACGACAGCCATCGTCTTCTAAGTTTACTTTGTGCCTACTTTCCCAGTTGAAAAGTGGGATCATGTAGTCGGTGCTTGACCAACCGAGCTATGGCCGAAGGGACTATATGTAGGAAGAGGTCTATAGGTGGCAGGTTTAGTTCCAATTTAAGAGCCGCTGTTGGCGTTGTTCTTAAAGCCTATGCCATTCGAAGGGCAGCGAGCCTCTGAACTCATTCCATTAATATCCGGTACGTAGATTTCCGTAAGTCTGTCCTTCATACTACTGCACCGTAGGGTAGAATTGGTCTAATTATAGCTGTGTAACACTAGTGCATGAGAGAGGGAGACAGCCCCCAGGTTGTGCCGAGTATCTGCTTACACGTTTATAAAGCATTACTGGCTATCCTCACCCATTTTTCCACGTTGTGCTTCCACAAAAGTTTGCGGTCCAAGACTACCCCAAGGTACTTGGTGCGGTTCTTGAGAGAGAGTTGTGTTCCATTTATAGAAGAAAACCTCCATAGATTTTTTGCTTTGTGTGAACACCAGCAGGTCCGTTTTCTACGGGCTCAACCCCAAACAAGCTTGCGATGCTCAGTATTGAGAGTGGTGGTCGTAATACTGCTAATGGTCTGTAGTTAAAATAAAGCAATAATCTGGTTAAGAATTAATGAGCTTAGTCTAGAGCGATATTTAAAAAAATCATACACCCAGACATCAGTCACTTATTATGATATTTTTCAAAGAAAATCAATTCAGGCAAGCAGGTAATTTCAGCTCCAGGCAGCGTAATGTATAATATATGATACGAAAAAAAAAAAAATCATTTCAAAAATACTTTAATATTTACTATATCAAAAACTTCGCAAGGTGAGTTTGATAACACATGTGCATAAATATATATGTTTATTTAAATACGCAGCGCTTTGAACTTACAGCCACCCGCTTTAATATACTCTAATTCTGCACTCTGTCCTCACTGCTAAACTCCCTTGAAACTTCCAACATCCAACAGTTCCTCCTAAATTGAGCCCCTTCCAGACGTCGATTCTACAGCTAAATATGGGCGACCGGGCATCGCTCACCTGTTCGGTGGTGAAAGGTGACCTGCCACTGACCATCTCCTGGCGGAAGGACAACAGGCCGATCGATCCGACGCAGCATATGTCCGTGAAGCAGGTGGATCAGTACAACAGCATATTGGTCATAGAAACGCTCGGCTCCGATCACACCGGCAACTACTCGTGCGTCGTGCGCAATTCAGCAGCCGAGGTAGAGAACTCTCAGGCGCTGCTGGTCAATGGTAAAGAGATGAAGCCTCCATAAAAAGCGCCAATAGTTGCGCTTTGCGAAAATACATACTTACACAAATATATTTTATTTATTTCCACGTTGAGTTAAATAATATTTTGGTGCAATTGATTTTTGATTTTTACAACTATTGTTGTAATTGTACAGTTTAAATATAGCTACAACAAATTTGTTTATATATATGTACATAAATATTTTATATATACATAGACTGAAGTAGTGTTTTTGAATGGATTTTGATTTTGCCCGTTTCGTATACATAGATACATATATCATTTACCGTTAATTTAACTTTGAATTGAAGAATGCATTTTATGTTGAAAGAAAGTACGTATGTAAACGGCTTTGAACCCATTTCAAGTCAAAAAATCGTTTATGTTTGTAGTATGTTTATATATACTCCATCACGATGAGGTTCAACGATTTTTCCTTAACATTAAATATATATATAACTCTGATTCGTTTGAATTTTTGAAACAAATAGTTTATTTTCTCTCTGGAATGCTTCAAATTTGTAGTGTTAACGTATTGTAGATTCAAAAAATATTCAAAACTGCGAAGGTTTAATCAAACAACTTTCAGAGAAAGAGTAGCTCGTAGATATACCTTTAACGGTATATAGTAAACATATATACAAGTATAAATATATTTAAGAAACTATAAAAACTTTCAGCTAAACGCGTGCAAATTCTACGTAAGTCCAGACACAACAACCACTTCGCATCACACTACACAACGTTGGTCCGCCGGAACACAACGCTGGTATAATTCCACTCTCTCTCTCTCTGCGTTTAGGCGCTTGCCAGCCGTACGAATATATGCTTATTTTAGAATACGAATCATATGATTGAACTTTTTAAATTACATAATCGATATTCTTGTGTGTTATTACAGTCCCACCCATAATAGAACCGTTCGTGTTTCAAGATGGCCTCGCCGAAGGTATGCGCACGCGCACAGTCTGCGGTGTGTCGCGCGGTGATGCGCCGCTCAAATTGATCTGGCTCAAAGATGGCGAGCCGTTGCCCGAACTGTTGGGCGCCAATGTCACAATGCTCGATCAGTACTCGTCGTTGTTGAGCATACCGTCGTTGTCGGCATCGCACACCGGTGAATATACGTGCGTGGCAAAGAATCCGGCTGCCGAAATTAAATACACCGCCGTACTGCAGGTCAAAGGTATAGTATGACGGTGCCTTCGTACCTACACGAATACATACGATTATGAGTATGTATGCATTATCCATAGGAGGCATACGAGCTTCTTACTTTTACTAAATGGAAGGAGTAACTTTTTTATGCAAAACTTTCCAAACAAAAATTATATTTTATATTAACGAAAAATATTGAATTAAGAGAAATAAATAACAGAATATAAAATGTTACCACCACATCACATCACACCACACATACATAAGCTATTATCTCGCAATGTTAACTTGAACAAAAGGTTTCATCAAAAAATTGGGTGAAGGCATGTCGAGCAAAATGGGAACTAAAATGAATCTTAAGCAAATATCTCTACTCTGACTATTCAAAAAGTTTCTTTCAGTCCCCCCCAAAACAAAGAGAGAACATTTCCATGCACACAATTTCACCACGACCTGCCGCAGGTCTCTTTATTCGAGGTTCCGCTCAAAAGTTATACTCCAAATGCAATTTTATTTTTAAGTGGAGCAATTTTTTCTCGAATTGAAGCATAATTTGAAGCGACTTTTAAGAAAAATCAAAAAAAAAATAATTCCTAGAACAAAGTTATAAAAATGAGAAAAGCTTTAAAAGCCGCATTTACCGATCTTTTGATGAAATCTCTCACATATACATACACAAACCACACACCACTTGCACATATTTTAAAACAAAACTCAAAATAATAAAGACCAATCATTAAAAAAACAAATATATTAATATAAAATAGTAGAATTAACGGTACCACTAACGAAATTTTAACGAACACTCCACGCAAATTAAAATGAACCAGTTTTTATTTTACTTTTCCGTTGTGTACTAAAATGGCTTCTTATGGATTTCAGTTTTTAATTATAATCAAATAGTGACTATTGATTTTTAGCATCAGTACGAAATGCTTCCGAGAAGTAATTCATTTGAATCTATAAAATAACCTCAAACGGAGACTATGAGTTCTGGTTAGGTAAAGGCGGCGTTCAAATACAAACACACACGAACAAATTGTGAACACACACACACAATCATATATTTAGCTGAACTTTGAAAGACCCCTGATATCCCCCTTTAACCAAAATCCATCCTCCAGTCGCTTTGGCACGCTGTGGGTTTTTTGTACGGCAGATCACCAGGTAACCTTACTGTTGCACTGCTTCAAACGCTTCTTACTATTTTTATTTACTATTGCATTGTTTTTTATTTAAGGAATATGCATTGCTAAGCGCTTTAGATAGTGTAGTTGCGATTGAAAAACATAACAGTAAAAACAAATACAATTGCCACAATTTGGTCTTAACTACACACAGCACAACGAAGCACGAAGAAGACGCCAGCAAAAACGAGGCACAAACTGGAAATGGATCAATGGATCGCGATCGCTGCCGACTACCGGCGTATGTGTGCTTAGGTGTATGTCTCGGCAGGCCGTGGAGCTTTTTGTGCTTTTTTAGACGCTTTTACCTGCGCACCCGCTGTACCCGCTATCCGCTCCTTTGCTCTGCTTGTTAAGCTCTCTCTCTACTCGTGCTGCTACATTCGCAAACAACTTTCTGCTTACTCTTTAAATCCTCGCTAAACACTCGCTATATTTTATATATATATATGTATGTATATGCAGATAAATAAAAGGGAATCACGTATCAGTTTAAGCCCCGCTTTTTGTTACGCGGCTTATGTCAGGCGACACTCGCGCCAACCAACGCTAGCTGCCGTTATATTTGTGCATATAAATATATTGTATTTTGGGATTTTCGTGTGTGGCTGTCGCGCTGTGGTGCCAGAAAACAACAACAATGTAAACATGTTTAAAGCTTACTAACAACTTGGTATATCCTGCTTAAATTTCGCGCTCAACTAACCGACATTCGTTGCGCTGTTTTTATTATCATTTAAAGCTTCGCAGTATTTGTAAAGTTATTACTCATGCCACGGCATGAGCGTATGTGTAGCTAGTTTGCTTACTTTTGTGCTCCCCGCTCACCTAAACCGCACTTTGTCACTCCACCATTTATGCCATGCTCTTTTTGCTCTTTCATTTTGGTTTAAGGCTATTTTGTGCATGAATTATGGGAAATATATGATTTTTACACTTGAAATACGCGCGAATCGAGGCTCGGTTTAAATAAGGTAATTTCTAAATTTCGAAAACTTCATGACTTTTGACAAACTGAAATTTAAAAGATTGGTTCTCAACTCAAAGCTTAAATTATATCGAAAACATTTGGTGTATTCCGTATTTAATATTTTTCGAAATCGGATTGAATTGAATTTCATTTCATTACTGTTCCAAATACCGAATGAATTGGTTTAAAACTAGGAAAAGTTATACATAGTCTTTATTGCTATCAAAATCATGAACCTTCATTCGATTCGTACAACTGTGATCGCTTCGTGGAATGCCGAATACTTCGAACTAACACGAGTTAAGTTAGTCTTAACGCTGCCGGGTCCACACAGTGCTCTTGAAATAATTTAGGGGTTACATGAGTTTCTTTGGGTAAGAAACAGTCTTTTTTCGACAATTCGTTTCTCATATAAAAAATTAAATGTTTTATTAGAATTTTTTATTCTTACAAACATACACTATTAAAAAAGAAAGAAAGAAATTTGTGGAAAAAAATATTTTAAAGTCTGACATTGCGATGCCATTTCCGGCGTTCTATCGGAAAAAAATTCGGGTTGGCAGGATAACTCCTTACAGGATCATCTAAAATGAAAAATACATGTTCTAGTTGAAATCTTAACTTAGAACTTAGACGAAGGAAAAATAAAAACTGAAAATTGGATTTTATGCTGATATTTTTACAAAAAAAATTAAATTTCGTGAATTTTTTTTTTCAAATAGTTGCAATCGAACAGAAAATCCTCCATCCAAGTCTTTAAGAATTGATTGTATCTAAAAAAATCCAAAAAAGATCCTTAGTCCAAGTTTTTAAAAATTGATTATTTCAAGTATCTCAAAATCCGGTGTAAAATATTCGGAAGATCGATAGAGTAGTTCACAAGAAAACTTGCCAACCCACTTAAGAAACATAATTTCGAGAAAAACGCGTTTAAAGACCTTGCACTTAGTCTATCTGCCTTCGAGCGGACAAGCTCTCAAGGCTGTATCTCCGAAACTATTACTCGGATCAACTTGAAAATTTAGGACCATATTCTAGAGGTGTTTCAAAATTTAAGAAGACCATATAAAATTCGTTTTTTTGAAACCCATGTAACACCTTAACTAATGTGTGCTGCTGAATTTGACACAACTCGTTAACAGTTTAAAAAGTTTCCCGTTGCACAGAAATGCTTTAGTTCTCGCATGCTTTTTTAAGTTACAACTTCTCCTGTTCTAATAAGCTGTAGTATGCCTAGTATCTAGAAAACTGCTTCTTATAACTTTTGTTGCTTTTAGCATGTATGTATGTATGTATAATTATGCAGCAGATTTGCGTGCTTTGCTTTAAATGCTTTTGTGCTTTGTTCATTTTTTCAGTTTGAGACTTTCGTTTTCTAACAAAAATCATCTAAAGACTATGGCTTCAAAAATTGAAAAAGACTAACTTTATATTTTAAGGCTGTTGTGTGCAATGATTTTTTTGCTTACCCCCCGCGATACCAAAGTTTTGGAAGACTTGCATAATGAAAAATGCAAAAATACACACCGAAAGCTTTACTGTCCCCCCAAACCCAGCAGGCTTATTATACTTTTAGCGAATCGCATTTATTTCTCCATAATTTAATGGCTTACAATTAGTTTTCACTTTATCATTTCACTGAAATCTGGCGTCACTCGTTTAACTGTTAAGTTTGTGCTAAGTTTTTTATCGCATTTTTTTTGCAATTGAACGCTTTTGTAGCCACGCAAAGCTGCTCGTATATAACTAAATGCTTCAATAATCACACATACATGTTTGTAAAATGAAAAGCGATTGCTTTGTTGGCCAGCGCTGCCGTCTGGAAGCGCATTTTGCTGAGCTTTGATTGAGGAGCGATGCTGGCAGATTTGCTATATCGGTTATATCCATGTGTATGTGTGTTGGCTGTGTGGTGTTTGAAGCATTTATTTGTGTGCTTTAGCTGACATTTATGTATCTTTTATTTGCAGCGTTACGATGGTGATCAATTTTGAAATTCTTGTTAGTTTTCATTTCCATTCCCCACACGAAACGCTTACATACATATGGTCAAGTACATAGGTGTGTGTGTATAACTTTGATAACGAAGTAATCATAATTTTTCATTGCATGTGTATAACTAAATTCCCCGCTAATCCATCCAAATCACTGACACTTTCGGCAGTCTGGGAAGGGTGAGGTTTTAGGTATTGCAGTCTGAGCTACATAAATTTTGAATTTCGTGTGTATTAAAGCTCCAAATTATATTTAAAAGCTTTAAAAAATATATGTGTTTTTCACTTTCAACTTTGAATTAAACATTGCTGCGCACTCGACATTAAAAATAAACAGTTTTTTTTCCGAAGTTATATAGGATGATTGATTAAGTATATAAGGACTTTTAACCCAGAGTCTGCTGAATTGCTTTTATAATGCTGTAAACCTAATAAGGAGGCCAAGCTAAAAAGTAATGCTATAATTACTGGCACATTAAGGGGTTATATACCGTTAGAAGGCCGAAGAAATGCAAACTTTCCAAAATTTTTTTTGGAGCAAATTTTTAAACCTATTCATCCACAATTTTTATAACTGTGTTTTAATACTTAGTATTGCAAAAGTATTTATTCGGAAAGGAACTACAGCTGATCTCCACGAGCTTCTCTCAAAAAATACGTTTTGCGGTGACCACTATATCTCAGAACTGGATCATCTAAAATCAAAAAACCAAACAGATATTATTAAGGGGTCAGTAGGGTAATCTGGCTTGTTTTTTGACATTTTTTTTTTTGAAGAAATAAAACCCAATTTATTCTTCAAAAGTACGTGAATGGTTATCGTCCCTCCCAGAATCATGAAAAAATGTTGATAAATAAAAAAGTAATTAACGTTTTTGTTTTTTAATTTTTCCCCATGTTTTTTTACATAAATTTTGTCATAACATTGTGAATAAATTATAAAAAATATGGGGACGATAGCCAGGCGTTTTGTGAACATTTAAAAAAATTAAGCAAATCGATTGAGTAGTTGAGTTGACTGCCGGAATCATGTCAGATAGTTCAAAAAAGAGTGTGTTTGAGAAAAACGAAATTTAGAAATTAGTCGTAGGAATAAGCAAAATAATTTTTTTTTTCAAAATAGCGGTTTCTCAAAAAAAAAAAATAGATTTTAAACTAAAATTTCCGCCTTAAATTGTTTATAAAAAATATTTATTTGGTGAGAAAAAATCTTCGATTATTTAAGAAGCTCCTGCTAAAATTTGAGACTACTTTATGCTTAGCCGTTTTCGAGTAATGTTGGTCCCCGACTTTGAAAACACAATTTTGAGAGAAACAAGTTTAAAGTTTGGTACTTCCAAGCACTCTGCGAAAATATTCACCGGAGCAATGTGAAATTTTCTGTGTATATTCTTAAATAAATGTACATTAAGAAAGTAATGTAAAATAAAATGTATATAACCCCTTAAAGCTGCGCTTCAGCACCAATATTTGCTGGGCCCGTGAACACCCACATATTAAGTTTATATCACAAAGCTGGCAGCATACTTTCTATTATTTCATAGACCATTATTTTGTAGTACTATTAACCCTAGGTTAGACATAAAAGCGAAATAGAAAGGTAACAGGTTCGGTTTGATTACGACTGCCTTCTGAAAAATCTTTGCACACACAGTTTGATGAGCTTCGACTGAATAAGGCGTCTGACTTTATTGGCAGCAATGTAAGAATGAGAAAACTACAACAACTGGAAAAGTATGGAAATTTTAATGAATTTATTACGTTTTATGTTTGAGTTCTTATCGACTTTGGTTGCATAAATAATTCCAATTAAGGTCTAACGCATTTAGTTCATTATTCACATTTTTCGGCGTTCGGATTCATTCTTTATTGTTAAGTACCGTTGAAATGCCTTCAATTCAGTAGTTTTTTAGTTCACTTTCACACTTTAAATAACTGTAAATGAAATTAAAATAAAACCTATTACAAACATCTTTCAAATTACTGTTACTCAACTTTCTTCTATGAACTTACTTCTGAATTTTCTTGCTGTCTCTAATTCACCCAATATTTTTTCGGTTAACCACTATAGATTACTTTGAATGTTATCTAATTAATTAAGGGGCAAAATAAACGCCTTAAGTAAGATTATAATTTGCCCCATTTACAATAATTCAAAATCGTTAATTTCTTTATTAAACATTTCGTTTGTTTCTTTTTTGTTGACGGCTATGAAAATAGTATTTCCAATGGTTTCTTTCATTTCCACTCTTATTTATTGCATTATCGATCCGAATTCATGCTTTGCTATAATTGCCCAATTTTTTGTTATTGCTTCTCGCTCGTTGCTGCGCGCTCGCCTATGCTGTCACTCGTCATCTCCCTGCCATCTCCATTTGTCGTTTGTTTTGGTCAACCTGATCGGCTTGTGGTTTCGGATGGGCTGCGCTGCAGTGCCGCCACGTTGGATTGTCGAGCCGGCCGACGCAAATGTGGAGCGCAACCGCCACATCATGTTGCATTGTCAGGCGCAGGGCGTGCCGACGCCTAGCATCGTTTGGAAGAAGGCCACAGGTATGTGAGACACATATGCAGAACGCACTGGTAGGAGGTGTACATAAAAATTGGCCATTTCGAAAATTCGATATTAAAATAAAAAATTGAAAAAATTTAGAAACACTTTATAAATAACGAAGACTAAAGTATGAAAACCAAATTGAGTGTATTGGAATATAAAGTTTGGTATTCGACAAAAGTCTATTACAACTTTAAAAATCTCTTCACATATATATATAACGAAACTTAATATTTATGTGCACTCAGGCCGTGAAATTCTTTCCGAAACATTCGAAGTTCTCTGACAACGTTTTAAGATATTTAACAACACATTAATTCTGATAAATATCGAAACATATAACTTATAGGTAGCAAGTCGGGAGAATACGAGGAGGTGCGTGAGCGACCTTTCACCAAACTGCTGAGCAATGGCTCACTGCTGCTGCAACACGTCAAGGAGGATCGTGAGGGCTTCTATCTGTGCCAAGCGAATAACGGCATTGGCACCGGCATCGGAAAGGTTATACAATTAAAAGTTAACTGTAAGTTCGAAGAGCCAAAGGAATTGACTTTAAACTGTTGTGTGTGCGTGTGTGTTTAAAGGATATAAAAATATTGCCCAAATTACACGAAACTGTAGCTTGAGGCATTAATTACATACCCAGAGGAGGCTCCACATGCATGCTGTGTGTGTATGGAGATGAGTGCTCGTAATATTTGCCACGCGTGCGATAATATCACAAGCATTTGCTTTGTGTGTGTGCGCAAACTTTTAGACTTTTCTACAACTCACTTTGTGAATTCTGCTATATTTATGTGTCATGTGTTTGTTTGCATTTTTAATGATACAGCCTCGCCGTACTTCTCATCCACTTCACGCTCGGTAATGGTGAAAAAAGGTGACACAGCACTGCTGCAATGCTCCGTCAGCGGTGACAAACCGATTAATATCGTTTGGATGCGTTCGGGCAAAAACACACTGAATCCATCAACAAATTACAAGTAGGTCGAGAGGGACAGCCGTAGCTAGCTCTCGCAGCTCCAAATCCACACCACCCGCCCCACCACTACTCCCTCACCACACTCCTGCTTCATTTTCATTTTGCTCATTAATCTTTCCCTCATCCCGCGAGCGTTAATTCTATCAGTTGTTATTTAGTGTCCGCATATTTCCCACAGGAGCATTTTCTCCACAAATGATGAGTTGCATTTTTTCCGCTTCATTTAACATTTGTGTCATTGCAGAATTTCGGTGAAGCAGGAGGCCACGCCCGACGGTGTTTCTGCCGAGCTGCAGATACGGATGGTGGATGCCAGCGACAGTGGACCGTATTTCTGTCGCGCCAGCAATCTGTATGGTAATGATCAGCAGTTGGTGCAGCTGCAAGTGCAGGAGCCACCGCAACCGCCCACTGTGCTGGAGGCGGCCATGATTTCCAGCCGTTCGGTGAATTTGAAGTGGCAGCCGAAAAGCGTGAACACAGCGGACATCTCCAAATATATTGTGGAATTCAAGGAAATGGACCGTAAGTTGCAAAATACAACAGACAACACTAGCAGAACATTATTATATCCGCAGTTGAAACCAAAGACAAGACTTTCCAGTATTGAAGTCCAAAAAACCTAATATGTTGTAATTTTACTTAACACTGTTGAACTATCGAATTATGAATCCCACCAATTTCGATTAAACTTCGTTCCATTTTAAAACTTTTTAAACCCAAAACTACACCCTACTTTTCTAACTAACTTGCATTGATCCTTACAGCGCTCTTCATTGAGCAATGGCAGCATGTCGAGGTAAAAGATCCACCCACCTACACAGCTCTGATTGAAAATTTAAAGCCGGCCACGCGTTACTCCTTTCGAGTGATAGCCGAGGGTACTGCCGGACGCAGCGCTCCCAGCCAAGAACTAGTGGTGCGCACCGAGCCACAACGGCCGGCCGGGCCACCGCTCAATCTCTCTGTTCGTCCGTTGTCTTCCACAGAGTTGCTTGTCAGTTGGTTGGCGCCGCTGGTCGAACTGCGTCATGGCGATATACAAGGTTACAACGTCGGCTACAAGTTGGCCAGTTCGGGTAATTCAGCTTACAATTTCACCTCGGTATCCGGTGACGGCGATGGCGGCACCGGTGAACTATTGCTGAGTAGCCTACAGAAATTCGCGCGCTACAATGTGGTTGTGCAAGCCTTCAATCAGGTGGGCCCGGGCCCACTTTCCGAACCGGTGTCGGCGCAAACCATGGAGGATGGTAAGTTTTGGGGACAGCTTCATATTTGCTTTCATTTAAAATATTATTTTCGTTTCGTTGCGTTGAATCAATTTATATTCAATGTGATAGTGCCAAGTCGACCGCCTGAGGATATCCGTTGCGCTGCGTTGACCTCGCAATCGCTGCAAGTTTCCTGGCAACCGCCACCGATTTATCACACTAACGGCCTGTTGCAGGGTTATAAACTCATTTTCGAGCCCATTCTAGATGACTTCTCACTCAACAAGGACGAAGTTGAATCACGCAAGACAACCGCGCTGACCACGGTGCTGACGGGCTTACGTAAATACACCAACTACAGCATTCAAGTGTTGGCGCACACACGCATGGGTGACGGTGCACTATCCAACCCATTGTACTGTCACACTGAGGAGGATGCGCCCGAAGCGCCCGCAGACATTAAGGTGGTTGTTAGCACGCCACAATCTTTGTATGTGTCGTGGCTGCCACCAACAGAGCCGAATGGGGTCATCACAAAATTCAACTTGTATATGCGTGTGGTAAATGGCCGAGAGGAATTGAACAACGAAAAACGAAGTCTGCCGTCGCAGCAAGTGCACTTCGAAGCGAAGAATCTGCACCCACACATCGAGTATCAGTTTTGGGTGACCGCATCTACGCGTGTCGGCGAAGGCAAGAGCTCACGTGTTGCATCGCAAATCACAACGAATCGTGTGCCAGCGCGCATTGTCTCATTCGGCGGTCCGATAGTGCGACCATGGCGTTCAACGGTCACGTTACCCTGCACGGCGGTGGGCAAGCCGAAACGCGAGTGGTACAAAGCGGAAACACCACTGCGGCAAGGTGGTCTGCACAATTCACAGTTACTCGACTCGGGCGACCTAATCATTTCGAGTTTGCAAATTTCGGATAGCGGCAACTACAGTTGTCAAGTGGATAATGGCATCGGCACAGACCGTCTCACGCACGTGCTGCTTGTGCAGGTGCCACCGTCGGCGCCGGTGCTTTATGTGACCAGCGCAACTTCGAGCAGTATTCTGATGCACTGGAAGTGCGGATTCACCGGCAATGCACCCATCACTGGCTACACGCTCTTCTATCGGCGCGCCAACAGCAATATGGATGAGATGCTTTTGTCGCGTCACGCGTCAAGCCACGAGCTGAAGGGGCTGGTTTGTGGTAGCACTTATCAAATTCATTTGACTGCTCACAATAAAGTGGGAACTTCACCGGCCAGCATAACTCTGCACGTGCGCACTCAAGGCCAGTCTCCAGGTATGCCTTCGACAACCAGCTTGATTGCGCCCAACTCCACTTCGGTATTGGTGCGATTGCACACTTGGCCCGATAATGGTTGCCCCATTCTCTACTTTGTGCTACAATATCGCCCGGTTACTGATGAGGCGGAGCGCGATTGGATACTGGGTAAGTGAAGGTGGTGGCGTGATTTAGTTGTTCGTCATCGCCAATTAGCCGACAGCAAATTCAATTGAATACTTAACGCGCTATGTGTGAATTCCCAGGTTTAGATATGTAAATAGCCTTTGAGAAATAATGCAAATATTTTTGGAAGGCTTACCATTATTCCATTTCATCTTCCATCTCAAGCCCTCTTTCGAGCGATTTACTTCACCTACGACTATGAGCAAAAACTAGTAAGACTTTGTTCTTAATTTTAAAATTATTACTTTTTTCCTCAAAATTCTTGTTGACAGCTTGACCGGTCGGAAAGAACTCGGAGGGTGCCATATCTCGAAGAAAACTGTGAACATAATCTTTTTTGACCTACTTTGTCGTTGTTTTTCTTGCCTCGGCTAACCTGTGCCACATTATTCGGCCGATTGATCGTTTGTTTCAGATAGAATTAAGTATATTAAGTATAGATCCAAGGCTCATCGCCATTAGTAATGCGTTTCATGACATCCTGGTAGTCAGAAAGCCATTTTTCATAGACGTTAACGCGATGCTGCTTTCCGGAAAAAATAAGTGATTCTGGAACCAATCGTGCTTACACTTTTCTTAAGCCCAAATGACCTTTCAAAATGGTTTTTACTGATCCTCCCGATATTCCAACGGTGCCAGTAATATCTCTGACTGCTAATCGTCAATTCTTAAGCCCAAACATCGGTTGATCTTCACGGCCGTTCTCAACGAGGTTCGTCGTCATCGAGTTCTGGACCCCATTTGAATAATTTGTACGAATCGCCACAAAAAATTATCGCCGAAGGCCACTCCCAACATTCTGAACGTTTCAGCACCAGAAATTTGATTCCCCAAAAGTCTTACTATTTTTACCCAGAGTACTTTTCAATAAATATTTGCGTTTTCTCGGCTCTCATCGGCAATAAGTAGCACTGAACAGAGTTTACTGCATAAATATCATCATTGTTATTGCTCTCATTCCCCTTCATATGCTCCATCTTCACAGTATCCAACGCATTGAAACCGCAACGTCGTTTCACCATTTCCGGTCTGCAACCATCGACTCTCTACCAGCTGCGCATGGAGGCGCACAATGTGGCCGGCGTATCACAGGCCGAGTTCACATTCGTCACACTCACCAAGGATGGGGAGCAGCCACCGCCGGAGATTGTACAGCGCGGCCAACGCGGCTCGAACGTTTTCTATGGCAATGTGAATCTATTGATACCGAGCATCGCCACGTTGTCTGGCATGATTTGCACAATTGCGCTGGTGGTCATGTGCTATCGACACAGTAAGTACTGAACGCGGTGTGTGTAGGTGTATGTGGGCGGTGTGAGTGGCAGAGGACGGTGCCATGTGGTTACGAATGCCTGAGTGGGTCATCCATTGCCACCGGCAAAACAAAACAAATCAAAGCCTAACAAAGCAAACACAATACTGCCAGAAAACCTACAAACGAGTGAACAAACAAAGCGGCCGAGGTGTGAATGAACTATCGCAGGAGTACGCTAGAGATGTTGCCCGTTTGTTTAGTGCTGAGAGAGCGTAGCAGGCACGAAGTAAAAAATGGCTGGTTGTGTGGATGTATAGACAGAAGCGACTAGCAAACACACGCGGACATGAAGAACGAGTGGTCAGCATGCACACCCAATGATATGGAACCGCGTATATTCGATTTAGCAGAGCTGCACATAGGACCTACCACATACCTCGTGCACGCCGAGAAAATAAATTTCACATTGTTACAACAAATTGAATTTTAATTGCCATGACGCTGACTGCTGTGTTGCAAACAACACGGTGCGCCTACTTTGGCTGCCACTGTGTTGTTGAGCTTTGCTTTGTTTTGAAGCGCGCCGCGCTTGCGAATCACTTCCCCATCTCACATACACCCATAACTGATTTACATACATTGCTTTTTTCTTTTGCTTATTGTATATGCTTTAGAGCAAGGTAACCGCATACAAAAGGAATCACTGGAAAATCGGCAGAACTCAGAGGCTGCGCAACGGGAACGCTATTATGCCACCATTCATAAAGTGTCCATGCAGAATAACGACAAAATACCCGGTGAGTTACCACAATTGTTTCGCTATTTTTGTGTTTGTACAATTGGAAGGCTTCGTGGTCGTTGAAAAGGAAATGGAAAAACTCGCCATTGCATAAGATTTGCTTTCACAGTTCTCTGTTCGGCGGCGCGATTAATTCAGCGGTAATATTTTGCCGCGTTGTTGGCTACATTTGAAATCTTGTATACATAGAGACGGAATAAATGATAAAGACTTGCATTATGTGGTAGTCGAAAAAGTATTTTCGTATTTTGTCAACAGATGTCGTTGCAGTCGCATATCTCCAGTGCTATGATCGTCAAACGATTTTGAACCATTTAAAAAAGGTTGTCTGCGAAAAGAAGCTCGGTGTTTGGGAACCACATAATTTGTCTGTGAAAAATTTAATGGACCGAATTAAGATCTGCGATTCTTTGCTGCAACAAAATGAAATCAAACCATTTCTGAAGCGAATGGTAACAGGAGACGGAAACTGAATCAAATACGACAACAATGTGCGAAAAAGATCATGGTCCAAGTGTGGTGAAGCTCAACAAATGCTCGCAAAGCCAGGATTGACGCCTCGACGATTTAGGTTATGCTGAGTGTTTGGTGGTATTGGAAAGGAATTATTCACTATGAGCTACTCCAGCCTGGTCGAACGATTAATTCTACACTTTACTGTTAACCACTGAAGAGATTGAAGCAAGCAATCGAAAAAACGGCCAGAACTGATCAAGAGAAAGGCCTTCGTCTTCCATCAGGACAACGCTAGACCACACACGTCTTTGATGATGACTCGGCAAAAACTGTGAGAGCTTGGCTGGGAAGTTTTAATGCATCCACCAGACAGCCCTGACCTTGCACCATTGGACTACTATTTGTTGCGGTCAATGCAGAATTCCCTTAAAGGAGTAAAGTTGGCTTCCAGAGAACGCTCTGACAATTACTTCTAGCAGTTTTTCGCAAAAAGTGGTGAACCAAAATGGTACATATTTGGTTCATTAAAGTTCATCATAAATATAAAAAAAATGAATTTTGATTAGAAATACGAAAATACTTTTTCGACTACCCAATATAAAGACTGAACCCATTGCTGTAAAATAATCGATAGGTTCGTTGAAAATGTTTAGAGAAGATTTCAATTACAAAAGATTATTCAAGATTTTCTCAAACAAACTGGCGCATTACACGTTGCATTCCTCTAAAAGCTTGTCCATTCCATATGTTGTCCATATATACGTATATATATATGTATATACATGTATTTATTTAGGTATACCTACCAGCCTCGTATGCTAACGTCCAATGACATTGCTCGCCATTAAGGCAAATTAAATAAATCTCAGCGCCTTGCAACTGGCAATCACAGCCTCCCTGTGGCGTAGTCATGCGAGAAACGCAATGTCAAAGCCGACTGCGTCTCCATTTCCATTTCCATTTCAATTATTTACTAATTAGTACCGTTTGTTGTTTGTTATATGTCTGTGTGTGTGGTATGTACACACATGCTTTTCGCTATGTAAACACGCCATTGACTTTGCTTTCTCTCTCTCCCCCTTCTACCCGCAGAGACATCCGAGGATATATCACCGTATGCCACATTTCAATTATCCGAGACGGGAAACATGTCACAGCCACATCACGCCGGCCCGGCTAATACGCTTTTGCATTCCTTCATGTACCATGAGCGTGCTCTGACCGAGGGCTGCTCGTCACCACCACCCGCAGCGGTACTAAAACCAACCCAACACCAAAACCACCACCATCACCTCAACTATCATTACAACCACAGTCAACGTCCATCAAAGACAAACTATAATCATTATCAGACCTCGCCATTTCATAATATCGTGCGTTTATTTTCTTATTTGTTTGTCTCAGACTTTTTTCTTTAAACTTAAGTTGAACGCTTAAATTACGCTAGCTCTTTAAAAGGTGCCAGAAAGAGAAGGACAGGCCGCTCGTATAATCAGAGTCAGCTTTTGCTTTAGTTTTTTGCTAATTTTCAAGTGTTTTTTGAATTTTATTATTTTATTGTGTTATTTTGAAGTATCGGTGACTCTGTTTATATGCCCACTACTGTTCGAGAATGCAGTGAAGTAGTTTAAAATAGCTTGACTGCACCGCTTGCAGCGCTTTCTTGATTTTGTAATTATTTTTAGTATTTTCTTTAGAGAGCATTTCGATTTCCTTTAATTTTCATTCACGATTTTTTATAATTTTCGTTGTTGTAAATATTGGTGCAGTTTTTAGAAAATGGCAGAAAAGTAATTTAGCAGTCACGTCAGAAACACGTTTGCGAAGAACTCCTTTGCGCGCCGCTTTTAGTTAAATTAATTCAAATGAAATTATAGTGTTGACGGTAACTGTATTTTTAGAGTATTTTGAGTTTTTGATTTTTTCAGTAAATGCAAATCCTCCTCCTGGCTCGCTTCAATCTCATGCCAAGTAACAGCGTCGCACGCAAATTAATTGACTTCTGCATTTTCCCCTTTCTCGTTTCATGCGGCTTCGCACGCTGCGCTGCTTTGCGTTTAGTCCTCGAAGAACCGGCGCCGGCACTCGCGCAAAACGGAGCCGGAGAGCGAAGAGTCCGAATCGGATCAGGATCAATTGACCTCAAGCCGCACAGAGTCTTCCAATCAGCACGAGGGAAAAATCAAGCACAGTAAGTTCCGCAATATGTTGTTGTTTTTGTTTTTATTGTTTAGCGCTTCATACACTCCCGCTGGCACACGCAATTTGTATGCATGCGTTTCACACAAGACTTACACATATTTCAGTTGATTTACGACTGCGTTGAGGGAACAGTTATGAACTCGTATTGCGAAAGATGAGTGCAAACTCAAACGAATACCGTCAAAATACCAAGTTGTTCAATAAATTTTGTCGTTTGATAAGAAAAACACAATTTTGTGATTAAAAATACACTTACTTATTATTCAATATAATCTCCCCAAACATTAATACACTTGCTCCAATGAACCTCCAATCTGTGGATCCCATCCCTGAAGAGAGAATCCGCAAGATCTGCAAAATACGCTTCAACAGCCGTTATGACCTCTTCATTTGCTGAAAAACGCTTGCCATGCATACATTTTTGAGTTCTGGAAACAAATGGAAGGCACTAGAGGCCAAATCTGTTCAATGCGGCGGATCCTTAAACAATTCGAACTTTAATTCATGAATTTAGCCATTGTCAAAATGCTCTTGTGACACGGTGCAGTGTCCTGCTGAAAAACTATTTTCTTTCTGCAAACCGGGTATTTTTTTCACAAATTTTTTACTTCAAATGGTCCGAAAGGTTGCAAAAATATTCAAAATTAATTGTTTTAACAGTTGGCAAGTAATCCACAAACAACTCGTTTCGAAGCCGAAAAACCAGGTTCACACCACTCTTTAGCATCTTTTTTTGATTGAGGATCATAGTTAAAGACCCAAGTCTCATCCATAGTAATGAATCGATGCACAAAATACACTTTATCCTTTCTAAAACGCTCCAAATGTGTCTGAGAAAGTCGCATTCGAATGTGTTTTAGTTCCATTGTTAGCGAATTCGGCACCCATTGTGCACACAGCTTTCTAAAACCCAAAATTTCACTTAAAATATATCTCACTGTGTCTAATGAGGTGAGTAGAGCCTCTACTAAATCTCTCTCAGTCATTCGACGATCTTTCAAAACGATATCCTGTATTTTGGCTATGATTTCTGGTGTTGATGCGCTTTTTGGACGTCCTTCATGTGAATTGCCTTCAGGGCTTGTACGACCAACCCATAAGCAACCCATCTTTCTACTGTTCCATTTGTAGGTGAACAATCATTATACACTTTTAACATTCGTTCGTGAATTTCTTTTGATGCTACACCTTCCAAAAATAAGAATTTTATCCCTGCACGATAATCAACTGTTTCCTTTGTAAAAAACTACTGTGACACGGCGACACCAAATGGCTTGTAAACAAAGAACGACATGACCGATTGATATTAAACTTCACATACATATGAAGAGTGAAAAACAAAAAAAAATTTTGGCCAGCAACAACGCCGTCTTTTATCGAACATCAAAACTTATTGGACAACCTGGTGTTAAGTTCCTTTGCTGATTTTGAATCAGTTTTATCAGTTATGTGCAAAAACATTGCAATTAGTGTGCCTTAAGGTTTATCAGCTTGGAAAGCTCAGTTCTTTTTGACGACGTCATACTAGCTATGCTTTACGATGTTGCTAAGCGTCATCGTTCGAAAAAGCTGATACGATTTTAGAACGGATTACGTTCTCAAAGACAGAAGCTTGAATGCAAAGCTTCGAAAACAGGCACACAGCTCTCTGTTAATTTTTTTGCACATAATTTCATTGGAAATATAGACTGTATTTGACGAGTTCAGCACCCAGTACTTCCTGCACATGTATTACAAAACCCCCGTTTTGAACACTTTCGTACACCGTTAGACTGCAATCACACAGCCGAACAGCAGTTCGTTTTCTTTGTAGTGAGTTCCATCTCTGATTTCAGCTCGTAGTTGTACCTCTCCAAGCCAAATGTTCAACCTTTTCCGCCAAGCCAAGCAAGTTGTGTACTGTAATTTCGTCAGTTAAACTCACTTCAATCCATTCTTTTACCCAACTCATTAGCTTGCTGTGAAAAGAAATAAGTTAAAATGTCTTGTTTCGTTTTCTGCATTCTCTTCACAGACTCGAAAAAAATGCAACATTTTCTAAATCACAACACATCGCAAACATATCTGTAGTAGCACGTGCAGGCGAACGGCCGCACAGCAACACACGTACAACTACGTAGACCACTGAGCAGAGAAGCAGGACGTCAGAGAGCGCACTGCAGCTCTCACCTATGTTCTTTAAACTACTTACACACATTTGCAAATTGACATAGACTACACACGCACACAAGCACATGCAGGCGCCCTCAGTGTCAGATTTGCCCAAATAATGAACACTAAAATTCAAAAATACACAAACTTGTTTGTAAATAGCAATTAGTCCATTTGACAATCGGCCAAGCAGTAGTCAATCTCAGTCAACAATCATTTACACACATTGTCCTCATAAGAGCAAACAAATACCAGCGAAAAGCAAATAAACAAGAAATCAAGAAAAAGAAAACGAAAACGAATGCAAATGCTAATGTGTAAACTTGTCAGAAGAACGGTAGATTTACACGTATCCACTCAGCTGCACAGCGGCGCATACATACATACATACATATACTCACCCACACACACACGTATACATATATCTAGTAAGAGTAAGAGAGTGTGAGCGGTGAATTGTGAGTGAAATGTGAAAATATGTATAACTGTGAATCTTCCTCCCACCCCGCAGGTATCATCTACCATGGAGCACAATCAAGCACATCCTCAGATCTCTCACCAATGTCCGAACAAAAGTCATTGCCACGACGCGGTCGCTCAAGGTACCATCATCAACAATATCAGTTTTCCACAAATACCACACCGCGCCATCATAACAGTAGCAAAAACAACAACATGAACACCACATCCGGCAACGGTGCCACCAAGATACTATCACCGCGCGGTGTTTGCGGTAGTGCTAGTGGTGGTGGTGGTGTTAGTATTAGTGGTAGTGGTGGTGGTGGTGGTAATCTGAAATCAATCTCAAGCACATTCAAATCACAAGACTCCATACAGTGTCACATACCCACGCTGGTGAAGTCACCGTCTGTAACACAGCAACAACATCAGCAACAACTACAAAAACATCAACTACAAAAAACCAATGTCACCACCAATGCAACCACAAATAGTTTTAACAGTACGAACAGCAGTAGTTGTAGTAGTAGCATCGCCACCTCCAATAAAAACAAACTATCACAGCAACCCCTCTTGATCACCCCCAAATTAGCACATCACCCACAACATCACAACTTGATCGGCGCCCCACACCCCACAACTCAACTCAGTCAATCCGATACAACGACCGACCTACTAGACAATAGTTGTAACAATCCCATTGCATCGCTCGGCCCCGTCACTTGCATGCCATCATCACAGTTCCGACCCATACCCCATAAAACGGTGCCCGCATCGGTGGCGAATGCCAATGTTAGCGGCGATAGTGTAGGCACCATACTCAACCCCTCCACTGCTCCCCTATCGTCCAAGTTCTTTTCGGCCACCACGCTGCCCAAATAGGATACGGCCAATGGCGGTAGTCTGGACCTCGACGGCGGCAGCTTGATGAGCAGTCTCGGCTACGACAGTGAAATATCCTGCACCTATATGGACCCCATCGATCAGACATGAGATTAGTGCATGCTGGGCTTGGACGGTCCAGAAATGGTGGAGGGCGTAGAAGTCGCGCAACTAAAAGTGGAATTGTATTAGATCGATAAGACGATCGTCCATCTGAATGCTTGAAAGACGTTGTAGTGTAGCTAGAAATTCATTGGGGTAAACCTGCTGGGCGGGGGTAATCTACTAAAAGTTTAAAATATAAAATAAGAAAGACATTTCGAAATCCAAGTGTCATGTTGGGAAGGGATAATTTACTAAAAGTATAAAGTATATAAGAAGGACTTTTCTGAATCTAAATTTCTTTATTAAATGGGGCGCTCGGTGGAATTTCAAATTCCTTATAAGCGTTTTTATTGAAAATATTTTTAATCCAGAAATTGAATGTCATGACAAAATAAGCTCGACCCTAATGTTTTAGATTAATTAATCGTAACTCGAGGCATAACGGTGAGTCTTTCAAAGTGAAAACTATGGATTTATCTAGAAGAGCGCATAAATGTTAACGAGTCAGAAAATAGGGAGAATTCGAACACCAATTTTTGGAATATCACCGAAGTAAAAATGGGCTCTCAATTTTACCCGAATCCTCTAATATTTCTTACTTACGTGTCCATATTGTAAATATCGAAATTATAGTATTGAAGAGCACTTGAAAATTTCGAGATTTTCAGAAAAACTCTCTCAAGTTTCGATAAATTTCAACTTTAGCCTCCATCATCACAAATCTCTACTGTTCGTGGATATTTACTTACAAGCGTTTGTGTGCCAGGACCTTTCTTCTGAGAAATACATGTTTGTGAGATTTTAGGTGTTGCGATAACTATAAATTAATTTCCAAATGCTAAATATGGGGAAAAACAACAATAACTATTAGATATATTGAAAGACAGCCATTAGCATTAGAAGTCTATTAAGGGAGCTCTACGCGAGAGCCGTAATCCATTTGTGTATGGAAATCAGTACATCCCAGCAGTGAAGTGAACTAGCTCAAAGGTAGCACATGCTATTAATATGGATCACGAGTCAACTTAGGCAGCCAAAGGGTATCTTAAAATTGTGTCCTTTAATATAAATAAATGCTTGAAGAATTGTAATCTTCCGGAGATTAACTAAATAGTTTTCAAAATAAGCCAGTTTAGAGTAAACTACGGGCTCAGAAGCCTTCAAGATTTTAATATTGATTTTTAAATTAAATTTTTTAGACTCAAACAGAAAAGTATAAATTATAACAGTACTTAATATTATAATTAGAAATAATTAATTAAATTTTTACTACTGAGCGTCTTTTGGCTTCGGGCTTTCAGTCTGGAGACTCCCGTTACAGACTAGTTTACGGTTCGGGTAAGTCTGTTGTCAGTCTAGTTTCAGACCTCACGAGCCTAGTTAAGGCTTCACTGCAGGGACGCAATTGAGCCAACACACTGACATACACACATGCACACACATACACGCACTTATAAACAAACTTATACGCATATGTAACTTTGCTTGCTGCATGAGACCGAACGTAATATGTATTCCCCTCAAATCTTCCACCTTAAAAACATGCACTAACCAACAACCTACAACCAACAACAAAAAACAACAATAACAACGTTAAATGATAATAATTGCAACAACCACAACAACAACAACTGAGCAGAGCTGGAGGTATACGCACCCTGCATCCGTTGCAGCTGCAGGCTGAATGCAACGTAATGCCCAGCAGCGGCTTCCATCAGCTGCCCGTCGAGACCGAGCGCATCGAACTGTCCGAGGTGGAGTGCGATGTGGACACACTGAAGAAACTGAAATTGGGTATGCGCTCGACGTTGTGGTCGAGACCGTCGTCGACCACCTCACAGCTGCAGCAAAAGCAACAGCAACAGCAGGAGACGCGCTGCGTGCAGCCACCGCCGCAAAAGACTCAACAACATGCTCAGTCGGCACAGCAGCAGCAGCAGCAACAACCACAACAGTCGCGACAACAACACTCGCCGGCACCGGCCCCGCAAAAATTGCTGAGCGAGAAGTCTGATTACTCGATATCCGTGTGAGATTAGAAGTTGCAGCAGTTTTAAGGTTGTGGTGCACACAGGGGCCAAGTGGCCACACGCCACACATAAAAGGGTTTGCTGCTCCATTAACGGTAAATTGATTAATTTACTGGAAATGTGTGTCAAATATCGGTGTTTGGTGAATAACTCTTGCCGCGCACTTTCAACTGACCAACGGATGGGTCTCGAACGAGGTATAAATACCAGTAGTGAATGAGAATGTTGATGTTGTTGTTTTACATAAATGCATAGCTATGTCATTCCTTACGAATTTCCCACGCGTTAAGAGTACCCCATTTGTAAGAACCTTTGACTCCCACGAAATTGTCACCCCCCTCTCTTTTTCTCGCTGGAAACTCAACTCTGCACACGCCCACAAAGGAATACAGATGAATTTAAACTTTCGGACAATCAATCAAAATTTCTACAAGACTTAAAATAATATATACACACACGAACACACACACACACACGCAAACATTTTACCCATTTTTGGTGATGCCGCATGTAAAAATCATTCCCACACCCCCCTGAATGCTTAACCAAACTCTCAAACCAAACGCCCTCCCCACCACCTACCCAGCGTTTAGTTACTCTTTGTATGTGTTGGTTAATATGTTAGTCAGTAAGAGCTTGAGTCAACTTGAGGTTGTATGTGCGAGGTTTTATATAAATACCTGCTTGTATATCCGATAAAGTCAGAGGTAAGTCATCAGCATAACTGTTTAAGATTAAGGAGGGTGCCAAAGCGGCTCAAATGGAACGAAATTAGAAACAAAAGTGTAAATATTCATTACTAGTTGGAAACCACGTTAATTGTATATATGTATGCGAATTCATATTGGTATGATTTATTAAAGTGGCGAAGAGTTGGCCTCAAGATTTCGGCATCATAAGGTTGTTAAAAGCTGACTTCCCAGCAAGACGGCGCTAGAGCACACATGCTCTGCCAAACACTTAGATGTTTCCCACTCTCTTGAAACCAACTGCTCGTGACCATTTACTTTTGTGTTTGAGAGAAGATATGTATGTTTTGAAGAATTTAACTGTTTATATTTGTATTTGTAAATGTGTATAGATCATAGGTTAAGTAATGAGATTTTAATGGAGATCATATTGTTTGTAATGATTTTTATACTGACTGATGTTACAAAAGTAAGTTATTGACATACAATACGATTAACTAAATGCGCGTATAATACTTGAGAAGAGTATTACGGTACTTGCCGCTATCTCACTGTAACATACTACTATTTACCGAATATAAAGTAATACTTAATACTCATATTTTTAACAGTCGAAATTCAGGCAACAACTACTCGTTACTCGTAACACGTTAGACAAGTTTCAATATGATGATTTATGGGCATTCGGAGAACTACTAGGGTCCTCATTTACATATATTATTATTGTATTTGCTTTGATAATAAATATTGATGGAATGTGGAACCATATATTCAGTATGTACAAAATATTGTAGATAAATATAAAAAGTAGTCATAACTTATTGTTAATGGAAGAGAATTTTAAATTTTGAGCGCAAGCTGAAAATGAGTAAAAAGTATTAACAGAATTGCATTTATTTATAACAGTATTCACCCAAGCAATGTTTATACTTCAATATTCGATGAACCTCAAGTTTCGGAATTCTTAAAATAAAAACCAAAAACAAAAAAAAAACAAGTACATTTTTATAGAGGAAATCAAACTCGCATAATGCTGGAGAGAAAAGAGAGCAGCATTGTGACAATTTAATTCATGAAAAAAGATCATACGAAAAATCAAAAAAAAAATTATAATAAAACAAAAAAAAACTACAAAAATAATAAATAAATAAATAAATAATGAGAAGTACACGTAAACGATTTCTTGAATATTTTTATTTTGTCATAAGAACATTTCGGAAACCATGTGCCAAATTCAAAATTTATGAAACAAAATACAAATTTAAAAATTGACATAAATCATAAGCATAACTGTAAGCATAGACTCTAGCTAGTAAAGCATAAATAACGAAATACAAGGTATCCAAAATTATGCGAATAAAGTCTGTAGTTTTGTAAAAAAAATCTGTATTTTTTAGCATAAAAAAGAAATTCAAATATTAACCAAAATACTAAATAATCAAAATCGTGCAAAATTTATGCGCAAAAAATGAGTAAAACAAATCAAAATGCGCGACAACAAATAAGAAACTGAGGAAAGCGAGGAATATGAGGAAAGGGAAGCAACTGTTCGAACTGCTCGGTCTGAACTGGGGCTAAATTCGCATAAACGCCTAAAAGTAGGCAGCAGTGAAATTGCTCACAACTCTCAGTCACTCGCATACTTTGCATTTAGCACAGTCTAGCATACGGCGGTTATACTTCTAGAGTAACTTCCGTGCTTACAAGCGGGTAGCTCTAGCCAACGAACCAAATCGTAATCAAATAACAACAACAAATATTTAAGTGATGGCGAGAAATTATGAGAGAACTATTATCAATTAAACATAAACTAAGTAGTGAAGTATCTTTCGAAATTCAGCTAAATACAGTTACTCGTAGGTATATATATATATATATATGTAATTACAACAATATTGTCTGACATAACATATACATGTAAATATATTCATTTCCGGAACTCTTAATGTTTAGACGTAAACAATAGAACGAACTCAGCTACAGTCCGAGCGCGGGTTACAGCGTGTGCCAAAAATACTATATACTTTCAACCAATACTTTCCAAACACCTAAAACTAACCAAACCGAAATACAATACAAAAACAAAAACAAAAACAACTGCAAACAAAAATCGACAAATATATTAAGCAAGAAAGCAAAAGCAAAAGCAAAAGCAAAAGCGTTGCAAAGCTGAATCCAAAAGCCAAATCATTTCAATGGCCTCAGGCTTGCAGACACGAAATGCAACCGTTTTCTGTTTCACGAGTTAATCACATCGAATTGTACGAATTTAGTATAATAAATTAATATGTAACAGAGGTGACAAATTTGTACTGAGCATAGCAACAATCGAAAGGTTTTTTTTTGATCATTTTGAATGGGAATCATGGAATTCCAATCAATACCCTCATACTGTTATATAAAAGTAGTCATACGCATGTATGTATATATGCAAAATTACAATTAGTCTGAAATCAAAGTCAACAAATTATTTGAATTTATTAACAACAAAAATACAAGTTTAAATGATAATAAAGCGAATGTGTGGCAACGCAGCAAAAGAGACAAAGCAAAGTGAGAACTCGATAACCACAATCAAAATGCCAAGTAATCATAACTAGTGTAACGATTATTGATACTTGTGTAATGTACTATTTAAATATTAACTAGCACAAAATGATTAAAACATTAAATTGAAGTAACAAATTATATTAAATGTGTAAAATAAATTATACAATATTTAAAATCTAAAATAGTTGGTTGCGCTTCATTAAGAAATCAAAGAAGTAAGTATTTTCAATTTGACAACGCTTTTGGTGATTTTGTTCCTAATAAAAATGTATTTATTACTATTACTCTAGAAGCTCTTCAGATCAAAAAAAATCTAGCTGTCATACGTCCAAACAGCAAATATGCCCATAACCTTCCTCCTTATTCATTATTGAACTCGCGAAGCACGTATTCTTTTGTGAACAAAACTAACATTGCTTTTAAAGGGTGATCTATTTCAAAAATACCTACTTTTTTAAAGAAAAAACACAGAAACTCTAAATATAATGCCGAATATTTATTATCATTCGAAAGAACATTATTTGGCATATACTTTTTTTTAAGATTATCTCTTTCAAATATTGGCCGCGGCTACGTCTCAGATGATCGAGCATTTCGACAGGTAACTGGCGAATAACACGCGTGTTGTTTTGCTCCAAGGCCTGAATCGAAGCCGCATTGTCCTCACAGGAAAAGTTTTACGTGAAATTACCTGCTCAGCGTCTTAAGTCCATTGATTGATGCGATATGTGGGAAGTGACACCGTCTTGTTGAAACCAAATGTCGCCGAGATCACTAGCTTCAATTTCAGTCAGTTATCATCGATAATGGTCGCCGTTGACGGTTACGTTCTTACCAGCATCATATTCGAAAAAATGATTTCACCGGCCCACAAACCACCCCAAACCGGTGTTTTTCTAAATTAAATGGCAGATCTTCAATATCTTCAAGATTTAGTCTAGACTTAGTCCTAAAAGCGGCAATTTTACGTGCTTACATTCCCATTAGCCAGAAACGGGCCTCATGGCTGAACAAAATTTATCTGATGCCGATGGAGCGAAACGATGCCACTTGCGAAGGCCAAGTGGCTTCAGTTCTTGCACAAGCTTTATTTTGTACGCTATTTACGCTAAGATCTCGACGTAAAATGCGCCAAGTCGTTCCATATATCAATTCGAAGTGCTGCGAACGGCGCCGAATCGACTCTGCTATACATAGTGTGCTGGACGACCTCTATTCGGTCGAATGTTATCCAAAAATGAATGCCGGGTCTCAAGATGTTGCGAATAGCACGCTCAGTAGGTCGATTAGGTTGACCATAAGTTGAGCGAAGCGTGCGATTTTTCAGGCGTAAGTCCTTCCGTGATGAAATGCCAAACAATATTGAACAAAAATAACATGACAGCTTGACACGACTCACGTGTGATGTGTCAAAAAAATTCTTTTGAAAAAATACCTGTCCTTGGATCATCCTCTATAGCCCATTGCATTTTCATATTAAATCAATAAGATGATATTTTAGCACGAACATGTTTGTTGTACGTTCTACCCGCTGAAGTAATTCGATTTCTCCAAGGCGTCGTATTCAACGTCATTTACTGGTAAGTGATCTTTCATATTGAGAAGATCAGTTTTAGGTTCATTGGAAACTCTACCTCTCTGACATCGGCGCTGGTTTGCCATTCGCCCTCTGTCCTCTTCTGTTAAAGGCCCCAATAATCCTTTTAGAGGGAGCTTAATATTTTTCTCGCAAAACTCGTAGAAATTCTAGCTCCTTAAAAGCATTCTTCTCAGCATTACCCCAACAGAGTAATTATACTATTCTAGGGCAACGGTTGAAGAGCTTTTCGTTCTCTAGGAAACTTAACGTTGAAAAACCCTTATCAAGTGTGTTGAATTATTTGTAAAAAAATGTCAGTTAGGTGCCCTCTACCGGAAATGAGAAACTATAAATTTTAAGAGCTTTTTAACGAAGAATAATTTTCAAGGATTTAATTATTTTGTCGGCAGAGAATGTAGATTTTCAATATTCTCTGTTGTTGTTAGAATCAGAGAATGTTAACACGCTCTGCTATAACTCATGGCAATGCAGTTTTCCTACGAGGCACCTACCGGCCAGTAGTGGTAGTACAAGCACTGCTTTGCCGACAGAATCTTAACATGGAAAATTGGAGAAATATTGGGAACAAATCAGTCAGAACAGCGAATGTTAATCAATATTATTATCGAATTTGAATTAGAGAATGTTAATAAAGTGTAAAGGCGCCAATGTTGCTGCACTAAAATATAAATTATTATGAGGGAACATCGAAAAGTGCAAGGGGACTCAATATATTTAAATTTCGCATTTTTTTGATTTTCATTGTTTTAAATTTTTATTAGCGATCTTGAACGGCGGCAACAAATTCCTCCGTTCGCACATATTTTTGGTATAATTTCAATCTGGCCGTTCCAGTCATTCCAATTGTTAAACGTCAAAACCTACCCAATCCAGTCAACTGTCAAAGTTCGGTAGGTGAGTGGCTCTCACATTTCCAGTGACAGGAGAGTTGGGGATCTCTTTATCTGTGATTTGCGCCTTCTTTATTTATTAACAATCTCTGCTGTTAGCGGGGACCTGAACCTGTAGGTGAGTAACTGAAGGATATTAGTTTTTCTAAAGTCGTGTTTAGCCGTCACAGATGCAGTTATAAGCAAACATTTCTTAGCACAACATGTTTTAATATGGGAAAGTACCGCCGAAACATACAAAAATAGTCCGCGTTAGAAGTACGAAAGTACGAGGAAACCCCTATGAATAATATGTCATCTACAGGTTGAGGGAAAAGTAGTAAATATAGAGTTACAAAAGCCCTTCTTCCTTCATATTAGCTCTGTTTAGAGCTAAACTAAAGCAAAAAGAGCTTATGTATATGGGAAAGGATGGAAGGAGACGAACAATAAGAAAAGTATTAACAAAAATGACAATCAAATGCACATTCATAACAACAACAACTTTTATGGTTGCACTAAAAACAAAAATACAGCCTCAGCCGCACGACAAAACAATTTACTTCCTACTGCGAAGCAGTGTAGAGCAACAACAAACAGCAACAACTCGAAATCGCTGCAAAGAAACCAGACGGCAAATGTCGACAATGCTGAACGTAACTGTTGTTTTCGCGAAGAGATTCGCAGTACACACCGTCAATGAATACGAAGAGGCAGTTTGCAACTTCTGTAGCAACAACAAACGCCTGACACAGACTTTTGTTATGCCAAAGCGGAAATAAAGCAGAAGCGTCGCGACAAAGTTGATTCGCATTCAAATAACAACAAAAATAAAGCGCGACTTCGAGACTTTGTCTTTATAAGATATAAACTGTAAAGAGGGGCGAGTGGTTCCCTTATATTAAATGTAGGCGAACAACCCACTCTCAGAGCGGTTTAGTGTTTTATTAGTGGCCTTGGATAACCAAATTCTCCAGCTTCGAGACGCTTCCTCTTTTACACTGTTATCGATGGTCAATATTTCTATTGTTGGTTATCGAAAGCGATTTTTGCTACCTTCTTGTGTATTCATCAAAGGCGTATTTTCTACTTTATTTGTTTAATTTACCGTTGCAATATCGACTATCGGCCTAAATTTTGCGAAACTCTAAAACAAATAGTTTCACTTCAGTGCCACTTGCAACCGGCTCACAAATATGCATACGGGCTTGGCCAAGCCAAAAATTTCAAAATGGGCACAAACACATGCACAAACGTATAAATGAAATGGCGGAACTGTTGCAAGCTGAAATTAAGTCTATGGAAAGACCCGTTTGTTTTGCAAAAGTAACTTCGCCGCGCTTTCCTTGGTTTGTTCTTACAGAATGCATTTGACAGATAATACAGAACTTGGCTATGACGTTTAAAATAAAATATACATAAGCTGATATTTCTTTTTTTAATTTTATTTGCGACGTTTGCTTTGAAAATTTTGTGAACTTCCGCTCCTAATAACTCAATTATTTAGAAACACTTGTATATGTGGCAGCATTTGAGCTAACGGTATTTATCTCTACGACCATATACTGCAATCCATAAATTGTCCAATAGCTTTTAAATATTTATGCTAAGTACCTCCCGGGCTTCTGCATGCTTGAAGAGGTTTGTTGTTTACCTTTGTAACTCATACGCCACGGCGCACAATTCAGATATGTAAATATTGTAATAGCACAATGCGCCATCCTAAGGTGATGATCAAATAGGTGGTATTAAAGTACAGTTAGGGATATTTATAATCGTGGTCCATTTCTTCAACTACGAACAAATTTTAAAGCGGATTTACAAATGAGGCCTCTTTCTAAAATTGAATAAATTTCAAGAACTTAGAAACATTTGGGTTGTCTAAATTTTACGCATTTGTATTACTGTTGTCAGAAAGTGCAATCCTTTCGCTTTGTCCGCAGTTGTGTTGTTCTTCTCTTTCTTTTGGTGGTCTCTTTATTTGTTTTCTTGTTAAGCAACTGCTCTGTCGTGAATCACTTAACCACCGCTGAATGAATCAATCACCTTTCCAATCAGTTAGATAGTGTAATGAAATATGTGTGTGTGTGTGAAAATGTTTTAAACTTCGGCGCTCGATTACAAACTCTTCCGTGCACTTTGCCGCGGCATCCACAGGCCGTTGGTTGTGGCTCTGCGCGTTCGCACCACTACTTTCGCCGTTGCACTAACTTTAAGCGGTTCCCAGAGGTCAACGGCAGGATAAGAGTGACTTTATTTTTGTTTGCATGAAATTAAATTTTGCACGCAGAATTTCAACGGCTACTCTTGGAGTTGCGAGGAGGCTGGCACTGACAGAAATAAATATTTGCCCACTTGCAGTTGGTTGGCTGCCTTCAGGCTAGCTGCTTTGCTAGAGTTGCTGTTTCCGTTTGCATTCGCAAATTTTGGCAAAGTTTTGAACGCGTTTGTTTCCTCACTGTTGTTGTAGTTGAGTTTCGTTTACTTTTCATTAAAGTGTAAATGTGCCATTCCGCTTTGCGTGCTGCTTCTCATGAAGTTTCTTAAGCCTTACTGAAATTCGCTTGACTAAAAGTGCCAAAATCCTTGGCAGCATAGCTATAAACACAGAAGTTTCAATTAGTGCTTGTGAACTCATCACTCGTTATTGGTTTCTAAGATGCTCATTGAGATTCAATCATTATAAGAGTCAGATACTTTTGATAAATGTTGCAAGATTTCGGGAAAATGTCGCTTGGTTTAAGCTTTTGTCGATTTTATGAGATTTCTTTCTCCACACACTTATGCACATACGTGTATGCCAGTGCTCAAAGTTAAAGCGGTTAAATAAATAATTTAAACAGTTTATGTCCTCATTCTCATTCTATTCGTTGCATAGTGGCACCAATTAGAGCACAAACCTCAAATGCATTTATCTCAAAAATGGCACTGCAAAAGTTTTTGCTCTGCGAAAGTGATGACAGTTTGTTCTAACGCATGGTTATATAATATATTTACAGTACAGTTCGTATCTAACAAAATTAATATTTCCAATTGTAACTGTGTCACTTGTGTCAAACAAATGAAATCAAATAAAGTAAATTTTCAAAAATCAAATTTAGTCAACACTTGGGCGGGATTCATAACTTTTTGTTAAAATCATCAATTTGCAAACATAATTTTGTTACCGAAGTTTTGGGCAGTTCTACTTTAAAATCTGAAATTCATTTACTCACACTTAGCTTGTGCAGAGCAAGTACTTATTCCTCCTCCAATGACTACCCCCTCATAGGTTGAGGGCTTCGAATGCAACTCAAACTCTCAGCGTTTCGTTCCAGTCGAACAATATGCTTTGCTGTGTACTTTATGTAAGACTTACAAAGTCTGAGCCTAGACTCGAGAATTTGGTATTAATGTTGTTGTCTGAAGACATGACCTCTAAGTTACGGCGAAATGAAGGCGGTTTGTGCTTTGAAAAGTGTATCAAATAGTAATTCCATGCAAATCTATTTTACTATAAAAGTTGTACCATATAAGACACTGTTTCGGAGCGATTTATCTAGCTATAGCTGACTGATTTGCTAAACTTTGATATCTCAATTCGCTGAAAGCGCATACTCACACCCACACATAGAAATCTTGTGGACTTATGGCTTGGCGCTGCCACGAAGCCACCAAGCCACCCTGGCATTCAAGCGTTTTAATATCTCCATATAACCATTTGCATCCACTTCAAGCGCTGCACGCCATCCTTCCATCCGCAAATCGCTAACAACAGGCACTCCAATACATATGCACATGCGTACATATGTCTGTATATCAGCTCATATGAAAATTCGTATCGATATTTTTTAAATTTTCCACATCATTAGATTAACTCACTCGAGTGAATTTTTCATCTTTCACGAAAGCCACAAGCACTCGTCTACATATACATGTTTAGTATATACATATGTATAAATTTGTATACATTATTGCAACGTTGAACAGGTTATAAGATTGCAAGAACTTAGAAAGCATTTTTTCTTCTAAAAATAGAGATATTACCATTATGGATATGAGCAGCCTACCGGCGATTCTCCATGAAAAATTTTCTACTTACAAAATATGCATACATATGTATATTTATATTGGGCAGTCAAAAAAGTCTTTTCGTATTTCTAATCAAATTTCAACTTATTTTTTTTATATTTCTAATGAACTTTAATGAACAAAATATGTAGCATTTTGATCGACAACTTTTTGCCATTTTTCCGCTAGAGACATTATTCCATCAGTGTAAAACTTTTCTGGTTTCTCGACGAAAAACTGCGACAAGTAATTTTCACAGGCTTCTCTTGAAGCCAACTTTACTCCATTAAGAGGGTTTTGCATTGACCAAAACAAATGGTAGTCCTATGGTGCAAGGTCAGAGCTATATGGTGGATGCATCAAAACTTCACAGCCAAGCTCTCTCAGTTTTTGCCGAGTCATCAAAGATGTGTGTGGTCTAGCGTTGTTCTGATAGAAGACGAAGCCCTTTCTGTTAATCAGTTGTGCCCGTTTTTTCCGATTGCTTGCTTCAATCTCATCAAACAAACGTAGAATCAATCGTTCGACCAGGTTGGAGCAGCTCATAGAGGATGATCCTTTCCAATCCATCCAAACAATCAACATAACCTTATTCAAGGACCAAAGCCATCTTCGGAATAAAATTGGATTGTGTTTTTGTATGACTCTCTATGTGGTTCAGTTATCATTATTACATTCTTGGCATGACTGACGTCTAATGGTAGAACGGCGTTACTGACTGAAATTATTTTTTAGCTGACCAGGTGGTAATATATATATATGAAAGTACCTTAGGTCCGTCAGGTAAATTTCAGACTAGTTTGTTTTCCATTTGAAAAAATTAAATTTTTTGACTAGTTCTTTTCTTAGTTGTTCTTTTCTAAAAATCAAATATTTACGTACATACAATACAGTACGTATTACGCTTGTTAATCAGAAGCCGTCTATTGTTCACTGTTCTCATTTTATTTACCCACTATTTAATAAAGCTTCGGCGAAGCTTTTACTCAAGTCGATACTGAAAAATACCGCTAATTTTTAAGTATTCCCAAAGATAAATATTTTTCCCTTTATTTGATTGACTGCTTGTAGGGAGATATTCCTTCACCAGGCTTACTATTGTGGGCAGAAAATAGTAAGACTTTTTTTATGAATTAAAACTCAGTAAGTGACAAATGTCACATCAAAATAATCCTTAGGGTTTAGACAGCGCTTGTCTTTCTGAAGTATATGAAGTGCATTCAACGATTTTTACGTTGAGTGAAGAACCAGTAAAAGTCATTTTTAAAGATAATTTGGGCCTAAAAAACTGAAAGCGCGATTGGTTCAAAATTTATTAATTTTTTTGAAAAACAGCGTCGCGTTAACGTCTGTGAAACAATGCTTTCCGACTATCAGGATGTCATGAAACGTAATATTACTAACGATGACTCTTGGTTCCATGCTTACGACCTGGAAACAGACGATCAATCGGCCGAATTTTGTGGAAAATGTGACCCGAAGCAGAAAAACCATATCAAAGAAGGTAAAAAATTAAGGTTATGTTGAAAGTTTTCTCCGATTATCGAGGTGTGGTGTACTCCGTATTCCTTCCGATCGGTCAAACTATCAACAAGGAATACTATTTTAGTGTTATGCGTCGTTTGCGTGAAGCTTTTCCTAGTCGGAGTTATGGGCCGACAACTCTTGGTTTTTGCACCACAATAATACACCGTCGCATACAGCATTGATTCTTCGTGGAAGCAGAAGTAGGATCTCGACCAATTTTTTTTTAGTAAATATATTAATTTATGCATTACATCATCTACATTTTTAATTACGAAGGCGAACCTGCTTTCGATTTGCAATCAACATTTTGAGACTTCCGAAAATGCTTAAATTTTTGATCGGGTTCCTTTTCTTAAATTTATTGTGGACTCCAGGTCTTATTAAATCGGAAAATTATGGCATTATAAACATTTATTGTGTACTAAAAAATATATTTTTATATTTCCCTTCAGAAAGTGGTGAACTGAGTCGAATTCTCCTTCAATAAGCTCAACGCTTTAGAAAGTGTTGGTCTTGGTGAGTTGACCGTGCTTTTGGCCGATTAAGCTTGCTTGTTCTAATAAAAATTACTCGTCTCTGCGCTTAATGTACCTTTTTTTACCAACTTCGACATTAATTAATTGGGATTGAAACAACCGCGAAGTTTTGTTTGACTTTCTCTTTTATTTGACGAACAGAATTTGTTTGCAATAAAAGCATTTTTAAATAATTAAACTAAATTATCTGCTAACTCTATTAGAAAGCTTATAACCTTGTCTACTATGACTGTAATATATTTTATATTTGCATATTGGCATAAGGATGGGGATCTACTAACTTACATAAATTCGATTTCTTGGCTAAGACTAATTTAAATGTATTAAGGAACATTGTTGAACTTTAGAAGACATTCGTAAAGCGATGTCTTCATAGTTTCCGGCAAAGTGAATAAAGCTAGTATGCCCAGCAGCATGCCCAGCACGCCAACGATGAAGAAGAAGTGCGGTTCATTGAAATCCGTGTAGAATACTAGCAAAGCCAGCGCTATTTGCACGAATTGTTCGCACACCACCACCAACGCCAAACAGCACGCCTTCGCAGACACGGTAAATGCTTCTGACATATACACACTGGAGATCAACGAAACGCCAGCGCATATGAAAGCCTGATAGCACCACATCAGGTAGACGACCAATTCGAATGTCAGGTGCGTCAGTAGAACCAACGAAATTTGCTCGTAGATATACCGCAGCACGCCAGCCAAGAGAAACGCGCAAGTTCCTGAGAAGAGCAGGCAAATAACAGTGATCCTTCGTCGCCCACATATGTCCACGCACAAAGCGCCCAAAATGCTGGCGAGCACACCGCAAAGAGACAAGAGATAAACACAGTTTATGGCACAATTCAAGCCCGTCATACTTGCGGTGACAAATGTGCGATTGACGGGCAACGACAGCGAGACGGTGCCGTAGCAACGCAGTAAGAGCACCTTGAGCAGCGGCAGTGAGTTGCTCTTGCGCACCGCCTTCCACGTCGTCTGACGGCCCGCATCATGCTCCAGCATCTGTTTGCACTCCTCATGCTTTTGTGTCAACTCAGCGCTTGTGTAGCTGGTGCTCTGCAGTCGATTCATTACACATGTGGCGGCTAAGTTGCGCTCTTGCATGTGCAGCAACAGCGGCGACTCGAAGCGGTAGAGTGTGTTGCAGGCGAGCGCACACAGTGCCACTAAGATTACCACAGTGCCATGTAATTGATTTAGGTGCAACGGATAGCTCTTTGTGGGTTCGTATAAGAACCACAGTCGCGTGCAAAACAGCTGCAGACAGATGCCCAGCCAAAGGAAAACGCGTTCACTGGAAACCAACAAGCCGCGAATGTGTTTGTGTGCCACCTCCCCGGCTGTCACTAGGCCCTGTACTTGATTGATGCCATAAGCGGAGCCTTCCAATAGGCAACTGCTCAGTATGCAGGCCAACGAGGTGGGTGCGCAGGCAAAGAGCAGGCCCCCAAGCAGAAGGAGCGTGCCGCTAGTCCACTGAAAAGATAAAAAAAGCAAAAAGCGATAAGAGAAACAGTAAATATACAGTTCGCTAGCAAATATAGATAACGGTTCATATGCAAATTACTAGAATGTTGAGGTATTTTGATTAATTTGAAAGTTCGCCCTCCCTGAAGTGTGTGTGCAATCTATGGGCATTAAATTGATTAGGGCCTACTTAGGCAGCATTATTGGTAAGCACTATTTATACCTATATCAAGTGGAAAAGTGAAACAGATAACGCATTCAGTACATTCGGGTAAACTAGTCAGTGCGTGTTACTTCACTTTTACGCAAGTTTACCTTTTGCTCATACCTGTTACGAGCGTGACCCCCCGCACAATGTTACTTATTCTATCTATGGCTACCTTTGGAGTTATCTTGGATGATCCCAACTTGTGTTGTGAGATTCATGTTAAGAGATTATGAGATTAAGGTACCTCGCGTATAATCGCCAATCATATGGAGCAAAGTCAGCTGGAAGTTCGAAAATCCTGATAATAATTATATAATACAAGTGTGTCCTATAATAAGACTTCAATACTTTTTTCTTAGTTCACAGCTAATATAGAAGGTTTATTGCTCAAAGCCATTCTATGGTATATCGCGGATAATGAAGAACTCTTCATTAATGACTCTTACTCGTAGAGGTAACTAAAGAAAGCAAAACAAGCTCCCGTATTTAAGCTGTTTTTGATAACGCTAGCTTATCGCCGATAAAGTTACATTTTTCTTAATAAATGGTCGGTATTTCTGATAGAGCAGAATTTAATCAGCTCTGGGTCGTCTTCTAAATCAGAATGTGGGAACTTATCGTGCTATAGCATTCATTGAATTGTGCAGTTGTATTTAGGTACGTACATGTGATATATTCTTGCTAACGCGGTGTACGAACGCGCCTGCCATGATTGCTCCTGCAGCTACGCCCACAAACCATGCGATCGTCAGCAGATGGGTGTCGATAAGCTTTTCCGAACCGCTAACTGGCTTCTCAAATATACACCAAGCCAGCTTCAAGCCACCAGCGAAGTAAATAGTAGACGCTGTAAGATGAATACAAAAGTTAATGACAAATATTTTTCGAAATTACTACAAAACATGTTTTTCATCCTTATTTAAGAACTCTTTTGAAGCACAAGTGCGGTTTGTTGCCCATATGGATATTGTGCTGCCACAGCCTGCTTCAAATAATTTATCATAATGTTCTCCATATTGATCCACTTTCGAACCCTGATAATTCATACTAGAAGAGTGCGTGCAGCCAGTACTCACCTGAAGCCATTGCCTGAAATTGTAGTCGATAACGGTAGAGCATACGCAGCCATGATTGTTTGCCCGGCTCTTCGATGCTGGGCGGTGGGGGCATCACGTGTGAATCGTCTGTGTTGATTTTTTGCTTTGCAGTTTAACTCCGAAGTACTTTTCACTACTACTTTGATAATTCAAGTATTTATTTTGATCGATTTTATTGATTAATTTTACAACAACTCGGCCGTAGCTTTTTCGAAAACTGCCATTTTGGAGTTCACTATAGGACCTGCGACGGATTGGTGCGAACTTTTACCATGCACTCACGCAATTAGAGACACTTAAGGCACTTACAAATTGCGTTGAAGGTTACGATAGTCACTCAGCGGACGAACGTTTCGTTGGTATAATGCTTGTTCGACTGATTCGCAACTGGTTTGTATTGCCAAAGAAGCGACTGCTGATAACGAAGCTCATTTATGCCAAAGTTAATTTAGTCAAAATCGTCGAGGTATGAACATATGTGTGCATAGCAGTCAATATTATCGAACGTCAATATTTATCAGCGATAAGATAGTAATACTATGTGCTAGAAAATATCATCATTGACAGATTGCAGGCCGGGTATTTGCTTTACTTACATATATCAGCGTTGTACTGAAGAGCTTTGCGCACTTCTGAGCAGATCGTTGGCGCTTGGTTAGTGTAAAATACCACAGAAAAAGCACATTTTGTTAAGTAGTGTAAAAGTGGTAATCGAACCACTACCAACCATGTTGTAGCCACGCGCAGTCACATTTCATACACTTAGTAGATCTCATACGTTGATAGAGCGAGTTGGAGCTTAAGGTATGCCATATGATTCAAATTAGTATATACAATTGATAGCTAAAATATATCAAAAGTAATATTGTTTAAATATTTTTAGCCTTAATTTCTAATCAAACAAATAACACTGTTGTTTTGGCTAAAAAGTAAAGAGTCTATTCTTGGATACACATATGTACATACATATGACTTTTTAGAGTGGTTTAATTGGAAGCAACATAAAATGTATTAAAGAGTCTTTAACTTGATACATTGTAGAATGATAGTTCTGTATCCATAATCCAGTCTCTAATAAAAAAAGATTTCTGAATTTTTCTCTTAATCAACAGTTCGAGATGATGACTTTTGTGATGTTACCGAGAAAAAATATAGCCTACGCATTTTTACTTACATAAAATTCAATAGTACGGGATTATGAATACTTAATAATCCAGCAATAAGTAGATTTGTAATGACGGAAATAATAACTAGAGGCAACCCATCTGGTAACTTTGATAGCCACTGAATATGTTGCACACAAACAATCACATGGGTATATGAATTATGGGTACATATAAATCTGACTATTTATTTTTATACCCTGAACACGGTGTATTAAAGTTTGTAAGGCCTCAAAGAAAACGTCGGAGACCTTTCAGAGCATATACCTTATATCAATGATCAGCGTGACAAGCTGAGCTGATTAAGCCATGCCCGCCTACGTTGGGGGATAGATTCATGTATAGAAGTTCACACAAATGAAGATAGTTTTCCGATTGCTACTCACTTGAGGGTGGCCAGAAACGATTCTTTTACATATGGCTCAAGCAGATAGCGACTTCCTGTCTAAGACCAAGTATCCTCTGGGTAGCCAACGATTGAAGGCGAGCTAAAGTGAGAAGACGAACCATCCCTCCCCAAGGTTGTGCGCTGAGTTTGAGAACCGCTAAGTAAAAAACGCGGACAATGAAAATAAAACAACAGCCTTGTAAGAGAAAATTTCCTTTTGATGACGACCACAGCAGACGTTTATAATTGCCACCTGTTTTTCTTTGTTAAGTAAGCTCAATTCGGCTGGAACTAAGCAAAGAACTAAGCCATTTGATGCAAACCATTGACCGGCTACGTTCTCAGACTTATAGTTATATGTTTATAGTTTCTAATATTCCCTGCACCTGTCAAGGGTATTATTACTGCGGTGCAACCGAACTTACCGTTTGTTTAGTTCAAAATGGATAAATTAATAAATTTTCTGCAGTGAATAGATTTGGTTTAATATCTGAGATAGCACCTGAGGGTGAGATGTCGGAGTGGCGTGCGTGAACGCCAGTAGTTATCAGCAATTAATAAATAAATTGTACTTGGTGAAAAGATAACCAAAACAAAGCAAAAGCTTTGATCGATGTTAAGAGCATTTATGTGCTTGTGTGTGTGGTATTTCCGTTGGCTGGAGCAAATTAAATTTGAGTGATGTGGTTTAATGATAATATAAAAGGGCGGCAAAAAGAACCAAACATTCGAAAGGATTAAGTACAGCAACATAAAAAAGAAAACAACAAATTGGAAATAAGTAAAAAGCTAAAATTTTAAATAACTTTAACGGAAATATTTTTATTTCACATAAATTCTCTTAATCATTATGCCAAGACTCACAGCGAACACAACTTGATTTAATGAGCCCGCTTAAAAGCATTGTCAGTAGTGAATCCAATAATCCTGATTCTCAATACATATCATTCGTGGCGTCAATTGTATTCAATCTATACCTAAAAAATGATATATCACTCTCGTAGTACACATCATATTCATATTTACACTGCATGATTTTATGGCAATATTTCTCACATTTTGTCTAGTCTTAAAGTGCATATTGCTGGTCTTTGTTTACTTCCTGTTGGTGACATATTGTTGCTGTCACCATTATTTTTTGTATTGTAAATATGGTAAATATTGACTTATGGCTTTTTGTTACGAAAAAGAGAGAATTTATGGCTATGGTGCCAAATTAGTAAGCAGTGTTCTTTGGAGTTTTGTAGTTGGTTATTCATTTATATTTTGTGTCTTTATAGGTAAAGGTTAAAATATCCGTGATTCGCTTTGCAAAAAAAAGGCGTCTAAATGTTTTTAAAGAACACACCTTAAATAATCTCCTTCATATATCCTAATGAGTCAAAAATTCAATTAATTTGCAAATACTAATTGGAATCGTTTTTATTTATAACCATAGAACAACGGGTCGCAGATGCCAAGTAGTTGGCTGATTTTGAATAAAACCGGAAAGAAATTTAAATAATAAGTGTAGGTAAAGCAAAGCTGTCAGCTGATATCTGGTTGTAGCAATAAAGTTTATACTGCCAACATACATTACCGTCTACATTTACGGACAGAGCTACACCAAAATAAACATATTTTGTAGGCTAGTGTTATAAAGCGTGATCCATTTCGAAGTTCCCTATTTATTTTAAAGAAAAGACAGAGACTCTTCAAATTTAATGGGGAATGTTGATTTTCATTCGAAAAAACATTCTTTGGCATTTATTTTTTAAAGATTATCTGTTTCAAATGGTCTATCCATTGAGTACATTTTTCCATAACTCTTACGAGCATTTCGACTGGTAACTGGTGAGTTACATGCGTGATGTTTTGTTGCAAGGACTGAATTGACGAGGGATTGGTCACATAGACTTAAGACTTTACATACCCCCACAGCAAAGTGTCTAACGGTGTGATATCACACGAACCGAAGTGTTCTCTCAATAAATTCTTTGATTGATGCGATGTGGGAGAAGTTGCGCCATCTTGCTGAAATCAAATGTCGCTGAGATCATGAGCTTCAATTCCAGGCATCAAATGATTGATTATACCATAATGACACGATAACGGTCGCCATTGACGGTTACATTCTCACCGGTATCATTTTTGAAGAAATTTGAATTGATGATTCCACTGGGTCACAAACCACTAAACCGTGGTTTTTCAGAATGAAATAAGACCCCCTGAATCTCTATAGGCTGCTCTTCGTCTCAAAAACTTTTCAAGGCTCCATAGGTCGAGCGGCTTCAGTTCTTGCACAAGCTGTATTTTGTATGTTTATTTGAAAATTTGACGTTAAATCTGTCAGTCGTTTCATACGTCAGTCCGTTCGGCTACGAACGGCACCGAATCGGCTCCGCACGGTCTTCGTGTACACTCTCAGCCACGGCTGTAATATTTTCTTCACTGTGTGCTGGAGTGATTCTATTCGGATGAATATTATCCAATAATGACCACTGGGTGCCAAGACGGGTTGCGAATAGAACACTCAGTAGGCTGATTATATCATAAGTTGAGTGAATAAGAGGCTTTAAAAAAGTACCTTTTCTTGTATCACCCGTTATTTTGTCCCCTTTAAAATAACCATTCGAGGATATATTGCACTACCGCCAGCGTTTGCCAATCTCCAAACCACTTAAAAAGTAATTTTTGTGATCCCTTTTAGCTCCACCTTCGATACAGTTTTCATCTCCTCAATCGTTGTCCTTTCATAGGCCTCTTTAGTTTTGGCAAATATTCCCTCGCAATCAAGGATGCGTGAGCAGGGGCGTTATCATGGTGCAAAAGTCAAAAAAGCTACATTTCTTCGACCCTCTGCGAACATTTTGTTCCATCGCCAAATGTTACTTTTGTCCAAGCTGGCATAGCCAATATTCGGAATGCGTGCGCTTAATTTTGTTTTAAAAAAAATGTTTACATATTTATTGACCCAATTGTTGGAATATGCAAAATTGAAGACGAACCAAAACGTGTTCAAGAAAAACAGCTGCCAAAAATTAAGTAAAATTACCGTCCAGTCGATTTTATTTGGATTTGAGTCGAAATATAACGCAACAAAACAATCGAAAACCGCAATGAAACGAAAACTGCAATGAAACTTCGACTGAAGTTTTAATACCAAAACAAAGTTGGGTTGATCTGAATGACCTTAATATTTTCCAAAAGTTATAAGTCTTGTCGTTAAGACAAAATAGGCTTAGAGCAGGCACAGAACTTGGCATTTGCCTAGGGCGTTGCATTCTCTCGGGCCGTCCCTGTATAAAAACTTTTATATGTACGTGAAAGAAACTTTAGATTTGTGTCTTTTTTGTAAAGCTTTCAAATGATTTGCAACTATTCCCGAAAGATGTCGCTCGCTTAACCTTTGCATGGCGGTTTATTTTAAACTCCTCCTAGCACTCGAACCAGAGAACATTCATTAACATTCTGTGATATAAATATATACATACATATAGCTAAATGACTTTTTAAGCTTATATATACAGTATATACAAATTATAGATATTAAAAATGACACACGACTGCACGCGTACTTCAGTTCTGATTCTTCAGTAATTTTCGGTGGTTTCGTGAATCATGCCTTTGTCGAAATACCATATAAATGACATTCGGTGTGGTGTTATTAGATTCTTCAACCAAAGTTAGGCTCGAATGTGTGCTAAAATGACTTCGTGCAATCGAATATAACCAAAAAAAGAACTGCATATCTTACTATTTTTATGATTTTTTAATCACTCACGTTGAAAAAAATTTAAAAAACAATCACAAAGTACTTTATTCATAAGGAAATAATATCGTGATTGAATGATACTCATTGGGTTAAAATGCTTTTGAATTTACTTTGAGCTTCTTGCAATGAAACTCGCTTAGTCTCTGGCAGACAGAAGAAGCTTAAAACGAAGAACGCCAAATAAAAGACACCAAATGTAATAAAGTATGCGGCCAAGCTGTCTTTGTCTGGCGTACATGCGCCGATAATAAGTAACACTAACATCTCCACGATGAAGGATAGAGCAATGTAGTAGGGTTTCAAGTGCAGCGGAAATGCTTCCGTCAAATAGGCCGAGGACGCGCTGCTGACGAAGCTCACCGACAGCCCCAGCACAAAGAGCATATACAGCACAGATCCCATTTTCGACGGAATGAAATAGTTGACGAAGTCATTGTAAATGGCGCCAATGACGATCGCTAAAACACCACTAAAAAGTGTGCCGATAAGCAGTACCAACTTGCGGCCAACTGAATCCAGGCAAAATGCTGCTATGTAGGTGCCCAGCCACAAACACAAGCCGTATATCATCCAAGGCCAAGTTACGAAATGTTCAGCATATACTGTAGACGACCATAAAATTGCTGCCGCAATGGCTGGCGAGAATGACAATGCAACCAAGCCGCGGAGTAAGCAAAGCTTAACCAGCGCCGGTATGCATTTATCGCCATTCGGGTCGCTGGCTTCAATGTAGCGCCTGTGCTCCTCCAAACGCTGATATGCCTCCTGTGTTATAACGAACGGACGTTGCAGACGTCGCAGGCAATCGATAGCCTCATGCTCGTTATTAAGCATCAAATGATGAACGGGTGATTCCACTACAAAGAAGTATGACATAATAAACGCTAGTACGGCGTAGATGATAACGATGATGCCGTGTAGCTGTGTGGTTCCAAAGGAGTTGCTTGAAGTTGATGTGCTATAACTAAATGATGAGGCGAATACAATTTGGAGGTATATTCCGAGCGATATACTGCCTGAAACGAGGATGCCGGCGCCCAAGCCACGTTGTTCACTGTTCACCTCTTCGCCAATCAGCACAATCATTGGCACGAACACGAGCCCCACAGCAAAGCCATTTAAGTAACGTGCGACTGCAATGCCGCCATATTTATCAGCCAATGCCACGAAAAATACACCTCCGATCAGAATCAGAAACGACGAAAATATCTAAAAGATAAAACATATAAAGTGAAAGTGTTCAATTCCTTTCGTTTGTATTGATCTTACATAAATGAGCTTCTTTGATACGCGGTTGCTGATGAATGCTGAGACTGCAGCGCCAATAATTGCGGCGATATACCAACATATCAAGATGTGGGTATTTGTTGGGAAACCCTGCACATTGTCAAAACCACAGCTCCAAGCGATGTTCATGCCGCCCGAAACCAAAACGAACAGAGCTGAAAATGTGTAAGACAAGAGTATGTATACCTGTGCACAAGAGTGAAAGAACAGCAAATAAGTAATTTTAACTAAAACGAGCTTTGAAGAAGGTATTAAATCGAGGGCATTGTGTTTATGGGTCCTTAGTGGTTTTTTGTTAAACTGTAAAGATTGCTTAATAAATAACTTAAAAGAACCAAGGCAAGCAATTCTACTGAGTCTACAAATGCTATAATTTTTATTTTCCTATCGGTTTCGAGATATCGTTAGCATCAAGATACTGTCTTCGCCTTATCTGGTAGAAACAAAGAATATTTCAAAATAGAATAAGAGTCACCGCCCCTCTTACTTGTTACCTGCGAAATGTTTAAAAGATTTGGCAAAATCGTGTTTGCATTATTGCCAAAGTTTTCGGTCAAATTATAAATGTAAAACAAAGTAAACAATTTGAAAATTGTATTTGTTTATTTTTCCTCACACCTTATCGCAACTGCGGCGATTTGATGAATATAAGTAGCTTTGAATTTAGCGTTAGTCAGCAACGCCAATAAGATAAGCGGGTTCAGCTGGTTTTGTACTTTCTAGCTTATGTAGAGGTAAGTGGTATTCTTAATATACTCGTAACTTGAAGAGGTTTGGGGCGTGTTCGCTTTCATGCAACCTCAAGCGTTTTTATAAAGCGAATGTGTCTAAAAAATATTATAAAGACATTGATTTTGTTTAAAAAAATGCGAAAATTATTAACAGTCACTTAAATAATATAAATTCCTTTTCTTAGTCTCCTGTAAATGACATTCTTCGCTTCTACGTTCGTCGTAATGGACATTTTCAATATCAAACAGTTGATCGCAGCCGCGATGACCTTCAAGCATTCCAACTCCATAAAAATGCTGACGGAGGGTTTTTCGCCGAAAACAACCGACATTTCAGTGTCAATAGCAACAACACCAACCTTGACGAACAGTGGGGAAAATCACCAATTCAAAGAAAATTCCCCTTTTTACTTTACTTTACTTTAGAATGTACTAACGACTTTGCATTTCATTTCTTCCAAAGAGTAAATGATCGCAAACTTATGAATCCCGTTTTTTCACACAGAATTAGAGAAGCCTTCGAAGTGAATTGTCGAAGACAAATTTTCGCTTCTATCAACACCTAATACGAAAAAGTATTTACCTGCTCCGGCTGAGTTCATTTGCGGCTTATTGGCTCGGTTGCGTGCGAACCAACCTGTTGCTGCGAAAGAGGCTTCTGAGGGAGTCGTCTGAGTTCCTATTGTGCCATAAGTTGGTTGTCCAGTCGCTTGGACAGGCGGATATGCGCCACGGTTTTCCATATTCACTAAATGCTTATTGTCGTTCAGTTAAAAATAAACGGATTAACAGGTAATTATTTGCCAACCGCTCTCTCGTTTAGTCGCGCGCATACTGAGTTCTCGAAGTGGGCGATCAGTACATGCATACCGGCTCTGTGGAGTCTCTGCTTGCATGTTTAGGGTATGTGTGTGTTATAGCTAGCGTGATTGAGTGATATCAGCTGATTGTACTCATATACTGTCAATCCATGCAATATTTGTAATGCATTTTTGTTGTAAATTAATCTCTCCAACATGCCTACTTATCACGTTTTCGTGGATCGCAACGAACATACGAGAGTGTAATATACTATGTACAATGCTCGCACAAAGAAAGAGCTTTGTTGTAAGCAGTTGAGCGAATCGCGAGAGTCGTGTGAGAGACGTTCGTCAAACTAGACTCTAGTTACTAGAGTGCAATATTTCTATATCACTTTTTATACCCTGAACAGTGTATATTAAGTTTGTCACGATGTTTGTAACACCCAGAAGGAAGCATCGGAGACCCTATAAAGTATATAGCTCAACATACTGATCAATTTATATATCAGTAATGTTGAGCTGAGTCGATTTAGCCATGTCCGTCTGTCTGTCCGTCCGTCCGTCTGTATATATACGAACTAGTCCCTCAGGTTTTTAAGATATTCTTTTTAAATTTTGCAAACGTCATTATCTCTTCAAGAAGCTGCTCATTAGTCGGAACGGCCGAAATCTGACCACAATAACATATAGCTGCCATAAAACTGAACGATCGGAATCAAGTTCCTGTATGGAAAACTTTCACATTTGACAAGATATATTCACGAAATTTGGTACAGATTATTTTATAAGACAACTATGTAATCTCCGAAAAAATTGTTCAGATCGGTTAACAATAGCATATAGCTGCCATAGTTCTAGTATGGAAAACTTTGACATTTGACAATGTTTCTTCACCAAATTTGGTATAGATTATTTTCTAGGGCAACAATTTAATATCCGAAGCAATTGTTCAGATGGGATTACTATAGCATATAGCTGCCATACAAACTGAACAGATAGTTACTAACAGAAATGCACCTGTGAAGGGTATTTAGCTTCGGTGCAACCGAAGTTAACGTTTTTTCTTGTTATAGCTGGCTTTATCATCTATACACATTCATACAAATATATTATAAAATACCGATATGAGACTCGCAAAAAAATCCATCGAGTTTTCATTTATGACTTACTCTGCAAATTGGCAACGACATTCATATCACATGCTGATAAATGTAATATATATGTATGTATAGCTTTTAGTGTAAATATACTTATGATAAGTTATGATACTGATATTGATTTTTTTTATAAGTAATAAATAAAATAAAATATCCCTTATCTGGTCAATAATATCGTTTAGTACCAATTGTATCCCTTATGACATTACAGTAAACAGTAAAAAAGAATAACCGATTGATGAGAGTATTAGATTAGAGAATACTAAATAATTTATGAAAGCAAGTAAGGAAGAGCTAAGTTCGGGTGCAACCGAACATTTTATACTTTTGCAATTTGCAGCAATAAAAATCATCTTAAGGTTAAAAAGTTAACTAGAGGATCAAAGCAATTCTATATATGTATATACATTAGGGTGTTTTCTTGGGAAAATCGGAATTAGAGGCCCGTGCTACCTCTCTGGTATGAGTTACGTCTTTGTGGGCACTTTTGTATGTAGAGTGAACAATTCTGAGAAATATGCGTCTAAAGTCAAAGCGACGCCATAAAATACCTCTGATCTGTAGGAATTTAAAGATAAAAGCTCACGATTGTAGTGTATTTGCTATGGAAAATTTTCACAGGCCTTGGTCCAGTTCTTAATGTTAATATTAAGGGCTAAAATTTTCAGAGAATTTTTTCTAGGATATTTCCAAGGAATTTCATGACGGGACTGAAAAAAATTAATAGTTCAAAAAAAATAAAAACATCCTAATATACATATTATCATTTCACAGCTGGGTTTCATTAAGGAGAGTTTTTGAGAGTCACCTACAATCACCAATCATATGGAGCAAAGTCAGCCGGATGTTTGAAAATCCTCATAACAGTTATATAGGGGGTAGGTCAAGTTTCCTCCGAATTTTAATTACTTAAAAAAAAAGATATACTGTTATGAGTAAAACACGCTCTGTAATTTTCATTGAGATAATTCAAATATTTTCCGATGTATTCAGCATAAAATTACCCAGAAGTTTACAAATCTTTATATTAGGTTTATGTGGGCTCAAGGAAGTATTGACCCGATTCAATCAATTTTTGACACACACAGATATTATTATCAAGACAGGATTCTCTCTGAATTTCAATTCTATTCCTTCTACATTGACTGATATTTTTGCTCAAAAGTCAATTATAGATATTGGCGTTCATATATTCGGTACCTAAGGGCTTGAACAATTATTGGTCATACTCGTACCATAAATAATTATTAGTGAAAAATTGTAGCCCGTTATACCAATTGTTTCTTAATTTGTGTAGTAGAAAGTGAATTTAAAATTTTGCTATTGGGGAAGTAGACGTGATATTAGTCCGATTTTGCTTATTTACTGTGGCGTGAGAATGTGAGAGAAATGCCTTGTATCGTTCGGGAACCGAGATATGTGATTTCGCCAAAAAGGTGGGCGCCTGACACGCCCGTTGTTTTCACACAGACTCACACAAAGCCCTTCTAACTTTAGTGGCTCAGGCGATGTGTACATTAAACTTATTAGAAGGCGGGGACACTTTTACAAAGTTTTTTATGTAATACTAAATTAAGACTTGAACAATTAGACGAGCAGTTACTTCGCGCGCTATATTTGAATGTTGCTCTTGTCAAATAATCCGGTTTCAAACAAATTTGGTGTGCGAGGGTAATGATATATCCTTTCTGAAATTCGGAAAGAATTACTTTCTAATAACAGTGTATCGTCTTGCCTTTAATGGATGAAATTGGGGTGATTTTTCCTAGTATAATAAAAGATTTACCAACACCCGAAGGTGTTTCCAAGGCTTTTATCCTTTCAAGAAGTTATCCTTGCAAGCAAGAGCATAAAATATTCGGTTGTGCTCGACTTAGTCCTTCCTTTTTTGATAGGGCTATTTTTGTGGAGCAGTAATTTCCGATTGAAATGACTTTTTTTCGTTAAGTTAAAAAATTCATAAGAAAAAAAATTGACTTAAATAGTAAAACTTTAACTGTTATTATTTAAAAAAAACTACGGGAATTTTTTGTAGAGTATTCAACTTCTTACAAAATCCACAAAACGGCATATTTTTCAAGTAGTTCGAAGGGAGATTTGAAATTTTCTAGCGATAAAAACAAAAAATTTGAAAACTGAAAGCGGGGACATTACCGTTACAATTGGGAGTTCCTAGTTGGAGAAACTTCCTTAGAGGAGTTTAAGAACCTGTTTTAAGACTATCCAACGGAAGCAATATATTGTTTTTTTTTTTTTTGTTGATCCACTTTAATAGATATACAAGTAAATTGCAGAATTTCTCTCTTTTATTGATTAATTTTTATTTGAATTCATCATTGCAGTATCTCTTACGGTCTATTCTTAAAACTATGAGACATTTACAGTTAGGTTTTTATATTTCGTTTATTACATTAATGTAGTGAATCTATTATTACTTAACATATACATACATATAAACAATACTCCTATATGCTCTTCACAAACATACATATTTTTATAGGTGAACATATCTAGTTCTTAAGTTACTAGAACTTAAGCAATAAGACTTACTTCAACTTCATCTTCAAAATATGGTAGCTTAATTTTAATTTACCCATATTCCTATAGGTATTTACAGTTAAATACATATATATTTACTTATTTTGGGAAACAAATTCTGTTTCTGAGTAATACTTTTATATACAGATCCTGCTCAGTGGAGAACACAACTACTTATTAGAAACTAGGAGGATAGCGGCATACTACATGTATAAAAACACTTATAAATATATTTAACCACACTACAATGGATATATGTAAGTAAGATAACTAGGTTTCAACAGGTTTACGAATTGAATTCATAACTTTTTCAATAAAAATATTTTGTTTTGGAAACTTATGTAAATGCATTTAAAGATAACTGTAAACTTGTCGCTGTAATGAAATATATTCGGTTGACAAAGTCTCATCATTTTCTTAGTCTATAACATCATTTACCTTTAGTAAAGGTTTACCAAGAGGAAATTTTCGAAAAGGAACAAGCATGTTAGTGATACTAATTTTACAACATAAACCTGCTTTAAGGACTTTCATAACATACCCTTACGACTACCGCTGTCTCAATTGTAACGGGTTTCTGACTTGTAAAATTTGCTCTTTGATCATCGAGAGAGGACTTTAGTTCTCAATTGCCCTCTCAGTTCGAAGTAGCAACTGTTGACTAGAGTTATTTTGCGTTGGAGTTCGAGGCTGAAGTTGTTGTTGGTGTTGATGCTGGTTCCAAGATAGACGAATTTATCAACGACTTCGAAGTTATGATTGTCGACAGAGACGTGAGAATCTAGTCGCGACTGTTTGTTTGATGACAGTAGATATTGCCCTTGTTTACTGCCAAACCCATTTGCTTTGCTTTCTTATTCAGTCCAGAGAAAGCAGAGGCCGATGAAATCAATATCATCGGCGGACACTCTTCTAGATTGTACCTTCTCTATTCAGCTCTGCAGCTCGAATTATCTTTACCAGGAGTATATTGAAGAAGTCGGACGATAGGGAGTCGCTTTGTCAGAAACCTCGTTTGGTATCCAAATCGCTCCGAGAGGTCCTTGGCGATCTTTATGAAGCAGATGTAAAATTTCATATCGATATCTCAAAAACTGAGGGACTAGTTCGTATATTTACAGACAGACGGGCATAGCTAAATTGACTCAGCTCATCATCTTGATCATTTATATATGCATTTTCTAGGGTCTCCGACGAGTTCTTCTGTGTGGAACAAACTTCGAGTCAACAAATTAGTAGGACGGCAAGGCGTCGTGAATCCTCAAAGAGATTGTTACGATTTCAAAAACCAAAATAGAGCCACTTTAAGCGAGCCCCGTTATGAAAAAAACTAAAACTATCTTAATTTTGATTTATAGTTTCTTAAATGTGAATCATTGATTGCTCGGAAGAGCTCGGCCTTCTTACAACCATGAAATCGTATAAATATATATGTACATACTTACAAGCAACATGCGGAAATATATGTACACATTTATTGCTAGTTACTGCTTACTTCGCAACAAATTATAAATAGTTCTCATATTTTATACAGATTTAGTTAGTTGCTTATTTAAAGGTATTTTATACCTTTCAAAACATGTTTAGTTTGATAACTTTTAATTAAACTATTTCATTACTGACATTACATCCTAATTACCGCCCGGCGTTCGGCTGCTTACTCAAATGCTTATATTTTATGTTTTGCTTTTGTTTTTGTTTACTTTGAGCTTGGCTAATTCCACTACACAGATAAAATATACGCACAGGCGTATACATACATACTTCGTAATTAGCCGACCAAAGTTTTATAAATTTCACTACTTGAACTGTTTAGAGTACTTGTGGCCGCATTCGCCCAGTCACCATCGCCGTCACACCAACACACATACATATGAATGGCTGAGGCTCACGCAGGCCGCTAGCGCCTTCCGCCAGCCGACTGCGTCCAACTCACCCGCTCTAGCGTTTGTGGTGTGCGGTGCCTTGGCCCCCCTGTCGATTAGTTCATCACCGCGCAGTTGATGACGTTTTCGCAAGGGCGTCAAAGTTCACTGCCTGCGCCGTGCTTTTGCGTTGCATTTGGTCTGGTTGTCGGTGGCGCTGCGTCAGCTGTTCGGTGGAAGGCGCGGCTATGCTGTCAACGATTGTCACATTGTTGCAACGCAACAACGCCATCGCAAGCAGTGCGAGAATGCTGCTGCCAATTTGTGAATGCTGATATTGTTGTTGTTGGTGCTGCTGTCGATGTCGTGGCTGTGGCCTTTGCTGTTGCTGGAGAGGCAGATGCTGAGCGGTGCTATGCGCACGAGTGGAAGTGTGGCTGGGGTTGGGGCCACGGTGTGGGCTCAGCGCTGCTGCACGCGTACGTTGTTTGCTTTGATCGTTGTTGTTGTGTTCGGTTATATGGCCGGCATTCTTGCAGAGAAATGTGTACATTTGCAATAGAACGAAAGCGCCGACTAAAGCGCTGATTAGCTTGTTCGGCTGGGCGGCGGCGCTGTGTCGAGCTGTGGGCGCCGAATTGGTTTGCATCGCCTCTGGTCGCTCACCTGAAAGTGCATAAAATCAGTTAGACGTCTGTTAAATGAAATCGATGTAGAGTACAGGGGAAATTGGTAAAAAAAGAGCTTTATTTCTAATTTACACGCGAATTGTTGATAAACAGGTCTCAGCGTGGTAGTAAACAATTCAAGAATCTCCTACGTTGAAGTGACACAAGGATTGAGCTAAACAGGGGCTTAAGTTAAGCAGAGTCTGTCACCTCTTTGTATACACAGTTACATCTGTACTTACATTAATGTGTACAGCTTGGGGCTAACGGGCTGTGAAGGCTGTTAAACGAAACATCAGACATAATACTGGCATTAACGACGGTAAACATGCAGAGAAGCAAAAGCGGTATGCTCAGTCTGAATATGTATGTACGCAGCTGTGCACACTTATCTGTGGATTTCCTGTAATCTCTTCTTCTAAACCTTCCAAATTTAAAATTGATTTCGAATTTTGAAGCGATTTAAAAATGAGTATGCCCAAACTCTTTCCCTTTAAGCCAGAGTGTAGTGTTTCGTTCAGAGAAGGCCACCCAAAAATGTGTGCCTTAGTTCGTATTCACCTCACTTTAAGATGATGTTGGAAATATTACTTGCAAAATACTAGATCGGTATACATAGTATAGGTAAAGATAAAACAGTAGCTTAAACACTACGATATAATAAGTACTATTATAGGAGGATCATAAACCGACGCTAGCAACGCAGTATAACCCTTAAATGAAGTAATCGAAACTAGAACTACTTTGTTCCCATCTACTTTACGCCTTATTTTTCGGTCAGGACTGGGATATATTGATGAAATTGTATTAATAAAAAAAAATTCAAGATATACAAGTATCTCTTACACTATTACAGCCCTCACATAAATGATTTATATGCGTGAAGGCAGTTTGCTCGGCAGAACCTGGGGGCTCTGTCCCTCTCTCATGCACTGGTGCTACACAGCTGTTGTTAGACTAGTTACTCTAGGGTGCAGTAGTACACTGGACAGGCGTTCGGAAAAGCACCTACCGGAAGTTAATGGAATGAGTTCAGTGGCTCGCTGTGCTGTACATAACGGGAGCTTTGCTCCAACGGCGACCCTTGAATTGGTAGTAAACCTGCCACCTATAGACCACTTAGATGAAAACTGAATTTACATATAGAATCTTTATCCAAAGCTTGGTGGGTAATGGCGGTTGGCCAAATACCAATCTACGTCGACAGCCAAGCAGCAGTTAAGGCAGTAACTTCATCTCGCATATCGGCGAGAGTGTTTTGGGAAGCAGGGCGCAGTGGAAAGTGTGGCCAGAAGGAAGCAACTTTAGTTCTCCTGGTTCCGGCCCACAAAGGGATCGAGGGCAATGAAATAGTGGACGAGATTGCCAAGAATGAAGTACGACTAACAATCGAAAACGTGATTAATGCATTGAATATACGACAATCTCAACAGAAGCGTAGTAAAGAAAACAAAAACCCGATGGAACGAGCTAGCTGGCAGATCGGAAGTACACAAAATTCTTATTGTCACTCGATAGAAGACACTGTAAGAACATGATGGGAATAGTTACTGGTCACTATCTGGTGGCGACTTACGCCCACAGGCTGGTATGATACACTGAACTCGCGTCAAGCGCAGGCATTCTAAAGGAGGACTACTCCTCTTGCACCTCGGAACTGAACTCCATCCAGTATCGCAAAGAACCAAAACGAGGCTTATTGGCCTACCAGATTATCCTAACCTAAGCTAACATAATACATCATTTAATAAGGGATGAATGTTCATTTATAGACATGGTAGTATATCTTCCCTGTTTTGGGTACATACCCTGTAACACATGGACCCGCAAGCTCGCTATCTCGGTGTTCGATGGGTAACAAGAATATTTGCCAGAATCTAGTAGATCAGCATCACTGATTAGTAGAATAGATTTCGTTTCCTCAGATTTAATGGTTTTGAATTTTATGCGGCCTCCAGACGTTTCTTCCGATAGCACCTATAAAAAATAAAATGAAGCATAAATAATAAAAATAAATATGACTTTTTCAATAACAAATCATTTTTCTACGAACAAGGTATATTAAGTTTGTCACGAAGTTTGTAAGCGTCGGATGTTGAGCTGAGTCGATTAAGCCATGACCGTCTGTCTATCTGTATATATACGAACTAGTCCTTCAGTTTTTAAGATATCGACTTAAAATTTTGCAAACGTCATTTTCTCTTCAAGAATTGCCGATATCGGACCACTATAACATGTAGCTGCCATACAAACTGAACGATCGGAATCAAGGGCTTGTATGGAAAACTTTCGCATTTGACGTATCTTCACGAAATTTGGCATGGATTACTGCTTAGGGTAATAACATAATCTCCGAAAAATTGTTCAGATCGGATTACTATAGCATATAGCTTCCATACAAACTGGTCACATAGTTACTAAAAGAAATGCACCTGTGCAGGGTATATTAGCTTTGGAGCAGCCGAAGTTAACGTTTTTTCCTGTTATATTTTTGCTTTGCATTGACACCAGCGTAACCATAACTGCATTTATGTAAATTGGTAAATCTGCAAATCGGTTGGTGAGCTCGCTTTGTCGTGAAAATGAGAAATTCAATTTTCGCATATAAAATTAGCACTTCTTTCCCTTCGTAAAAACATTATCAGTACCGTTCGGAAGCACTTCAGCACCTTTACATTCGCTTCCGCATTCTTGCAAGTCTCTTTCTTTCACTCCTCTTATACGCTTATTCGCGAACAGGAGTCTCATTTCCATAGTGGGAGTTTCATTTCCTTACAAAAAAATATAGTTATCAGAAAATCATTCCAAGCACAACTCGCTTGAATTGTGTGGGAATATATCGTTCAGCTTTTCCATGATACATTGGGGCGATAACTGCACCCATTCGCCCATAAGGGCTACGGTGTAGCTGCGATGCGTGATTAATTTGAAAAGAATGATATAAGAAAGTAACGGGAATAAAATATGCTCTCATGTGGATCTGTTGTAAAATTCGACCAGGCGTTAGGTCCCCACATTTTATCTTTCACAAAGAGCTTTACCGATTTGCACTGCATTCGTTTTGTAAGATTTGCGCTATTTTCTCTTCACACAGGTCCAAAGATTAAATTGGAACACGTCTTCCTTTAGGCCATGAATAACTGACTTTATACAGCACATATTCGTTCTTTTCCTCTACCAAATTGTGACGTATCCAAACTGAGCCCTTCCCTACTTGTTTTCGTTTACTTTCGCGATTTTTTCTTTTCAATACCTCGTTGTGTATGTTTTATTTCTATTCACGCTTTTGGTTCAGTCAGCACAACAAATGCGATAGGATCTGCTTTTAAAGTAGATTTCCTTGATCCTCCCGCAAAGCACTTGCGCCCCTTTGCAAGTTTTGGTGCTGCTTCATGTCTTCCATTGCATGTGGCAATTGCAAGTGGCACGCTCGTTAAATCTGAGGCACGCTCCAGGCGTGCAACGTTCATGTCCTGAGCATGCAGGCGTCGCCGCGTATCAATTGCCACGCTGCCACTAATACAATTTTAAACGAAAATCACCGCCAGCTCTCAGGCGACGATTTTCCTGCATTCTTCGCACACGGAAGTGGGCGTTCGTTGTACGAAATATACAAACACACGCTGGCTTCGATGGCAACTGCGACAGCGAGAGCGCGGCTCTGAAGAGTTCGACGGGCACCGTCTGTGCACATTGCATGCTCCAGTCCGCTTCGACGATAACAAATGAACTGGGTATGTGTGTGTGTGATGTTCGATAAAGAATTGCCGCGATAAAAGTTTTTAAAACTGGTTACATGTTTGTTCCCACGCAGCCGAGCACACGCTGCGCCGCGCCGCGCCGCTCTTCTAGGTTCGCACGGTTTTATTTCAGCGCTCCACCGGCAGAGCGGTACTTGAACTCGATAATTTATTGGAGAAATTTTTTTGGTAGCGTGCCAACATGAAAACTATGCGTTCGATGTGAGGGAGCGAGTGAGTGAGCGAGTGTGTGTGTGTGTGAACAGGCACCGATTCACCACTTTTGGCAAATATTTTGTGTCGAACATAAGACCCCGTCGAATAGTGAGCGTTAAGTAAATATGCGGCAATATGCTTCGCCTCGTCTCGGCTTCGCCTTGTCTTGGAAGTGAAGCTGTTTAATTAACTCCGCTGAGTTCGCCTTCCGTGAGGTTCATTTGGCTGGTGCAACGTTTTAAGCGCTCATGCAAGCCTCACATGTAGCCAATAAATTTTGTAGTTCTTTAATTATTTATTCTGTCATTGTTTAAGCATCGTTTTTAGAGTAGAAATTACAAAGTTCGAGAAAGTCTTCAATTTGTAAAATTTCTCCTGTCTGCTTGTTAAGAGGGAGTTGTGTTTATATGTGCAATGTACTTACCTTGTCTTGATGATACCAGAAGATGTGTGTCGGTGGCTCGGGGCTGAACTTTATTACACAAGTCAGGTTGATTGTGCTGCCTTTATCCACGTACAGGTCGGGACCACCCAGTATGCTTGCCGTTGGCACTGTTAACGGACGGGAGGGAGGCGGGCGGGAAGGCGTCATACCATAAAGAGAAAGACAAATTAATATTCGAGTTAGTGATTATTGTGCATTCATGCAAAACACAGGTAGTTTAGTATGTAACGTAGTACTTATAGGTAGCAAGCACTATTTCCGGTTGTATGCCTCGGCACTACAACAGATAAATTTCATTTAGTCTAATAGCTGTACAGTTGCAGCAGCAGCGCCTATTGCCTAGTTTAGTAGAGCAACAACAACTGGCGAATGTTTAGTAAGAGTTCCAACACAACAATAACAACAGTAACAACAAAAACAACAACAGAATTTCGATTATTCCTTTAACTGGCATAAAGCGCATTACTTATGAAGCCGAGCGAGCAGCATATGTTTCTGGTATTTTATGAAGACATGTGTCTGCCGCTCTAACCCTCTTAGTTGTGCATTTAGGAAAAAGCTTTATTGAAGTTATTGTTAGCTGATATTATGGGGGATTTCGCATGCAGTTATTTTACTTAATTTAGCAGATTTTACTTATTTATGTGTGTGTATAAAAGAGCAACTCTGCTGGTGCTGCGGAGCGATGGACATTTAAGGTTTACTTTAGTTCTGACTTCCATTACTTCTTAAAATCTTTATACTAGTTTTTGTTGTTAGTAAATTTAGTTTTTTTTTTTTTCATTTTTGTGTAACACTGAAGTTGTACTTTTGTAATGGAAATCAGGCAGACTAAATTATTTCACCAGTTCTAAAGTCCACTTCGAGGAGGATAAATTCATTCCTATGTAACAGGAACAAATGCAAATACAATATAATTTATTTGACTTCAATAAAAGCCGGATCCTACAACTAAAGACCATATAAAGAGTTTCCAATAGCGCAGTCGCAGCAATATCGGCTGATTTATGCTCGAAAACCGTCGAAAATTGGGTTCAGCATCTGGACTTCTGCAAGCGTGTCCATGGTGGCCATGCAAAATAAATCGAGTTCCACCCTAACGGCATCGAATGTAGCACTCTTATTGAAAACCCCTATACATCTCTAGTGAAATATAACCGGGACACTTTTATCTTGTAACAACTATAGGGATTCCACAAAACCCGCTCAGAAAGACCTGTAACTAAGCTGAGGGTGGGAAATCATGACTGTCACTATTAATATGGCAGCAGTTGTCTGTAAAATCGATGATCGACTGTAACCAAGGATAATCATTAGCTGTTTTATTCACATAACTTTGATAGCCAATATAGTACAGTTATCATTTGTTCTGATACTTTACTATGCCATCAAAGTAAAGTCTTTGTTTAGTACTGATTTTATGTTTGCACATAGCCACATCTGACACATAAACGTTTTACTGCCAGCTTTTATGCTTCAGCGGTGGGTCAGTCAAACGACTAGAGATCCTACACGGATATAAAGTATAAAGCCTTATACAGGGTTTGTCTGCAAAGTAATACGACTGAGTCGATTTAGAAAAAATTATTGAACCAATCGTTACAATTATTTTAAAACTTTCAAAATAGGCTCCTTCAGCGTCGACGCAGCGCTGCCAGCGCGATTTCCAAGCATTGAAGGCGTCATGGAAGGCATTTTCTGGAATAGCTTTAAGAGGCGAGCTGGTTCCCTTCTGTTGTAGCAAAATACTTGCCTTTTATCAGCTTTCAACACAACACTTCTTGCTAAAGCAACATCTAAGTAAGCCTTTTTGATCATATCAAATGTCTCTATCGCAGATTTACCGAGTTTCAAACCGAATTTAATCGCCTACCTCTGCTGTAACGAACGCTACATTTTCGGCTTGCACCACTCACACGTAGTGTAGCGCGAAAATGTTTGTCCTGACTCTCCAGGTGCTCGGAGACAACTCACCAGCCGCTCGTTCGTTAGCTAGGAATGCTCTCTATTGAATCCCGAAGGTGCACGCATGCTCTGAAGTACAGTAGAGATGGAAAAAATCAGTCTTATTACTTTCCGGACAAACCCTGTATTCAACCCGTGTGGCAGAATTGAGTGCTAGCTGCCTATGTGTACAAATACAAGGAGTAAAATCAAAAAATCAAAGGAAATAAAGCAACTTATGTGCCTTCTACACAGCAGTAAATGTTCATTCAACTATTCTTGTTGATTAACGACACTTATTTGCAGACGCTTGCAGGCCAATTTGTTGTATATTATTTCGAACGACCACACCTACAAGTTAATAACAATTCGATCATATATATTTAACGGCGTTTCCCACCATTATCTATGACTACTGTTATTATTTAAGCAAACGCATAATTTGCTAACCTAACAGATGGCCTTACGCTTGCTGATATCGATTTAATTAGCCTGATATAATTTAATAACATACATTTTATTATACTTAAAAAGATCCCCACAAATATCTCCGCCTGCGTCCAGCACTGCGGCACTTTGTGTGTGGAGCATTGAAAATTTCGTTGTCTAGAAAACTGCTTCATACTAAGCAAAACGCAAGCAAAATGTTTGTAAGTATTTTTGGTATGTGCCAACGCAGGCAGCCACGTCGTATACGCAACTTTATTTATGTTGCCTGCAAGAGGGCGTTTCTCGATATCTCCTCTGCAACACGGCTGTTTAATGCTGCAATAGCAATTTTATTTCATTGTTTACACACTCGCTCACAGCAGTATTTATAGGCAGTTCGTTTTCAGCATTCCTCTCTCCACTTTGGAAAAGATATAGGTATACCCGACAGCCATAGATACCGACTGTTGAGCGACGTGACTTGTCGTTAGCTGACGACACCTCAAGAATGTGAGAGTGTAGCATGGTCTAGTTTTGTGGCTGATCAGCTGCTGATTGCTTCAAAGTGCATTTATGTGGTAAATGGAAATAAAAGGCGAAACCGTTATTTGTATGACTTTCTATGCCGACTTAATTGTTACTTGCTGTATCAGGGGTGGTATATTTCCAAAAGAATGTATTCATTTGGCCAGGTCTTCTGCACATTCCTTGGCGTGTATCAAAAACTTGATCAACTTTTACAGGACAATAAGTGCACGAAATCAAAATAACAACGTTGTTAACTGGGAAAACGTTGAAAAACAAAGGCAGAACAACAAAAGCGGCGATAAAACGCAGCAGCGTTGGCGTTGCCACTTGCGAACCGTAACTGCTCAGCGGCGGCGGCCGTAAAAAACTTGTAAAATTGTAGTAACTTTTTGCCAACTGCCAACTGCCAGCTGCGGGGCGAGGCACCATTGCCAACAAAACAACAGAGCAAAACGAATACGCCTCAGGTTTGACTCGGCTCTGCACAATTTGCAAACAGTGCGCGAAATGCCTGGTTCGGCTGTGTGCTTTATAATTTTCTGCCAGCCACAATAAACACCACCTACAGTGTGGTTGTGCGAAAGGGGCGCGGCGGTGTTTTGCTGTTATCAAAATGTTTAAATGCTTGTGAACGCACTTTCGCCCAAGGCAACACTTAACTTGGCGATATGTGCACCCAGATACTCTTGTACATATAATAGGAAGCATACATCGCACACTTATGCTCTGCAAGGCATAGTTGGTGTTATCACTGGCCTTGTTTGTGGCACTAGACTTTGTGTGGCACGTTATCTAAACGAGCTCCACCGATTTTGTTGGCATTTACATTCGCCATGTGGGAAACTTTTTGCGGCATTCGCTTGCACGCCTTTTCCACTTCCCGTTGGATGGCCAGTTTTATTGTGTTCGTTTAAGGCGTCGTGAAAAAACGCGGAAATTTTGAAGGCAAACCAAATCTCATGGTGACCTTGACTGCACTTTTAAGGAGTTTGAGAATGCAGGGAATACTGCGCGAGAGTTTTTTCGAGATTCGGCAAAACATCACCTGTCAGTTATTTGGATGAACCCAATTATTCTAGAGGCAAATCTTTGTAAGTGTTTTAATTGGTATTCCTGTGTTTCAGTGTTTTCCTAAGTATTTCGTCACCTAAAATGCAAAATAACGTTTCATCAAAAAAATCTAAACCGAGCTTTTAATTGCTTACTACTCATTAAATTATATCACATATGTGTAGCATAAAATTTTAAACTTCCACTCTTAGATATAACCAAAATATAGTCAATATATAACCATTTTATAACTAATATAACCATTTTATAACAAATAAATAAGCATTTTATAACCACTTTATAACCAAAACTCAAATTTTGTTTCAATTTGAGTGATTTCTATTATCGTTTTTCCTTCGGCTGTAACCTTATGAAAAGTGAAGTTACGTTATTTTGCATTTTAGGTTACTTTTGGTTGGATATTTAGTTTTTGAGACAGAAAATCAAATATGGTTTTTTGAATTTTCTTCAAATATTTCTAAAATATTGACTTATATGAAGTATAGCCATAGGTAATTGCTCCTTCGAGGGAATAATTGTTCGATAATCTATAAGTAATGCTTAACGGCAGCAATATTGTCGGGTAGTCGTGAAGAACTGAAAATCCCGAACGAATAAAAGAATCAGTCGCTAAACATATAACCAAGACCTTGTTTAGTTTGGCCCACACTCCATTAACTTGTGACTAAGCTACAATGTTCAGTTACATAATTTTTGAAATAATCAATAATTTTCTCCGAAAAGCGCTGAATACTTGATGCTAAGCTCCTCTCGAATTCATTACGTTCTTACTTCTTTAAATTTATGCGCTGACAGTTTTTGGTCATTAAAATCTCATTATCTGTTCCTGTTATTGTTTTGAATACCAAATTTATGTGCGTGTGTGCGTATGTGTTGTGTGGCAGGGCGTGTATTACATGCAAAGTGTGGATTAAATACATTTAGTTGCAAGAAGCGTGAAAAGTAAGAGAATTCTGCAGCTGCTGGAGTGCACGACGCTCCTTTTGCTGAGCAGCTTGGCCATTTTATTGAAAATAAATTTGATTTTGCATATGATGCGCACTGATAACGGAAGCGGCTGTGCAGCCGTTCACACTTCACCGATGTTGCAACAAATTTCGAACAGGATCAAAGCGGCTTTATGCCGTCGTCAACACAGAATTATGTGTGATTGCAATTGTCTACCGATTACTCATACTTGACATACGCCTCGATGCACAGCTCGCACAGCTTCATGTAGCTGGCAGTCGCCCATGCAGCAAGTGCATTGTACCCAGTGGGGCTCTTTCCGTGGGGAATCGGCATAATTAGATGTTAATTTGCTGCCGACTAAGCACTTGCACTCACACACACACACTTGCACATGCACGAGAATCCGCTCAGCAGCACATCCGTTGCAGCTGCCGTGACAATCATTCGCAGCAACGAGCGGCGCACAACAACACAAAACAACAAACACACAGCAGCTGCTCAGCGGCACATGTTCGTCCTCATAATTAATTTCTGCTTAACAAGTGGCAGCGCCGACATGAAGAGCGGCAGCGCCGGCAGTGCTGCTCAGCATATCAGTTTCAAACTTTGTCCTGCAAGTGACTGCATCTATTGCTGCATTTAAGCGAGTGGCATGAAAATAAGCACTATTCTGCGTCGTTATTAGTTTCCAACGTTTTGTTTAATTTGATTACAAGTGTAAAAAGTTTTAATTCGGTTTTCACTGCGCTCAAACACATTGAGTGAATAATTTAATTGAAATTGTACAATCCATTTTTTATTGGCTGGCTAATTATAATGCTATAACGGTAATTGCGATGAAGTTGAATTACCAGCTGTTCACTGTTGTCAACGAAAGTGGTGAGTGTGGGCAAGGGCGGCATAATTACAGTTACATTTCGATTAGCAAATACCGGCAGTGCTCGCAGCTTATCTCCAGCAAGCACAGTTATCAAAGGTTATGCGGCAACAAATGATTCCACTCATAAATTTGACTCTTTCATTCGACAAAACTTCGCCTAAACACTAAGGAAATGACAAGTGCAAATGCCTTTGCCAAACTGAGCTCATATACAAATATCCGTCAGAATTACAGTAATCAAATCTCTTCCAAATGCAAACTTGGAAAGACAAATAATAAGTGACTCTGTTGACTTTCGTGCAACTTGTTAAAGCGCTTAGCATTGTCAAAATTGCCAACTTATGTCGAGCAGCTGCTTACTTACACACATGGCTGTTACGCAATGACTTCCGTTACTCAACAATGCATTATAATTGTAATGAAAATTTCCTCCTTTAGCTGAAGCTATAAATTTAAATAATTATTAATTACATTGTCGCAAGCAAAAGTGGCAGCTTAGTTTCAAGTAGAGAGTGTGCGGAGGTAGAACTGCCTAGATATGCTATACAGACATTTAGACAATTGTGTAGCTAAGTAGTGGGAAAATTGTACATCCTCCTGGACGACGGAGCTTCTGTAGGGTGATCCCTTTCAAGGTTTCCTACTTTTTTTTAAAGAAAAAACACAGAAACTTTAAATTTAATTTGGAATGTTTATTATCACTCGAAAGAACACTTTTTGGCATTTATTCTTTCAAATTATCTTTTTCAAATTTTGGCCGTGGCTATGACTCAGATGATCCATGCGTTGATTTTGATGACTCGTTCGAGGATTTCGACTAGTAACTGGCGAATGATAAGCGTGATGTTTTGCTTCAAGGTCTGAGTGGAAGCGGGATTGTTCGCACAGACTTTATACTTTAAATATCTCAACGGGAAAAAGTCGAACGGTGTGATATCACACGATCTTGGTGGCCAATCGACCGGCCCAAAACGTGAAATTATCTGCTTACCGAAAGGTTTTCTCAATAAATCCAATTATTGAGGCGAAGTGGCGTGTTTTACTCGTATTGAAACCAGATGTCGCCGAGATCACGAGCTTCAATTTCAGTCATCAAATAGTCTCGTATTGTGGGACGATAACGGTCACCACTGATGAAATTTGGATCGATGATTCTACTGGCTCACAAACCAACCGAACCGTTGTTTTTCAGGTTAAAATGGCAGATCTTGAATCTCTTAAGGTTGCTTTTCAGCCCGAATGTGTCAATTTTGCCTGTTTACATACCGATTGAGCCAGAAATGGGCCTCATTACCGAACACAATTTGGCTGGAAAACGTCGGATCTCCTTCCAACTTTTCATTAGTCAATAGAACGAAGCGATGTCGCTTTAGAAGTTCAAAAGACTTCAATTTAAGGTCTCGACTATTATTGCTCCAAGCCGCTCCATACGTCAGTTCGAGGTAAGGAGGAAAAAGGACCGCTGGATCACCCCTTAATTATATGTATATACGCATCATTTCGGCTTTTGTATCTTTTATAAAGGGTGATTTTTTAAGAGATTTATATCTTTTTTTAAAAAAAAAAACGCATAAAATTTGCAAAATCTCATCGGTTCTTTATTTGAAACGTTAGATTGGTTCATGACATTTACTTTTTGAAGATAATTTCATTTAAATGTTGACCGCGGCTGCGTCTTAGGTGGTCCATTCGGAAAGTCCAATTTTGGGCAACTTTTTCGAGCATTTCGGCCGGAATAGCCCGAATTTCTTCGGAAATGTTGTCTTCCAAAGCTGGAATAGTTGCTGGCTTATTTCTGTAGACTTTAGACTTGACGTAGCCCCACAAAAAATAGTCTAAAGGCGTTAAATCGCATGATCTTGGTGGCCAACTTACGGGTCCATTTCTTGAGATGAATTGTTGTCCGAAGTTTTCCCTCAAAATGGCCATAGAATCGCGAGCTGTGTGGCATGTAGCGCCATCTTGTTGAAACCACATGTCAACCAAGTTCAGTTCTTCCATTTTTGGCAACAAAAAGTTTGTTAGCATCGAACGATAGCGATCGCCATTCACCGTAACGTTGCGTCCAACAGCATCTTTGAAAAAATACGGTCCAATGATTCCACCAGCGTACAAACCACACCAAACAGTGCATTTTTCGGGATGCATGGGCAGTTCTTGAACGGCTTCTGGTTGCTCTTCACCCCAAATGCGGCAATTTTGCTTATTTACGTAGCCATTCAACCAGAAATGAGCCTCATCGCCTCATCGGACGTAAAGCGCGAAACACATTTCGAACCGAACACTGATTTTGGTAATAAAATTCAATGATTTGCAAGCGTTGCTCGTTAGTAAGTCTATTCATGATGAAATGTCAAAGCATACTGAGCATCTTTCTCTTTGACACCATGTCTGAAATCCCACGTGATCTGTCAAATACTAATGCATGAAAATCCTAACCTCAAAAAAATCACCCGTTACAAATGTGTGTGCTTAAATATGCCTGCTCCTTCGAACTGAAAAAGCCTTGTGTTAGTGTGCGTGTGTGTGAGTGTGTTTGCTTTCAATATAATTAGAACTACAAATAAGCACTAGCAGTTTTGCTACTTCGCTTTTGTTGGCGTTGCAAATAAAACGGGAAAATCTAGTCATCTGTGTGCTGGCGCGTGAGTGTTTGTGTGTGCTTGTGTGCAATATGGCAGTTCTACAGTTTCACAACTTTAAGTATGACTGCAAATTGAAGTAATGGCGTGAAAGCATACACACACAAACACACTCTGAGTGCAAAAGGGCATCATCTAATTCGGCTGGAACCGGGACTGATGAGTATACATGGCAAGCTGTTCTTTACTGCATAACTTCTGTTTGCCAGCGCTTAGACCAAATTAGAGGATGTTGGGCGCAAACAGAACAAATATTACGTCTTTGCAGGGTTTATCGGGGAGATGGTCAGAAACGAAAAACAAATTCGTAATTGTTGAAATGTTTTCACAAAAAATTATAATTTATTGTATTGGGAACCAAATCTTGAGCCCATATGAGCTTTTAGAGAAAATAGTGACCATAAACGAACATTTTTAGCACTGAATACAGTTCAAAGTTCGTGCCATATTTTGCCATTATGGTAATTGCTTTCCATTGCAGGCAGGCTCAAGAAAAAAATCATTGGAATTTTTTGAAAGCATATTAGTTGGATCGGTTTGAAATTCTCAAATTGTATCACTTGGTAATACATATCGTCACCTAAAATACAAAATAACGTAACGTCACTTTTCATAAGTTTAGAGGCGATGGAAAAACGATAACGAAACCACTCATATCGAAAATAATTTGAATTTTGGTTATAAAATGGTTATATATTGGTTATATTTTGGTTATGTGTTGGTTATATATTGGTTATATCTGAAAGCGGAAACTGAAACCACTCATGTTGAAACAAAATTTGAGTTTTGGTTATATATTGGTTATATTTTGGTTATATTTTAGTTATGTATTGGTTATATATTGATTATATCTGAAAGTGGAAGCTGAAACCACTCATATTGAAACAAAATTTGAGTTATGGATATAAAATGGTTATATTTCGGTTATGTGTTGGTTATAAGCGGAAGCTGAAACCACTCATATCGAAAATAATTTGAATTTTGGTTATAAAATGGTTATATATTGGTTATATTTTAGTTATGTGTTGGTTATATATTGGTTATATCTGTAAGCAGAAGCTGAAACCACTCATATTGAAACATATTGAAACAAAATTTGAGTTTCGGTTATAAAATGGTTATATATTGGTTATATTTTGGTTGTATGTTTGTTATATATTGGTTATATTGAACAGCGTAAGCTGAATTATGCTACATATGTATATGTAATAGGATGATGTGAATCGTTAGCTATAAAAAACTCAATTTCGAGTTTTTTGATGAAACGTTGTTTTGAATTTTAGGTGACGATATGTACACATGTATCTACTTTTATTTCTTATTTACTCATTAAATGAAAGGCTTCGAGGGTTTTAAAACAGTCATTCGATAAGACCTCATTTTAACACTAATAAAACTGATTTGAATCAATTTGGCTTCACTTAATTCGTATATTTATTCTAAAATGAATTATTAAGCTAAAAAAAATTTGAAAAATTTTAATTTGACAAAACTAATAAATTGCGGCTGTAGAACTGCCCTAAAGAAGCTTCTCGACGTCAACTGTGCTTAGTGCACATACTTGAGGAGTATTTACACAAGAGTGACTCAAACACTCCGAACCCATTGACGCCGGAGCGACTGCACAAGCTGCAGTGCCGGGAAGCTCCACTCAAATTGAAGATAAGTCAACAAATGCCGCCAGTGCTCCACAAACACACTCCTAAGCACGGCTGTTTGCACAAGTGCTCAAATATGTGTGTGCGTGTGTGTGGTGGCAACTGCAGTACGACATCATTTAGACACCCACACACACACACACACACACACTGCATTTATGAATGTGTGTTTATGCGCAGCAGCAAATATTATTTCGTTAATGTTCAGGGATGCCATAAGCATAAACATATCAAAGCAGTGCTCTGTGCTGCAACTTCAATCAACTTCAACCAAGTCAAAGTAAACAGGCAGCAACAAGCTTTCGGCTACATCAGCTGCAGCATCTTCGTTTTCGCTTCGCGCTACGTAGCTAGTTAGGGAAATGTGTTGGTAATATATATTAGCGTAATTTGTGCATTAGTTGCGGCAACAGCTGTGCGCCGACGGCGCTCGATTGCAGCGTGCAACATGCCACACGCATGCTACATGCTTAACGTTGAGCGACATGTGTTGCAGGCACTCATATGCGGCGGCGACCCACATTCAAGCAAGGCTAAATTCTTATATAAATTTCAGCTGCAGGCAGTTAAGCGGAATTGGTGCGCGGCGCTCGAGCAGTTAGTTTCGCCTTTTTGGCGTTGAATCGTTGAATGGCTAATAATTCTAAGGGTGTTAGTTGGCGCAGGTGCGGCTGCTCTCAACCCCCGATGCTAGTACACATGTGTGTGGGTATGCATGCACGAGTACCAACCGGCCACTGTTTGTATGTGCCCGAACATGCCCGCAAACTCGTCGTCGCTGGACTGGTAAATGCGATCGGAACTTATGTAAAACGCATCGTCGCTGTAGTACTGCTGCAGCAAGCTGCTCGTCTCGTCGTCGATGGTGTCTAAATAAAAACAAAAGAGAACAAAACAAACAAAAAAAGTCGGGCATAAAGTGAGTGCTTAGTAATGGTTATGATGATGGCGATGATGATGGTGATGAGGAAACTGTGTCGATGGCTGCGCCGTGAGTGCTTTCATGGCAACATATGTGGAAATTTCGACTAGAAAATGCCAGCTAAAGTACGAAAATATTTCATGGTTTGCGCAAATAAGCAATAAATAAAAGTAATGTTTCTTATAAATTATGAAAATAAAGGATAAGCTGGAATACATGGAACTGTGTCTTTCCAATTACGTTTAGCCGACCGAGTTTTGTTTATTAACCGATTAAGTTTGTGAATCCTGCCATCGCCTTCAGTATATGCGATCTCCACGCAGTCCGAGGCGTCACACTTCTTGCTTTCATGTGAGTATCGCCTTTCAAATTTTCGTTCAAATTTTCGTTCTCGTGCAAATTGCGCTTCCGTGCTGCCATTAAAGTGTTAATGTGGAAGTTGCTGGTAACCATATACTGAGTGCAGTTGCCATAACCATTGCCGCTTATGTGGAGCATGATCAACATTGTTGCATACACGCTTGCAAATACTTACTAATAACTATGGGAGAAACTTTAATTTAGTCGTCGCCTTAGCAGCGCTCCTTGATTGCGGCATAAACAGCATAAACGCTGTACGAGCAGTAATCAAACTTCAAACAGCCAGCTCGAAAGCAGCGAGCGTAAAAAGTCAGTTATATGAATTCTAGCGATTCACACACACATACGCTGCGGCACTTGTCATTGTATTGTGACTTTAACATATCCAAGTGGTTTTCACTTGTAACTTTATGCAAAACAAGCGTAGCGCTCATTACAATAACAAAGACCGGGCAACGCTAAGTATATAAATATTATTTATGCGACGGCCCACATAAAGTGTGTTTTTTTGAGTTTGCATGTGTGTGTTTTTGCGCTCATGTGTTTGTGTGAGTGTGTGTGTGTGTGCGTATAAGAGCCTTAGTTGGCAACGAAACTCAGCTTCATTTCCAACTTTTGCTTGTTTTGCGTCACAATTATTACTTTTTACTTTTGTTTTTGTTTTTGCTCTGTGCTGTAGTTGGTCTTTTGCAACTTCATCCATCCCACTGATGATGCTATTGTTGAAAAATGTTCGCTGTTCTACGTGCACTCGTGTGCGAGCATTTAAATATGTATATTTTGTTTATTTTATTTACTGCTGCTGCTACAGTCGAGCGCAATTTTCATTGTAAATTTTGTTGAAATGTAATTTTATTTACATTGTTGTTGCATGCGGCGTGCGATGCGGGGGCGAAGTCGTCATCTTGTGTTCACAACGCTTTTTATGGTTGTCGCCTCATTAACCTGGAAATAAAAGTTACTCATACGCCATGGTGTTTCGTTGCAGAAAATGCGGTCGTCAAAAGTTTGGCTCGAAGTACTTGCTGCTTGCTGCATACAAATACAAAAACAAAAACAAATACAAGTGTGATGTTTAAAGCGCGAAAACTACAAATGTAATATATTTCAAGAGGTACGCGATCCTTTGGGCCCGCCGACAGCAAGCTGCGGCGATTTGTTTCGCTGGAAACTCAAAATGTGCAAAATAAAGTTTGAAATCGTAGTTCCATCATTCGAGAATGGAATATTTATTCACAAATTCAAGTGTTTATCCAAATCATATGAATATGAGTCGGCGCAGGATCGATCTGTGGCACGTTGCATGTATGTTTGCTAGGAGAAGTGTCTTCATATTGAGTTAAGCTTATATATAGCATACACTTAAATTTGTTGTTGGGTAATTAGTTCATGTGCGCGCAGAGAATTCACAATGTTTATCGTATAATTTTGTTTTTGTTTGCCATATAATTACTGGCGGCTTTAATGCGGTTCATTTAACGTAATTGTTCATTATGGTTTCATTCAAAGAGCATATTTTTATTGGCTCTATTAGCCATGGGATTACATTAACGTCTCATAATGTGTATCACACATAAGTTGGTTTTTATATTTAAATATAAAACGCAATTGCTTTTATCATTGCATATGATGGCGTTGCCGCAGAGTGTGAGCAGAGCTCGCTTTTTAAAATCGCTACAATAAATTTATACTCTTTCACATATGTATATATAGTATATATAGTACATATATACATAAACAATATAAATGTATAAATGTGTGCATTCGCTACTCATATACAATATAAAATAAGTTCAAGCGCCATTTTATTGCCACTTACCCACAATGTTTAAGTTAACTGAAAAGCTGCGCACCGGTTGGGTCGATATTTGGCACTCGTAGACGCCGGCATCGCGCTGCTGTGCCCATTTTATTTGCAGTGTCCATTCGTCGATATCACGGTGGTAGGAAGTTTGAAACCGCTGATCTGTTGTGTATGTGTACGTGCCCACGGTGAGAATGTGCAGGTCGCGGTGGCGTATCCAAGCAACCTGAAAGTGAATGCGAAACAAAGCGTTGGCATGAGGACACTTGGAAAACCGTGAGGAGTGAGGTAAAAATGTAACAATTGAACACAGTACGCACACATTTGTGACCGTCATAAGTGCGGCACTAAAATGTCTCGCTTTCTCTTCTTTTTCTAAAATTTATTGACCCAAATATCCATTAAAATTCAACACTTTAACCGTTTTACTGTGCTTGTCCGCCCCAGAGTAAACAATCTCTCTGTCAATTAATTTGCATAAAAATAAAACGTGTAATCTGCAGGTAACTAATTACATAGAGTAATCACAAGTACTCATTGCCAAATTAGTTTCTCTCTTTCCCTCTTTCTCTCTCTATCACATAGGGAAATTGAATTTCACATACATTTTGTTAAACAATTTGCAGCAAAAATGTAGAACACTTTCATTGCCAACAACTCAACGCCTGGGTGGCAACCTACATTCAAGTTGAGGTTACGAAAACCGCATTTCTTAGAGTGAAAGCTTATGTAATGCTTCTCACATGAGATTTAAAGCACACACGCTGATATCATTTAGCCAACGTAGATAAATGCAGTAAAATTCATTTTCTTACTAACTGTACTTTACCTACCTGCCTGGCTATGTGCGCCAGTGCAACACTGAGGCAACACTAGGTTGTTACTAGTTTGAGCTAAGGGAATATTAGAGGCAATTATTGAAGTGAAAAGCAGCGGAAACAGTAATAAATTACTTATTGAAAAATACGTTTTTACCAAAATAAAAAGTCAGAGATTTTTAGGAAAAAATTTACATATATTTGCCTTTGGATTGGATGAGCTTTTGTTTGGCTGTGAGACCAAATCGTTGAAGGTTTTGAAGCAAGGTCGTCCTTCTGAACTAAACTCAAGGTTTATATGTCCAAAACACAACTGGAAAGGCTGAGAAGTTTACGCTATCAGCCGCTTCTCGAACGGTGGTGCTTTCATTTTTCACAAACAGAATGTGTTATCAACCTTACCATAATTCTCGCGAGAGTGTTCATATATCAAGAAACTGTTTGGACTGTGTCATGAAAGGCAGAAACTTGTTAAAGAGTTACATGGGTTTACGGGTTAAAAAAAAATCGATTTTTTTATTATCTTATTAAATTCTACAACACCTCTAGAATATTGTACTAAATTTTCAGGTTGATCCGAGTAACAGTTTCGAAGATACAGCCTTGTAATCTTGTGCGCTCGAGACTAACCAGACTAAGTGCGCCATCTTTAGACACATTTTTCTCGAAACTGTGTTTTTGAGGTCAGTCGGCAAGATTTCTCGAGAACTACTCAACCGATCTTCATGAAAATTTTCACCGGCCTTTGAGATACTGTTCTTAAAGACTTGGGTGAAGAAATTTTCTTGATTACAACAACTTCGTCTAAGTTCTACATTAACGTTTTAATTAAACACGTATGTTTTTTTCACTCTAGATATCCTGAAACTCTACTTCGGTAAAGAGACATGTCTTGAAATTAATTCGCACAGCAGTTTCAGCTCACAAATGTTAACCTACAGCTCCTTCAGATGCCTACTCAATTAAATTAATTGCTTGTGTTTTTAGCTCTATTATTCTCTAATGTGTAATTGGTTCATGCATGAATCACCCTAATGTTGCCAACAAGCTCTGCAAATCCACTTCACTTACTAAAGCACAGAGTGTAATTCTCTGAGATAAATGTGCCGGAGAGCTGATGATATTCGGACAATTATTTATAACCCAAAATGTTTCCATTACAAAAACATACATCTTTCGATAATCCACACACACACACATGCACGCACATATGGCACAGAAACGAAAGCCACATCAGATTAAACATTCAGGCGTAGAGTTGTACGAAGGCACTTGTATGTGAACGAACACCTACCAGGCTCTGCGCGTGTGTGTGTGTGCTGAAGGTGTGTTGGTGGCTAGCACTTTCGCTTAGCTGCGCATAAGTACATGAAAATGTATGTCGGTGCAACATATTTCAAGCGTTCAATGTACTTGTTTTATGAAACCACCAATGTAGTTCGAATGAATTCAAAGAGAATTCGAGAAAAACTATTTTGTGTAATACCTGGACTAAATTTTTGAGAATTGAAAATTTAAACCCTTTAGTGTGAATGCGATTTTGATATTAATTTTTGTTATTTACACCTGCATTTGTGTGTGTATAAGAAATTTCTATAGACATTTCTTGGCTTGTTGGCAAAAAATCCTTTCTCAGGTGTTTGCAAAAAATTGTGTGTGCACACTTTCACAACAACTGCAATTTCTGAGCTGCTCAAGCTAGGCTTAAAATGCATAAAAAGACTTCTGCTGCTTAGAAGCTGCTGATAGCAACAATGCATATACATATATGCGTCGTCCCTTGCATCCCTTTTTATTTTCGTATCTCACACACGGTGAATTTTATTTAAGAAGTTCTAGTTGCAAACAAAATGTTGGCGAAACTTTGCCGTTCAAAAACTTTTCTAAGGAAATGCTGTAGATATACCAACTTATCGCACAAATTTCAAATTGTTGGTTACGCAGGTCGTCAGGAAGGTGTGAAGTGGCGATTTTTGTAATTATAATTTGTTATTTTGTTTCAGTGTGCAATCGCATCAATTAAATTCTATATACTTATATATTCAGTCGAAAAAGTCTTTTCGTATCTCTAATCAAACTTAAATTTTTTTTTATATTTAATACTCGTATAATGAACTTCAATGAACCAAATATGTACCATTTTGGTCGACAACTTTTTGACATTCTCCCGCTAGAGACATTATTCCATCAGTGTAAAATGTTTCTGGTTTCTCGACGAAAAACTGCCACAAGTAATTTTCACAGGCTTCTCTTGAAGCCAACTTTACTCCATTAAGGGAGTTCTGCATTGACCGAAACAAATGGTAGTCCGATGGTGCAAGGTCAGAGCTATATGGTGGATGCATCAAAACTTCCCAGCCAAGCTCTCCCAGTTTTTGCCGAGTCATCAAAGATGTGTGTGATCTAACATTGTCCGGATGGAAGACGAAGCCCTTTTGTTGATCCGTTCTGGGCGTTTTCGATTGGTTGCTTCAATCTCATCAGTTGTTGACAGTAAAATATAGAATCAATCATTCGACCAGACTGGAGTAGATCATAGTGGATGATTCCGTTTCAATCCCACCTAAGACATAGCATATCCTTTTAAGGCGTCGATCTTAGCTTTGAGGCCATTTGTTGAACTTCACCACGCTTGGACCATGATCTTTTTGGCACATTATTGTCGTATTTGATCCAATTTTCGTGTCTTGTTACCATTCGCTTCGACTACACAATAAATGATGTTATCGTAAAATTCAGTGTAAAATATTTAAAAAATATATGAAGAACAAGATATTGTATAATGTTACGATGCTATTGAAGTGCTGCGGCCCAAATCAGAAGATTTAAAAATGTTTCTTCTGAAAACAGTTTAGCCTAAACATTTAAAAAATGAATGCCATGTCAACTTTTATGTATAGAGACCGGATAACACGTGTAATTTAAGGACAACTATGCAATCACGCCTCTCTTACCCATTTCAGCTAGCTAACATATCCCTTACCGCTACTCGAAAGAATAATAAACAGATTTGCTCACTCACTTGGCGCTGCAGGCGTAGTCGCTGGAGTTTGCACAGCTTTCGGCTTCAAGCACGACGCACCGGCGACGAAGAGCGATGGTGCAAATGAGCAGTGCAGCTGCTGACCTGCCAGCGAAAAACGAACGCACACACAAACACGTGCATGTAGCCTCGCACACCTTCGCTCAACCCCCCCTGCAGCTGCATGCCAAACGGCTTAAGACACAAGTGCCGCACTTTATGTCACATCATAAATCTTATACAGCATTCGTGCGCACTTAAGTGCTGGCTGGCAGCCACGACGGCGCTCTTGCCGCCGCCACCCCGCGCTGGCTGGGCGCAGCATCGGTTCTGAGTCGCCAGAAGCGCAAACTGCCTGCACATAAACACTTGTTTCGGCCGCCGCTTCGGGCGGAGCGCACGGTGGTGAAAACAAGCGAGGCCAAGAGACTGCGGGGCGTGGATGCATGTATGCAGCTGAGTGCAGGTGCGAGAATGTGTCCCTAGCAGGAAATGAAAGAAAAATTGCTACAGACTCTCGGAAACTGCTCGCCAGTGGCGGATCTGTTTAAGTATTCACTCATCTTAAAATGATCGGGTTAATTTGAAACTGTTTTCGAGGCGCGCATTAAATGTACGACTTGGTGATGATATTGAGGTGTGGGGAAATTGAGCTATTTTTTTTGTGCCTTTTGTCACCCGAAATTAGTTTCAGTCAAATTTCGCCTTTCGCTCTTTCTCACCCTCTGAGCTTGAAAGTTTTATTCAACGACGCCTCTTTTTGTAGCATCTTTCTACGGTGACAATGTCACTGGCAATGCTCTTTTCTTTAATGGCATGAAGAATTGCTCCGAAACAAGTTGTTATTTTTAGCCTTTTGCTCGTTTTGCACGTTTTTCGACACAAGCTGTTGTTGTTGTGCACGTAGTTGGCACACGTGGTGCGACTGTTGTTTACCTTGCTGCTCTATTGTATTACGATTTGGATTTTCGGCTGTCGATTCTTGAAATATTTCGTTGGCGTTTTGGCAAGCAGCACGTTCTGCTCGCAGACGCTCACTGCTTTCGCCATTTTGTATTTGCGTAAACGCGGGACGGCATGACGTCGTGTGTTATTTCCCTTATTCGTAGTCACTGCAAGTTCGGTACAATGTAACGATTGTGACAAATGACACAAAGAGCACGTGATTTGGCAGCCTGCGGAAGAATTTCCGATTTATCAGTGTGGGGGCGCCAAAGTCTCTATTTGGTTGTGTTTTCCATTATTGGATGTGGGAGCAAGTGCGAATTTTTGATCGGATTGAGTGTTGATTCTTTAACACGTTTGAAGTAAGCATCCCACTTCTTTTACACGGAAATCAGTTTTACACGAAGAGACCAAACAATTGTTTTCTCATACCCTATTCTGAAAGGAAAGACTTAGGAGCCTCAAATCTTTAAGCTGAGAATAGAACTGTGGTTTGCCGAATATTTCAGCATTCTAGTCCGGAGGCAAGAATCATTATAAAAATTTTCAAGGCTCTTAAAAAAAGGCAATCAATATATTGACTATCCATTTTAAACTTTTTATCTATTAACATTGCAAAAATAGAGAAAAAAACGAAAAATAAAACAAAAGTTAAAGTTTTCAAAAAAGGTTTCAACAACTTTTGCAACTTGCAAGAGTTAAAGCCAGGGATGTAGATTCAGGTGCATAAGGGTTATTACATATATAGGGCCAAGAGAAGTTTTCTTTCTAACCACAAATATGTACTATTATAATCATGCTCTCTCAATTTTATAAGGGTAGCTCTCATATTGACCGAAGTTCGAAACTATTCATATTAGCTATATGGCGGTTCAGGACTGATGAAAGTATTATTAAGAAAGGATTTTCTCTGAATTTCAATTATATATATAACATACTGATGAATATTTTCAGTAAAAAGTCAACTATAGCTACTGGGGTCCAAATATTCGGTACCTAGGGGCTCGGATAGTTTTTGTTGGATTAGGAGAATGTAGGAGAATTGATTTGTACACCAATATTTGGTTGGAGTCATGCGGGCGGCTTTTGAGATATGTATTTTTACCTAAAAGTGGGTGGTGCCTCTTCCATCGTCTAGTTTTTACGCCGGCTTCATTAATGTTGTTTTGGGATATGGTACTCTATCACTTCGAACTGCGGACGAGAGAGAGGGTGAAAACGACACCATGGATAAGCCAACCGGCGGAAGACTTGTGACGACGAATACCGATCAAATCATGGAAAAAATCGAGTTAGAACGGCATGTAGCATCTTGTGACATCGCCCAGAAGATGGAAGTTAGCCACCAAACCATTTCGAACGATCTGCAGAAGGCTGGATACAAAAAAAGGTTGATGTTTGGGTGCCGTATGATTTGACGAAAAGAAAACTTCTCCGCTTCTTCAAATCAACGCCTGCGATATGCTGCTGAAACGGAACAAACTCGACCCATTCTTGAATTGGATAGTGACTGGCGACGAAAAATGAATCACATACGACAATATTAAGCGAAAACGGTCATGGTCGAAGGCCGGTGAATCATTCCAAAGACGGGATTGACAGCCAGGAAGCTTTTGCTGTGTGTTTGGTGGGATTGGAAGGGGATCATCCACTATGAGCTGCTCCCGTATGACTAGACGCCATCTACTGTGAACAACTGGATCATTTGAAGTAGGCGATCGACCAGAAGAGTCCAGAATTGCCCAACAGGAAGGGTGTAGTGCTCCACCAGGGCAACGCCAGACCACACACTTCGTTGACGATTCGTCAGAAGCTACGGGCGCTGTGATGGGAGGTTTTATCGCATCCACCATATAGCCCGGATATAGCGCCAAGTGATTACCACCTGTTCCTGTCCATGGCGAACGCTATTGTTGGTGTAAAGTTGATCTCAAAAGAGGCTTGTGAAAAGTGGCTGCCCCAGTTCTTCGCAAATAAGGAGGAGGGCTTCTACGAGGGAGGTATTATGAAATTGCCGTTTAGATGCAATCAAATTAAGGAACGAAACGGCGCATATTTGAAGTAAATCCTATCACTGTAACACTTTTTATAGAGCATTGAATAAAGAGCAAAAAGGCGGAAGGGAGATATTTGATAACCTAATATGTACCTTAAACTTATAAGAGGACATAGACAAGTATTTAAATACTCTCTAAAAATTTCATATAACTAGTCCGTTAAAATCTGGGAGATCATGGGTATCGTTTTGAAAACGACAGTTTCAAGGAAAATGTGCTTAAAATTCGAATCAGTTTGGATGCCGGAACAGCAAATATAGGTTTATATGTAGGTTTTAAGTTTCGTCCAAAGCTCTTCAAAGCCGGTTAAGTTGCCATGGCACTTAAACGGCTATAACTACGGAAATAATTTGAAATTTGAAAAACCTTTTTTGGAAATATTTTTAAATAATTAAACTTTGAAAACATAATCCCTTCACAGTTACTTTTCCGCCTTTTTTGTATCTCTGCATGCGAAGGTCGTTTTAAGCCACATTAAACTTGAAATACGCCATGTATTTGTCTCTGGAAAAAGGGTATAAAGTAAGCGTGGATTAGTTTTAACCTTTTTGCGCCGAACACCGAAAATAACTTTAAATTAGTTTGTTTATTTTCAAACATGTTCGGCTAACCGGAATAAATTAAAAAGTCAACTGCGGAAAGAAGTGAAGCCCAAAGGGTAAATTAAATGCAAATGGAAAAGGGCCAAAGGCCAAACGGCAAACAGACTTTGATGCGCACAGTCTGAAGACGAAAAACCGAAAGGAAAAACGCAGACAAAGTTGGCATACATTTGTGAACTCTCCGGAAATATTGTGGCTCACGTGAATTCTGCTGTAGAGAACAGAGAAAGAGCACAATACTTGTATAAGGTAAGCATGTAATTGTGTATGTAAATAACGGACCGCATACGATTCCCGGTTGTTTTTCATTTTTGGTTTGTGTGTAGGTGTGCTTTCATAAAAGGATCTAACTAGCCTTGGCAAATTAAAAGGTAAACAAACTAACTTTTTACTTTTCAAATCAATAATGGATAAGGAAAATAATGCCATTTGTTACACAAAGGAAGAAAGTCAGACTTTTTATCGACAATTCTTGGACAATAAAAACTATTTTCAACTCAGTAAACAATTTTAAATTTAGGTCTCACATGTAGACATATGTGTGGAAATGAAATTATTTAGCACGTCTGGTCACAACTTAGTTGAAATTTGTAAACAATATCAATAAATAACCCAAAGCCTTTTGTTCTACAGCATATGGCAGTTTATATTGTATAATATAAGAGTGATAAAGAAAGATAATAACGGTGTAAGTGGAGCGCATAAGCAAGTTCTATATATCGGTAAAATTCTTGTAAAAGAATTAAATATATTTCCTTTAAAGAATATCTCCTTTAAAATAAGTTAAATGGACATCTCAGCAGGATATTGATATTGGCGGCTTTAAGAGAACGCGCTGCCGAAGGCCAGCTCCTTCGGCAATACATACTGTATGCATGTGTAACATGAAGCCGCAGAATTTCTTATGAATCAATCAAAATGTCGCATCTACACGAGTATACATGCTCGTAAAGGTAGCGAAATGTGGGGCGGTTGTCACCGAACACAGGCACCCTGCTGTCTTTCTTGGTGCCTGCGCATAAATTAGGTTTTAACAACAGCTTGCCGCTTTTCCTGAAATGTGTTCGGCTTGTGGGCTTTGGTTTGTCACAGACTCAAAATGTGGCAAATTTTGTTGTTGTAGGTGTGTTTACAATTTGTTTCTGCGGTTTTGAGTCCTCAAGCTATGGCAGCGTTGTCATAGAGGCGTATGTTTAAGCGGAAGAATTGTTGCTATCTTTGCTGTAATTCATCATATTTTTCTATTTCCTGAATAATTTTACTTCAAGTTTAATTTCCGGAATTTACTTTGAAGTTTTTTAAATACTTCGCAGTATGTGGCACAAATTAAGTTCAGGAAACATACGAAGTTTCTTAACAAAGACAGTTGAGTTGAAGTAATTTAAAGTGCTCACCCTCCTTCGAATTGTCTCTGGTCAGCGCAAAAGCTTTATTAATAGTTGGTAAAGTGTTGGCTGACAGTTTAACAAAGTAACGATTTCGGTTCTACCTAGTATGACATAACGTGATTGGTAGCACTGGAGATATACGACAGCAACGACATCTATTAACAAAATACGAGAAGACTTTTTCGACTACCCAATATTATTAAAATAAAAAAAAATTAAAATTCAAAGTTTCTCAGCTTAATCCCTAAATTTTATTGAATATATTGTTATTCGCCTAGTTTCTAATAAAGAGCGCGTCTCCCGTTTAATTATAAATTTGCCTCGGCCCCTGTAATTTTTCCTAGCCGCTATACCGACTGTTGAAATCGGCTTACTACAGCACAAATCGACCGATCAAACTCTGTATAAAAATCTTAGATATTTTTATAGCCTTTAATGCCATAAGAAAAGCACCTGTGAAGGGTATTATAGTTTCTGTGCAGCTGATGTTAACGTTTTTTGTTTAATGTTAAGTTTGAGGTTGTAAAAGTAGCAAACCTTTTCTGTTTGCCCTGTCAGCATCTGCCAATTTAGAGGTTGTTTGGTAATAAGGTGAATAGAAATAAACATATGTACTCACTGTCTTGTTTCCCAAATGTTTGACACGACATCCCAAATATGCTGATTTGCCCACGAGCGATGTTATGTTCTTCGGCATCGTCAGATCAAAAAATGGTTCGTTCCATCTGTGGCCATGCGGGTAGTGCAACGGCGGCATGTGTGTTGGTTTTGCGTCTAAATTATTATGATTGTTGTTGTTTACTGACAATCGTTGGTAGCACATTGTCAGACCTGAAACGAAGACATCGAAAATGCGGCGTATAGTCGAAAGCAATAATAACGAAATAACATTTATAAACATCTATATCGTCAACTAAAATGCAAAATAACGGATCGTGAAAAGAAGCGAACTTGAGTTTTTTATTGCTTACGATTCACTACATAATATTACATACTATATACATATGTATGTAGCATAAAATTATCAGCCTCGGCTTTCAGATATAACCGATATGTAACCAACATATAAGTTATATATAGCCAATATATAACTAACATATAACCAATATATAGATATACAAAAATTTAAGTTTCCTTCAAAAATCATCACAAAGGGCGGTTTAAGCTTTAGTTTTAATAAAAAGCGATTGGAGGAAAATAATCGACCACGTTCGTAATACAATATTATCTAATTATTATGTTATCAACCTCTTTTGCATAAAACGTTTCGAAACTTTGTACATTTCAGCAGAAAATGTTTTGAATATGAATATATCGTTAAACATGCTCACACCTATTTCAGATGTGCGCATGCACCCTGAGCCTCGTAGTTTAGTGATGGCTCCATTATTAATGCCTCATTAAGGTTTTCGCAATTTATTTTAATTAAAATTTCGTAAAATATAAATTTGTCTTATATAAATTGTATGAAAAGCAATAAATGTGCATTTAATTGCAAGCTGCCTTTAACTACATGCCTATAGTAAAGGGTGTTCTTTTTGGAGATTCAAGAAATTCTAAAATAAATGAAATAAGGTACTGGAAAATAAATAAAATATCTAAAATTATATCTTTAGTACGCAAATATTGTGGGTCTTGTGAAGAGCAAATCTTTGGTTAAATTTTGCACAAATAAGCAGGGAGACCAGCAGATGTGTCAAATCTAATATCTTAGAAGGGTTTTGAAACTAACTTTTCTGTTGTATGTCGGACTGTCCACACCGTCTTTAAGACCTAACCACATTAAAATTGTGTTCAATCGTTTCACTAAATATACGTCGATGGCTTCATCTCTTTCATCTGCCGAATTTTGTAGCCGAAGACCTCAAGGCAACGCTCGAACTGTTGAGATCGTGTGCTCATTCAGATAGCTGCTTTGATATCTATACCTTTAATAAATACTGAATAAAGCACCCTTTATATAGAAATATGTTCAGTTCAGCGCCATGCGACGAATGTACCGTTATCCATTTAGCAGATCATTACGGGCTAAGCAGCACTACTGTTAAATGCCACTTTGATACACAAACATATGGATTATCTATGCAGTCTGTTCACAGTGTGAATGTGTGGGTGTGTGTGTGTGTGACAGATGCAAAAAGTGTAAAATTATCACATGTTGGAAAATATTTGCATAATTAAAAACTGACACACGAATGGCTTAAAACAAACATGTTGATGTACTATTAAGCACACACATATCGATGCATACTAATTAGTTTGGTTTAAATAGTTAATTGCTATTATGGTTATTGTCCACGGGTTATGTAATTCTTTGAATTTCATCCGAATCAACTAAATACACATGTATTATGTATGTGTTCGTGTTCAGATACCAATTATAGCTACAAAAACAACACCTGTAGGCAAGGTAAAAATATTTAATTTGTTTGTGGTTTTTTGTTTGTTAAGATATTGAAAATTTTCGTGGACATAGCTAACCTATAAATCAATTGACGTGGTTAACCCCAAACTGTAAACACAAAATGACGCATTTTTAACTTTTATGCAAAATTCTAATTAAGTATCAAAAGTATATAAGTTAATTGAAAAATATTAACTATAATAATTCATAGCAAAAAATAAAGAGTATGTTTTAAGCTCCTGCGAATCAGAGATGCCGAGATATTTAGGAATCAACAAAGAGCGAAGCTCCCAATAACACTTCATAGAAACCTCTCTTGCAGAAGCCTTGTACACACAGGACTTCTAAGAACGTAAATTGTCTATAAAACCAAGAACTATTGGGATCTACGACATATTGGGAATTTATACCATTTTGCACGGACCCAGGAAAGTGCTTAATACTAAAATACTCAACTGATCAACTTTACTTGATTTTATTTCCATTTGCAATAAAGCATCCGAAACCCTAATAAAATAATAATAAGACCAAATTCTCTGATATTTTTTTTCGAATAAAAAATGTTCAAACAGAGAAAACCAAAACCTGCTAAATTTCATTTTTCAATTCTAAGTCCTTAAATGCCAATAGTCATGCTCGGCACGTAGCGTGGAAGCGAAATATTTGTACACCGAATTGCACCTAATTCAATTGGTGGAAGCGGCAAGCATAGTTTTAGAGAAATAAATAAATATGTTCGTGCGAACAGTGGAGAGTTGTTGAAAAGCTCCCGTCGGAAAATCAAAACCTGAGTGGATTTGAGGATTTATTTGCCAAAATGCCTGGTGGATACAATTTAATTTATAAATTTAGTAAATAACATCCCTAATTTAATCGAATAACAGCTTTCAGGCAAACATGATTTTGTAAATTAAGCGAATTGCCGAATAAGTTTTGATCAAAAATCCTATGACGAAACAGTGCTGAGCAGTTATAGAGTCCTTTAAATGATGAAGTCTGACAGATTTTACCTACGGAATTATTTCAAGGCCGGGGCTTAAATATTGTTGTTGTAACGGGTATCTAGTCCTCGTTAGGATCGTAAGGATAAGATAAGTGGTTATCGACGTAGTAAACCCAGGAAACGTGCTCTTCCGACGGGGTCGGACCATAGGCAGAAGGGTCTGAGATGCGTAGGGCTAGCAGGGTATGCAAAGAGGTGGCCAATGTCATGCGGGGACTCATTGCACGCTAAACATATGTTTGATATGTCAGGGTCTATTCTGGACATGTAAGAGTTGAAGTAACGCCAAGTACGATATTCACTGAGAGGGAGTCGGAGAAGGTGTTAATAGCTTCACTGTGAATTTCGTTCAATGTATGTTTGAAGTTTGTTGCGTCCGAAGTCTGGTCACCGTATTGTTTTATGTCGTCGACGTAGTTGAGCAAGGACCTCTTGGTGCTCCTAGGAGGCCGTTTCGTTCCAAGCAGAGGGCTGCAGGGATGATATTTGCGAAAGGAGAAAAGGCTTAGAGAGGAGTTTGGCAATTATCGCGGTCATGTGAGGAGTGAAGGAGCACAGGCTGTCGAAAGTAACACCTAAACTTTTAGGGTTATTTACAGTCTTAACCTCATCGAATGAAAGATTAAGGTCAAGTCTCTACTTCTTCATCCAGTTTGAGGCTGTGGTCGCTGTGAATTTAGTGGGGCAGAGTTTTAAGTTCCGAACAGTGAGAAAGTGAGAAAGGTCAGAGAGATAGACGCTTACGTTTCGGAGATCTACCCTTTTAGGTCAGTAAGTTTTTAGTATAAAGGCTTAAATTGAGAATAATGCTCAAGTGAGCTAATATTTAGCAATTTAAGTGAGAATGAGCTGTATTATACGTTTGTATAATCTCTAACAGTGTATATACATATGTGAATACATACCGCTTCTATTGTTCCGCCAAATTGCATTGTAAAGTGTATTACAATAGCAAATACATATATTCATTTAAAAATGTTTAAATGCGGCGTAAGGCTTTCATACAGACATGCGCAGGTTGCAACATTTTTATTTGAACTTGGACATATCTAGTAAAACTTTACGTGCCATATGTGTCCATAAACGCTCTAAAGTGTTTGCATCCAGCATAGTTTATAATTGATTGGTATTAGATCCAAAAAGTTCTGAGCTCGTCAATGAGCTTTCGCCTACTTCTTCCACGTTGGTAACTGAGTGACTACAGAACTGGGATAACTAAAAAATTTAATGCCAATGCCACAGGACAACAACTTAATGACCAGAATGATCAGCTGTGATTGAAAGACCCGTGTTTCCCGTTTCGTGTCAACCACCGCGAACCAGAAGGCGATGGCGAAAGTCCAGTATTGATCTTACAAAATTCAAATCATTAAATATGGCATTTATATAATAGTGGCAAAGTCGCAAAATGGCAACTTGGGTTAAATCAGCGCTTCGTGGCAATATTGCAAAAAGTCAGCTGTTCTTCATTAACCGTGCCCTTTTTCAGATAAATATTTAAAGAATTCCTCTTAAGACAATAAAATAAATCAATATTATACTTAGATCCACTTAATCTTTTCATTTTACAGCGAAACAACCGAAATGCGAGAAAGGAGTAAACAGATGATTTTGCTTTGCGACAAATTGCCATGGTCTCGCATAGTTGCAATTTTTCGCAAAATAAATGGCGTTTAAAAAGAGTACCACTGCTGTGTTTGTTGTGAGAGATGTTGTTGTGGTTTTTGATGTTTTTGGGAGCCAAACGGAGATAAGAGAGCTATGCTATGAGCACCCCTGCTACAGATAACGTTAGAGATTACTTCGAAACTGTAGCGTTTTTTTCTGAAATCCATTAAAAGGATTAGGCATGCATGAAACAAATGAGAGATCCTTTTGACAAACCAACTCTGAGTGCATTTTTTGCAATTGTCTCTTCGACACTTAAACCTGAAATCGAAGTAGAAACCCTCGTATATGGATGCTTTTATTTTAAAAAAGTTCTCGCAACAATTATATGTATGTGCACATCTCTGTTAGTGTTGGTGTGATGCGTTCAAGAGCATTTAAGCTATTTGCCCAGCCAGTTCTAATGGACATCACGTACACTCATGCGATTTTTATACGCTCCATACGTTTCATAGGTATCATAGCAACCAATAAATGCAAACAAATAAACAAGCTGGTCCACATGGACGAGTAGCGGGTACAAACGTGAAAGCTTTTCTTATTTCCCCCACATGGCTCTGATTTTGAGTGCGTATGTGTGTTTGTAGTTTGGAAACTCGGATGACATTGCGGAATCAGAGTCAATTGATACTTGGGCACGTGCGACGTTCAAATTGCAGAAATTCTATTAAAACGCAAGCAGAGAACGCAAACAGCGAACAGTTGGTCGGATTTTATTGCTTTTGTTTATCTTTTATATTTCTCGGATTGACTCAACGGTAAGCCACACAAAAGCGTTTATGCTAAAGGGCTGTGAGAGTGGTTTAAAATAAGTATGTGAAGTGGATACAAAATATGAATTTTTCGCTCTTCTTTTAATCAGAAATGTAAACTCTTTTTGCCCTTGATTTGAGATAATAATAAGTAAACACAAAATGTCAGAGACTCGTGGCGGAGTAAATCTGTTATGTGTCAAGTAATTGCTTATATAGGCAATAAATAAATCTCTCAAAGCTCTAAATTTAAACCCAACTGCCGTTTTGACTCTTAAAGTGCTTCGAACAGACTTTTGCTAACACATACACTTAACACCGGAAGTCTAAAATTGAGGTCAACCCTTCGTGCTTATTTATGGCCCGAGCTTGCGACTTATGGCCGAAAATGACTAACTAAGGGATATTGAAATCAATGGCTTGAGTAATACATTATGTAAATAAATAACGGCTGTGCTGAGTAGAACTCTTTTCGAGGTCGCTAACGAAAATAGTTTTTGGTGGTTTGTATGGTGCGTGTACAAAACAACGGGTAGCAAATAAACTTAGCCAATAAAGAGTAAAATAAATAGATGTTGTTGATTACACATACATACGAGGTGTGTTCAAAAAGTATTGCGAATTTTGTCATGAATATCTATTTTGTCCCCTTCAAAGTAATCCCCATGAGATATTATACACTTGCGACAACGGTTTTTCCAATCTTCGAAGCACTTCAAAAAATCATTTTTTTTTTTATATTCTTCAGCTCTTCCTTCGATGTCGTCTTTATCTCGTCAAGAGAAGCGTAACGTCGCCCTTTCATGGGCCTCTTCAGTTTAGGGAACAAGAAAAAGTCACAGGGGGTCAGATCTGGGAAATACGGTGGCTGCGGCATCATTGGTGTGTTGTTTTTGGCCAAAAAGTCGCACACAAGCAACGATGTATGTGAGCAGGGGCGTTATCGTGGTGCAAAAGCCAATTTTTGTTCTTCCACAAATCCGAGCGTTTCTGGTACTTGCAGGTAATATTCCTTATTGACCGTTCTTCCCTGTGGCAAGAACTCATGATGCACCACGCCCCTGCAATCGAAGAAAACTGTCAGCAAACTGTCGCGATACTTTTTGAACACACCTCGTATACAGGGGTTTCCAATAAGAGTGATAGATTTCTTTTGAATAGAAATACACTACTATAATTCAAATATCCTCCAAGATTTCTTTTACAGGAGTGAGCTCGATGATCTCAATTTTGGAGTACTTTTTCCAATAAATCCAATCGTTTGCCACGTTTTATATAAACTTGTGAAGTTTGAAAAGAATCTGGTTAATTGCTAAAGACCAATGACTTCAAATAACGCCACGAGGAAGCTTTAAACTTGTCAGAGCACTGCACTTCGGACTACGAGAGAAAGCCTCTTGATATCTTCTATACTATGTCCTGCATAGTGAGGCCCTTATTCTCCCAATTAAGCAGCATAATGAACTCCTCTTCAAGCAGTTCCTGCTGGGGTGCTTTCGCAGAAATTTTTTCATACCCAAAATATCCACTAAAATCGTTCGAACGTATTCGCGAAAGATGTCGAGCTCTCTTGCTATCTCTATAACACTTGCCTGACGATTTTAAAGCATCATATTCTTCACCTTTTTAATATCTTTATCAGTTGAAAAGGTCGAAGGTCGTCCAGAACGAGGCTTCCACTCTTCAATGAACTCTCGACCGTCTTTGAAAGCTTGGTACCACTGATAGGCTTGTGGTTTTGATAAAACTGATGCCCTTTTCTTCTTGCATATTTCTTTACATGATGAAATTGTAAACATTGCTGGATACAATAAAAAAAAGTACCTATCATGACATATTGAGAATGGCCAAAACGATACTTAGAAATCATATCATCCTTATTGGATAACCCGGTATATTACGAATGCATTTGCGAAAGAATTTAAGTATTTCATAATAGTTCAAATACAATGAAATGAAATTAAAGTCCAATTTATTGTGCAATAATGCCAATTATACTGCTTAAAGTGGATTGTTTATGTCTCTTATTTTTCCTTGTTCTAGTGGTTTATTCGCTCGAAATGAAGGAATTTAAACTGTTTAATAGTGGCTTAAAGCAACGAATTCATTTGACGCAAAATATCCATTCAAGGACCTCGGGCTAAATTGCCGCTGGAAATTCCCCCAGCCCACCTTCAGCCGTGCTGTTTATTTGCGCCAATTTATGGATATTTAAATCTGCATTGCGAACTACCACTTAACGGTCGTAAATTTCATTTAAGGAAGTTTAACGCATTTAAAAGCTATTTAAAGTCTGAATACATTTTAAAAGGCTTAAATGTTGCGTTGACCAGCGGCGAGAGTTGACAGCATTAACTTATAGCACGTAGGTATTTGTTGTGCTGAGCAGCGCGTCGTCGCTGTTGCGATAGTGTCGACGACACGAAATGTCCACAAGGCCAACATGCACGACCGTCGACCGCGGTATTGGCCATTACTCATACGCCGTGTGGTACGCACGCAGAATGAATGCGCGGCATACACATTGATACGGCGCGTTTTTGTTCGCACATGTGAAATTTGTGTTGACCTCAAGGCCCCTTGCGCAAATTAATTACCGCAGTCATTAACTTATTAACCTTTTTCAACGGCGCACCGGTGTTTCGGTATTATTCGTCGAAAGTGAAGACAATAAAAGCCGAAAAAAGCGGAGCACAGCACATCAGCTTTTATAATTTTAACATGCCACTTTTGTGTATGTATACTTAAGCGTACCGCCTGTGTGTGTATAAATTGCATATGTGCGTGTGCTGCCCTGTGAATACTGCCTTGTTTGCATTGGAGCTCTTGAATTGAGCTTTTCCCCAAAGTACAATAAATTCGCACTTAATTTAGCTGATGCTCTGCCGACATTTGCGGCAACCAAATAATCCGCAGTTTCGGGTGGATATATTGAAAAATTAATGGTTTTGAGTTGTCTCTTTTGTTTTTTTCTTTCCACGAATTGTATTAAAGACAAATATAGCACTGGTATTTTGATCGTTTTACAACCCAGCCAGTTCTCGGCTTTAGTAAGCTTGTATGTATCGACTTAGTGTGCACATAATTATAAACTTCGCGACAAATCTCGTCATCGCTTCCAATCAGCCGAAGATAAACTCAAAATCAGAAGCTCATAAAATTAGAAAAGAAGAAATAATAACGGTACAGCAATATCTCATTGTGCAAAAGCAATCGGTTTGATTGAGCTGACTGACAAACAATGCAACTTTCGCTACGCAACCGAAATAACGGCGGCAAGTCAAGCGAAGATTGACGCCGTCAAGCTGCGAAGAATTTCAATAAAGCGAAATGTAAACGAAAATTTTGTTTTAAATTTCAACTTTGTGGAATAACTTTTGGCAAACTTTTTGCGAATACACAGCAATATGAGAATGATATATGTATGTATATATATAAATATATATATATGTATATATAGAGCGAAGGAGAGAAAGCTCAGCAAGGGGGCTGTGAAGACGATAAAAAGCGGAAGTAAGAAATAAATACAAGAAAACAGCAGCGCATTCACAAAAGTTGTCGGAACATCGCAACCGCAACAACATACACACATACATTTATGGTGTTTACGGATGCAAGAGAAGGAGCCAAAAGCATGACAAAAATCGCAAAGTTGTTTCAAAACGTCTCCGCCGCAAATTAGAATAAAACAAAAAAAAACAAAAAAATCGAAAAAGGGTTGGCAATTTACAATGTTGTCTTTTACTAAAATATTCCGAATTTTTTCAATTGCTCTGCCATAAAACGCTGTCGCGCTCATAAAAGAAACATCGGCACATTTTAGCGGTCGTGTGTGTATGGCTATTAGACATAAGCAAGAATGTCAACGCTTCAGGGCGGAAAAAAGAAAGTTATTAAAAGCAACGTTACAACAAAAGCGAAAACAAACAAACTGGAAGCTTGGCAGCAGACTCACGTTCGCGTCCACAAAGCGGCACGCATTCAAGGGCAATTTCTCGCGCTGCCAAAAGTCGTGAAACTCGCAGAAGCCATCGACTGCGAGATAAAATTAGCCTGAGCATGTGAATGTGTGTGTGTGGTTGTGAAAAGTTTTATTTTGTGATGCAACGAGCGTAAAAAGGATTATAAAAGTCTTTTCGCTTCGTCGCCGTCCCGCTGATTTATTGCCGGTAGCTGCCGCCATTTGTGCTGCCATTTTATTTGTGGCGAAATTATGGAAATTCAATGGACGTTTATGATAATATTTATGCTGGCATAAACACGGGTAATCTTTGGTGGCCACCCCAGACATAACTGTACATGAGTTGAGTGTTGGAATTCTCAATACGAAACAGCGGTGATGTACGCTGTTTTCCGGCCAAATGGCCATTAAAGGAAGAACGTCATTTGTTTCATGCCATTACAAGCATTTGTTTTTGTTTTCGCATATACATATGATTATGCTCATGTGTGTTGTGTAAAAGCCCAGGGGTGTTAGCAGGTGCTCACAACTTTATTGAATTGCGTCAGCTTGAGGTGTGAAGCAGTAATAAAAGGTACGTGTCGTTATATGGCGTTGGCCGGAACGAATTTATTGAAAAAATATGGAAAGCAATTCCTCAAAATAATATGCGCTGCTCAGAAAGGGTTGAGTGAGAGTGGCACATTGTCGTTTGTGACATAATTTCGAAAGTGACATTATAAAATGTTTACCTGAAAAAAAAAAAATTCTACTATGTATCTATTAAATATGTTATCAAAATAGAAGCATCACTACAAGCAACTACCAGGTTGTTCATTAAGTTTTGTCTTTTGATTAGAAAAACACAATTTTATAATTCAAAATACACTTTGTTATTCAGTCTAATCTCCCTGAAAATTAATACACTTGCTCCAACGATCCTCCAATCTGTGGATCGACTCCTGAAGAGAGAATCCTGAAGGTCTGCAAAATACTCTTCAACAGCCGTTATGATCTCTTCATTTGATGAAAAACGCTTGACTTGCTTACATTTTTTGAGTTTTGGAAAGAAATGGAAGTCGCTGGGGGTCAAATCTGGTGAATACGGTGGATGTGACACGTCGGCACTAAATACGAGGGCTGTCCGATAAATAACCGACCTAACCATGATGCATGCGACTTTTTCAACATTTTTTTTTTTATTTTTCTACATAATCTCCTTGTAACTCCACACACTTCTCCCAGCGATGCTCCCATCTCTGCAACCCTTCCAAATAGTACTTGGCGTCTTTGTCTGCAAAATACGAGTTCGCGAAAGAGATTGCCTCCTCATTTGACGAAAATCTCTGGCCGCCGAGCGCAGTTTTAAGTTGAGGAAACAAAAAAAGTCGCTTGGTGCTAGATCCGGTGAATAAGGTGGATGGTCAAGCAGTTCGAACCGCAATTCGTGGATTTTCGCCATGGCGACTGTTGAGGTGTGAGATGGTGCGTTGTCTTGGTGGAACAAGACTTTCTTTTTTTGCAAATGTGGCCGATTTTTCGAAATTTCTTATAGTTTTTCCTTTTTCAAGATAGTCGATAAAAATAATTTCATGGCTGTCCCAAAAAACACTCGCCATCACTTTCCCAGCCGAATACACAGCTTTAGGTTTTTTTGGGGCTGGTTCCCCCATTTCAATCCACTGTTTAGATTGGATTTTTGTTTCGGGCGTATAATGATGAATCCAAGTTTCGTCTACAGTTATCAATCGGCGCCAAAACTCGGTCTTATTGCCTCTAAACTGAGCCAACAGAGCGCTGGAAATGTTCATACGCGTATGTTTGTGGTCTAGCGTAAGCAAACGCGGCACCCAACGCGCGGACAGCTTTCTCATGCCCAAAACTTGGTTTAATATGTGACAAACAGTTTCTTTTGACATCTTCATAATCTTAGCTATTTCCTTAACTTTAATCTGGCGGTCGTCTAGTACCAATTGATGAACTTTAGTGATGTTATCGTTAGTGGTTACAGTTTTTGGACGCCCAGGACGTTCATCACCTTCCAAGCTCCTGCGACCACGTTTAAATTCAGCTGCCCAAAATTTTACGGTGGTAAACGATGGTGCAGAGTCACCATACACAGAGTCCAACTCATCTTTGATTTGTGAAGGCGTATTTCCCTTCAAAAATAAAAATTTAATTACAGCTCGATATTCAATTTTTTCCATTTTGGGGAAATCACCGAAATAGACTCACAAAAACGACTGTCAACAGATAATTGCGCAAGATAAATTTCTGAAATTTTGGCGAGTAGCTATTATAATATGCACAATTTGAAGTAGAAACTTTTTTTCAGATGTGCCGCTAGCTTCACGTTGAGGTCGGTTATTTATCGGACAGCCCTCGTAGGTTGTAAACAAAGAATGAATTGATAGAATGAAATGAAACTTCACATACGTTCGTATGAAGAATGTACCACCAGAACCCAAAAAATGTTTGACTAGTAGCAACGCCCTCTCTTATTCAACGATAAAACTATTGAACAACCTGGTAATTAAGAAGTCTTCGACTACACAATCAACTAATAGAATGCGACTATTTCTAAGTAACGAGCAATTTCAGATGATAGAGCAATTTCGGTCAGACGTCAGTATGCCGCATTGACCCCGCAACTCAATCTTTCCGTCCGTCACTCTTGGCAATATATGTAGGTCATGGTCTTCCGCCATAAGCGGAAAGCAAAATGCGGAATAGAAACATTTAACCTTCAGCCAAGTAAATGTCCAGTCACAAACAGATGTATCCTCTATAATCGGCATATCGGTGATTAATCGCCACTTCAGTGTCGCCTTAATCAAAAGGAGCAGCAACGCGTCAATATTTACCCACGCTTAACCGCACTCGAAAGCAGCTGAACAATTTGAAGCAATAAGAGCGTACATGAGTTTTATTTAAAATCTGTCTCTTGAGCAATTTGACCACAACGCATCAAATGAGGCCAATATAATCCGTTAAGCTGTCAACGCGCTGTGAAAACAAGCGCAAACAAAAACAAAATGCGAAAAAGTGGAAAAATGGAAAAATGCGGCGCAGCTGACGAGCCTGAGCTGGCCCATCACGAATGTTATCCCATGAATGGAAAAGCGCATAACTCGATCAATTGCGGTAAAATTGAATTTGACCTTTTTCAATAGGGCGGCAGGGGGGCCGGTGCGCTTCGGTCAGTGGCGGCGGCGTTAACGTGTTTGTGTAAATAGTCCCTTTTAGTCCTTTTTTGCTGCACTTTTGTTGTTGGCATTACAACCATTTAGCCTGTTGTGGACGCTGTGTGTTGCTGTGAGAGCGAGTGTTTTTTCACTATTTTTATACTCTCGCAACAAAGTTGCTAAAGAGAGTATTATAGTTTTGTTCACATAACGGTTGTTTGTAAGTCCTAAACTAAAAGAGTCAGATATAGGGTTATATATACCAAAGTGATCAGGGTAACAAGTAGAGTTGAAATCCGGATGTCTGTCTGTCCGTCCGTCCGTCTGTCCGTCCGTCCGTCCGTCCGTGCAAGCTGTAACTTGAGTAAAAATTGAGATATCATGATGAAACTTGGTACACGTATTTCTTAGCTCCATAAGAAGGTCAAGTTCGAAGATGGGCAAAATCGGCCCACTGCCACGCCCACAAAATGGCGGAAACCGAAAACCTATAAAGTGTCATAACTAAGCCATAAATAAAGATATTAAAGTGAAATTTGGCACAAAGTATCGCATTAGGGAGGGGCATATTTTGACGGAATTTTTTTGGAAAAGTGGGCGTGGCCCCGCCCCCTACTAAGTTTTTTGTACATATCTCGGAAACTACTATAGCTATGTCAACCAAACTCTACAGAATCGTTTCCTTCAGGCATTTCCATATACAGTTCAAAAATGGAAGAAATCGGATAATAACCACGCCCACCTCCCATACAAAGGTTATGTTGAAAATCACTAAAAGTGCGTTAACCGACTAACCAAAAACGTCAGAAACACAAAATTTTACGGAAGAAATGGCAGAAGGAAGTTGCACCCAGGCTTTTTGTAAAAATTAAAAATGGGCGTGGCGTCGCCCACTTATGGACCAAAAACCATAACTCAGGAACTACTCGACCGATTTCAATGAAATTCGGTATATAATATTTTTTTAACACCCTGATGACATATACTAAATATGGGCGAAATCGGTTCTCAACCACGCCTTCTTCCCATATAACGCTATTTTGAATTCCATCTGATGCCTTCTCTGTATAATATATACATTAGGAACCAATGATGATAGCGGAATAAAACTTTACACAAATACGATATTTGAGCTGAGGTATCCCTTGTGGAAAAATTGTCGTGATCGGACTATAGCTTTTCAAGGTCCCTGATATCGAACACGAAGAACACAGTGCCTAACCTAACCTAACCTAATTTTTCACCAAAAATATCGGTAAATCTCTCAGAATTTAATTCTAATTAATTTTACAGCAAAATAAAAAAATATGTAAATGACGGATAATGAAATCTCGATTATCACTTTATCATGCGAGAGTATAAAATGTTCGGTGACACCCGAACTTAGCCCTTCCTTACTTGTTTGTTTTTGCTTTTGTTTTTTTATTATTGTTTTGTATGATGGCTAAACTCATTTATATGCGGAAAGTGATACATATTTGAGGCGGCAAAAAGTGGCAAAAAATCATTTGAATAGTGAAGCAGCAATGTAAATATGCCAAACCAAAAGAGAAATTCAATAATCTGGTGCGTCTAGCCTGTGTGGAACAGGAAACATGTCGAGCGGAAGGGATTTTAATATGAAGAACGCTCGCTTAGCAAACACTGGTCTGAGCGGAGGTCTTTAAGCGAGGCACGGCAGCACGGACAGATGTTCTTGGAGCGTTTAAATGTTTCAATTTTATTTTCGACTTTGCCTGGGTATAATAGTTTCAGCTCCGCCATTGCATGTTGCTGGGGAAACAGCCGTGCTTCGACTCGACTGTTCGCCGGTCCCAGAGTGGATTGAAAATTTAATGTTTTTAGCTTACACTATTGCAACAAATGCGAATACTTTGAAAAAAAAAATTGGTTGAATTTGTTGTGTCATGGCTGTTTTATTGTCGACAGCTTTTTATGAATTTCCATTTGGCTTGATTAAAGTCATCGGTTCGCGTTAATTTGTTCGGTCGAGTGCGCCTAATAAATTCGCGCCGAAAAACGCTGCCGTCGGCTTTTTTGGGATCACTTATTTGCTTTAATTAATTTGAATGAAGCGTTTAGTGCAAATTGCTTGCCATTGCTGACTTTCATTGCTGACTTTCATTACAGCGCTTACACACACTTATGCGCTCACTCGTTTCGCATATAAAAAAATATTTAAAAAAGTTAAATACGCAGTTTGTAATTTCTCCTGTATTAATTAATTATGATTGCGTTTTTTGCTGTGTGACGGCAAATAAATTGCCTCTTTTTTCGGAGTTAAACAGAATCGCTTTCAATTGTTTCATGTAAATACAGATGTTACTTCACATTTATGGGTGTGGCAGAAAAAAGATTCCCTCGTTGGCTATCAAAACAGTTATGTAACCTCAAATACTCGACAAATAAATCATAAGCCGTTTAAAAAATTAAATGACATTTGGAAGTAGTTTACTCGCAAAAAATTAAAATTTCATTATCGCTCATTGGAGACTCAACGATGTGGACCAATATAATTGCGGCGGCTGTATGGACGTGCGTGTGTGTGAATATGATTGGTTTCGTCGCTTGTTTTTTGCCATTACTCCCAAGTGGCTTTTGCTTTAAAAAACATTGCTAATAAACCACTTCGTTGAATAATGTTTTTGCCATTAATCGGTACAATCATGTAAATACGTGCGTTTCGAGATATTTCCAGTGCTCTTACAAAGAAATCGAAAAGTTTTTGTCACATACCATTCAAGTACCACCGGTCCCTAAGCGACTTGGTTCGGTTCGGTTAGCAGCACGGCAGTAGACCAAGAGTTTACTAGACCACAGAGTTGTATTAAATTACTTATTTAAAATTATCTAAATACAGACAGATGTGGCGATAGTCTGTGAGCAGTATAAAAACATAAGCGCTGGTAGCTGGATTTCTACAAGACGTTCTTGGGGAAATCCTGCTAAGCGCGGGAAAAAATAGGCGCTATCTATTTATACAGCAGCTACTCCCCCCGAGTGTACTACAAGGTGGTTATGAACGGATGCTGAACGAACTAGTCCAGGACTCTCTTACTACCGCACCCAATGTGAGAGCAGGCGACTTCAATGCGTTGGCAAATGAATGGGATAGTAGCAACACAACCAGGAGGGGTAATGATCTACTCAAAGCGTTCATCTTACCAGATGCAGTGCTGCTTAATACCGACGATAGAAATACATTCGAGAAGAATGGCCGCGGATCGATTATAGATATTGCGATCGCCAGCAGCTCACTGGCTCGATCTGCGCGTTGGAAAGTTAGTGTGCGACTTCAACACACATAGTGATCACCTCGCTATTATGATGGAAATAAAAAATAGGAAGAAGTAATGGAAGGTGGAAGGTCTTTTGCTTATATAAATAGACGTCTAAGAGCCGTCTAAGACAATAGGTCGTGTCAGGAAAAGGAAGATAGACGCATAGGCTCATTAAGAACGTACCAGCCTGGATTGAGAGTTAACACGTGGATATAGACTTTTATTTGACGCAATTTTTGACAGGCCATGGCTGTTTTAGGGAGCACGTCCAGAGTGTTCATTCTGCAGCAGTGCCAATGAAAACGCTGATTATAACTTTTTCTCCTGCTCTAGATATATAGTGGAGAGAACTATTATTAAAGGAATAATAAACCAAAGAATGACGCCTGACAACATTAAAAGTCACATGCCGCAATCAAAGCTCGTATGGGCGAAAATAAAAGAGTGGGCCGTATTAGGGACCCAAAAACTCAGGATAAGAGAATGACAGCGAAGAAGCTTAATATCAGCTGAATAGTCCCGCAGGGAGGTTGTGAAAATCATTATTGCCCAGCATGGTCCTGCGAAATAATACCTAACGGCGGTCCCGCAGTTACAAATATAAGATAAAGCAGCCGAAATTAAGAGTAACCGAATTTATAGTGTGCAGCGATACCTTGCAAACAGAATTTCATACACAATTTCATAAAATAGTGAACTCTTGAATTCCCTTAAACGCCACAGTGTAAGCAGCATAAACATCTAAATTAATTATTATTTTCTTTCTGTAGTTTTTTCCGGTCGTCACCTGGCCCACATGACCAATCAATAGAAAATCAGTTAACCATGGTGCGCGCCATTGCGCTTGAGTTGCTGTGGACAATGGACAATGGCTCAACGACGGAGCAAACATTGTCGTGATTGGACTGCGACTAATTAATTTTAGTGCAAGCAGCACAGCTTTGAACCGACTGACACAAATTTGAGTCCAAAGTGTTAACGCCAGCGGTTTTTCACATGCGCAGCCGAACACACAAGTAATGGCAGTCCAGTCTGCAACCTACGAACTCACAGGCTTACATTCGGGCTGGCTGCCCAGCATGCCTGATATGCTCCATCATCCTTTTTGACAGCAGTAACAGCTCCATCACCACTAAATGTGTCATGTATGGCGTGCACGCACGTGACCAACGCATGAATTGTCGAATAAATGGAACGACGACCGCTTCGATGGGTGACCATATTAATGACAGGCAGCCGAGCTGACGTCCAGACTTGGTTCGTGCATGGTGGCGTAGGTTGTTAGCCGACGGTTGGGTTTTCGGCTTATCGGTCATCTAGTTAGCCAGTGCCGGCTGCCTCTGTGTGTTTTGTTGGTGCTGAAATTGGTACTGCCTTGTGCAGTGTATTGTTTTTCGTTGGAGCTTTATAATATTTATCACGTGGTACGTTGCAATTTAAATTATTTCGAAAATTTGGAGAATGGATGCAAAATTTTTACTTGTGTTTAACAAGGCATATCGAAGCCTTTGAAAATACTTAGAGATTTGTAGTTATAATTTGTTTTTACTTTAGCATAAGTAAGGTTAGTTTCCATTTTGGTTCCTATCCCCAGCTAAGCATATAATTTAGCTTCTGGAAGTGCGTGCTTTTCCTAAGTGCTGGAAAATAATTGCTAATTTGAGTGTTATCTTTTAAGTGGCATTGCTGTTCATTAATAGTGTTTAATACCATTTGTCAAACATCAATGAAACACCTTGAGCTATTTTAGGAACAAAGCAGAATTAGCAATTTTAAACATGAAAGCAGTATGTAATTAACTCAGATTAAAGCGCTAGCCTCTTATTGTGATTGGCAATTTGAAAGCTGAACCCCGTGGTAATTTCGCCTACGTTGACGTATTCACACACTCTCGCCTCTCCGTCGTTTTAGGCAATTCGGAAAGTCGCATTATTTCTCCGAATTTGCTTGTAAGCCTTCCTAGCATTGATGAGGCGAGGGAAGAGTGACTTTAAGGTGGTAAACCGGTTGTGTAATTGTGTTTTCGCACAATCTTCTTAGAACGCATCAGTTCAATAAGCTGTCGCTTGCGGCGCATTTACAAAATACTCCTGCTCTTTAATTCATTTTCCCTATTAATTTTTAGTGTTACAGACTGAGATGCTAAGTGAAGACCTGTGTGTGTGTGCAAGGTTGACTACAATGACAATTGTTAATGCCCTTAATGGATATTACACAACAAAAAAGTTCTCCATAAGTTTAATTCGTTTGATTTTAATAATAAATTTTGTATTATATTGGGTAGTCGAAAAAGTCTTTTCGTATTTTTAATCAAACTTCAACTAATTTTTTTATAATTTTTATAATAAATTTTGAAATTATTTGATGAACAAAATATGCATCATTTTGGTCGACCGCTTTTTGCCATTTTACTGCTAGAGACATTATTCCATCAGTGTGAAACTTTTCTGGTTTCTCGGCGAAAAACTGCGACAAGTGATTTTAATAGGCTTCTCTGGAAGCCAACTTTATTTCATTAAGGGAGTTCTGCTTTGCGCGAAACAAATGGTAGTCCGTTGGTGCAAGGTCAGAGCTATATGCTGGATGTATCAAAACTTCCCAGCCAAGCTCTCTCAGTTTTTGGCGAATCATCAAGTATGTGTGTGGTCTAGTTTTGTGCTGACGGAAGACAAATCTTTATTGATCAGTTGTAGCCGATTTTTTTCAATTGCCTCTTCAATCTCATCAGTTGTTGACAGTAAAATGTTAAATTTTTTCACAGACAATTCATGTGGTACTCAAACATCGAGCTCCTTTTTGTAGCCAGCCAATTTTAAATGGTTCAAGGCCATTTGATGATGAATGTTAAGCTCCTTAGCGTTGTCATGGCTGCTTATGTGACGGTCCTGTTCAATCTTTTCCATAATTTCATCGACTTTTTCAACGATAGGTCGACCAGAGCGAGGTTCATCTTTCACATCGAAATTTTCAAAGTGGAAGCGAGGGAACCATTATGGTGCTGCACGAACAGATACGGCATCGTCTCCGTAAACTCCACAAATTTCATTGGTGGCTTGCGTGGCATTCCCTTTTTTATACAAAAATTTCAAAATGTAGCGAGTTTCTTCATTACTTTCATTCATTTTTGAACAGCTGTAACTTTTTTCAAACTCCTCGAATGTAATTTCACATCTCACCAGTCCAACACTTTATGGTATGACATAATGTGATTGGTGGCACTGGAGATCCGCGACTGCAACGACATCTAATAACAAAATACGAAAATCCTTTTTCGGCTACCCAATATTATTAAAGTAATACAATTATTAGTTATGAGTTTAGTCAATTTGGACCGCCACTCTAACTGTCAATTAAATTATAGTCAAGTGCTCAAGGGCTGACAAGTTTCTGTTCTAGTAAAACTAGTTAAGTGGAGTAACTAAATCAGATTGTGGCTTTTGGTGTTTGTCACCTTGAATTTATTTCGAAATGTCACAAAATACGGAGTTGCAAGTAAAACAGAATATCCAATTTATCTTAAAATTCCTAATTTGGTTTCCCAGTAAAAGTTAGAAGCTCAAATTAATGAAAATTTCGACTTCTATGTAACGGGTGATTTTTTTGAGGTTAGGATTTTCATGCATTAGTATTTGACAGATCACGTGGGATTTCAGACATGGTGTCAAAGAGAAAGATGCTCAGTATGCTTTGACATTTCATCATGAATAGACTTACTAACGAGCAACGCTTGCAAATCATTGAATTTTATTACCAAAATCAGTGTTCGGTTCGAAATGTGTTTCGCGCTTTTTTATCGACAAATTTTGTTCAGCGATGAGGCTCATTTCTGGTTGAATGGCTACGTAAATAAGCAAAATTGCCGCATTTGGGGTGAAGAGCAACCAGAAGCCGTTCAAGAACTGCCCATGCATCCCGAAAAATGCACTGTTTGGTGTGGTTTGTACGCTGGTGGAATCATTGGGCCGTATTTTTTCAAAGATGCTGTTGGACGCAACGTTACGGTGAATGGCGATCGCTATCGTTCGATGCTAACAAACTTTTTGTTGCCAAAAATGGAAGAACTGAACTTGGTTGACATGTGGTTTCAACAAGATGGCGCTACATGCCACACAGCTCGCGATTCTATGGCCATTTTGAGGGAAAACTTCGGACAACAATTCATCTCAAGAAATGGACCCGGAAGTTGGCCACCAAGATCATGCGATTTAACGCCTTTAGACTATTTTTTGTGGGGCTACGTCAAGTCTAAAGTCTACAGAAATAAGCCAGCAACTATTCCAGCTTTGGAAGACAACATTTCCGAAGAAATTCGGGCTATTCCGGCCGAAATGCTCGAAAAAGTTGCCCAAAATTGGACTTTCCGAATGGACCACCTAAGACGCAGCCGCGGTCAACATTTAAATGAAATTATCTTCAAAAAGTAAATGTCATGAACCAATCTAACGTTTCAAATAAAGAACCGATGAGATTTTGCAAATTTTATGCGTTTTTTTTAAAAAAAAAGTTATCAAGCTCTTAAAAAATCACCCTCTAGATATCTATACTTTTCTGCAGAGCAGTACCCTAACTTATGGCGAATTTAAAGAGGTTGAACTGCATGTAAATGCAAATATGTGGCAAGTGTGTCCGGCATAACTTCGATGTCGTTATGCAACTATTGCAAATGCAAGTAGATATCGCTGCACATCTGTGAGAGCAGACAACAATTCATAAGCAAACCAATATGCCATGTAATTGCATTGAATTGAAATGCCCACGCACACCACCGCATTCTCAGCACTTGTACATGTTAAGCAATTAAAGTCTTGTCACCTTGCATAACATAACATAATTCATGTCCTTTCTGCAAATATTCATGATTACAACTTGCAAGGACTATTATGATTGATTTGTTTTAAGCCTCCGGCCGCACGCAACTCATACCTGCACACATATACGCACACACTTACTCACATATATATATATATATATATATACATATAAAGCTACGTCAGTGCAGACCAAAATGCCAATGCATAACATTTTTCATATATACACATGTGTGCATGCGTGTGTGTGTTTGTGTGGACATTAGTTTCGGACAAGCCGCAGCCCTGACTCACTGCTATGCGCTCAGATCCGTGCGGACAATTGTGTGTTTCCGGCTTTCAAGTCGTCATAACCCATTCGAAATGTGCCCACATGCCACATGCCGCAGTAAACCACATTGATAAGTGCCTTAAATGTCAGCAAATGACAACAACAGCAGCAACAACAACAGCGACAAAGCAAGCTGTAAACCAACAATAGGGCGCTCCGAGCACATGGCGTTTGCGTGCATCCACCTCCAACCAGCTTGCCTCATCCCCCGCATTCGTTACGCAAACGAACACGTCACCTAAGTGGACAATAGTCCGGTCCTCATAATTCATTCGTTGCTAATACGAATTAGTCCGAATGCCCAACGCCACAAAATATTTCGCTACATCTCCGGCCCCACGGCTGCTTACGGTACAATGCCGCACGAGCCAATATTTTGTGGTGCCAACATGCATATCGGTGCGAGTAGAGCTTTCGTAGTTTGCTTAGCAGGACCCCCGGCCCTTGTCCTGCGCAAACTGTGGCTTATTTCCTGATGCGTAGCGGTACATACCATACATACACACGCACGTTGCACACACACCGAAAAATACTTACTTACTCGTGTAATTTACATACAACTACTGCCGCCGCACTGCCTTCATCCCGTCACGCACGTTGCCAGATTTCGCATATTTTATATAATGCCGTCCATATGTGATTTCGGAATTTCTGAAATTGTTCGAAGGCTAAATGCTCGTAGATATACATATTCGGTGGATGAGCAAACATATTTATTGTGAAAATATTAACGGACGGATGCGTGAGCAGACTAAGAGCCAACATCCGCTTGTTATTCAATTACAGAGTTGCACCCACGGATGTAGCTATATTGTTATTATTCAATCGGACTGATTTATTAAGCCCGTTTACGTGCCGTGGATGTATGTGTGCATATGGATATAAATTTACTAATTCGGTCTGATTTGAATTCTGATTTAGTAAAAGTAAGTTAAATCGGTGGCTCTCATCGTGAGAGTACGGTAAAATCTGAAGTCGATAACAAAGATTATTTCGTAATTTGCCACCAATTCGTGGTACTAAGTGCAGCCAGGTCCCTCTCCAAGGGTCTTCCGCTTCCTCCGCTTCCCGCGGCTGGTACTTCGTCGTATACTCTCAGAGCTGGAGTTCTTCCATCCATTCGTCCGACATGAATAAGCCAGTGTATAACTTGTTCAGTTCATCATTCCATCTAATGCGATATTTGCCGTGGCCAATGCGCAAAGGACCATAAATCTTCAATGGAATCTTTCTCTCAACTCGTAACTCTCTCAAAACTCGTAACGTCTACACATCAGATGCTGTCATCGTCAATGTTTCTGCAACATGTAGCACCTATTGGTAAGAGTTATCCTGCGTTGGATTTCGAGTCTGACAATGTTGTTGGATTTAATATTGGTTCCAAGATAGACGAAAGCGGATGGAGCCAAGTGTAGAAGTTCACGGAAGTGTAATAAGTTCTCTGAGCGCCATTCACTTCGAAGTGGCCAGAAACTATTCTTTTACATATGGTAAGCTCACGACTTCCGGTCTTAGACCAAGTATTCTCAGATTAATAAAAAAATATCCATTTGAAAGCGACATCCCCTGCCCAGAGTTGTGCGCTGGGTTTGGATCTGCCACGTGAAAAATACTACCAATGAAAAGAATAAATTGACAGTTCTTGTCCGGAAAACATCCGAATCCGTTCCAAATACGTTGGCCATAGTAGAACACAGAATATTTTTATTTTCTGAGTCGTCGTACAAGTTTCCAACTCATTACCGCCGCAACGAAGCAATCTCAATAGACGATTCAAAATAATTGTCAAATGTCACGATTGGTTTCAAGATTTGTACTTATGTACACATCGCGGTGCCTTCCTAAGAAGTTCGGTAAATGCAATAGTTTGACAATCGTCGTGCTTTCCCTTCCGCTAAAGTGTTGATTTAAAAAATATTTGAGTGAACGCATGAAAAATACTCAAAAAGCCACAAAGAGTTAATTGTTGCCTTCCGCAGCTCCAGCGGCTTTAAAATTTAATTTTACGCAGCGCTCAAGGCAGCCAACATACAAGGGTTACGACTGCCAGCGGGTATTTCGCCAGCGAGAAAACAATTCACTGTTAAGTGTCGGTGCCAGTAATGGTTCGACAGTGATAAAAGCATTTTGGCATTTTCTTCATTAACAGTGAAGCCGTGAATATTTCCCGCAAAAGCGTGTGTGTGTATCTGTGAGTGGGAAAGCATGTGTCATATCATCACCACGCCCATTAACTGCAAAACTAACTTTTAATTATGCCTGCCAAATGTGTCGGTATTATTTTAAAAGGCACTGTGACCGGAAGATGAGACCCAAGACCGAGCGTTCACATGCGTGAGCAACTTAAACTCAGATGCGCCCACAATTCCGCAAATGTACTACACTTCTTTATACACAAGGCACTGTGCATGTAAAATGCGGACCAAACCAAATGTGTCGCCATGATGTTCAACATGAGTGTCAGCTGCTCTGGGGAGCGAGTTCTTTGCATATTTCCATTCATCTACATGGGTATGTGGGTCTGAATGCATGAGCATATGTAAGCACGTTCACTGGCAAAGTGAAAACATTTATTGCGATTACAGCTGACGGCGCACAGGCACTGGCAGGCGCGTAAGGATAACTCTTGGTTCCTACACGCCCCCTCCAGTTTAAAGCCGCTGTGACAATGGCCTAAATGTGTTGTTAGCATGTACGCGGCCCGCCTTAATAGTCGCACGCATTGCGGAATGAATGTGTGATAAACACTCAGCGAAGAGTCCTTGGAGCTTACGTCATTACGTGAATATACTCGTATTCATTAGCATTTTGCATAGTTTTGTGTAATTTTATTTCACTGCTAACAAAAAAATTTCCATTACTTTGGATGGAATATAATTCACTTAAATGTATATAAAAGCATTGTCAACTCTTCTACTTTGAATATTCCATACTTTAATTTTAAAGCATAATTTGTTAAGAGACTTCAGCGACTGCTTAGTGTCATTAAATGAAGAGTTAGAACAAGTTATTGAGGTTGTTACATAGTATCTTCCAAAATATATAAAAATTGCCTTATATAGTTAAATAAATAAAAATATTTACTTTTTTAAACTTTTACAATTTTGACTTGCTTTTGGCTTAATTCATTCCTTTTTCATTGTAACAACTGACTTGGATCAGTTGTCATTATATCGTCACTGAGTTGTCATTGATATACACAGACGACTATGACAAACGAAAAGCTCCTTTGATTTACCACAAGAGATAAATAGAAGTGCAACTCTACTGTCGCTGCAAATTGAGAGGGGAGAACAACTTTGCCGACTTTGGCAGTTGACTGCGTCGAGCAGATTTGACGTTTAGCAAACAGGGAAGAGTGGAGCGGCCAGATTGAAGTCCCGGCAAAAAAACATGTGAACGGAGACATTTGCAACCGACATGAAAGATCATTAATAAAAAATGTAAAACACAAGTAGAAAAAGGAGAAGGTGAAGGAAATGCGAGATTTAAATATAAGTGATAAATTGTTTTGTAACCTGCAGCTTCGAGGTATGAATTTTTCATTGAAAACGTCAAAAAGCCCCCATTAACTGACAGTCAACAAATTCAATTCCCTTCATTTAGTATTGAATATTAAAACAAAAACATGTTTTTATATATAACGGGGCTTTCAATAGGTACGCTACAAAAATAGACCAATAGGGACAGCAACGACGCCATATTTTTTCTCGTTCTTTTGGCATTTCTCTTCACTAAGGTTTGCCATTTCATCATGGAAAGATATACGATCCAACAACGAGTTGAAATTAATAAAATTTACTATCGAAATTCGGAAGCAGTGGACTCAAATTTAAGAGCGTTACGTCCAATTTATGATAGTCATAATCGTCCTCTAAGATCAACAATTGAGCTTCTATTTGACAAAATTTAAATCCACAGGCATAGTAAAAAATGTTCCCGTGCCAGTGAGACAAAAAAGTCCCGTAGTGTTGATATTTTTTTTTTCTGCCGCTAGCGCATAAATGAAGGAAGACTCAAATCAGTCTCTTTCACGTCGTTCTCCATGGTTGGGCATCTCTGTAATGTTGTTATGGCGAATTTTGCGAAAAGATCTTGGCCCACATCCTTACAAGATCAAAAAGACGCAAGCACTGAAGACGCTTGACCTCCAGAATCGTCGTATGTTCGTGAACTGGGCTGAGCACCAACTTGAAAATGATCCGGATTTTCATAGAAAAATCATTTTCAGCGACGAGGCTCATTTCTGGCTGAATAGCTTCGTCAATAAGCAAACTATCAGTTTTTGGTCAGGCAGAAATCCACACGTACTCTTTGAGTCATCATTGCATCCCGAAAAAATTATGGTTTTTTGGAGTGTTGTTGGACCTTATTTCTTCAGTTATGATCAAGACCGGCACGTTACTTTGAATGGGAATCGCTACCGCTCAATGATTACCGAATATTATTCGCCCGAATTGGATGATGTGGACTTGGACAACATGTGGTTCCAACAAGACGGCGCCACAAGGCAAACAGCGAATATCACAATCGATCTATTGGAAGCCAAGTTCTGTGAACGTGTTATCTCACGAAATGACCCAGTTAATTAGCCGCCTTGGTCGCGCGATTTGTCGCCGTGAGACTAGTTCCTGTAGGGCTACGTCAAGTCTATGGTCTATGCCAAAAAGCAAGCGACGATTGATTAGCTTCGTATTCGTACGTGAAATTGAAGCAGAATCGGTCGATTAATGCTTGAAAACCGTCGGAAATTGGTTTCAGCATCTTGACTTCTGCAAACAAGCCCTTGGTGGTCATTCAAAAGAAATCGAATTCCGCATATAATGGAATCGAATGTCATTGATGTCCCGAGCCGTTTTGATTTTCAACTGGTGTAAAGATATCACTGCTGGCATCTCATAGGATCTGAATGTAAAACCAGTTATAGACAGAAAACATCGGGTTGATTGATTGGGTTTGATAGTCGGAAATGTGTTTAGTTGTAATTTCTAGACTAAATCTATTCTCGATCTTGTATTTACTGGGTTATTTATTGACTTGTTTTGACATATGGAACACCCTGTATTCGTCTTCTGATGTCAATTAACTAGCGCGACACATATGTTTTCAATGGCGCCGCCAGCGAACCCTTGGGCTATAAAGGAAGCGTGAAAGGAGCAAGATATACGCGTCGTACATAATACAATAACACCGAAATACATAACAAAGTCACTTATCAAATGCAAACATATAGAGTCACATGCATTTGCTAAAGCCGCGTAATTGTGTTTATATTGTATAATTGGCAGATTACAACAGCCACTGCTAATACAATGCAAATTAAAGGGGATATTTGATTTAAGCTGATTAACTCCGCAAGGTGCGTTCGGTGCGATACAGTGACAGTCCGTAGGCAAACAAACAGCCGTTGCACGGTCAGGTAAAAGCAGCGTCTAATAAAGAAATTTAATTAGCCGACCACAACAGGCTACAACGAGCGCCTGCACAAGCAAAAAAAAACTAATTAAAATTAAATGAGTGAAAAATGAAGAAAACCCAAAATGAAAACGAAAACGAAAACCAGAGAAAAACTTTTTCACTTTCATTCATTGTAAAAGCCGGGGACAGCAGAAAAAATAAACAAGGACAATTAAGAGGACCTTAATAAACTAAAAGCAAAACAAGAGGAAAAAGACTGAAATAATTTGCTTAACAGCGCGTTTGACAATTGTGCACGCGACGGCTAAGCGAGTACGCGGCCGGGAGCGGCTGTCGCTTCGAATTGACGTTAAAATAATAGAAAAACACCGCTCGGGCACGAATATTAATTTTCGTGCGGTGCTGAAGCGTTAAGCGGCTGCCACTTTTACAGTCACTTGAAACATTCACACCCACTCCATACATATTACATATGTACAAACATACATCCACATGGAGCAGACAAAGCGAACTTTCTAAGCACATCTCTTTGAATGTCCTTGCTCGCGTTTCTATCTCGTCTTTGCCAGCGCCAGCGCCTCCTCGTTGCCTTTGACAGTCAGAGCGTTGGCAAGCGCAGGCGAACACCACGCGAAGCACAACCGAAACAAAGTAAGTAAACATGGCAGTAGCGGAGACTGTGGTATGTTCGTTTTTGCGTTTAGTTGAATTCAACTAGAGAACGTCAGTCCATCTCCGCTGTCAGCTGTCAACGGTGCGCTCAACTGCTAGGAATGCTCGTACGTTTAGTATGTGTACTTAGCTTGGTATGCCGGGAAATACACCGACTGGGAAAAGCAATGATAGGATATAGTAAAAGTTGTGGACCACACAGCTATTTTTCAGGGGATGTTACGCTACGCTTTAATTGGGAATATTTATTATTATTCGAAAGAATTATTCTATGACATTTTTTTGAAGATTATCTCTTTCAAATATTGTGTCTCAGATGGTCTACCAGTTGAGTCTTATTTTAAGTCGTTCGAGCATTTCGGTTGCTAACACGCGTGATGTTTTGTGCCGTATTGTCCGCACAGACTTTAGACTAAAAGTTTAATGACGTGATATCACACAGTCTTGGTGGGCAATCGACTAGCCCAAAACTAGAAATTTGTTGGTCCCCGAAGTGTTCTCTCAATAAATCCATTGATTGTTGCTATATGTGTGAAGTGGTGCCGTCTTGTTGAAACGAAATGTCGCCGAGATCACGTGTATAAACTCAGATATCAAATAGTTGCGGCTGCCAGCTCTGGAATCTTTTCAAGTTGCTGTTCGTCCCAAATACGGCAAGTTTGCTTTTTTATATAACCATTGAGCCAGAAATGGGCCTCATCGCTGAACAAAATTAGTCATTGGTCGGGGCCATACCAACCCTAAAGATAAGTATTTTTAAAAATATCCTCATGTGTGATAAAATTCGAATTTTCATTGCTTTAAAGCATTAAAAGGTGTATCCCGGGAGTATGTGAGGAAAACAGGGGATCACAGAAATTAATGGAGAAATGTGAGAACTTAAAGAGAAGAAGAATTGCGCTCATAACTTTCATTTAGCAGAATATTAAAAGCAATGGCAAGTAAATCCATGCGACGCAACCACTTTGTCTTCATGTTAACCCTGCATTTACCAGCTGGCGAAGGATTCGAAAGACTAACTGCCTCATTACCTCGCGAATATCAGAATTGGCAAAGTTTATTTGCTTTATAATTTTTGCAGTCTAATTTGATAAGTCGCTTATGCATTGGTTCGGCTTGAACTACTAGGAGATTCATGAATACAGCTTTTTGGAATAGAATTTTCCAGCGTCCAGATTGAGTTGCTAACGGCATCGTGCTTTAAGTAGTACACGACGTCGGCGGGTTAAACGTTTTGCGTTTGCCTGGATTTGAAGCCGCAAATGACTAAATGCGCAGCGACACTTCCTGCGGCGGGGGCCGTGACTGCACTTGCACTACGCCATCATTACAATATCTCTTCACGCGCCCACACACTCACTGCTGCGAACAGACACACCAGCATTAAAATGAATTTCGCTCGCTGCAGCGAAGAAAAATGTCGACAATTGTTGGAGCGAAGGAGCGAGCAAATGCGCCAAACCGAATCACGCTGACATGGCCGGGCTACGGCAGTGAAGAAGAAGTGCCTCTGCGCTTACCAAATCTCCGGTAATTTTTCACTGCCTGCCTCACTGGCGCGCGTGTTGTATGTGCGCGGTACTTAATTTCATCCGACCTTTTGCGTGGCTGTTTCCGTTTGTCCCACATCCAGAGATTTGAGTCCTCACATGCGTGCTCGCTTACGCAAACATTCTCGAGAATGCCTCCTATGAATGTATGAGTGTGTTTGCAGCGCTTTATCCAGCCATTTCTAGATGAGGGGCGGTGGAATGTGCGGAGAACTGGCACCTGACGGAGGCTTGTAACTAAATGGCCGTTGTTGGCCATTTATTTTGGCGCTCGAACACTTCAACAGCAACAGCAACAACAGCAAGAAAGAAATGTGTGAATGGCGCGCTAGCTGGCTGAGAATGGAGTGCGGCGCAACAATAGCCAGAAAGAAGGAAATAAAGAAGAAAAAGTAATTTACTCAGGGCATTAAATAAGAAAATAGAAAATCCCTATTTTGTTCGCAGTCTAATGTTGACACGTAACGAGATTTACATTTGCGCTAGAAAAACTTTTGCTAACCGTCTTGCCCACTTGCTCTGCCTCGGCACACAGACATGTGTGCATCGTGTGTTTGATTTTGTAGGGAAATACTTGTATGTGTGTGTAAGGAACGGAATTGTGACACCGAGCGAGTGTCAAACTTTATATGCGTGCTGCAGAAGAAAAAGAGGCCGCAATTTCTACTTACAACTTTTCTTTTGAGTGAAGTTTTTTGGCTTTTTTGAAAAGTTGTCACCGACACTTTTACATAGCTCACTGGCCAGTTTTGTTGTAATGCCGCTACAGTAATTGATTTTACTTAAGCACCTGTTTTTACACGCAATTTACATGGCTTTGCTTTCAAATGTTAATCAATCTAATGTCACCAAGTGAGATTATCCAATGGATAAAAGTACCAAGGTACACTGCGTACAACCTCGTGACTTTTCTAGTCAAGGCAGTCAAGTCAGCTACCATATTGGTTGTTGTATTTAGATTTGAAATGGTCTTGAAGAGACCAGCCACCTTGTTCAGAACATTATAATTGTTGTACAAGCTTTGTTTTGCGGTGGCACCAACTTTTTTTGAGGAAGTGGTCGCTGATGAAGACCGTGCTGGGAGACCTGCGACTTCGACAAAGACCGACAATGTGATTTTTTTGACATCCAAGGCATCCACCATGAATTTGTTACTGGACAAACAGTAAACGTCAAGTTTTACGTGGAAGTCTTCAAACGAAGGGTCAATCGGGTCCGACTAGACATCGCAGCCAATTGGAAGTTGCACCACGACAAAAGACGGGCTCACACCAGCTTTCTTGTGAACAACTACCTAACCAAGGCCGGTATCCCAACGCTTCCACAGCAGCCAGCCCAGATGTGGCCTCCTCAGACTTTTTTGTTTCCTTGCCCTAAAAGGCCGATGAAAGGCAAGCATTTTGTGACGATAGTGTGGATCCAGCAGTATGCACCTCACCTCTCTAGGCTATTCCGGAGAATGCCTTCCGTGACGTCTTTAATGCTTGGAAATCGCGCCTTTTTGAAAGTTTTTAACAAATTGTAACGATTAGTTCAATAATTTTTTTTTAATCGACTCAGTGCTATTTAAAAAATCCTGTATTTAGAATAAAAATAATATTGAAGAGACCAACGATCACCTTAGCAAGTTTTTAAGAACAGTTATATTTGCTGAGGCTGGGAGAAGAGGTGCCTACTAATGTCCTTAAATGAAGTTAAGATTTCTAAACTCGCAAAAGAGTTCCATCAACCCTACTTAACACAAGGCTTTCAAGATTCTCTGTACTTGCAAATTAATTAACAACTCTCTTTATGGAGGATGTATGCTCATATATTTATCTTACGCTCACGTTACACTAATCTCTACAACAACACTACTAAATTGTATACATTACTTGAATGAAGTGCTCTCTGCTATTTCCGAAATTCGTGTATCTGCAAAGTTTGGACTGTTGGCGAAGCGCAATTAATCTAAGTGTAAAAACATGCACTTTCGTTAAATTATCTGCCGAAAACTAAAAAATGCGTTGAAAAGGAAGCTGTGCGTGGATGGCCGAGGGCAAGCGCTGCTGACCGTCGCAACGCCATTAGCTAACTAACTTTTTCAGCTTTTCGAATATGACAGAGGCCATCAGGATAATCTCTTAATGAGTTTCCTGCACAGCGTAATAAATTTCGTTAATTATAAACGCGCTTTGGTGAGTTTTAAAGATTTCACTGAGCTTGAGTAGTTTTCGCTTCGTTTTTATACGCGAGACTGGTCCTAACCAAATTGCGCTTGAAAGTGTAAAGGAAAATTTAAACAAAGTTATAGTGGCGTGCGAAGAAAAAATGAAAATAAAAGAGAAAAGTAAAGGTTCACTTTCATTTTTACGCTGTTGCCGAGAGCTTTGCTGCAGACGAAGTGCGAAAAATTAGTTACAAAAATACGAGTACTGAGTACAAGAAGGCCGACAATTGAATGTGAGCACGATTGCCTGGTTAAAGCCCGACGTTTGACTTCATGCTAATTCATTTTGCAATTTATAGCCACGAAAATTGCCAGGTGAGCCGCAGTTGTGAGCCAAAAATAATAGTGCGCGCTGCAAGAAAAGTGGCAAGCACCGGCACCGCCTGCCATTTAGCAACATATCAAGCCACTGCACTTGTCGAAACGCCACGACGCTGCGCCACCACTCCACGTCTTCGACTACAGCACCAGAACATCGGGACCAGAGGCAAGTTTAAGCATGCCAGTGCACTAAGTACAGTAGCGAGGCGAGAGAGCAGCTGGCGCACAGTGGCTTACCGGCCATTTCGCTACCAAGTGGCCGCTCAAAGCCAAAGGCAGGTGCCACACCAGCTGGTTTTTGCTGCCGACAGCGTAGTCGCTGTCCGGTTAGTTGGCTTCCAATTGTTGCTGCACACACACACGTGCACTTGCAGTTGCAGTTTCAGGGCCTTGTGCGCCCACAATTGCTGCGCTCACACCGAAAGTTTTTCGATTTTCTGCTTGAAAGCCTTTTCCGGAATTTAAATTTGCTTACTTAACAAGCACACACAATGCTCAAACGCACAAGCGTACAAACGAACAAACGAGCAAAGCGCAAGCGAGCTGGCGCATGGCTAACGGACAGCCAAGCAAATCTGCCAACGCCTGGACGAACAAGAGTAGGCTTCGTTAAGCCTCGTCCGCTTGAGCTCCACTTACTGTTACTTGCCTTGCACGATTTGTGCTTCGTTTTGCCTTTTTTTCGCTGCAATTGCCTTGTCGGTGAGCCAGCTGCTTGCATCATTATTGCATTTTCGCTCGGCTCACATTACCGTAATGCTGGCGCTGTTGTTCTTGCTTAACATTGTTGCTGGCAGTCGTATCGCTTGAACTGATTGTGCCAGCGCTCGAAGGCGTGCCCGGCGAGCAGCGGTGATTTAAGCTCGGCTAGGTGATAAATTTCATTAAAATGACCCACACACATACACACAAGACACGCATGAGTGTGCAGTCAAAGGAGTGAGAAACACGCAAAGCTTTTCATTCTTTAAATTTCTGACGCCCAAAAGTGTGTGTGTGCCACAGATTTCGGCGCAGGCGACTGGACGGACGCAAAACCACGTGTTCGTATTTTTGCAAACCGTTAAGTGGGCATGTAGATATTTAACCAAAAACATATTCACTTGCATGTGTCATAGTCTATCTTAAACTTTTAAGCACTAAGGATAGATGGGGAGAAGTATTCTGGGGTCCGAACTTAAATTAAGGTGTTGCTTAGTATTAGCAAAGACTTTAACTTACATAAGCAAGAACGCGTGTCACCTAGTAGAGTCAATTTGAACCATAAATTTCTGCTAGGGACTGAATGTGGCAAAGATAGATCGATATTGACATTATTTCTTATTCATTTACTTATTGTGGAGAGAGAGAGATTTACCCTTGAGAGATAGAAATCATCCGTAGACATTTATACTTCACTTACTTTCTTCTCGCCCGCCTACTAGCGGATACTCTTTTAATTTTAATGTCTCTGGGATGATAGCTTAACCATCTATCACTGTATCTGAAGATTTCGACTTGATTTCGTTAAGATATCTCTCCTGCTGTCTCGTGAATATTATGGAATAGTCAGGTTATTGTTGTTGTTGTTGTAGCGGCAGAAGTCTGCCGAGTTGACAGTACTGGGCCGAATAAAAATCCGGCTCCGTTCCAGTTACGTAGAACGGACTGTGGTGGGAACGGAATGGTCAAGTTATTCACATGGGTGGCTTGGTTAATATCGGGTACTGTCATTGTTACCTCCGCATCTTTCCTCGCATATCAATGCTTAGCATCTTAAATAGAGCTACCTTCGTATCAGTTATCTATAGTACGCATGTATGTATGATCGCCAGCGCAGCCACACTGAAGTCGGCGCCGCATCGCAGTTTCCATTACAAAAAGGTCTAGCCAGCAATACTAAAAAAAATTCTCAGACAATTAATAGCCATTAACTGCTTGCAGTTAGACTAGTGAAAAAGCTTTTGGCGAAGAATTTTGATGCTTAACTTTTGTCTTTTTTTCTTTGGGTTTCTTTACTCGTCAAGAGCGCACGAAATGCCGTTAACGGCGCAGGAATTGGACCATGCTGTCCACAACTCTTGATTCAACGAGGCAAACACCGCCTCGCTGAGAGCTTAAAATTGCATGTTCTTTTTGGTTTTGCGCTTCAAGTGCTGACCTTTATCACTTTGACCGGCCACTAAGACAGTCCGATATATATTTTTTTCTTGCGGAATTTGTTTCCTCTTACTTTAATCCCTTTGTATTTTGGGTCTTGTCCTTGTACGGCTTTCGCTTTGCGCATTCTCCGTCCATCTTCAAGTGATTGCTTGCCTCTTAGCGACGACGCTGCGACAATGCTGGAAACCGCAACGTTGCCACGATTCACGGCGCGGAGTGAAAGTCGGGTGAATGGGATGAAGAAAAAGCGTGAAATAAGCGATTTGTTACATATGTACATGTGAAAGTAGATGCGGCGTATTTATTTTCAAAAGTCCTTTCAACAGCTGGCCCGAAATTGCAATCCCATAGCTTCAAGTGAAGACCACAAAAGAAAAGAGACATTAAATAAACACAATAACAGTATCACTTTTATTGCCTATGTAAGCATTTCATTTCATAATTCACTCTTCCCAGTCGCCATTTCCCTCAGTTGTGGGAGTTTTTATTGCTTTTAGTTTCGTGGTATTTTTCTGAGGCCAATTTAATTCCATTTTAGTTTTGTGAACTGCCTCCTTTTTGCCTGTTATTGTGAATATACTTATGTTGTTGTGTCTGTAATTTGTTTTTACTTATGAATACATACAAACTTAGTTGCACCGAAGTTTTAAAAATTCTCGTGGAAACATTGTCCTTTGAACATCGAATATTTACGGAGAGTTCTGAGAATTTGTGCTTCGAGAATGGTTTTATAAGCAAAGCAGCAACCCCAAAAATCTTCCTTGAAAAATACAGTTGGGTGCGGCAAATATAGACAGCCGGAGTGGAATAGGGACTCCGAAAATGCCAGGTTGTTTAATATGTTTTGATAAGAAAAATAAAATTATTAAATAAATATAAAAAATTTTTCATTTACTCCAACGATTCTCAAATCTGTGGATCTCATCCCTGAAGTAAGAATCCGGAAGGTCTGCCAAATACACTTCAACAGCCGTTATGACTTCTTCATTTGATGAAAAACGCTTGCCACGCATACATTTTTTGAGTTCTGGAAAGCAATGGAAATCGCTGGGGGCCAAATCTGGTATATACGGCGTTTGCTCCAACAATTCATACTTTAATTCATGGATTTTAGCCATTGTCAAAAGGCTTTTGTGACACACATTGTCCTGATGAAAAAAGATTTTTTCTTCTGCAAACTGTATCTTTTTTCACGTTTTTTCCCTTCAACTGGTTCAAAAGGTTACTGTAATATTCAAAACTAATTTTTTACCAGTTTTCAAGTAATCCACGAACAAAATTCCTCTCGCATCCCAAAAAACTGATGCCATAAACTTCTTGGCCGATTTCCGGACATGAACTTGTATCGAAGCCGAACAACCAGCTTCACACCACTCTTTAGCCTCTTGTTTTGATTCAGGATCATAGTGATAGACCGAAGTCTCATCCGTAGTGATGAATCAACGCACAATATCCACTTTATCCTTTTTAAAACGCTCCAAATTTTGCTGAGAAAGTCGTATTCGAATGTGTTTTTGTTTCATTGTTAGCGAATGCGGCACCCATTGTGCACACAGCTTTCTAAAACTCAAAATATGGCTTACTCTGCCTAGTGAGATGTGTAGAGCCTTTACTAAATCTCTTTCAGTCAATCGACGATCTTCCAAAACCATATCCTGTATTTTGGCTATGATTTCTGGTGTTGATGCGACAAAACTTATTGAACTACCTGATAAGGTTCAATATTTAGAGAAATCTTGAAAATTTAAAGAAAGCACAAAATTTGAGCGACATTTGAAATTAGCAAAAGTTTATTTTTGACCATTTCAGGAAATTTGGCAATTTTAGCAAATTTTTCCTAAACAAACTTTTCAAGAAATGTATATTTAGCATGGGACTTCTTTGGCATCGAATTAATTAAAACCAAAAACTACAAAACACAATGAGTTTAATTTATCCAAAGGTCATTTCAAAAGCATGCTGCCACACTAACAGCCAACACTAACACCAGCAAAACCTGCTAAAAATACAGAAACAGTGAGCTCGCTTGCAAGAAATCAAAAGCAAATACAAAATTTATGAATATGGTACAAACATATTTTTTTTTTCAAAACGCTGCGATTCAATGCAATGCACATATGAGTGGAGGCGGGTGGGCGCTGTGCAATAGCGAAATGAAAATGTTTTCTTTTTTTCATATTTTTGTGCTGCTTTTCTCGAAACTTTAACTGCTGCCATAAACAACCTTGAAAAAAGTTGAATGTGTTTTTGGGTCCCTGTGCACGGTGCATGTGAGCTGTGGGTGGGTGAGTGCGTTTCATTGAATGCTGAAGAGAGGCTTTGCTGCATACACACACACGTCTGTGCACACACATACACATATGTGCTGGTGTGGCTGTTGTGGCCGCCGCACCAAATGGCCAAGGCTGAGGCCTTTATGCAACAAAAATAATATTTAATGATGAAAAAGCAAACTGATTATGAGACACAGTCGGGTAAATGCACACCTGCGTGCGCGGACACACACACACATAACTGTATGATATGACTCATAATGAAGTCTCTTTTTATGCGCGGCGTTTTGCACAGTCGCGTGGACATTTGCTGATGCGGGGCCATGTCAAAGCGCGTGTTGATCAATGGCGCGTGTGAAAATAATTGGAAGCCATTGCTGACAACGTTTTTTTCGCTGCTTCATGCGGAATAAACATTTATATTGTAATAAATTGATTTCTTTAGCAGAAAAGGTTTATGCTCATTCAAACTTTTTTAGCATATTGCAATGTCATTTGCTCCGAAAAACTGCCGCACACAAATAATTCATTTAAAATTACATGGCGACATACTTACTGCAGTTATTGCATATTTATGAGTCTTTGGCTTGATAACTTACCTGCAAAGAAGAGAAAAAATGTTTCAATGTAAATAGCAGAGAAATTAATTTTAGCATACAAAAGCGTTGCTTTGCGTGTGTTATTTTAAAAAATATTATTTTAATTAATGAAAACATTTTTGCTCAGTTGAACATTCAGCTGAATGAGTTTGCGTGTGCCACGCCGTTGACTGCTTAGCTTTAATCTACGCAATAGTTGAGTGTGTGTGTGTGATATTCCACTTGGCCTAGAGTTATTGGCACAGCATAGCATGCACTGAGCCTTTTAAACAATCTAAATGAGAATCTGCGCTTGTCCACACAGCCTAAGTCCTTTCTTCGTATCTGTGCGCCTTCATCGAATTCCATTCAACTGCTGCTGAAGCAACGCAAGAAAAGTGGAACGACAGTGGTTGCGTGACTTTACGCAAATAAATATTTACTTTTCGAAATTCAACACAGCATCCCATACAAATACTTAGCGAAAGAAAGAAGCCTTTAGTATTGCAGGTCACTTATACGCAACGTACGACATTGCCACGCCAAACAGCGGCAGGCGAAATTTACTTAAACTAATTTCAATTTTTCATTTGTAAACTTCAGCGTTTATGTGTCACAAATTTGATTCTAAATGAAATATGTCAGAGAGCGTCAACGCCGAGGGCTGCCGCTAAAACAAAGACAGGCTTAATAATAACCGATATTAAGAATTGAAAGCTTTCTTTGCTTTGAATGCAATAAACTGAAATTTTCCACGATTTGGAAGCAAAAGTATTACCAAGACGTGCTATCAAAGGAAGGCAATGATAGACATGACCCACATTAGTAAGTGAAAACACTCCGAAAGTTACTCGCTAATAGAGAAAAGAAAGAAACTAACAATTCCTTGGTCTTTGCATATTTATTCCCGTAACTCTATGAATTTTTTAGTAAATCTAAAATGCCTCACATTTCAGCTAAATCTTTAAAGTGAGTACGGTGCTTGTGTTTAGAAACGCCAAAAAGCTCGCTACACATACATAAGCGCGCACAGCAATATTTATGCCAGCGTGTGTGCCTTTGATGATCTTTTGCATTATTCAGTGGCGAAAATAGTTATTTGACTGACCTTTTGTTCAGTTGAGTTCGTTCCCACTGTTTTCAAAGTCAATTGAGCGTGCGTTGCCCGTGATATTCAACTATGAGCACACACATGCATACACACAAACACACACATACGGCCTTATTTATTTCAATACGCTGCTGTTTATTTTCCAGCTCACGTTCATGCATTTGCGCTCAGCTGAGTGTGTGCTTGCATTTCCATTTTGCAATTCTAAACAATATTGCCCCGCTTACTGGCGCGCACTCGTAAGGCTCACACGCTCACACGCACACAGGCTGGCGGGCGTTGCTTTGAGTGTTTTCAATTTTATTTTTATTCATAACGGTTGCAATAGGTTGAGACTAGTTGCCTCTTCATGCTCCGCTTATCTCACTAGTCTCCCCAGTTTTTCAGAACTATTTTCTGTGCTTTCCACTTAATTCTTGCCTCGGTTTATGTTTCTTACTTTTGAGGTTATTCTTCAATGCGCTTTTCTTGTCTCGCAGATTTGCATATGAATGGGCGTTGCGTCACTAAATATCGTCGGTTGTTGTTGCTTCTTTGTTTCTATTACTATTTCATCTAAGGCTTCAGTATTTGCACATGCCTTTTGCTTGTCATTCTTTGAGTTTTGGTGGAAGAAAAGTGTTACTTGAAGTATCTTAGGCTGAGAGTGCCAGACCGTGTGGAAGTTGTACAAGCTATAACTACGCTGAGACTCATATATTTGAAAGGAATGTTCGGGAATTTGTTTCTGTTCTCCTCGGGAAATTAAAAAAGTATGGTTCTTTGAATTCTTCACCTCATTCTTCAAAAATTGGATGTAAATTATTTCATTTTGTAAATTAAATGATCAGTTTTTGGATAGCAGAGTATAAATATCAGAGGTTTACAACATATCTAATACTCCCTACATGGTGTATTTGCTTGGAATGGAACAAATCTCTGGATCTGCCACGTAATCTCTATTTGTAGCCAACGTGTAAGTTCTAACACAAAAAATGAGCGCTTCGTGCGTAACTGTGAGCTCCACGCCCACTTGCATTTGCTTAATAAGTGTGCATGATTACTTAAAGTTGGAATCGTTTCAACTCCCCTAAGTAAATAGGAAACTTTCCGCTAAGCCTTGACCCACCTGTAAACCCTACAAGTAACGAACCGCTGAATGAAGGCGCAGAGCAGCAGACTGAGAAGAGAAAATCGCCGAAGCAAAGGGGCAGTATGCGCTGTTAATACAAATTTTAGCAAACAAGCAAGAAATTTCCTCAACATTGACTGAAGGTCGGCATCGGTTTGCTTATTGAACTGTACACGGCGGCCTTTAGTGGATTTCAAGGTATTATGTGCTGGTAAAACACACCAATACTAATGCAATTGGAGCGAATCACGTGCAAATTGGTAGGCGCTATAAACGTGCATGTGTGTGCAGAGTCAAGTCTCAGTGGATGCCATGAAGAGTATACAAAAGCGAAAGTAGCGACAAATTACGGCACACAAAAGGTCGCCCAACAACGACGGGTAAAAGACAAGGTTTGCACAAGTTGACGTGCACCAACCGACGAACCTACGGATGCCGCGTGGGAACACTCCGAGATTTTTTCGCAGCACTTTTGCATTTCCGTTGCCGCTGCCGAAGCAGGTCAATTGTAAGCCGCTGTGCAGACCAAAAAGCTCACCAAACACAAACGGATTGCGGCGAGGCAGTGGTGCGGCAGACATACCGTGCGAAGGGCAGAGGTGAGGCAAAAGGCAAAAAATCGGTAAACTGAAACGGCTCCGCTGAGAATACATATTAAACGGATTATTATATTTGATGGCGACCCAAGAAACAGAAGCAAAAGTGAATTCAATTTTTTGCCTGCCGATTGCCAGTGTGTGGGGCGTATACTTTACCTTTCCATTTTAACATTTACTTTCTACCTCACTCTCATACACATTGTATTTATACGAAACGCGGGTGGAGCAAATTTGCACGTTTTGCTAATTTTTATGCGTGAGCAGTGATTTCGCGAAAGGGTTAAGCTAAACCGATGCCCGCGTGCGAGGTTATGTTTTGTTCAATTCTTTAAAACGGCATGACTCCAAAATGATCACCCAGTAGTTGAAACACCTTCAATATGAACATATTTTTCATTTTCTTAGACGCTTTGAAAGCTTTCTTATTTTGCGTAAAATTTAATTCTTTTGTGTTATGGAAATAATCGTCGTTTCCTTTTTGTGGTTGAATAGTTATTTTCATTTCATCAAGTTCACATTTTTCTTCATTCTCCTAACAAGGGTATTAAATATGCGCGTATTATTGCAAATTGGAAATGCAATACATTTGTGCAACAAAGAAAAAATTGCAGCACAACAAACTCCTACGCTTCGCGGTTCAAAGGCTGAATAGAAGAGCCGCGTAGAGATATGTTACAACCAAAAGATAGATTTCAATAAAGAAAAGCATTAATATTTTAACATTGACATTGAAGTTGCCAAGCGCAGCTGAACCTTACACCTTTGTGCTTGAAGAACCCTTTCCAAGATCTGTTTAGGAGCTGATTAGCGGCAGAGTATTCAAAACAGTTGCATTATTTCTCATTGGGGTGCTAGAGAACACACTTATATGTCCTTAAATTGTACTGAAGAGGTAATTTTTCTAAAGGTTTTAAGTGCAAACGATATTTGAATTCCTATTCAAAGAACGTTTCTGTTTAATAATATACTTGTACTTCTCCTGTTTAAGGGTACATCAGTGAGTCATCGTTTTCTTGTTCGTATTTTATTTGCATAATTACCGCACTCTTACTCGGCACTTTTACACATTAACAAGTGCCACCATCCGTTGTGAAATTTCTTTCAACATCCACACAATTTAACTAATCGAACTGTAGTGGGTATGTCCGCAGCTCCGAAAGTATCCAATTAAAAACCAGCTAGCTACATGAACCCTGGAAAACTAACAAAGACTTAACTGAGACAAAGACTTAAAGAATACTTTAAGCTCTGCCTTCAAAGTCAAGAACGGCCCTATAAATATATGGTGGTCGAAAAAGTCTTTTCGTATTTTGTCAATAGATGTCGTTATAGTCGTATATCTGCAGGTCTACTAATCGTCGATGCTGTATCAGTTCGTCTAGCACAACAATAGTTCCCTTGCTTTATTTCTGGAAATTTTGATGTCAAAAATGCACCTCGCTCTGATCGACCTATCGTCGAAAAAGTCGATGAAATTATGGAAAACGAGTAACGACGTTTGGTAACGAGTTGAGTGCCTTTCATATGAGCACTGAGTATATGCTGGTAAAGCAATGAGAATAACTAAAAAAAGTATTAAATTTTTTACGCCTGTGAATAGAATACATTATAGTCTCTGTTTTATTTCCTGCTGCTTCGGCTACTGCTTAGACTGCCGCCTAGCCGCTTTAGTGCTGCGACGATTTAATCGTTTTGCAGCCTTTAGAAAACTTTCGCACTTACACTAACACACACACATACAGCAGTCGTCACAATTTATGCTTAAGATGTGTGCGCTTGTAGCATTTTGCAGTCGTTTTTCCTCAACTTATCGAAGCAAACCGCCCAGCACGACGGTGTCTTCATTGACCATGCAGCCTTTGCCACTTTGACGCTGCGGTTCCGACTTTTGCGCCCGTCTGTGTGTGAATGTGTGCTTGGTGTGGCATGTTTTCTTGCAACTGTCACCCAACTTTTCACTAAAATTCTCTTTTCTCTTTATTTGGATTTTTTCGACTACTCACGTGTGTGCATATGCGTATGTATGGATGTTTACCTACATATGTTTGTTTGGTGGGCATAGCAGACCATTTCTCTCCTCAAGGCTGTCAGTTTACTGTTCTTCTGTTTGGCGCAACCCTTTCACTGTTCGTGTGCGAGTTTATTTCGAAAGCAAAAAACGAAAGCTCTTACCTACCTCAAAAGCAAATTCTCTGTGTGTGTATGTGTGGTGCTCAGATAAAAACTGTAGCTGAAAAAGATGATTAAAATTCAATGGAATAGTAAAGAAACTTGCAAAATTTGAGAAATGGCATTTCGATAAAGTATCTTTTCAGTATGATAAAAAAAATCGTCAGCGGCAGCTCGGAGCATACACCATTGCTCATAGGAAAATCCTTCAACAGTAGAAAGTGGAAATCAAAGAAGACCTCATGCTGTTAGAAAGAGAACTTTAAGAGCTTCCTAAGCCGTGCTATTTCATTTTAACTTCAAAAGGCAGACTTGTTGGTTCAAGCTTTTTCCATTGTCGAAGGGACATAAGACTCCCTCACTAACTCCCTCTTATCGAAATAAAACATCTAATGAGTACTGTTTGCTTATGTTTGTTAATTTATGACTTCAGTGATAACTGAGCAATGGAGCTGTTAATAACGGTACCAGCATTTGTCGTTGCTTTAAAACTAAATGTTTGTGTTTAAAAAGTGTCTGATTTTCCCCACAACCGCCGTTTGTTGTTTGTGCCACGGAAGACCACATGACAAGCACTCGCTCGGCCGAGAGTACACTTGCCAAATATTTGCTTACTGCCCACTGGTGTGTACTCAATTGAGTCATCGCTGTGACAAACGTGGGGATAGCGCAACTCATCCGCACAAAACACACGCTCATGCACAATATTTGTGTATGTATATGTGTATGTGTTTATGAATAAAAGTGGAAAAGAGGAGCCCCGAGGCCGTCAATGCTATCGGCGTTCGCAGTCAAATTCAGGCCAATGACGGAAAACGCAATTTCCATTACACATAAAAACAATTTGCTTAACTGATTGTTGGATTTTAATTGGACTTTATTTTATGATTATTTTAACTTGCGCTGAGTGTGTGTGTGCTTGTGGTTCCGCTACAATGCTCGTGGCATCATTTTGTGGCAAAATGTGTAAATAAAGTTGCATGTGCGTTAACATTTATTTGTGTAATAAACCCACACGAAACTAAATGGGCGCACACAAGCACACAACTCCCTGCAGCGAGGTACAACTAAAAATTCCCGAAATCCAACCAGACAGAAAAACAGCAAACCCTCTGCGATTATTGAACGATTTTGCTGCTGGTTGCTTTATTTTTCCAGTGGCTTTGTACGGTTACGTTTTTTAACTTTTATGCATATCAGAACTCGGAACGAAAGCAGACATCACGTGGGATATTTGCTCATACAAATTCGAGTTCATTGTGGGCGAAATAGACCGTCGGCTGAACAGTTGGGCCTAAAACGTAAACTAATTACAAAGTAGTTTCCAACTAGTTGCCTTAACTGCGGGGTGCATACTTGGCAGCTGCAAGAGTGTATGCAGAAATGCGGTATTTTAAAATTACCGCTCACATATTTTGTCAGTGAAACATTGTTGTATGTGTTTGTGGCATGCAGCACGTTCCCATGCACAGACGTAATGTCGGGATCAACACATAAACATGTCGGCAATTAAATTTGTCAAACGCGCAAACGCTTCAACTGCGAGCGCACGCACACAGGCACGCTTGCGCCGCTTCACATTCAATTACCACGAAATAAAAGCAACCTTGTTGACTCTTGTCATTTGGCTTGTCTCGCAACTACACAATTCACTACAATTCGCACTTCACCCTTCACGTTAGTTTTACGCCGCTAGTGAGAGACATTTCGTGGAGAAAGTCGCTTAAGCCAACATTTCTTCGCTGGTGTTTGTTGTTACTGTCGCATTTTGGCGTTTTCCATTCAAATGCACATTTACATTTGTGAATTTTAATTAACTTTCCACTTATCATCAAGCTTATTTTCGCACGAAGTAGGCGGATTTCATATTCTATAAACAGAATTTCATATTCCCGGTGTCAATTTTGTGCTTAAGCCTTGATTTAAATCCGTTAGCTGCGATGAGAATGGTGCCAGCACATCATGGCACGTGGCGAAGAAATTGAAAACAGTTATCTCGCACTTAAATTAAGCTGTTATTGAGTTCCATTAAATTTTCGCTGACGAAAGCAATTTTAATCTCAATCAATTGTAGTAACTCGGCTCAGCTTTCAACTCGCTGATTTGTTAAAGGGTGAACGACTAGGTTGTAGACTAGCAACAGCACAAGAGATCCCAGTAGCTAGAGGGACCTGCGAGACCGCGCCTTCTAATAGGTTTCATGTACGTATCTCGCAGACTACAATAGCCAAATTCGCTTAAGACAAATCGCATATGAACTCTTACCTACGATGTGAAAATGGATGAAATGGAATGATAATCCTGCCCACTCAATATGTTTAAAACTACTAAAAGCGCGATAAATCAATAACTAAATACTCCAGAGACATGGAATTTTTCCACCGAAATGTTGAGAGAGGGCTTTACACGAGCAGACCTCTTTTAAGGCTCACATATCTCAGAGCCTGCTCGACCGATTTCAACCAAATTTGGACTATACCACCGTATTTCCAGAAATTATCCAAATCGGTGCAAGATCTGCAAAACTCAGTGCTAATAATTGATCAAAAATATTGGTAATGTGGGAGATACAATACGAGTATATATTTGAAATTCAGAGAGAATCCTTTCTTGATGACAGCATGTTTGTGTATTAAAAATAGCTGGATTGGGGTAAAGGTCTACTTCGCAGTTCTCCTGCGTTTTCAATGCAGTAGTCGGTGACTTGTTGTCTTTAGACTTGAGCAGCGTATCTATCATATTTGATGCCTTTGCCAGATCGATCGATTCTAAGTAAAATAGTTAGTGATAGAATATCACATAGGCCAAAAATCCTAATTATAAATTGAAATTTGAAACACGACAACGATTAATATGATTGTTTTTTCCGTTGTTTCCTCATTTTTCCAGTTACTAATTTCTCTCTCTTTCTCTTCTTTTAAGTTCTCTATCAAGCTGCGTCGCTTCAAATTTAACACTTTCAGTTACGGATCTGATTGGATTCATTAACAATTTAATCTGCATACGTTGCTACAATTTGTAACTTCAGAGATATCTTAGCATTATTTATTATATTCAAAAATGGAGCCAGTCCTTTATTTTGTTTCTGAAATAAAATGGCAAATTTCCTTTCATAGCATCTTAATGACGTTGACTGTTAAGTTCAAGACTTAAATAAATAGTGACCTTTAAATAAAGCTAATACAGCTTAGAAGTGGAAGCCTTTAAGTCATTGACTTCTGTGATTTAAGCTGTTTCTATAGAAAGAAATGTATTGACTTTTTTATTTACTTACATACGTACACTTTAGAGGAGGATTCTGGATAAAAGTGTATATTTAATGTATTTCGAAACAAAATTGTGACTTTTGCGACTCGTTTGCGGTAAATGACCGATTTAATTTAATGCTTGCGAATTTTACTTAGCTCACTTGCATTTAAGTCAAGATATGACTTCACAAAATGAATGCCAATTAAATAAACCGGTTCACCGAGGGCATTTCACATATCAATTAACAATCGTCTATGTAAATATACTATATTTGCAGCTGCACATATCGAGACGAATAAGAGCAATGAAACTCGCATTTGACGCCAAGAGAAGACCGCAAATTGTTCAACAATTCTGTCAGCAAACAAACAATTACAATTCGGCTTAAACAAACAGCTCAATTGCACATTTGCTTGCCAATCTTCAATAAAAAGCTTAGTATGCTCAGGGCACACTTGGAGACACACACTAAAGTGAAGATTTGCAATGCACATTCTATATTTCTACAAAATGCAACGGTCTGATACACCGAACGTTCCAGGAGAGAGAGAGAGGTAAAGGCAAATAAGTTATGGTTTTGTTTCGTGTATCGATAATGACAGAATTTCTGGTACAGGGTCTACACCATTTTTTCAGTTTTAAGGATGGAATCAAGAGGCTACACGAATTAATGGCAAACCGAAGAAACAATGAAACAAAAATTAGAGGACAGGACGAAAGTAAAACAATGAGAGTAGGTATCTAAAGCCGATAAAGAAATATTGCAGCAGATTCCATTATCTGTCGGGTTAACCCTGTATTTGTCAAAGCTTTAGAAAGGCATTCACATACATACATACATACTCAAGTATTGCGCAAGAAAAGTCAGTTTTGTTTGGAATTTGGCTGGCGTTCAACAAATATATATTACTGGCAAATTACATATGTATATGTATCACATATGTATATACAATATAAGAATGCATGTTATTTGTATTTACAAGAACAAATATTTGGCGTGCGTGTGGGCAATAAATGCGAATCTTTCAAGCGAATCTGCAGACTTTCGCAAATATTTGCTTTAAGCGAAAATTGACAATAATAAAGCTATTTGCTTACAATTTGTTGTTGCCAAAATATGTTATAGAAAAATCATAACAATTGAATAAGTTGAACTCATTGCAAAAACACGCAAATATTACCAATTGGAAGCCACAGTGAAATGGTCAGATTAGTTATTTGCACATATGGAATAACGGTACGTTGCAGCACCGAGTTTTAAACATTTTTGCTGAAGTGTCAAATAGTTGTGTTCATTACATTCATTACTTTTAACAAAACTGGGTAAAAAAAGACAGACCAACACCAATAAAAAGGCAGCTGTCAATGAACATGAACTGCCCAAAGCAGTTTGAGTTATATTTACCAATTTATCGGCAATTTTTTCGTAAGCTCTTCCTGTTGACGGTTATTTGGAAGTGAAGTGTATGAAAGTAAAGAAGCAAAGAATTATAATAATAAACTAAGAAAGCTCAAGTAAAACAAAGCAAGAAATGCTAAAGCTCATTCTTTGCGTTAGGCATATGCCTCTCATTGTTGCCATAGAAGTGCCGAAAGCACTTAATGACACATTCATAGTAATGTTTCCGCTTAAATTTGAGCCTGTGGGAGATGTCTTTGTCGAGTGGACTGATGCTCATCGTCACCCATGCATGCATTTACATATATATATATATACAAACACACAACCATACCAATATATACATGTAGTACACCTTTGTGTATGTGTTTCTAATATATAAATATATATTGGTGCATGTCTTTAAGCGTTTAAGTGGAACACTTATATACAATGCCAAAGGCAGTTATTACAACAAACATAAGAGTCTAAGTGGCATTTGATTACACTTACTCCTTGAATGCGTCATAACTGTTTACTCACACACCAAACTACTCGGAAAAGTTACAGTTAACAACTGGTGTCTGGGACAAAAAACGGACCAGTTAGAAAAGCACCAATATTTCGGAAACTTCTCAGAGCCAGTACTGCAAATATTTGAAGTCAGAATTTTTTGTATTATTAATAAAGGCTAGAGACTAAAATAAAGATTAAAAAGAACATATCGTCACCTAAAATGCAAAACAATAAAAAGAATCAAAATTGTGTCTTACGATTCCCTTCATCATATTACATGGTATATGGATGCATAAAATTTTCAGCATCCGTTGACAGGTATAACCAATATATAACCAACATATAACCATTTTATAAGCAATATATAACCAACATATAACCACTATATAACCAACATATACCCATTTTATAGCCATCATATAACCATTTTTTAACCAATATATAACCAACATATAACCAATATGTAACCAACATATAACCACTTTATAACCAAAATTCAAAATTTTTTCAATATGAATGGTTTTTACTATATCTTTTTTCCTTCGCCTGTAAACTTATGAAAAGTGATGTTACGTTATTTTGCATTTTAGGTGACGATATACTTCTTTTTATTTTAATTCAAATGATAGAATAAATTATAAAATTTTCGTCAACAAATTATGTTATATACCAATATTCTCTAACGGGTGGCAGCAGCTTCTAATATACTCATAAATTTCGTGAAATGCTATCCTAATACCAATTGTCCAGCGTTCAGCGCGACCCGAGCACCACTCGAGTTTCGCAAGTGTAGTGCTTTTAATAGCCGAGTGCGTTCGAAAGGCCTCAAGGTCAGCTCACATGATTTGTTGCTATATTTAACTGCAATAAACAGGCAAGTGTTGGTGTTAAAACATTCGCATGAAATATAAAAAGTAACTATATGCACTCGCATGAGTGGGTGTGGCTGTGTTATAGCGGTAGTTTATTAACCCACTTGCCGACTACACCTTGGGAGGCAATAATTCGTTTTAATGGAATTGTTTGACGAAGCAAAAAAGTAATGGAAAATCAATAGAGGACGTTTTTGCAGTAAAAAAATATCATTTGAACTCTTTTTTCGCACACTAATCTGCAAATTATCATAAAAATATAAAAGATACATGGAATAAAAGACCAATGGACAGCACGGAATTGCCCTGAATATCCGAAATATCCCAAATATCTAATATAGCGATTTTAATTGCAAATACATTCAGAGAAATGTTCGGTTGTGGAAACATCTGGCTGCACCACTTTTGTTTCTCTGCGCTCCTTTTATAAGCTCACGTATTGGACTTGATATGCTAGCGAGAAATGAGTGTATTCCCAAGCGAGTGTGTGTGATTTTAATGTACTTACGAATAATCCTTTCCAAACAGCAACTTTTCAACAAATTTACTTGGTTACTCAGGAATAAATTACCATTATAAAGACCGTGTAAATTGCCACTCACCAACTTTTTAGTGTTCTTAGTGTTGGATATGTGGCAGAGAGACAAACAAAGTCGAAAGTCGGAGCAGGCACTCTCAATCCCATACTTGGAAACTATGTAAGCAAAAGACAATGCATACAAATGTATGTTTCTGCGAGTCTGGTTGTGTGTGGGTGTGGGTGTGTGCGTTTGGCTAAATGTGAACTTAATGCAGAAACGTGCAGCATTTAATAATATTTTCACACACACAGCTACGCATACTATACATCATGATATACATGTATGTACTGTATAAATTCACCGATATATGCATGTGTGTACAGCGTGTGAAAAAAGACAAGCAATGGATTAAGTCCGCAAATGAAGCATGTCACGAACGAGTGAATTAAAGTGAAACGGATTGTGCTGCAACAATTTCGACAGTGTCGTGGAATCAGGAGCAGAGCTCGGCTCAATGAGAGTTTATCAACACACACAGGGTGCTGGCTCTTGTAGTGTTTCGAGTCTTCAGTTAAATTTCTGGTGGACACTTTTCACGAAATGTGAGTTGCAATAAGTCCATGAACGAGTTAAGAAAGGCTCAACAACAAATACGAATATTGTTGCCTCAAACAGTAATGAACTTCTTAGTCGCCTAATTTTGTAATTTTTCAGACGGCTCTGATGATTCATTTAAATTGTGATCTACCACTTGAAACACCCTTTATGAAATGGCATATTCCTGCTTATCTATGTGCCATAATACTTGTATGTATGTGCGTATATATGTATTTGTTCCTTATGCGCAGACATGCTTGCAAATTTCGTGGAAAGTTTTTGGCGATTTTCGTTGAGCTGAAACGACGACTGAATTTTAATTTGCACTCAAATTCTGCGAGCGAGTTAAGCCATACAGTCAGGCACACATACCCGCCCGTATTCGTACACAGCACCCCTGACTGCATTCACTGGGTTGCATGCATAACTGAGTTTGCCATCTAAAGTCAACCGCCATGCATCTTTGCTATCGATTTTGTTAAGTTCTTATATAATCCTTTTTGGTTCGTCTGAAAGAGTCGAATATGCAGTTTTTATGCCAAAAGTGTCTGAATTCACTAGCGTATTTGAAGAGTGAGGTTAAGTAGCAAGTCAACTTCACGCGGAGAGGCATAGTCTTCGCGTGATAGTTGGGATAAGCCGCTCAATCTGCGTGTGATCGAAAGGGGCTCTCCAAATAAAAGCGTGAGCCTCAATGTTTTCGAAATTTTACCTATAATTAATGCAAATCTAATAAGATAAATCCTGTATAATTTTTTTTTCTGGTGGGAATGCATACATATGTCCAGAAGAAATTGTATTCTACTAAAAAAAACCTTAAAAAACATTACTTGTTTTAGTTTTCATTTTCTTTTGTGCCTTTCTTTCATATTTTGCATTTTGGTTAGATTCCCCACTGCTGGTTCAAGAACAGGCTAAAACAATTGCTGTGGAGGCAAAACTTGGATGAAACCATATGCTTTAGAATGAACTAACTGACCTTTTCTCAATTGTATTGCCTTTTTTATTTAATTTTAAGCGTTTACTTAAAATTACAATAATAATAACGAAATAAACAGTTATTTGAAAAGTTTCGAATGAAATTGCAAAAGTTGTTGTGCTAAATGAAAATAACGCAGGTGGCGGCCAAAGCAAAGTTTTCAGTTGGGACTGAATTATTTGGCCGCTTTGTTTTTGTTGAAGCGAGCTTTTATGATTTACTCTGTGCTAATTCCAAATAGGTTCGTTCAGCTGTGTTGCGGATTGTGGGAGTTAGCTGGTAAATACAATATTATTCATATCAATGCACCAAAACTTTTGAAATATTGTTGGCACCAGGAAATGGTGAATAAAAGGCAATTTTCTGGTTCTCCATCACTCCCCGGCGGCATTCGCGCCAATTTGTTTGCCAATTGAATTTTCACGACTCATAAATAACTTCTTAACTTAAACCCCGGTCCATCCATTCAACTTGCTCCAATTAATTAAATAAAATTACGTTTCCTTCTTATATATAATTTGAAGTGTTTTTATGGTTGGTTTATGGGAACAATTTTTATATCCTGAACAGAGTATATTGAGTTTGCCACGAAGTTTCTAATACCCTGAAGAAAACGTCTTAGACCCTTTTAAGTATATATAATGATCAGCATGACAAACGGCGTCTGTCCGTCTGTCTGTATGTATAAATACGAACTAGTTCCTCAGTTTTTGGAAATCTATCTGGAATTTTGAACATTTCTCTTACTCACCAGAAACTGCTCATTTGTCGGAACAGCTGATAACGGTCCCTTGTTGTTGTTGTAACGGATACCTAATTTCTGTTAGAATGGTAAGTTGTCATCCCCGTCATCCAACGGTAGGCCCAAGAAACTTGCTGTTTCTACGGGGTCGGACCAAAGGGAGAGGGTTGTCAGATGAACAGGGTGAGTGAGGCCAGTAAAGGTGTGACTAGTGTTATGCGGAGATACCGGTTCCTTATAATATGCCTTTCATTGTACCTAGGACATATGTAGGATATATATATCGTGGTCTATTCTGGAAAAGTACGAGTTTCGAGTAATCTGCTACAGTATCCAGAACGAAGCAGCACAAGGATCACTGTCGTTTCTCACGGCAACTCGAGCTCTTCGTCTGCAATGGGTGGTGGCTTGACTCCAAGTACGCCAATCACTGAAAGAGAGTCGGTGAAGGTGTTGATGGCTTCATAGTAAATGGCGGTCAGTGCTTGTCGGAAGTTAGTTGCGTCCGAAATCTGATCGGTGAATTGTCTGATGTCGTCTACGTAATTGAGAAATTATCTCTTGATGCTCTTCCTAGGAAACTGCTTGGAGAGAAATTCCTTATGTTCCTTAACTGGAAGCATACGGGCCTTACTATGCAAGTGTTTGATAGGAGACATCAAGAGGTATATTGTCGTAGTCCGGAGTGCAGTGTTCTGACAAGTCTGGAGCCAATACCGGTTCCTTATAATATACCGCTTTTACACACTTAACGATCGGAATCAAGTATTTGTTTGGAGAGCTTTTTTTATTTCACGAGACATGTTCTCGAAATTTCCAAGGTTATAAATTGTAAGTCAGAATCTTCGATGAAATTATTCAGATCGGAACCTCATAGCAAATATCTTTCATACAAATTGAACAATCGAGATCAGATTCTTCTAACGAATCTTTTGTGCTTGTGAAGGGTATTATTTCTTCGGTGTAATCGAAATAAACGTTTTTTTTTTATTTTGGAAGTATTCGATATGAAAATGATATAAAAACCCACACACATACTATATTAACTGGGCACTAACTGGGTAAGAAAAGAATCATCACTCTGGTTCTCAAAGTAAGAGTTAGGCAATGTAAAAACCAGAAGAGCACATTTTTTTCTTATCTACTTCTTAGTTGTAATACGTACACACTCTTATACACATTAGAGTATGAATACGTCTGTAGACGAGAGCCTTGTGCCTTGCTAGCCGTATAACTCGAAGGGGAAATTCTCTTGCTAAAATGTTTGCTGTTATTTTCTGCACTCGAAATTACGATTTAATTTGAAGGCATTCGGAGCAAGAGCGTTCACGCTGTCTTGATCAAAAACGCCTGCACCTAAGTGAATAATCGCATCAAAGTTTTTTCTATGAAAATCTTTAATTTAAATTTAAATTTCATCTACAAATTGCTTGCGGAAAATTCACAAAAGCGAGAGCAGAAAAAGGAATGAAATAATTTATTTCTGAGCGGCAGCAATGCGACGCACAAGAGCACAAATCAAATTAAGAGAAAGCTATTTTTATTCGAATCTTCTGCTAGTCCTTGAGATTTGTGGATGTTTTATGTATTTTAGCAGAATAAATTTAAATTTTTGCCTTTTCCTGCCGACAGATAAGAATCATTTTCTTATTTCAGCATTTCCTTACACGAAAATTGTATGACTTATTGGCATATGCAAGAACACACGCACACACATGTGCGTCATACGTATTTCGAAGAGAAGAGAGCAGCAAATTTGCATTTGAATAAGTAATGAAATATGCTGGCCATGGCTTTAGTAACCATCGAAATTTGCCCTATTCAGTGTTTTAAGTGAAAGCAATAGAACATTTGGAAGTTCTAATAAATAATTCAATTCTATGTTGATAGCAAGCAATGAGATTTATAAAAAATATCTGTGCCTAAATTGAATCCTCCGCTCACTCCACTCACTCACCGCAAAGGGCCGCAACATTTGCTGTAGCAATTTATTTTATTTGCTGGCAGGAGGCGTGTGTGCGAGTGAGCGCGCGGTGGAGGGCCGTGAAAATCAACTAGCCGCAGCAGAAATGATTTAAACGCCCACTAACGTGGCGGGGTTAATAGGCCCAGTGTGTACGACCAATAATAATGACAAACAGCATTATGGCAATAACAACATGTAGTAAAATGTGAATAACACGCAGTAAGTGTGGCATATAGCATGTTCACAGGACGCGCACCAAAGCCGAGCCAGCATGACAGCGGATCGCTTACTCTCGCTCGCTGGTCTTTCAGCATTATTTATTCATTCGCCAAAAGTCGCCGGAAGTCGGTGACGTGATGAGCCATTGTCCTCGCGCATTCGGAGCGACAGTCTGACTGGTCTGACTGGCCGACTAGCTGGCAGGCTGGGAGGTTGTTAGGCCCATTTCTCATTGCTCATTGCCTGTCTATTGTGGCCTCTTGGTTGACTGTTTGCGGGATCCGAGTGGAAGTTAACTGTTGAGTTCATCAGCATATTGTTGCCGCGCACACCAGCACAGCCGTCGGTGTGGTCGCCCTGCACGGGCCTTTTGGCGCTTCCGTTTTGCCCGCCATCTTCGTGAACTCGCGCGCATTTGATTTCAGCGCTTCATGGCCACACTTAATGGCGGTCGACCGGCTGGTTGGTCGCTGGCTTGGCGGCTGTGGATTTTCATGTCATTATCCTGCGTAAATGTTGAATCTTTTCCTTTATTTTCCACATATTTTTCTATGCATCGCTGCCTCCATAATGCTTATCTTCGGCGAGATGGTGTCACTTTGTGGCTTAATTTGTGCTGCGCATATTTGTTCTTGCCATTGTCGCGTTCATGTCTGCTTTTTCTTGTGCGCTTTATGCCGACTTTTCCGTCCGTTTTGGACTGGAAACGAGCCGCGGGGGAATTCATAAATTTGTTGCCGGCCTCGAAACGGTAAGGTAAGGTATGTTAGCCCGACTGGGGATGCGTTGTTATCATCATTCTGCCTCGGCGCGGCCTGCTTGATTGCAGTCATTTACTTTTCAGCACGAAAATATGTGTGTGTGTGTGTGCATGAAAATATTTTCAAATATGAGTAATGACTTGACAACGATGTTTCCACTTTTTCTTATGTCTTTTATTTATATGTATTTGTGGTACCTTCTCCCCTGCCAACATGCAGCTCCATTTTCGCAAAATGTTGGGCGTAATTGCGTCGTCACATTTTCGCGACTCGACAATAAATTAATTTTCGAAACATGATTGAAATAAATGAGTGCGGTATGTTGATGTATGATTTTTGAAATTTTGCATCAATTGTGAACGCGTCGCTCGTTGGTGGAGTTGGTGAAAGCAAATGAAATCTGAACAGCTAAAAATCCAAATTACTCCCTGCGGTCCTTTTCAGTGGTCTTCTGGGAGCACTTGGCCAATTGCAAACGGGACCAATGAGCATAGCACAAGAAAAAATAATAACTTCGGCTGCGTCGTAGCTTTAATGCCCTTCACAGATGCAAAATATTTCTAAAAAAACTTGATTCCGATCGTTCAGTTTGTATGGCAGTTTTACGCTATAGTGATTCGATGTCAGTAGTTCCGACAAATGAGTAGTTTCATGGTAAGAAAATAAGTTGAGCATGATTTCAGAACGACATCTCAAAAACTAAAGGAACCGATAATGACAAGATCGCTATATCTTTAAAAATTTTCTCTTTGCAACATTTATTTCATATGTACTAGTAGCGACATTAGAAATCATCGTGAGAAAGAAACTCCTTGCCTTGTTGCACATTCGCAATCACAATCGTAAGTAAAGCAAATGTTAATTGCGTGTTTTTCCACTCTAATTACGAGTGTTGTGGCGTTAAATGCGAAAATTCACTCAGCCCAAACGGCTTCGGCTGCTCTGCCGCCACATATACATATGCAGTATGTGTGGCAGGAACAAAGGATGTGGAGAGCTAACCCAATTTTCATTTGCAACAAATATGTTTTGGCTGAAACTAGAGAACATAATAAAAAGGAATTGAAATCTCACAACGGACGAACGCCACACGCAACCGAGCTTTCACCATCGGGCCGAGTTGGGTCCAGCGAACGCCAGGAGCTAAAAAGGCTGAAGTGAATAAAGCCATTGCTTTTTACCGTTATACATTTGCGCAGCATTATGGTATATTTAATGAGTATATGCACATAAATACAGTTATACAAAAAGGAGTATTCACAGGAGGTACGGGAAAATATATGTTATTACTTCTGCTCGTTTTAGTAATTGAAATAGCACTAATGCATGTTAGGACACTTGCTTACAATTAATGCGTTTGTATGTGTATGTGTGTGAGTGTGGAGACAGAAGAAATATTCTGGTAAAAACGAGAAACTTTGCAAAACAAATACCTAAATACCGTGAAACAAAACGCAAGTTAAGCACGTAAGGTGGAAACGAACTGAAGATTGGCTAATGCTGCTGAAGTCTGGTTGAAAGTTTCTAAAACAGCACTTAAAGATTGGATCCGAAATAAACCTAGGTCCGCAGACAATATTGGAGACATAAAATAATCTTGGTTCGTGAATGGAAGACAGCTTCAGATTCAGATTTGTTATTGAACAGCACCGATTTTTGATAATTTTTACTCTAATCGTAGGTTGCTCTTTAGATTTTGGGATTAGAAATTTTAACATCGAAAATAGCTTTATTGTTTTTCAAAATATTCTCTATTAAATCCTGTGTATATACTTTTGCATGTGTTTGCACCCATTGCCGAAGCACTTTTGCCAGTCTGATTGAAGTTTCTATAAAACATGGGTTCTAAACGCATGCATTTTCGAAAAATGTTGACCTATTAGTTCATCATTTCCCATACGTACAAAAGAAGTCATTCGTTCCCAAGTCAGGCCTAATGGTGGATGACTCATCAAATTGATGTTTTGGGTGCACAAAATGCTATTGTTTCAGTCGATATGTGAGAGCTCGCATTATCGTGGTTAAGATTTTGCGATGGTTGGGTTTTTTGATTTCTTGAAAGATAACTAGCAAATTTATGTTTGTATATCACTCAGAATTTACTTGTCTGTGTTAGGCTAGTAATATGTTTGCGATATATCTAGTTATTCCAAAAAACAGGCAACCATTTGCTTGGAAGTGCTTCGTGCGCGAACAACTTTTGTTGGATTCGGTTAATCTTGAAACACCTATACAGTCGACTGCTCTGTATTTCGGGCCCTTATGCATAAATCCACGTTTCATCATCTATCACGATTTCATCTATGTATTTCCAAGCACTGATATCATATTATTATTCAAGAATTCTCTCGATTAGTCGACATGTGCCTTTGTTTTTTGCGGTCGACGGAATTGTGTGGGATCCAAAGTGAACAAATTTTTGTATAGTCAAATCTTCATGCAATAGTGAATGTTTGCTAGTTCCACTAATCCCCATCGTTGTCTCAATCTCATCTTGTAGTATCAAATTACACATAACAACAAAAGTTTCCAGGTTAGCAAATGATTTTGGACGACTTTTGAAATAGGTCTTGGTGTAGCTCACACTTCGTTTGAATTCACCTTACCATCAATAAAACCTGGCTCTTGATGGAGCTTCATCGCCAAAAATTGAATTAAGTTCATCGACGCACTGTTGCTGTGTTAATCCACGTCGAAAGTTGTTCAAAATAATCACGAAAAAATGTTCGCAGTTTAACTCCATTTTTTTACTGAGATGAATATTTTAAGTAACTGTAAACAACACAAATATTTCTCGTACGACAAAACGTTCTGAATTTGTATACCATCGAAAATTTCAAACTGCATGATAAAGTTATGAGTTGCCAGATTGTAACACTAGGCTTGTCAAATTCAGAAATATAGAAGGCACATAGGCTGCCTATTTTCAATTACTTTGTAGGATGAATTTTTTATTACTCTTCATAGAAACGTATGATACTTTCCTTTACCTGTTATGTCAAGATATACACACAGAATATTAACCGCAATTCATCAGTTTTTTATTTCAATTAGTAACTCGATTATTGAAGCCATAATAATTGGGAGCAAAATTTGTATTTATTACTCGGTGGGTCTTGAGCAGAACCACGGTTCTGGCAAAATTAAAAAATAATACGTTTCATGAGGTTTTCTCAAAGCGTCGGCTGTATTATTATCCAAGCGCACAATTTGCAGCATAATCTGTAAACTATTATAGGTTCTAGCAGTAGTGTTAGCGACTAATTAGAAAGACGTTGTTATTCCATATCTGAACACTTACAAAAAGTTATTTTGTATGTGCAATGTACATTAGGGTGTGGCAAAAAAAATTCATTTTTTTTTCGAAAAAAAATATATCTGAAAAGTGTGTTCGTAGACGACTCTACATATACTGTGTACATTAGGGTGGGTTAAATTTTTTTTTCGGAAAACAACATATCTGACATTTTGTAGAGCAGTAAATTTTATACAAAACTTTGAGTTTTCTCGATTTATAATGATTTTTTTTTCATAAAGTATAGAATTTATAAAAAAAAATTGTTTTGAGATAATTGAATTTCTACCGAGATTTTTTAAGTGGCTAGGTTTACCAAAAAAGCTTAAAAGACTTTTTTCTGGAGCTTTCAATTTCCTACAACACCTGTGAAACAAGATATATTTTCAAGCAGTTCGATTTAAAAATTTCTATCTAAAAAAAGGAACAAATTTGGAAACTGTCAGTTGGAGGACTTTCTCACTGATATTAAGAGCTAATACGTGGAGTGCCTCCCTTAGATGTGCTTAAGAACCCATTTTTCTCAGTATTAAGTGAAAAAAAGTATTGTTATATTTGGTCTAATCTAATGTGCATTTACACATGGTAATAAATAAAATAACTGCATAAATGTTTTCCAATCTTTTGTGACCATAAGCAGCCACATCTAGAAAATAATCATTTGGATCCCCTTTTCTGCACTGTACTGTCGAATACACATATGGACTTGTAAGTACATTTGTCCACAGAAATGCAGATGTAACGGGATACTTGCGTTTTTGTGACAACTTTTTATTTATGCGATGTGAACATTTGTGCCTCGCATCTACATACATATATGTATGAGTGTATGCGAGTACAGAGTGCAAATTAGGCAATTCTTATGCGGAGCAGATTTTTAATTAAATAAGCTTGGCAACAGGAGTATGGCACATGTGCAAATATAAATTTGTCCCTTCGCAAGACTTTCTTTGCAAATTATAAAATTCAACGTTTCAGACGAGTATTTAAACTAAAAATATGGATTAAACTACTTTAATCAGCAAGGAAATCTAATTGCAAATGTGCCGTCTTACCATTTGGCGATGGACGGAAAATCTTCAAGAAATCAAAGAAAAGCGCCGTCTGCAATTCTCGCAAGACTCGTTTCTCCCTTTCGTGTCGTTCTCCATTCGTTCGCAATTTTTATCGTTTTAACAATGTGTTTTTGGCTTGTTATCCTTGTTGGCGTGTACCGTTAGTTGCTTGATAAACTTTTATGAAAATCTCGGCCCTCGGCCTGTGGTGGAGAGTGAAGCGGATTACACAGCGCCACCGCCTAATGGGACAAGGATTTGAAGTGAGACGGTGGTGCCACGGAATAGTTGTGCCACATTTTGCGGTTAGCCAACTAACAAAGACGGCATTATGTTAGCTTGGATGGGTCAGCTTTGCTGACAAAGCGCCAGTGCAACGGTGGCGGTTATTGTTGTAAGATGACACTCTAGGGCTGCATTTGGATTTCTGTGTGTCCGGCGACTGCTGCAGGTGGTGGGGAGGGTAGAGAGCGGTGAAAGCCTCTCTTTAGTTGGAGTTAAACATATTTGTGCTGGACAATGGCGTTGGGTAGCCAAATGGCGGCGTGCAACGGGGCAGGGTGGTTAAGACTGGTCTGCTGGCATGCAATCGTGATAATATTGTGGTCTTCGCAATGGAATTGCATTGTAATTGTCGGACAATTGCGGTCAGACACTTTCGGATAGTTGCATTTTTATGTATTCCTCATCCGTTGTACGTGTGTTTGCGGTGTGCGGTGTGCGGTGTTTAGTATGTCAGTAAACTTGCACAAAGCGCTGCTTTAGAAAAAACACATTTGGTTGCTCCGAAAAAGATGCTGTGGTCTTGTAATTGGGATGCAATTTGGGCCAATTGTGTTTTTAGTTGAAAATAGAACAAAGCGATTTTGCAAGTATATTTGAGTGCTTTTTGAATATATTTAAGGAAAGTATAAGAAATCACTTTTTTTATATTAGGTTAATGGTCGATAAAGTCAGATTTTTCAGTTTGAGATAATTTTATTAATTTTTGCTTAAGAAAAATGCCATTACTTGATAAATTCTTAAACAGTAGTGCTTTTAAAAAATAAAAATTATTTAAAAAGTCACAAAATGGCGTCCGTTTCGCCCGACTTTGAACTTACTCTTTTTTTTTTTACTTTTCTCAAAGAAATGGCGATTCCAAATTGAATGGATCCACTTTGCTGTGGAAAACTCAACTTAACTCTGCAATCAATTGCTTATTTTGCTTGCCAACTTTGTGCCTTTAGCCGCTTTGGTTGCCAGCAACTGCACTTAGCCAACAAATGAAAGCTTTCGCAAAGGCACACGACATTTGTGTCCTTCCGCCAAGCCCTGGAAATGGTATTTGTGTATTGACGAATATTCTCGTCTACGTCTACGCCAGTGTAATCGAAGCCTTTTCCGCTGGCTCGCATTGAGAGTCCACCAGTCTTCGCTCTGAGGCAAGTGGTACAGTTCAAATAACAGTAAAGCCATTGAACTGTTACAACCGCTTGTATATACATATAAACAGTTGCTTCAATACATATGTATATATATACATATGTACGTACTTGGTGCTGGCAGTCACTCAAATTTATTGCACAAATATTGAATGGCAAGTTTTCAAGTCGACTAAATGGTCAAACGGCTCATTGCAGCCGCTTTTCTCCGCCGCACGTTTGTTTGTTTGTGTGTGTGCTTAGTGTGAGCACCTGCCCAAACTACAGCAAATATTACATTTCCGTTAGCGGCTGCCCATCCGCCTGGAGTTAATGTTGTGCAAAATTATTTGAATTGCAACGCAAACAATCGTCAAAGCTTGGCCGCACTCAAACGTTATTCGCAACACAACAACAGCAAATCGACAGCAAATAACCGATAGAAAGCAGCATTGGCGAAAAATCCCCAGAAAAAGGAAAAAACGGTCAAGTGGCTCCTGCAGGGCTACAAATGCAGCGCAGCACATTTATTCTGCAAACACTCACGCAACCTCAGCTTCTCGAGGCAAATTGCAGGTGAAAATAAACACTTTTGGGGCATTTAAAACTGAAAGAAAGTTGCTCTTATTTGCTCGCTATTTGATTGGAAATTTATTATGCCAATGCATTTCGAGAGCCACTTCTTCGCTTTGAGCGTTTGCGCAAGCGAAAATCGTTCTTAGCTTCTCTAGTGCTCTGCGAGTGCCCAAAGCAGAAAGCAAGTAACAATCAGTAAGACCAGGAGTTTACATTTAAGTAGTCACAAGAAAAGCGCTTTATGATTGGTATGAATTTATGAAGCATCGATACAATTTCAGATTGCTTTTAAGTTTAAAATTTGATACATAAATGTAATTACTTTAGAACTTAAAGGTGAATCCTAAAAATAAAAATCCAATGTTACATGTATCCAGTTTGATTGCGAACATTATGGGATCTAGAAATTGACGGAATTCTTTACATTATAAGATTTCCAAAGGCCTTTCTACATTAACCATTATTTGAATATCCGAAAAGTTGAGAAGTGAACCCTTCATCCCTTCTATAATATTGTTTTACATTTCGTTTCGTAAAACAATACCCAAAAAAAAAAAAATAAAATGAGATTTTTTTTTAAATTAATAAGTTTGGGAGATTACTAGTTCCTGTAAGTTGCAAAGGAGTCCCGATTACAGTTTTGACTACCAAGTATACATTGTCTTTTTAGAGAATGCATAATGTTCGAATTTTTAGAAGAACAAAGCTATGGAGGCTTTGTGTGGTGAAGACCTGTTAAGGAGCACGTATCAGCTTCTTTCTAGAATATGGTAGGACAAAAGCATGCCCGACGATTGGAATTTAATTGTGCTCTTCGCAATCCACAAAAAGGAAGATAATTACTGTGTAAAAGACGAAGGCTCACATTAAACAAACTGATTCGACCTTTTTAGACAGTCTTTAGACCTGGGGAATCCATAATCGTCCAGATTCTCACCACCTGCCAAACATTGGAATAACCACGTGAGAAGAAGATCGACACACACCAACTCTTAGTCGATTTAAAAGCTGATTTTGACAGCATTAAAAGGAGCCGTCTTTATGCCGCAATGTCTGAATTGGTTATTCCCTCAAAACTAGTATGGCTGGGTAAACTAACGTTGAGTAAAACCAAAAGCTCCGTCAGGATCGGGAAGGCGACACCCTTTCTTCAACTTTCTGTAAGCGTGCACAGGTGCTGGGATACTACTTTTGCCAAACTGGATAAAGAAGCGAAGCAAATGAATCTGGTGGTGAAAGAGGGCAAAACGAAATATCTCCTGTCATCAAACAAACAGTCATCGCATTCGCAACTTGGCTTCCACGTCACTGTTGACAGTCATAACTTCGAAGTCGTATATAATTTCGTCTATTTTGGAACCGGCATTAACACCAACAACAACGTCATCCTCGAAATCCAACGAAAAGTAACTTTTGCCAATAGATGCTACTTCGTACTGAGTAGGCAATTTAGAGGTAAAGCCCCCTCTCGACGAATAAAGACCAAACCTCTACAAGCACTCATCATCCCCGACCTGTAATATGGTGCTGAGGCATGGACAATGCCAACATGTGGTGAGTTGGCATTACAAGTTTTCGATAAAAATGTTCTGTATTACATTAATCGGTACTTTAAACAAGCTGACATATCATCTTTAAGCAATATCTTTAAGCAATTTTAAATCATTTTGCTTTCCCGTAACTTCCGGGTTGACAAGTAAGTGGTCCTTTGCTGAAATTTAAATTAAATTACTTAACTTTTACCAAAAGCCATCAATAAAATCAATTATTTCAGCATTCGTCTTGATGAAAGTGAGATTCGATTAAAGTGGGCAGTCAACCGTAGCACTGCGTCAAATGTTGCAGGGTTGCGACAACAACACACAAGCCGATGGAAAGGTACTCACCTGAAAAGAGATGAAACGGAAAGTAAAATGTATTTTAAAGTAACCACTGGCGAGCGTAAGTTCAAGTATATTGACATGTTTATATGTATGTGTGACCCTACGAGCGCATGTAAGTTCGTGCGCGTACTTGAGTTTAATTTTGCAACGAGCACTCTTGCGTAATGCCATGGTTTGAAGTAAGTAAAGAATATTAAAAATAATTCGAGTTAATGAAAACTTTTAATAAGTTAAATAATTGTAAAGCATTCGGCTGACAACTGTCACAGATATTCGATGTTCGGGCGTGCGGTATACCAAGTGGAGCGCTGCCCAGGTGCAAAAAAATCGGCCAGAGATGCTGCAACAGCAAAGGAATTTTCAATGAGACATACAAAAACAAAAAATACGTATAACTTCAACACGGCTTTGGTCACTCTGCGCGGATATCAACAGTGGCCAATAAACAAGGATGGCTTTAATTAATTTACGCTTATTATGGTCCTCCCTTTTTAAGTGTTTATAATAAGAGCAGTTGAAATTTCTGTAATTTTTCCGAAGCGAAATACAGCAAGAAAGAATTTTTACACAGCAGCCACCATTAATGACATTGCGACGAATAAAGGCTTCGCCGTAAAAAAATGCTTCATACTTTGCAATCTATTTTCCCCGTTTTTCATTGATACTTGTTTCGTGTTTGTATCGATTTCCGTGGCACAATCAGGATGTACACCGCCTGCCATCAGCTATCGAATTCTTCTGCGGAATATTTATATCGACGAACCAATCAATCTGCCATGACGGCAGCGTGTTCATTCACTCGGCAGCCAGCGACCGTGTTGTTCGCATCAGTCAATTGTCAGCTGGGCAGTCGCGAGGCCTCACTGTACACGGTTATATGTTTATTCTGTTGCCGACCAAAGTCTACTTTTTTGCTGCGGTTAAATTCATTTATTTCATGATAATTTATGCATTTCCTCGGCTCTCGCAGCCACACCAGGAGCCGCGGTGTTCACGTTACATCATTATTCATGCTTAATTGATGTCTTGCATTTCTGTAGCTATGGCGGTTATGATACTTTTTTTGTTAATTTATTGGCTGGTTTAATTTGTAATGAAAAGTAATGCGCATTTAAAGGTATCACGTCAACATGCCGGAATCGCAATAAAACTCGAATTATTGCTGTTAAACTACTGAAAAATGAAAGCAGCAGCCGAGTGGGTGTACACCATGATACATCAACAGTCTGATGAATGGAAGTCGTTAAGAACTGCGTCTCCATTAGTAGATTATTGTTAGGTTAGTCAATGATGAGAGGATACGTTGATATTCAAAAGCAAATGTTCTGATTCCGGTCACCTTCATTTTGAACACACCGAAAGGGGATATATGTACATATATAAATATAATTTGATGGATCTTTATGTGGTTCCACCCAAACTCATTAGTAAATATATTATTGTTAGTATTACAGTATTACTAGATTGGACCAAATTTATATATAGTATATTTAAATTCTTGGTCACTAAGATATGTAAAATAGAAAAGGCGTATTCTTTTTTCGAATACATTTATAAAGCCGAAGAATTCCCCATAAATCAATCGGACTTATATCGGTTCATAAAAACAATATGTTTACATATGTACATATAGGGTGTTTTTTTATGTTTAGAATGGGGAATCTTTCATAAATACCGTCAGTGCTTGACGGCATCCACTGTTCATACCACACGACAATGGCTATCATACTATGCTGAACTTGCGTAACAGTACACCTACGTACGAAACCCTTAACTTCGACTGCAGTTCTCTGAGCCTAAGGGACCGGAACGCCGTAAGCCATTTCTTCATCCAAGACTGGCTCTTCATGGGTACTTTTCTGGTCTATTCTTCGCTTATTCTTCTGTTTTTACCATTACTTTGTCTTTCGTTTTTTCTCAATTCCTGGAGAGCAATTGCTGACCATATTTTGACTCTATTCCACACGAGCTTACGTTGAGACATGTGGTGTACGATATTTTCTTAGATCACCCGTTCTTTTATATGAGTCTCTATGTCTGTTCTCTCTATCTCGTATTTCGAATAGGAAAAGAAAGGGTGCTGCGCGCTTTCACTGTCTTTACCGTAGTAAGAACATTTTGTTCCGTCATAGTGTACATACATATAGGGTGTGTCATCTGTACGCAAATCTTGAGAATACTTTTATACCTGAGATATTTTTATTTAATTTCACCTTTTAGCGTTTTTCCACTCCTGCAACCAGTTTTAGTTTATAGTTTTGTTCACCTAACGGTTGAATGTATCATTTAAAAATAATCGAGATAAATATAGGCTTATGTATATATAAATGACCATGATGAGGAGGCGAGTTGAGATCCAGTGGACTGTCTGTCTGTCCGTCGGTCCGTGGAAGTTGTAACTTGAGTAAAGATCGAGTAAAAAGAGTTAGTAGATGGACGACATCGGACCACTGTCACGCCCCCTGCAAGAAATTTAAAATGAAAAGTCTTACTAACCCACAGTATAATTGCAAGAACTTCTACCGACAGTGTGAAAATAGATGAAATCGGATGATGACCCCCTCACTCCACCGGTACAATAACTAAGTACGCTAGAGACATTAAATTTTACTCCAAAGATCGACTATACGAAGTCGGAGTCAATATTTGACAATGGGCGTGGCACCGCCCACTTTTAAGTGAAAAGGTCGGGTTAAAACTTCCCTTTTCCTCCATATATAGCCAATATAAAGGTTTTTGTACTTCCGGGTGACTTTCTACTGCATATATCGGCCAATATATGAGTTGTATTAATAAAATTGACAGAGCGTGTTTTCTTATAACGAGGAATCTTTGTGTTTAAAATGAATAATATCCGGTAAAAACGTGCCCTAGATCCCTTACAATTAAAAAGTATTATGTTGCTGAAGGTACTTCCCTGGCTTTGCAAGTTGTATGTAAGAGCATGAAATATTCGGCTATAGCCGACAAAACCAATGAATTATTTATAATTTCGGATAATCCCGATGAACCAGTGAAGTTTTTGCGCATGGTTGAGCTTTGAGCTTTATCGGGAAAAATGGAGTGAGGAGAAGGTGGATCTAGCCTTTTTTGATGCCGACGTTGTTCCAGGTCACATTGGCGTTTGGTTTCAATCTGTTTATTCGAAGGTCTCAGTTCTTAATGAACCTCTTTTTGGATATATCTCATTACCAAATAGCAAATAGTGTATATTTTGATTTGTTGTTTCGGTTTAAAGCGCTGAAGAGTAAAACTGTTGTCAAAGTTTTTTTTATTTTTTATTGTTTTCACATCATAAACGACGGATTCTCTTGTATGCACATACATATATCATATATGTGTTTGTGTACACATTTGTTTAAATGTCCACCTACTTGTCGTTCATATTTTAAGTGTTAATAAAGCAATTAGCTATAAAAATATTATGTGACAACTATTAAGAGCACACATACACACACACATACACACAATAAATTACATGGCACTTAGGAGAATGCTGAAACCAATTAAAGTGTTGGCAATAATTACGCTCGCAATGCGTGTCGAACAAGCGAACGAACGATTTTAATGGCATCGACGCCGAACATAAACAACAAATTTCTGCATAATTAAGCAAATGTGAAGGCAGACGAGAAAGCAAAGAGCAAACGAATTGCTTAGGCGCGACGAGGGGACCCGCAACATAATTCACGTCACTTGGCAAAACAAGCGACAAATCACTTCTGCCAAATTTTATGGCAGCATACAGAATTTTGTTAACAACACGCATGATGCCCCTTAGTCAACGCCCTCGGCGCCCCACCTCCGTTTCTTCACATAAAGAGTGATGTGTTTGTGTTTTCTTTTCTTTTTTGTGTATTTTTTTTCAAGCGCGAGATAAAAATTCGCCATTTGTTGTGCAGCCAAGCGAGTAGCGCGCAAATATTTAATAGACTTCGTCTCTGTTATGATTTAGGTGCAATGTGCTTTGCGGATTGTGGACTCGAATTACGCGCAAATCTTTGCCTTTAACAAGTGCTGCGCACATACAACCCAGCAGTGACAACCGAAGCCCAAAAGTCAACGTCTGAAAAAATTCTCCTCCGAACCCATTCAATTCGAGAATTTCGGGGTAAAAAAAATATAAAAAAGTTTTGCGTGTTGCGCAACAAAATTACGTCACGATTGAACTTCGCCGAGTCCGACAAAAGACGAGATTAGACTAGGAGAAATAGAAGGGTTTTTTAGTTTCATAGGTGCCATACTTGGATAACGTCAGATGTAATAATTAGAAAATTGCCACCTGGCTAAAATTTTTTTATAAAAAAGAAAATTCTGAAATAAATGAGCACTATAAAAAAAAGTTTCAAAACTTTCACAGTTAAAAATATTTTCAGAAGGGTTGCCATCTGTTTACAATTTTTATATTTATATTAAATATATTATATTATTTTATAAAATAAATTAACACTATAAATTTAAAAATAATTGAAATGCTTATAACTAAACATATTTTTTGAAGAGGTTGCCACTTTTTGACAATTTCGAAATAAAAGATTCATCAAATCAATGAAATATTCTAATAAGAAAGGAAAATAAATAGGATAGGAAAAAGACAAAATTCATTGATCGCTGTCGAGGCTTATAACCAAAATTTGGTCTCCATTTTGATAATAAATACATATTTTTATTAAAATTCGTAAAAATTCGGTAAAATTCTCCTCCGCACCGATTTGATTTATTGCTGCGTGAGACCTTCGGCATTAGTACTTGATTTCCCTCAAATGATTTAAATGACGTCGCGGTCGCTTATTTTCCTATAAATTTACATATATGCATACATGCTCATCACTGATGCCGACACTTACGCACATACATCCTCACCAACAATAAGGTCGCAGCATCAGCGCTATAATTAGACTTTCTTCTGAGAGACTGTATGCCTTGTCAGCGAATTCCATTAAAATAAATATGTAGGTGCGACAAATGTGTGTACGTCAACACCTATGCTTTTAAAATGAAATTGATTGGAGAGCCCCTCCCTTCCTCGATTATTAGCAAGTCAAGCGAGTGCTTGATACACCATGATTTTAATTAAAAAAGCGTGATTGGGGGCCAATACGAGTGCCTTAATGTAAAATTTTTCCCACATGTAAGGCTAGCTCAGGAGATAAAAGTAATTATTTCTCCATCAAATTTGGCTTCCTTTCGTGTTTTCTAATTTTCAGCTGCAACTCAGTTTAGAAGGCTTCATTTTCAGAAATCTGCTCAAAATTTGCATTGCTAAAGTGTTACAAGCGCTGCACAAAATTTAAAACAGAAATTCAATTGAAATTCAAGGACTTTAAAGAGTGTATCGTCTCATTAAAGTCGCATAACTGTAATGTGACTGCAACTGGGGCAACATAATGGCCGCTGCTGCACTCTGCATAGCAAATACGAATATTATGCACTCACACATACACACACATGTACTCAGATGTGAATACACAAAAACGTTTTTGCTGACAATGTTTGCTTTTAATCCATGCATTGATGTCATTGCCGCGACATTTTGATGGTTTGCCTCGTGTTTATGTTAAGCATAATATTTAATGAGATTTAGACACATGAAAAGTAAAACCCATTCAATTTGAATGAAAATGTTAACATGCGACTGCATGCGCAATGCCACTCCGGCGCTGGGGCGCAATCCCCTCTCTTCCATCCGTCCGTAGTTCGGGTTGCAAATGCTTGAGCGCTGCGGTGTGTCACACCAGGTTGAAGAAGGATTTTAAAGTTGAAATTGAAGCAGCAATAATTTCAACGTGACCTCACATACCAATGAAGAGAGGAGAGGGATTAATATGAGTAAGTTTCATCGCCAAGGTTTGCCGAAATTTAATTGGATTTGAAGGAATTATTTAAAGGGCGCTGGAATGAAATAAGATGAAGGTGATCATATTTTACTATAAAATATCAATGAGAAATTCGGCGCTACAACCATAGAGTTCCGAAAAGCATCAGAACCTCTCTAGTTAGGTTCTTGGGGTAGAAACTCAAATTTCTCTCTGAAGACAGCGTAGATAGAGTTCTCGTTGAAAATGGCGACTTTTAGGTGTTACACACCTACCGCCGAACGACTGATTTACTTCCCAATTTGGATATCGATATATTACCTTTGGCGGGCAATTGATCCGAACTAGACCCCTTCGAAAGCTGTTAGGAGTTTCTTAAATCGAAAATGTATTCCCGAAGAAATTCTGCAGTAGCCGCACTCAAAGAAAACATAAAGAAAGTGTGGCTAAATGATCTAAAATTAAAACTAATTACAAAAGTATTTTATTTAGTATGCCTCAACGAGTGCAGGCTGTTATTAGAAATAAAGGTTTGTCAAGCTAATACTAAAAAAATTTAAATGTTTCTTAATTTTATGAAAAAATGATATTTCAAATAAATATTAAAGAAAAAATTGCATTCATAAAGTGTAAAAAGCTTTAGTTTATTTGACTCCGAACGCAAAACGATTTGAATAATTTTCCTTGTTTCGAATTTTATTTTGAAAATAATTTGATCTCACATCAATTAGGGGATGTACAGGATGGTTAATAATTGTATCTAACTGTATTCGCAGTAAAAGTTGGTATTTCGAAATTCAATAGCGTTGCCCAGTTATAGAAATTTTGCATGGAATATAGAACTTTGAACACATCATTAGGCCGTGAGCAAGTTTGTGTCAATCAGGCAAAATCATATAAAATAAATGCATTTATGAGCTCTGCGTGGCTTCCGTTTAAGCACATAAAACTTTCATAACTAAATTCCGCTTAAATACAAATAATACAAATATATTTGTCCAACTAAGGCATGTAAATAATTAAATGAGACAATTTTAGAACAACCAAAAAGTCACACACATTGTACGGGCATTTAGCATTCCCATTGTACATGGTGTTCCAAAAATAACCAAATTAAGCCACAAAGGTGAGAATGTCCGTCCGTCATATTTTCGTGTTGGCGCTCAGAACTTTGACGCATTGAAATTCCTTCATCACCCACAGCTGAAATATTTAAGGGCGGTGGGTTAGAGGCTAGCTCCCTCACTCCGAAGCCAAACACATTTTCTCGCTTTTAAATGGAATTTTATTGAATTGGAATATTTTTGTGATTCTCACACACACACACACCACGAGCAAAATCAATAAATGTAATTTAAACCATTAAATATTCATTTTAAGCTGAAAATGGCTACATTTTGGCTTTTGTAATTTCATATACTTATTGTTGTATTGTTTGAAATAATCATGTCAATGCATGAAATTTATGTGTGCGGTGCAAAATGCCATGTGAAACTCTATTCATTAACCAGAATAGTGGATGACTATTGTTAGGCCATTGCGAAATTTCGAAATAATTGGTCTGTTGCCAACTTTTTGTACAGTTGTAAGCGAAAAATAAGTGAAAACCATACAGGGTGCTATGTGAAGCAAATAAATTTTTAGATAACGATGTTTTTGGAGCTTTGACTTCGTAACAGCGACGGAGTGAGAGCAATGCCAAGGCCTTGAATTTATGAAATATACTTAGTTAACGGTTGTTTGAAGCTAAATGACATCATGTATGCTGCAAAAATGTATTGTTTACATAATTTATATAACGTGCTTAATAATTTCCAAATCCATTAGTCATAATTTAAAAGTGTGCGTGCGGGAGTGCATACAATTCGAATGAAGCGGAGTAAATTTTATTCAGATTGATGTTCGTTGGCTTTGCAAAAATGTAAATTAGTAGCCTTGATGAGACAACAAAAAAAAAACACACGCACCATACAAGGAAGTGAACCGTTATATATGAAATATATACACACCTTTCAACGCGCATGCATGAAAGCATATTTTCTATAGGCGCGCTCTCAGTGGGTGACTGAGAAATTAGCAGTCCCCATATTATGTTTATGAAAAGGAATTGCGAGGCGCAGCTATTCATGGATATTTTGTAATTTATTGCAAAGCATACGAGCATATATCAAGTCAATTAAGGGTGACGTTGAAAAGTGATTATGTTGCCCACGCACACCGAGGAGCTCCTGCATGTAAATAGATAGTCATTAGCTCACGCACACGAGCCGCAAACGGCTGGCAGTCGCCACATTTTATTGATTTAAATTCTTTCTATTTATATTTAATAGCAAAATGCGTACTTACAACATTTTTCATTGAAAATTGCTGCTTTTTGTGTGTTTATCGTTCAGTTCGATGAAGTTCTCGAAGCGCATTTGAGGTGGTTCCTTTCGAATTCGAAGTTGATTTGATGAAAATCCATATTTATGCTTTTAAAGCGAGTCATACGATTGAAAGATTTAATATGCAACTTCTAACATTATACAGCCTTTCGGCATGCATGCACAACTTGCAAACAACTTACTAGAAAATAATTAAATCATTTAATGTCGAATATCACTTAAATGCATATTTCAGCATAAATTAATATGCACCCTTAATACATGCGTGTTGCACGTGTGTTTGTCTACACTACCATAAGTAAATATGCGTGCATTTCCTTTTAATTAAAATAAACTCACAATAGACGATTTATGAAAATGTTTAAAATGCAAATCGGCATATTTGCATAATTTATTGGCCAAGAACGCCTGTCGTCCCTATAAAAACATTAATCAAGTCAAATTTGGCACAAATACAAACACATACATCGCCAACTAAGTGTGAGTGTATTGCACATACACATGCACATATGTATGTAAAGAGCAAGCAATTGCACTGCCGCTTGCCCACACAACTGGCGGTTACTCATACGCCCGCGCGCACACACAGCCAAGCCAAGTATGTGTGATTCGGCAATATAGAGTTAAGTGCCATAATTTAGACCAGTCTCTCGGTCACAAATGCATAGATCAAAAATGCGAAATAAATCTGATTTATTATTTAGATTTGCGGAATTTCATTTGGTTTGCTGGAGCCAATTTAGGCGTTGTTTAAGACAATATAAAAATGACAAATGGCCGGAAGAGGAGGAATGTGCAAAGTAAAGCAAAAAGCAAAAATGCGACGCGGTTCTAGGCAACATATGAGCAAAGCGCCACAAAGCTGGCAAGTCAGTGCTAGTAAGAGCTAGTAAGAGGGCATTACAAGCAACGAAATATGTTGTAAGTGGCCGCTGCAAGCTCCAGGACTATATGCAGGAAATCGTCGAAAAATGAAAATGTAATCACAATAATCCAGCCAGAAATCGTTGCTGCCACATTATGTCGCATCATGTAGTTATTGTCCTTGACAGTTAAATATATTCGCTTAATGAACTCGAACATTGGTTCCGACATGCTAAGTGAGCATCTGTGGCTGCGTACGAGGTACGATATTCAGTGATGATCAAATTATTAGGTCTCTAACATATGTACATATATGAAATGTATGCATAATATGCCAATTGTAGTAATTTGAGTGGCATAAAAACTTATAAATAATAGTATTTGACTTGCACCTGTCACAAAACTCATTGGCAACGAAACGGTAAGGTTACTTTTCAGTCAAATACTATAACTTTTTTACGTCACACAATAATCTCTGTAAATAAATTAAACTATATTCTTCGAAACCGCAGTTTTAAAGGTAATTTGGTTTTTTTATTCCACAAAAAACACAACTGTATTGCCTGAATATATACCTAAGAGAGACCGTAATAAGAAACTCAGGATCAAAACCTGATTCATTTAAATTCTCCTACAGGTTTTACTTCCTCCATATAAACCATCAAAACAAAACTGTTTCACAAGTTTGAAAATTAATGAATTGATTCAAGGTCACACCTTTTCAAAACAGCTCCGAGTCTAATGAATGTGGATGGATAGCTGTTTTTCCTATTTTGAATTGCAAATTAATGAAACATCACCGTGATTTAGCACTTCAGTTGCGTTGAGTCAGGTGCGTGAATCCTAAACCTTACAAAGAGCTGCAACGTGTGCTATATTTTCCGACGAATTTTCAGCGTTTTCTCGATTGTTGTGTTCCGGAGAAATGAGGCTCGTGTATGGTTCGTCATCTGCTCAATTACCACGAGCGTTCGAAAGACTGCATTGCTTAGCCTAATCAGCGCTAATTAGAACTCAATAGCAAAAGCAAGACCAGTACCAACATTTCCCAGCAGCAGGTTGATGAAATGTTCGTGCAGAAAGTATGCATCAGGCCTACAATTTGACGGTGAAACTCAACCCGATATCAGCAGCGCGCCTGCCAATCAACTCTATTACCTATGGGCTGACATTTGACTATTCCCCTTGTAGTCAGTGCCATAGATGTGCATGAGACAGCAATTTCTCTTTTCCTAAGCGTGGTGAATATATTGAAGTAACAGTTATTTGAGTTTTAAGTTTTTATTTGCTCGCCTTGCTTTAAAGCGGTGAGAACAATTCTCAATACTCAAATTTTTCTTTATGTCCAAGGATTAAGAGCCACAAAAATCATATTCACAGTCACTCATATGCATGGAATGAAGTTAGAAGTATTCATCCTTGTGCTTTAAGGAAATATAATATCTAGAACGTACACTACATTATATACAAACACATATACATATATACCCACATGTATTGCTCAAGTACAAACTAGAAGTAATTACATATGCTTGTGGTGTTGTTGTTGTTTTTCTTGTTGTTATCGAGCAAATGGTTGAAGTGGACACCAGAGGTCACATAGCGGACAGTGAATAAGAGCCACACAAAATTAAAAGAAGCAACAGCAAAACGGAAATCAGACGAATGGATGCCAGGCGGCGAGGTCACATCGCCGTTGATAGCCGCTGCTAGTAAACATTTAACACAATTTGCAGCTAAACAGCACAGGCACAACAGCGCGCGGGCGGACGAGCAACCCTGCGAGACAGCAAAGCGGTCAAATGACAGCGGAGTCGACGTGTAGCCGTGGCTGTTGCACGAACGCACACACGGACGGCAGATAAGCACACTTTCGTGTTTACATTGTTGCAACGACGAGGAAATTGCTTAAGTTGTACAACAAAAAATGCAATTATCCGCTTTTAATTAGCAGCGCATTGCGATCATCGCCGCTGCTGGGGGAAGTCGGGGGAGCACGACAGAGGAGAGCATATGTCTTGGCTGCGACCAATTGAAAGGAATGGCATTGAGACCGGGATTAAAGCAAATTTCATTTTTCCCCACATTGCACTTTGCTATGCCATTTTATCCAATTCCGTTATATACATTCTTGTCCGTACGCAAGCATACCTAGGAACATATCGTAAGTATGTGTGTATTTGTGCATAGATAAATGTTTTTCCTCTGGTGTTGTACACTAGTTTGCTGCTGTCTGCTCTTGTTTAGCGGGCCACAGCAATGCCAATACTCATTGCCAGCCACTCGGACACAATGTTTCTGGTAATTTGCTGTGCAGCTAGAGTGAAGTGCCATCGAGGGATTGTGCATGGTTGCGTGAGTGTTGAGTGGCAGTGAGTGGGAAGAGCATTTTCGCAGCGGAAGTGAAAATTAAGTGCGTTGAAGCACGACAGCGGAGTCGGCGGTTCCTTCAATTTATCTTACCTTGGTTAGCGACGTCAGAGGAGCTGTATCATGTTTTGTTGTTACAAGTATACCATGCAGCGGTGCACCACTGCGTATGAGCAACCGTTCGCTTGCATTGCTTAGAGTGCAGCCGCTGGAAATTATGCAAGCATTGAGGCGCACGAAAAAGTTTTTCGGCTATCAGATTGTTGAGTGCACAGTGCAGTCAGCCATGGCAGTGAAAAAGCGCACAATAATCTGTTATTTGAACGGATAACTGTAACTAAACCTTCAATTGTTCACTGCTTCGAACTTTTGCATGGCTTGGTTTCGGACAAGTGCTGTTTGAGAAGCTTTCTAAGTAACTTGTAGCGCTGCTGTATTTGGCAGCTGCTGATAGCTGGATTAATCGCCAATTTACGCGCTCCTCCCAAGTGTATTAGAATGAAAATTTGCAACATTAACAACATGTTTTGCTGCTGAAGAGTCTTCTCCTCAGCGCAAGCACTTTCATTGGAGCGACTTGCGCCAACTAATTGCATATTTTACAGTGTTGACTGACTTTAATTAGCTTTGAGCTAAACTTGATTAAAGCGACAATTTTTCAAAAGGAATTTATAATGAGTTGCCTGACAAATTATTCGCATAAGTTCTGTTTGCATTAAGATGTTTTATTTTTGTTTCAGATTGGAGGACTTGCAGAGCGAATACAGAGCCTGGATTTTGGTACTAAAGACATTCGTTGTAAGCGGCGGGTGGTTCCACAATCTTAAAGAAATTGGTGTTCAGAGAAGTAGCTTTATCATGTGGCAAAGGAGCTTAGCTACAGTTCGAGATGTTAACCTTAAATCTGATCTGAATTTTACTTCTTCAATGACTTTTAAAAATTTTGTAATATTTGTGCAATATAGATATAAAAAAACTCGATTGGCTGTCTCTATGGCTGTCTCTATTGAATGAAAAATTAGTTTAGGCGGTTGGCATTCAAATGGTGGAACTCAAATTTCCCACAATTTCAATGTATAAAAATATTGAGGAAGTGTTTACAAACAGAAAATGAAAAATGTGCTGAGAATAAAAAAATCGACACATTTCTTCCCCCACTTTCGTTGAATTTTCAAAGAATAAACAGTTAATTATGCCGTCAATCAAAACAACACGTAAGCCCACCCCCATCCGCCGAGCTTCTGAATGTGCAGAAAGCGTAGATGTTAATAGTACAGTACGCACTCGATTAAATGAACTAATTAAATGCAAGTGCAGTCAGATACTGGTGGCGCTTAAGTTAATAAAATGTACATACTTGTATACATTATTTTTATTAATAAAATATTTATATTCTATATAGTTCGTATACTTTTTAATACCTTGACATATGAACAAATTAGAACTCGGACTAAAAAATCTATTCTGCAAAACAAAGGTGAGTTAGAGCCAAACCGTACAACTTTTGAAGCTTTTTAGACTCTATTCCTACAACCAAGTGGTTGCTGTGTTCCAACAGTGCCGTTGCTCATTGATATTAAAAGTAATAAAAAGCCAGTAATATGTGGGTTAAATATATTATTCCTATAAAAGCGAAAATGATATTCGAAAAAGCCGAACGCCACACAAAGTGCAGGCACAAAAGAAAAATGCAAACGTTCGTGTGTGGAATTTATGTTAATAGATTTTTTGCGGTTCAATGATTTTGTTGCCTGTCATATTTATTATGTACGCATACGATACGAAAGCATGAACACATTTTATTAGAAACGTTGAATGGAATAACGTCGCATCTGGCAAAATTTGTTCATGCAACGAGAGCTAAGCACACTGCCGTGGAATATTATATACATACACCTGCTTAAGCACATACATACATGTGTTTGTGTTGTATTTGTATTGAAATATTGTAACATATGTTTATTTTATTCATAAACAAGAACAAAACAAGAACAAAACGATAGCAATGTTAGAGGCAGGTTCAAAAGCCAGTATATTGAATATTCGCAATAGAGATTGCTCTGAGTAGTTCTCTATCCTCTATAATCAAGTGTAGTATATGGAATTGCGGTATTTCTAATGTAAAGTAATGGATGATTTGTAGGATGATTAATCACGGTATTCATTAGGCTTATTTAAAACTATTTCCTGATCTTCCATTAAATGCTTCCACGATGATTTAAAAAGCGTCTACAGTGCTATAATTTTAAATATATTCTTCTCCTTTATTGGCATAGACACCGCTTACGAGGTTATTGCCGAGTTTTTTACATCGTGCAAGTGATTTCTTTCATTTCAATATGTCAATTGGAGATTCCAAGAGTAGCCAGGTCTTTCTCCACCTGGCCTTTTTAACGGAGTGGAGGTCTTCCTCTTCCTCTGCTTCCCCCGGCGGGTACTGCGTCGAATACTCTAAGAGCTGGAATGTTCTCATCCATTCGGACGACATGACCTAGCCAACGAAGCCGCTGCCTTTTAATTCGCTTAACTACGTTATTGTCATCGTATATCTCGTATAGATCATTCCAAAGGACTATAAATATTCCGCAGAAACGTTTTCGAAGACTCGAAACGCCAACTCATCAAATGTTGTCATCGTACATTCCGCTGCACCAAATAGCAGGACCGGAATAATGAGTGCGTTGTATTTTGGGGCTGAAGTTGCTATTGGTGTTAATTCTGGTTCACAGATAGACGAAATTATCTACGCCTTCGAAGTTATGGCTGTCAACAGTGATGTGATAGTCCAGTGGCAAGTACGAAGACTGTTGGTTTGATGATAGGAGATATTTCGTCTCGTCTTCTTTCAAAACCAGACCCATACGCTTCGTTTCACACGCTAGGGCGTCTACTTGTCTGAAACCTCGCTTGGTGTCGAACGCCTCGGTGAGGTCTTTTTCGACCCTGACGCAGCTTTTGGTGTTGCTTGAGTTCAGTTTACTCAGCCGTATTAGCTTTTCGGGGATTCCAAATTAAGACATGGTATAACATCGACGAAGAAGTGCTGTGTGTCAATCTTCCTTTTACACAGATCTTTTAGAATTTTGGCGCATGGTGAAAACCTGATCAATTGTAGATTTTCCAGGTCTAAAACCAAATGGATAAGGTTCAATAAGGACATAGCCTCGTGTTATCCCTTCACTGCCGTTCAGAAGGTTCCCTTCATAATTTTGTATGATCTGGGCTTCAGTCAATAGATTATCTCTGTATGCTCTGGTCATGATAGTCGCCATATTTTTTCATAGAATTTTCGAATATTACTCCTGTCGGCTAGCCTAGCTCTTCGTAATCACGCATTTCGGTCTCTCTCTTTTTCTGTCTGCAATTGCGTCTCGCTTCCCTCTTCTGCTCTTGGTATCTATACCATTCCGCATGTGTTACTGTCATGTCAATATAAGCACGCACGTGCTCGTGTTGTGCCACAATAAAGTCATTATTTCAATCGATTCAATAGGTTGTGGCTCATCAGTCTTTTTTCGACCAGCGTGTTAAAAACATATTATTATCTATAAATAACGCTCTAAGGTATATTTCAGTTAACCTATTTTTATGCTGTAAACAGAAGCCGTGGGAATAGTGTGTGGTCGTACAAGCTGAACACACACGTTAAAAATTCGAAGGCTATCGGTTGATAAAGAGGGATGTGTTTAATTTTTAGTAAAGAACTCACTAAAATGCAAGAAAACTTCCATTTCGACAGTTGGGCCTACTTAACCGGAACGCTTTTTATACGGTCAAAGATTGTCAAATCGGCAACATTCTTTAAAATTACTGCTGTAATGTTTTTGACCGCTACAACAGCAACAAAACTTCTAAACAAATACTTTTTTATAAATTCTTTGAACTGTGAGTGCGAAGTAAACCGTTTCACCGATTAGTCCACAGGTCTTACGGTATTAAAACTCTCTCAGTAATTAGCAGTTCCTCTTTCCTCCTTCTGAATAAAAAAAATATTTATTTTTAGGTGGAAAGTGTACTTGTACACCTGTTGCTTACTAATATATTGTTCTTTGTGCTAAGCTATTCCACCAAAATTAACAAGCATTCACAGAGGTGACTATTGGCTACGGATTCATTACACTTACGCTCATGGAAAATAAGCAATTTTGTACCCGGCGAACGTACCCCACACATAAACTCATGAATCCCATAACATTGTGCCATCTTGAGCGCATCTCGATGAATGAGTGTGTACACTGTTGTAAATTTTGCGGCAAATATTGATGGAAAACATCAATAATGCAATTTGCTATCCACTTCAACAAACAATCGCATGTAGACCAGTGCAATCAACTACATATGTGTATGTGTATATGTAAACAAAATATTTGCACGTGAGTCTAAATAAAGTATCAGTGTATATATGTATGTTTGTTAGCAGGCAACCTGCGCAGAAGTGGCTGGAAGGAGGGCGGCGAAACTAGACCAAATTGAGAAGCGGCCAGTAAACAATGTTGTAATCATGTATCACCGTGCACACATATATGTGTGTGTATAGGTGAGAGCATAGCGCTGCGGTCAATTGCTTACATGTCCGTCGCTTGATTCTGGGAGCGTTCGATAAAGCCACAGTAGCCGTGGATCTGTCAACAAGCGAGTTATTCACTCGACCGAACGCATACAAGGATGCCTGCCACAACGTGCACGCTTCAGCTGGCAAACAACTTGCAACTTCTATTTTGCGTTACGGCTGACCTATTTTCCGAGCAAAAATTCAATCATTTACTCAGGACGTCCGGGCTGCTTAAATAACAACATACACATACATACACTCGGTTGTACAATGTATTATTAGCAAGCGACGATTTCAGTGCTTTTGTAGCATAAACATTTTTAAATAAATTTCATTTAGCTTATGCTAACCACGACGCTGCTTGCAAAAAAAGATTTTCGAATATATTGTGTACAAATACAACAACAGTATGAACGGAAGTAAGTACACGCATATATTGCCATTATTTTAACTAAAAATAAAAGAATAAAACAGAAATATTTTTCGGCTTCAACTCGTTTGCTAATTACCGTGAATAACCAGAAAACGTACAATGTGGGATTTTGGAAATAATTATTTTCGACATTTTTTGCTTAATTAATGAAATAACTGCATCAAGTAAATTGAGTGATAGAGAGAAGATACATACATAGCTGTAGGTATATGTGATATGTTCGACGGAAAGGCCGAGGAAAAAGTCGTATAGTAATAGAGCTGTATTAGTCGGCAGCAGATATTATTATTTAATATTTATTTTTGCACATTATTTCATTTTTTCTAACCAGAGGGAAATTTACTACTCAATATAATGGCTTCGAAGCTCGATCCGCCTTCCGCAAACACGAATGACTGTGCCACACACGTTGCTTGCATCGCAAGTGCTCTCACGCAGAGTGTTTTGAGCAATGTTAACCTCTTCAAATACAAAGGCAGCGCCATGGTCATCAGTCATCATCCACTCGTACGCTATGCAGGGGCCTGATGGGGCTCTTAGACCACGAGTATTTCCGGTCGCGTTCTGATTGCAAATGTTAATGTCATTTTCATGCGCTTCAGATGCAAAATCAATTTGTTGGTACACACTTACGGCAGACTTCCATGTTATGTGAATACAAGCTTGCATTATTGCTGGTGCTGAGCAAATCTTGTCGCCTTAGTGTTAAAGTCACATCGCCGGACGTGCATGTGGATATGTGATGTGCGATGTGCTGGGCATACATGATGTTTCATAAGAGCTTACAATTCGAGTACTTGCTGAAGGCAGGAATGCATAAAGCCACACACATGGATGTATGCATGTGTTAGTGTGCTCAACACAAAATTTGCTGTAGGGTCTCACTTCCGGCTGCTTTTCTTGTGTTGTGCACTTGCCAAAAAGCATTTTGCGTTTATTCACAGTTTGCTGGCTCCAAATGAAAACGGAATATACAATCTATTTTTTGCATTTTCACATTGTAATTTCATTGCACTTGTCGTTGCTATTGTTGTTGGCTGACGAATTGTGTAGTCGAAAGCGTGGAGTGTGTGCTGCTTGCAGTTTGTAAACAATTTGCTCAAAATGAAATATGTGAACAACAATGTCCTGAAAATTACAAATCACATAGCCGCACGCACACATACACACACGTATAGAGTAATTCAACCACCCACACAGGACACAAACGGATCATCCACATACATGGTAGTACTCGTTGTAGTAGCAGCATATTTAAATTGCAACGAATTGCAGTGAAATTTCCCTTATTGCACTCCAATTTGACTGACTATTCCTGCCTGGCACGCTTCTCTGCCATAAGTGACGGCCCGATTGACAGCATTTCCAGCTCCGCTCACATTAGAGAGCTCTTTAGGCACTTTCGGCGAATTGCGAAACCAGTGCAGCCACCTCAACTGTAATAATGCGAATGGTGCAAAATTTGGAGTTTACCTGCTTGTGACAATTCCCTTTCGCATCGCTGCTTTCCATGCTCTCCATTGGGATGGAACTTTTCACAGAACTAGAGCGCATACCCAGTCAGCGTTTGGGTGGTTCGATAATGCTTTAAAACTTGCCTGAGCCTATTTTGCAGTTTGAGTTACCCAACGCATATCGGACACCAACGTCGAAAGCTTTTGGCGGTTACGACTCAATCATCTCAAACTGGATACATATTAGTGTGGCAGACTTCGGAAACCAAAGAAGGTACAATTTCACATTTACTATATATGTGTATCGTCACCTAAAGTGCAAACCAGCGTACCACCACTTCTCATAAGCTTACAGGCGAAGGAAAAATGATATAATAGTAATCACTCATATTTAAAGAAATTTTGAGTTTTGGTTATAAAGTGGTTAAATATTGGTTTTATAATGGTTATGTACTGGTTATACAGGTTATAAATTGGTTAAATATCGGTTATATAATGGTTATATATTGGTTATACAGGTTATAAAATGGTTAAATATTGGTTAAATAGTGGTTATATATAGGTTATATATTAGTTATAAAATGGTTATATATTGGTTATTCTGACAGCGTAAGCTGAAACTTTTATACCACGATATGTAACATGATATAGCGAATCGTAAGCCATAAAAAATCAATTTCGGTTATTTTAATGATACGCTGTTCTGCATTTTAGGTGACTATATGTAGAATTCATTATAATATTAGGCATAACACCTTCATACTCATCAAAACCGTTTATCAAAACTCCTCAAAGTATCAGCAAAAAGTGCGGCCTTGGTCCGTCAGAGTCACACAACTCAACGAGTCACGCGGGCGCCGCACAATACTACATACCAATTATATTATATCATACAACAATAACAATCATACAATTAATCACCATTTTGCTCGCCGGGTTCATCTGTAATAAAATACGACATGGAAAAGGCTTGGCACTGACTGTCTGTCGTTTTATTTACATCTGCTGGCATGCATGTATGTGTGTGTGCTAAGCATTTTATCAGCGATTTAAACGCCATTTTCACTCCGCTGTGTTTATACAAATGTACTACAACCTACAATACCGTTAACTCTACCACCATGAACCTGTCAGCCACTGTGCGCCAATATGCCAGCGCGCGATAATTTCACATGCCAGCAACGACTGCCAGCCGAGGTCATTGGCCCGATGTCGCCGCGGATTATTACTGTGTTAGCGAGCTGACAAGTTGGATTGTTGCCTGGCTTCCTAACTGGATTCAAATCGAGCTGTGAGCGCGCATGTATATGTGTGCATATTTATATATAATACATAGAGACATGAATTCATGTGAACGTTAGCAAATAGTTAAGTGACACAATACTCGCAGACAATAAACGTATTAACAGTTTCACGATTTTATTGCCATATTGGCGGCTTTTATGGCGCAAACATCGTGCTCTTCTGGGTGATAGCGCTTCGAGTGAAATGACGACTGGTTCGTGTTGGATGTCTGCATGTGAACAGCCACGTTGGCTGCTAGGAGTCTAAAAATAGCATGTTAACTCAACTTCTTACTGGGAACTGGCATGAATATTCTAAGGGAATCGTTGTCAGCTTGGTTGCATGAAAATATTTAGATGGACACTTATGAGTATATCAGAAGTTCGACTTTTGGAAATACCGAAAAACTTTAGCTTTTGGAACCTTCAAAGACAGCCATCTAGGTATTAAGTAAAGAAAGCCCTAAGTGACTGAAAGTAGTAGTAGTAGTAGTGGTGTCTACGCCAATAAAGAAGAAGAAGATATGTTTTGGAAGAGAGGAGTCATACTCTCACCAGAGCAAACAATGATTCATGCTGAGTTAAATTTCACCAAATTTTAGCTTGAAATGCGTTAAATGCAACGCTTCAAGTCAGCAAATCAAGCACTTTTCTTTACAAATTCATCTTCCATCTTTCCATTTATGATATTTTTTCTGGATCTTTTTGAAAATACAGTGCAACTTTTCATATATTTTTATATGGCAGTTTGCGAAAACTTTGTTTTGAGAATTTATATACATACTTATACAGTATTGTTATTAATCCTTTCGATGAAACTTCAATAAATCTTCAATAACAGGACATAACAAAAATAGGAACCGTTGAGAAATATTAAGTTTTCTGCTGCCGCATTAGAAACGAAAAAGTAGAAAAATAGAGAAAAGGAAGCAAAGGTAAATACATTTTGTGCCAACAGCTGCCAAGGAGAGAGAGAGAGCAGCGGATTCTAGGAAGTGATGAGTGCAGGGATAAACAGTAAGTGCAGCATAGTAAAACAAGCAAAATATTGGCTCGCAGCTCGAAAACTTTTACTTACTCACTTATTTTGCTTTGAACTTTTGTTCCTTATTTTAATTTTTGCAACACTTTTCCTTTTCTACCTATTCTTCGCCAAGACTGACGTTGAGTGCGAGTGACGCCAGCGCGTGACCTCGATCATCGATGCGTCGAGCATTCGAATGCTGGCAACACTCCTCGATGAAACAAAACACATTTGCATACGAACATGGAAGCCATGGTCCATGTGCTATACAGTTGGCAGCGTGTGTGCGAGTAAGCACTGGGGAAGCTGCAAAGGCAACTGAAGCCGGCGCAATTGGCGTAAAGATGGCCTTAATACGCAATTTTACAAATCCTGTAACAATAATCCGTTACATTATGCAAATCCCGCATGTAGGAACTAAGCCACCTCGAGTCTACTGCACCGAATGAAATGCATTGAATGTCCGGGCGGAGGCGGAGGCGCATGTTTTGCACCCCACAAAACGTACATATATAATGTATATATATTGTATATATGTATGTATGTATATACGTATATAAATAAAACAGATTTGTATAATGTACTTTTCTTTGCGGCATTTTTAGTTAACCCTTGCTTCCTCTTAATGCCCTTTCCTTATGTCTCCATGAAGGCGAGTAAATGCTTGCGAAAGTTTGTTTAATGGGAAAACACATTAACTTCAGTCGATGAGCAGGTCAGGAGTAAGCTCTGCTGATGGACTCTAAGCCGCTTTTGACTGATAGTTTGTAGGGAAATAATGGTATAACAGCTTTGGTGTGGGGTACTTGAAGTTGCTGTTGGCATGCCATATAAGGCCTCTCGTTTAACTTCTGCAACAATTAAGTGGTTAATATGACTAACAAGCACAGAAGTACAGAGTGTTTATTGTGTTCTCTCTTTTTAGAAACACTATATGTATCTACTTGTATATTGAATTTGGTACCATATATTGAAAAAATACCGCTAAACCCCGATAACGAGATTTCAGACAGGGCGATATCCTTTCGTGCGACTTCTTCAATTTGCTCTTCGAGAAAATAATTCGTGCTACAGACCCAACTACGGAAGGTACTATCTTCTAGAAGTGTATACATCTGCTGGCGTACGCCGATGTTAACGATATCATTGGCCTCAACAACCCCGCCCTTAGCTCTGCTCTCTTCAGACTAGATAAGACAGCAGAGCAAATTGGTCTGTGGTGAACGAAGACGAGTAGAAATATCTCCAGTCATCAAACACACAGTCGTCGTACTCACAACTAGGTTCCCACGTTACTGTTGACAGTCATAACTTCGAAGTCGTAGATAATTTCGCTTATCTCGGAACCAGTTTTACCACCAACAACAATGTCAACCTCGAAATCCAACGCAGAGTAACTCTTGCAAACAAGTGCTACTTCGGACTTATAGGCAATTGAGAAGCCAAGTCCTTCCTCGACGAAGAAAAACAAAACACTATAAGTCACTCATAATTCCCGTTCCCGTGCAGAGGCATAGACGATGACAGCATCTGATTAGTCGACGTTACGAGTTTTCGAGAGAAAGGTTCTGCGGAAGATTTATGGTCCTATGCGAGTTGGTAACGGCGAATACCGCAGTAGATGGAACGATGATATTGATAAAGTTCAGCGAATTAAGAGACAGTGGCTGCGCTGGCTAGGTCATGTTGTCCGTTTAGATGAAACACTCCCGCTTTGGAAGTATTAGACGCAGTATCCGCCAGGGGAAGCAGAGGAGGAGGAAGACCTCCAGTTCGTTGGAAAGCCCAGATAGAGAAAGACCTGGCTTTTCTTGGCATCTTCAATTGGCGCCAGATGGCAAAAGGAGAAACGTCTAGAAGAAGATATACAGGAACTAGGGTAATCAAAGGGATCGACGAGGGAAGAGTTAGCATATAAAATAGTTCCATCGCCAATATACTCGTCCATAACTGTTTTAGTTTCTAGTTCATAACCTGTTGCGTTAGTATTTTTATTTTGCGGTATTCTAGAGTAGATATATCAACAGCATTATTGAGTTAACGTTGCACAAATAGTGGCAATGTTGCATTGTGAAGACGAGCAGCATTTTGCGGCAGCATTGTTGAAAAGGCAAAAGAGGAAAATTGAAATGTGAAAATTGAAGTTGCAGGTCCAACCAGCAAATATTAAATTTCGCCTGCGGTCCTACTGCAGCGCCAGTATTCTTCAAATTGAAGTTGCCTTCACTCCGGCATGACTAACCACACCGTTGTATGCTTCATCTGCTACCAGCAAAACTCAACTTATGTTTTCTTCGTGGCAGCACAAGATGTTCCAACTCATTGAACAAATATTTCTTAACAACCCAAGATTTTTACAACGCCTTAAGCAGGGGCAGAGTCACCGTCTCGCTAGGAGCTTCATATTTTCTATTCGGCTTCATTGGTTTTTAAACCCCTCGTTTAAGCACCCTTTAAATGTAATTTTTTCCTGTTTCTATGTAAAATGTGCCGTTAGTGCAAGCAATCGCATACAGAAATCCGATTACACACCGTTGCTCCCTTCCCTTACAACCGCACCTGGAAATCACTGTCTAAGGCAAAATCGTCGCAGACGGAAAGTTTTTATTCGCCCTTTTCCGTCTTTTGTCTCTTTGCAGATGTCGAAAGCGTGTAGAAAAGAAATTGAATGAAATTGACTGCTGCTGCTGCTGGCAGCTTGAACCCTCTCTTTTCTTATTCTTAGTACACATTCGTAATTACAGCGGACGTTTCATGTCGTGTCGCGTCGTTTGAGGTTTAAACAATATTAACCGCGCGCTTGACATTTTACGATTGGCGTTCCGCGCCCATTAACGGCGTCAATGCAAGCAATTTCTGCGCTTTAACGGTTTGCGCTTCTTCTGGAATCAGTCCAGTGTATTTAAGAGTATACTGCTTGACAGGTTGGCAAGGAGAAACAAATCTGATAAGTGAGCTTTTGCAAATGAATCACTTCAGTCAATGTTCAGTGCAAGTCTAGACGGAGTGGCAGTGGGTCGAATCATTTTCTAGGCTGGATGGACAACAAGGTGGCAAGCATTTTTGATGATGTGAAACAGATCAGTATCTGTCTATACAAGTATATATAGTACATATGTAAGCCGTGAACTCCATAGAATAGGAAAATATTTGTTTCCACAGCGATGTCCCCTAGTAAGCAATAAAAGCTGCAGTAACTGCAGGTTGCAACAAATTGTAGCTTTGCCGGAGTTTTATTTGTGTTCATCCCTATAAAAGGATGTGTTGCATCATTGCGAAATATTTTCACACATAAATCTAATTTACTTCACCTTCCGGTTTCGTATCATCACATGGATGTTCTTGCAGAGTCCTACGCACACACAGCCGTACTTTACGCTTATGGCAAAGGGCAATGGTGACTGCATGTTTGACTATGTTTCAGATAAATTCAAAGCGGAAATTAGACGCCAGCGACACTCAATTCTCGGTCACATTTCGAAGGGCTTATAGACATTCTCGCACATCTTAGAAAACTATATTGATGTAATAGTATAATTGTGACACATGTTTGCATTTATCGGCTTGAAGGGAAGAGAGCGCCATAGATATTTTGTCTTAAGCCACCAGGAGTCAATAAAACCAAAAGAGGTCAGCAGTAATACTGGTAAGAAAATAGTGCTTGTTAAAGAAAGGGTATTTAAGTTAATGTATGTTGGATCCATGTGCCTCAATTTTGCTATTGCCAACATATCTTTCGAAAAGCTGATGAACTTGCCAATACCTGGCACACAAATTGTGAATAATGCGAAAAAGGAATAATTTTCGTAAATTTCCAGCATTAGTTCCTGACAAAGCAGCTCTTAATAATATACATACGTCCCATACACATACAAACCAGCTGCCAACATAAACATCGGAACAGTTGCAACCAGCGCCAATTGTGGCCATTGGTTGTACGGTATGTAGGGTGCGCGCCCTGGGCGGCGAACATAGTTGCGGCGCGGGTGAGGCAGCGTAACCACAGCAATGCCTTCGGTGCTGCAACAATGCGAATTCCTTGCTAAAGCTGTTGCAGCTCGTTAGCCCTTGTTATGTGCCATGCAGGCGCTGTCTGCTGCAGCTCCATTGCGTTGCGCTTGTTGACGCTGTCATCTCTGGATTTTCCGAATATTGTCGTCAATGCGGTTGTTATTTTTAGCAAATGCTCTTGTTCGAATTGTCGCTGTTCGTGGTCGTGCTCCACTGGCTGTTAAGCTGGCGCTGTTGTTGTTGTCGCTGTTGCCACCGTGTTATGTTAATTAGCTGCTGCAGTGATTGCTGGCTTTACATCACCGATGCGCCGAGTTCAAATACAAATCTCCAATTTCTTTTATGTAAGAAACGCTATGCGAAAAATTCTCCAAAATACGGTACATTCTAACTGTTAGCAATGTTATTATTTCAGCAACAATGGAGGCTGAAGGGATATAACGCCATCGAAAATGCAAAATAAAAACTTCACGAGTTTACAGGAGAAGGAAGAGAGGAACGAACAAGAAGCATGCAATTAATGAAACTTTTTTTGAGTTTTGGTTATAACTTGGTTATATCCGCTAGCAGAAGTTAATAATTTATGTAATATGCTGTCGCGAATCGCAATCAATAAAAAAATTATTTTGGACTTTTTTATTGATACCTTGTTTTGTTGCACTTTAGGTGACGTTATATTTGTTTACCGTATTTGTTTGAAATTCCATATTTTCTCACCTGTGTTTTAATTATGTGTAATTATAAAATGAATTAAATTGCAAGTCTGCATTTGTCACTTTAATTGTAATGCTAACAGATGTAAGTACATACATATTCACTAATACCTTCGTATTGTTATTCAATCGAGCGGGATAATAAAATAATTGAGTAATACAGATTTAATTACATGCTATTCTACCCGCCAATTATTTGTGGAGTAAAATGGGTATCAATAACTAAAGAGAGCAGCTCGAATTTGGAATCTTGCATTGCTCATCAATTGCATATAATTGAGCTCATTTCGAAAAAAGCAAGATAAAAACTTTCACTTTAAGGGGTAACATGAGTTTCTTCGTGTAAAAAAGTCTTTTTTGAAGAACTTTTTTCTTATATAAAAAATTAAATATTTTATTAGAATTTTTTATGTTAACAAACGTGCACTATTAACAAAGAAATTCTCAAATTTTTGGGAAAAACTATCCTCTGAAAAAAGAGGCCCGCGTTAGCAGGATAACTTTCTACGGCATCAGCTAAAGTGAAAAATTCGTGTTTTAGATAAAACTTTAACTTAGAACTTGGACAAAAGAAAGTGAAAATTTGATTTTTGGGAGAACTTTTTACGAGGTTATGAAAATTTCAGTGAAAGTTTCGCGATCTTTTTACACTTAGCCTAGCCAGCCTCAAACGCACAAGTTCTCAAGGCTGTATCTCCGAAAGTATTACTCAGACTAACTTAAAAATTTAAGACAATATTTTAGAGGTGTTGTTAAATTTAATAAGAAATAAAAAATCGATTTTTTTTAACCCGAAAACCAATGTAAGCCCTTAAACCATATAACTTAAAGTTTGACAAAGTTATAATAAAATTTTTGAAGCCAGGTCTTCTCCACCCCAACCGATCTCCCCAAGGAAGTGGAGTTCTTACTCTCCTTCTGTTTCCCTCGGCACATACTGAGTAAAATACTTTCAGAGCTGGAGTGTTTTCATCCATACGGACGATATGACTTAGCCAGCGTAGCCACTGTCTCTTTATTCGCTGAACTATGTCAATGTCGTCATATAACTTGTACATTTCATCGTTTCGTCGAATGCGATATTGGCTGTTGCTAATGCACGGAGAACCACAAATCTTCCGCAGAACATTTCTCTCGAAAACTCGTTACGCCTACTCACACACACTGCACCGTTTAGCAGATCGGGGATGACCTGTAGAATATGGCCTTTGTTCGGACCTTATTATAACTACTTCTCAACTGCCTACTCAGTCCGAAGTAGCAATTGTTGGCAGGAGTTATTCAGCGTTGGATTTTGAGGCTGACATTGTTGTTGGTGTTAAAACTATGCGAAATTATCTACTACTTCGAAGTTATGACTGTCACTAGTGACGTAAGGGTCAAGTCGCGAGTGCGACGATTTTTTTTTGATAATAGGAGATATTTCGTCTTGCCTGTCTTCACTATCAGACCCAGTTGATTCGCTGTCGTACCCATTCTGGAGAGAGAAAAACTAACGGCACGGATGTAGAGGCCAATAATATCAATATCATCGACCGCCATTCGCCAGCATCTGTGCACTCTTATAAAATATACTGCCTTCTCTATTCGGCTTTAGAGCTGAAATTATTCTCTCCAGCAGTAGATTGAAGATAGTCACAGGAAGTGGCCCTATCTGAAACATCGTTTGGTATCGAACGGCTCAGAGAGATCCTTCCCTATCCTGATGGAGCTTTTGGTATTGTTCAGCATCAGCTTAAACTAAGAACAATATATACTCCAAGGTTTTTACGAATAGTTGTCTTCGATTCGCCATTTTTCAGCTCGCCTCTGTTTCTTATTAAAATAAATTACATATTAAAGCAACAACTAACTTATAGAGTTGAATTCGTAGAAGAGGTTTTTCTTACGTCACCCTCGTTACGTTACTCTCTCGGATACCTCCTTAAAGTGGTACAGTTATGTTTTTCATATTTTAGCTCACTTGTACTGTTGTTAAGGGTTCAAATGGCAAATTAAAATGCAAAATAAATTAAAGGAATTTATGATATATATTTAAACAAAAATAAAGGACAAATGCAACAATCAAGCCAATCAACTTACCATTAAGAAATGATCATAACACTTTTGAACATGCGTCAGAAGACTATTTAGGTCAGCGTTCCCCTACAAAAGCTGAATATTTGATTGCGCATCTCATATAGCTTGTTCGACTCGCTGAAGAGTAACGCTTTCAAAAGAAAACGAGTTTGAGAACGGGCGAACACATCTGCGCTACATATGGACATGTTTTCCAATTATTTTCGAACGATTTACAAGTGGACTTATTAAACAAAACAAAAATACAATTTGCAAATCATTTTCAGTTTGAAATGTCCGTTTTGCATTTATTGCGTTAAACCCAGCAAATAGAGACCCTCATTAGGCACTATACAAGGCTAGCGGCTGTGTACAAACGCACCTACACAACTTGTGACAACAATCACAGCAAAATAAGCAAATTAATTCAATGTAAACTTTTTCAGCGACAATCTGTGAACACCCGGCATTTCGAGAAAATAGTAGCACGAGTACTCTTACTGTAAACGAATAAACAAAACGACAGCCCACACATTCTACAATAAATCTCCTAGCGTACCCCTGCAGGTTTGTATGTGCGAAGTCATTTCTCAACGCCTAATCACATGAATTCCCCTTTGGTGCAAGGCATCATTTGCTATTTTGTCATGTTTATTTGTACAAGAGTGAAAAAAGTGGGACCGAGCAATACGAAAATCTGTGTAGCAAGTTAATGTGATTAAAGTGTATCTCTTCAGCATCGTCTGCCCGGCCTTTCGCTCCATTAAACTGACGCTTTGCATTGACGTTGCCGCCGGCGTAGCACGAAAGTAAATAAATAGAAAATTGGCAACTCTTGTACATAATTCGACACGCCTCATGCTCGTGCCACACTAATTACACTGCCATGCTTGACTGCAACTGTGCACATGCCACCCGACGTAGAGCCGACGAGTTTTTCTTTTTACTGTGGTTTCGCTTGGTGCAAATGTTGGAAATTGTTGCGGCCCAGAACTAACCATCACTACAAATGGATACGTGGAAAGAGGGAAGACACACACAATGTGGTCATGTGCAAATCATTTTAAAAAGACAACCGAGTGTGCGATATTCGGTGCGCGTTGGTCTCACCCTAACCTCTTTTTACAATGCGAAGAAGGGCCATCAACACCACTTTTATAGGACTGAGGCAACAAAATATGCAGAGCGTTTGGGTGAATTTCCACATTATGAATGGAAGAAGCGTAGGATGGCAACATTACTTAAATGTGAACCAGGTCTACATGTCGGTCACAAACTGAAGCACAACTCTTGTCGATTTTTTGCTGATGAAATTTCACAGCTTTAATAAAATTTAAATTACTTGTATTACTTTCCTGCTTACAAGCGCTATTATTTGTCACTTGCTGGGAAACAACTCGAGAGGAAACATCCTATTGTTTCATACTTAGGCTCGACGCGAACTTTTGGTCAAAATAATCGGCTTGCTGAGCGTGCTATTCGCCACATCATCATCCACCTTGAGAACCAGCATTCATTATAGATAATATTCGAACAAATAGATCACGCCGTAGCTGAGAGTGTATACGAACTTGGACTGATATATGGATCGACTTGGAGCATTTCACCTCGCGATTTTAAATTGAATGCATACAAATATAGCTTGAGTAAGAACTGAAGCCGCTCGACTTTCTCAAGCGACATCGCTTCTCTCTATAGGCTCTATAAAATTCCAAGAAGGTCCGAAGTTATCAAGCCAAATTTTGTTCAGCGATGAGGACCATTTCTGGCTCAATGGGTATGTTAAATCGCAAAAAGCACCATAATAACGGACTATTTGATGCCTGAAATTGAAGGTCGAGACCTCGACGACATTTGCTTTTAACAAAACGGCGCCACACATCAAATCAATCTATGGATTTATTGAGAAAACACTTCATGGCAAGATAATTTCACCACCAAGTCGTGCGATATACCACAAGATTGTGTGATATAACATAATTAAACCTTTTTCCCGTGGGGATATGTAGAGCATAAAGTCTATGTGGAAAATTCCGCTTCGATTCAGGCCTAGGAGCAAAACATCACACGTCTCATTCGCCAGTTACCAGTCAAAATGCTTGAACGAGTAAGCGAAAAATGGACTCAACGGATGAACCACAACATTCCGCGGCAGACATTTGAAAGTGATAATCTCCAAAAAATGAATGCCAAAGGATATACTCGTAGTAACGAATGATAATAATCATTCACCATTTTCTTAAAGCAACTGGGGAAGCTCGAAATGGATCACCCTTTATATTGACTAGTACTTTGTCTTATTTCATAATTTAATAGCCAGCTAAAATTATTCAAGCAAAAAATGTATTTTAAACCTTTTCAATTAATGTTTTTTAAAGGATTTATACAATACTCTTATATAAATCATTCATGTCACTGCTTTGCGCTCATTCAACGGTATACATAGATGTATATATGTATGTCAAGCAATCCGATCATCGAAGGTGTTAAAAGAAAACGCTCATATCAGCACAACAACAACAATAAACTACCGCACTACCAATATATTGCTTATATAACGATCGCAATGAAGGCGGCTCGACACGCAAAGCCTTTCATTATTAATGCCACCCATGTGGCAACCTTGGAAAGCGTCAACTGCCAATCACCCAAGCGTTTCTGTTTATAACGGAGACGGTGGAGCCGTAACTGAAAAAGCTTTCTAAGCCAGCACTTCGGATATTACCGCTTTCAAGGCGTACGTGAGTGCGCAAGCTTCCCATTATAAATGGCTACAATACGGCGCTTACGAACATTACCATAAGGACGCCTTTGCGTATAGTCAGGCTTCCTGGAAATAATAGTAACCAATTCAATGTTGTTGCGTAGCTTCGTGGTGTTTCAGTGAAATTAAAAGGTGACACGCAAATTCGAGCGGTGCCCGACGCACTCACTCTTTTGCTTCGGACGCGATATTTTTAGCGACTCACTTCGCTTAACAACTGTGGAGCAGTGTGAGCGCATGTCTATGTATTTACTTGGTAATTAATTACCACTGCATCAAATCAAACGAGCATTTAAGTGTCAAGTCGTAAACATCCCAGCGCGCCAATGTGACCCGACGCAAATGTTATTTCCACAGCGTTGACATTGTCGCATTGCCGTAAGAAGAGTGCGAGCGTACGCGTGGCAATTATTCAATTCGAGAGCGGGCAGCGACTGCTGGAGTCGGCACTAAGCCGTTGCAAGTAAGAAATGGAGTGTGTGGCACTTCGGGTGGCGTTGATTTGATGGCTGAACGGATGAATGAGTCGGTGAGTGCAAGAGCGCGTAAAATGGAGTGAAGTGGCAAATGAGAAGCAGCGCGTGTTGACGGTGACCCGCGTGTGCGCCAGTCTTCGCCGCAATGCGTTGCATGTCAAATGTGCGTTGCAAGTGCAATGGAAGGAGACAAACACACAAAGTGCAGTTGTGTGTGTTGCGCAACAAAATGAAATTCCACAAAGTGTGAAATGTTATGCAGCAAATGTCATTTTAAACAGACGAATTCACAACATGCACAATCCCCAGAGTGTGTGCTAAACAACAACAACAATAGCAACAGAAACAGAAACAGCAAAAAATTGATGTCATACGAGTCGCGTACAAGCGATTCCGCAGTCATCAGCTTATGCTGGTGTGTGTGTGCAACTAAAACAATTTGGCCTTATTGCTCGGTTGTGCACACGCACGATATCAAAATGAAGTCCCCGTGCGAAAGCAGACTCTGTGGACGGCAGCACCCACAGGAATCAAATGAGTAATATGAGCGGCGTTAGTGATGACGTTTGAAACGGCGAAACAAATGCTACAAAAGCGCTATGAGAAGTGAGAAAAAGCTATTTAATGTGAAAAATACATATAATTCTTCTTCTTCTTCAAAGCTAGAGCTTTACACGGCAACTTAAATTAGCTTATTGAACACTAAGAATTTAACCGAACGAAATTCAAGTGTCTAACTTTTCAATTTTCCTCACTTTAGTATTCCTTAACAACGTCACTTACGGCTAACCGAAGTTTGCGTTACCTTTCGAAGAGAGTTAGAAGCTTCATAGAGTAAATAAGTAGCTATTTTAAGCCTAAATAATTTTAGTCAATTTTAGCTGAGAATTTCCGAAAGTAGTAGCAGCAATGTCTCTCTCAAGCTAAATATATCACAAAAATCAATCTGTTTCGAGTATATTAATTCTCTTCTAGGAATCAAATTCAATCAAAAATTTCTTTGTAACCTTTTCATATTCTCAAAATTCTATTTCTAAAATTAGAACTGCATTTCGTTTTGTTCTGTCGCCTATTGAGCTCGGCCTCTGCATTCCTTAAACGAAAAACGGAAGTGGCAACTCTGCAGGTGCCGTTGACATTTCACGCATTGGCGCGCCAAAGCCGACATTGACGAGCGCGCACGAAAAAGGTGTAAAGCTATCAGAATACACGCTAAAAACCATGCTTTAGTTGGAGACCTGGGTTGGGTGTAGGCGCGTGCAGGAAGCCACCTACATACTTCGTCTTGCTTTCAAAAGAGTGCTGAAGTTATTTCAGTTATGATTTATGTAAAAATTAATGGCGAAGTGCATTGGAATGCAAATTAATTACCGAATAAACTCCAGCTCATGCCAACGATGTTTACATCCCTGCAAATGCAACATATGTTTATGTGTACATATGCCTGTGTGTATGTATGTAATTATGCACTCAAGTGTGTGAACTGAATTACGCCCACCCTGCTCCGCAACGGCATTGCTGCATTGGTGTGGGCGCAACGCCTTCGTGTGGGACGCCCACCTGCTTATGCATGTTGCATGCCGCGGCGCTTCTGTGGTAGCTTTTAAAAATAGTTCATAGTCATTAAAGCAAAGTCTTATGGTACACAAATTTAGTGAATCATATTTGCATTGCTGTTGGTGTAAATTTGAAGCGACGTTAAGGGTGAATTTTTAAGGAAAAAGTTACTTGGGGGAAAGAAACAGACACTGGCGTATAGGCAACCACCCTAATGTGCTCCGAAATGCCAATAATTGTAATAAAATTGTGTGTAAACAATTTGACCATGTTTATAATTATCGACGCGTTTAACAGCTCCAACGCGAAGACATAAATATAAAGTTGACCACGTGATCGTAAAATGAGACATTACAGGCATGTGCGCACAGACCCACAAATATTCTGAATATAGTGTGCCGGATAAACGCCAACCACCAAAAATAAAATTATCACGTATTAATCACCAACCAAATAATTTGATATTTGACGTTCATACTTTGATAAATATAGATTTTCATAATTTGAAATAAATGTCAGTGTTTATCCTATATATGTACATATGTATATAACATATATTTGTACAAATGTATGAGCAAAGTATGTACAATTTGGCCATGAGTGCTTTAGAAGCTTCTTCTTCTTCTGTATTGGCGTATATGCCGCTTACGCAGTCGTAGCCGAGTTAACAACAGCGCGCCAGCCGTTTCTCCGGTGGCGCCAATCGGAGATTCCAAGCAAAGCTAGGTCTTTCTCCACCAGGTGTTTCCAACGGAGTTGAGGCCTTCCACTTCCTCCAGCGGGTACTGAGTTGAAATCTTTCACAGCTAGAGTGTTTTCGTCCATTCGGACAACATGACCTAACCACCATGACCTAACGGCGTAGCCGTTGTCTCTTAATTCACTGCACTGTGTTAATGTGGTCGTATAACTCGTAAAGCTCATCGTTCCAACGAAAGAGATATTCGCCAAAGCGTAAAGGGCCATAAATCTTTCGCAGAACTTTTCTCTCGAAAACTCGCAACGTCGACTCATCAGTTGTTGTCATCGTCCAAACCTCTGCACCATATGGGAGGACGAGAATAATGAGTGACTTGTAGAGTTTGCTTTTTGTTCGTCGAGAAATGACTTTACTTCTCAATTGCCTACTCCGTCCGATGTAGCACCTGTTGGCTAGAGTGTTTCTGCGTTAAATAATTTGAACATTATTCTTGGTGTTGATACTGGTTCCAAGATACACAATATGCTCAACGATTTCGAAGTTATGACTGTCAACAATGACGTGGGAGTCCAACCATATTTTACAAAGAAGCTGATGCATACTCCTTATCAGTTTTTCGCCGCCGTGTTTGAATAGCTGGGCCGGCAAGCTTTAGAAGACCATTTTTTTCCGACGACTACAGAGTGTATAGAAGCGTCTGACCACGTACTGTATTTTTGACCTCGGTCTTCAAGTATAAGGGAAAAGTTAAAACATTACACTTGGAAATAGTGTCAGGGTGGAAAATTTGACTACACTTATGTGCGAGTAACATGTATAGTAAAATGGAAAGCTGTCAGCGAAGTGGTAGCTCAAATTACGATGGGATTGAGAGTTTTACAACATATTAGGCGTTGATCAGTTCGTAGAGGAGACTTAAGTGTCTTCTTCTCTCCCTTTGTTTAGTGATCCCTTGGGAGAGACGTGAGGTAAGAGTAGATTAGGTTTAGCGGATTAAAGTCCCGCACTCCGGCATTCGAAGCTTCCTCCTACTATAAAATAATGATATACAAACTATGTTATGATTTTTCATTTAAAGCGACATTGCTTTGGATAGGTCTGTGCTTCCGAGGCAAAGTCAAATATGCGTCAGAATATATACACCAAATTTCAAAATTTCCATTAAAATTAGTGTAGAAACTAAAATAGTTTTAATAAACCTTTAGCAGGCGCTGTGTTAAAATTGCGAGTTCGCCTCTTGCTATGATTGCCAAGTGTCAATAGGCATAAGCGAGCTATAGAGGAACGCGGGATGGCTACACGGGGTAACGCCTGGTGTATGATGCACTCCTGGGTATGGACATATGTTCAAATGCAAATGTGTGTGGTGGCACATTTTGGTTCCTGCACCGCGCGGAGCTCATCGGATATTTATGCGCGTGTAATTTACTGCATTGCGGTTAAACGATTGCCGCGAAATTGGATTAAGTGCAGCGCACAATCAACGGCGGTCAACACGAATACACACACACACACACAGGCAAGCACATATGCAAATATTGCGAAAAAGCCAGCATAAAAAAGTAACAACTTCATGCTAACGGCAGGGCGACGCAGCGGCGCGCCAATCGGGAGTTTGAAGTAAATTCCCGCAAATCAAAGCCAAAAAGGTAAATATGTGAGTGAATACAAAGGAGACAAAAAAAATGTCTGCCATTCGCGGTGAATAAACAAGAGAAAAAATATAGGGAGCGCATAGCAAAAACACATGAAACCGCATAAAGCCATCGCCATAAGGAAAATCAACAAAAAAAGTAGGAAAAATGCGCCGCGTTTCATATCACAACATGTGGCATGCCGCTGGCAGTTGTGGCAATCGCCCATGCACGAAGTCATATGCCTATGTATGCCACTTTGCTGATACAAAACACTCACATACACCTACATATGTGTGTGTATATGTAGCATATGTAGCGGTTGCACATTGAGTATTGCATCTGGAAGTACCCGCGCTGCCACATTTAACTACAGTAGTTTTGGCGGTGAGCTGCTTACGCCCGGCTTGCCATATCCGACAGCTTACAATGTTATTTATTGCAGAAGCGATCACAACGGCCTTCAGTGGGTCAACTTACTTAGTGCACTGAGTTCGCACGAATGCAAACACACACATACACTTTTAAGTCAAGTCCATACATGCCGCAGCACGAGTTATATTAACTCGCTAAACGAGGCAGTGTGTGTCAGATTTTTCTAAATGCTTGGCTCATTCCGTATCGCTGTGTATTTACTTCGAAAAAATGTGCTTATTTCGGTGCCTATTTAAATTTATTATTTTTTTTTTACATAAATTGTTTAATTAAAGTTTATTCTCTTCCAATCTCGCTCCTGCTCTCTACCCCTTAGTTTGAAACATACATATTTACATAACTATGTATATAATCAAATTGAGTGTTCAGTTCTGTTCAGTTACATACCGGTTATACACCGGTTAGCGCTATTTTGGTGGAAAAGAAACTCGGCAAAGAGCCAACCAAAACTGCTACACACAAAAACAACAGCAACGGCAACACCCACGAGTACAACAATTGTGCATGCAAATGGAAGTAACAGTTTAGCTAAAACGTTCCCACTGCCACACTTTAACGGCTGTAAACTAAAAAGCACAGCAAATGCGAGAAACAGGCAGAATATGTAAAACAGGAGCCATACAAAGGGGCATCGCGATCAAAACAGAGCGCAGGAAGCATAAAGAACCGAAAAAAGTGCAACGGTACTAGAGTGAAGTGAATTATTATTATGCGCCGTTGCTGAGTTCACAGTTAGTTGGTCGGCCCACACAGCGCGCAGACCAGTGCCGCATGTCCAACCAGGCAAAACAGCCTTCATGCGACTGTGGCAGCCAAAAACTCGCCGAAGGATAAACGTTGGCCCCTGGCAGTGCATCGCATGCAACGGGCCTTCGTTCGTGTTCCTGTGCGCCTGTGAAAGTTCAGTTCTCAAAACACTTGACACTTGCAAGCTTTAAATGAAGGTTGCACGGAAAGCGGGTAGAATTAACTTTAAAACAACAGACTATTTTCGACTCAAAACAAATCTAAGCACTTGAAGATAATACTCGTAAACGGTCGCAATACAATCTGAATTATTCTTGAAGGAAGAGGTGACAGCAGGCAGTCAAAAATTAAAAGTTATGCTCTTTGAAAGAAAGCACAGCGAAAGGGAAACATAACCACTAATGCAAGCAAAAGCTAATTACCGCTATAATTATGTACCGCTTTGCTCACGTGATATCCTATATGCGCATGTATGGACAAATAAGCTCGCCCTCGTACGCTCTCTCTGTTCGGCTATGTGACCTGTTCGGCTTTGTGGCTGTATTCCCAAAAAGGTAAATAGTTTATGAATGTTGTGAGCGCCTCGGTGTCAGCGCGCTATGCCCGACATGTGTGCAAGAATGCCTGTGTGGGTGAGTGTGCGCGCACATAACTCCTGGTGCAACACACAACTCGGTAATAAGTAAGATTTTTAATGCTTTGGCAACATTTTATTGTGCCCTGGACAATTGTAGCCGAAAATGGGGCTGAAGCGAGGAAGGCGGCAGGTTCACGAAACCGTAATGCTTGCTGGACTGCCCGCTGGCAAGTTTTTAACGGTGCTTGTATGCATGCAAGGCCTTATACGAGTATGCACGATGGGCTAAATAAATTGTAGAATATGTGGTATGAGCTAAGTCCTCTAAGTGCACGCTGGACCCCATCCGAGCGTATAGTTGAGTATGTATATTTATTGCGGCTTTGAGGTTTTGTAATGGATTGCTGTGCTGAAATGAAATGTGCGGCGCTTTCGTAAAGCTTTGATTAATCGATTCATATAGAATCCCATAAGTATGTGAATATGTGAGGAAAATTAGTATATACTTGATGTGCATGTGCGTTATTGTTATTGTCCGCCAATTAAGGCAAATGTAATTTCCAAATTCAGGAAATTATTTTTTAGATGTTTTGAAAAGTAATTTTCCTTAATAAAAAAATGTATTCTGTTGGATAAAGGCTACCTTGGTTTGTTTGGCCTATGTGGTTACCCCTATTCGATGTTTTCATCCATTAATAATCGATGACGTTGGAGCGGACGTTCCACTGCCTGACCACAAAGAAGTTCGAATAGACATTACGTCTGAAGAACAACAAAGAGAGGGGCCGATGTATTGCCGGCTGAGCTTTTCAAATAAGGCGATGAAGAACTGACATGGACATGGTGCATCATCTTCATTGTAAAATATGGTCAGACGAAAGCATGCCCAATTGAAATTTAATTGTGCTCTGCCCAATCCACAAAAAGGGAGATCCCACAATCTGCGCCAACTACCATGGAATAAGCCTCCGCAAGATCGCATGTAAGGTTCTATCGAGCATATTGTGTGAAAGATTAAAGGAACAAACAACTTGAACCTTATCAGTGTGAAAATCAACAACTGACCAGATATTCGCCATGCGCCAAGTCTTGGAAAAGACGCGTGAAAGACAATCCCACACCTAAACCACCTCTATAAAAGTTGCTTTTGACAGCACGAATAAGAGCTGCCCTTACGCCGCTATGTCTGATTTTGGTGTCCCGGCAAAACTAGTACGGCTGTGTAAATTGACGTTGAGCAATACCAAAAGCTCCGTCAAGGACCCCTCCGAGCCGTTCGATACCAAACAAGATAAGCAGAGGAAGAGGAAGACCTCCAATACGTTAGAAGGATCAGGTGAAAAAGGATCGGCTTACACTTGGAATCTCTAATTTGCGCCACACAGCGTAAAGGAAGAACAACTGACGCGCTGTTGTAAGCTCTGCTATAATCGGGTAAGCGTTGTCTACGCCAATAAAGAAGAAGGGGAAGATTACAAAATGTGTATATCGTTCTACAGAAAATTTATGAGTTCAAGAGATATTTGGTTTATTCTTTCGCCATCCAGTGGGTAGCCAAAGGCTTTTTTAATCTACGAAGAAAGCTTTTTAATCTAAAAAAGCTTTTATGTTCCGAAGAAATACTTTTTCTTATTGTGTAATTTAACCAGCGAACTGAAAATTTGAAAAATAAACTTAACTAAGACATAAATACGCCAGCGGCGCGCAGCTCAAATGAAGTACCCAAATCGGTGCCAGCCACACATGCTACTCATGAAAGCTGGAGACCACGACGAGCAGACGCAAGTACACTTGCCGGCGTTAAAAAAGCAACCGCTAGTTAATTTTGCAACGCATAAATGCAACTCATTAAGAATTCTGCAAGTAAGTGTACACACAGAGCCATACAAGCGTGGTCTCTCTTACAAGCTTGCTCCTAAATGTATACTGTATGCATGAGAATAATAAGGTAAATGCATGCTAGCAGGTCACATGCTTTACTTAACTTTAACTCTCATAATGCACGTGGTGGGCGCATATCTAAGTGACTCTAAGTATGATTATAAAAAAGCTAAATTTGCTTCAAAATAAAAAAATTTATCCATGCTTATACGAGTATGTATATTTAGATAGCAATGAATAATGCCAAAGAACTTTCATAGGAGACATATATATATATATATTTTTTTTTTGAGCTTGAGTTATCTTTTCTATCTTCTGCACAGAACTTTATCTTTTTAATTTACTCTGTAAGAATCAAAGAGCGTCTATTAGGCTATTCGCTGAATATGACTTGCTGTCTATAAAGCGTTGTTGGTAGAAGCTGGAAGAATCATTTGAAGAAAATTATATTTAATAAGATGTATAACATGTCATCGGAAATATGCTCTGCTCTACCGCGTATGGAAGACATCCGTCTGTAACCAACGGACACATTGATATATCTGGGGCTCATACTGGATAGGTCATTTGCCTTGTACTGCTGTAGAGGAGCCATTAGTAAAAGGCACGGTCTCTCACCGAAAGTGGTTTTCTGACCTATGACACCATAGTCAAGCCCATTATATTCTATGAAGTCTTTATGTGGGGGAGGGCTCTAGAAAATATCACATTCCGGATCACTTGAATTATGGAGTCGCCAAACCGAACGCTGACGGCTTCTTTTCTACCCAGAACGGAATCGCAGGAATCTGTAAAGCTGATGAGCTGGAAAGAAAATGCACCCTAGAGCCGCTATTAATAGCAGGGCTTCGCGGAAGCTTGGTCAGTGCGCTATCGCAAAAGCCTTTCGGCTGAAAATCGATCCCAAAAGATCTAGTGAACTCTTTGCTCTCAGAAAGGCTAGTCTCTCCCTATTTGTGGTGCTTTTGACGGGCCATTGCCCTATTGGCGACCTTGCAGTAATGCTGAGAATCTTACCAGACGCCATCCACAAAAGCTGTATCGAAGAAGTAAGGTAGAAACATTCCTTCTTGACTGTCTTGTGTTTGGGAGGTCCAGACTTAAGCCCTTGTGTGCGCCTACTTTTGAACATCCCACCAAAATTGCGGGTATGGAAATTAAACGCCTGACTACTAAACATTTTGCTAATTTATAGTTCGAACACAGGAGTTCTTCTTTTCTATGGCATCACAAATAACTACTTAAAGCTCTTCTCCTTTAAAGAATAGATTTGCTGTTGCAAAACCTAATTCCACTGTGCATTTAAAAAATCCAAGAGATTTTCATATAAATTGTATTCACAATTCATATCACATTCATACATAATACGAGTATAAAATTGTTTATTACCTGCAATTGAAAAGTAGAAGAGCACGGCTACTAATAGGCACTTGCACACTCTCGCTTTGCGCCTCTTTTCATTTCCGGCTCTTGTGCGAAACCCTTGCCACGTATTTGCACTTCATTAAACTTGCATGCCGCCGAAGGATGGCTGAGACCTCGTGTGTATGTGTGTGTGTGTGTGTAAGTAAATTGATTTGTGTATTACTGTTTACATTTTTATGTATGTAGGTGTAGATATTATGCGGGTTTATTTATTTGTGTAAACATTTTTAATGCACTAATTGAAAATATGTTTACGAGAAAATAGAAACGGAGGAAGGAAGTGGCTTTCGATTCGAGCTTCCGCGGATTTCTATTTAATTTTTACTGTGGCTGATAGAAGATATGGTTTATAGATTCGGAGGAAGGAATTGGCTTAATAGTCAGTGTGGCTCGCCGAAGGTATGGTTTATGACTTCCACCTACTCAAAGCCTCCTAAAAACTTATATACTCTTAGTTATACTTGTTGTGACAGAACATCCAACGGGGTATTATCCAAATCAAGCACACTGACACTATGTAACAACAACTAGATCCTCTATTTAGTCCATAATATTAATATTAACTGAGAAAAGCGATGAACCCAAGGAAGTATACATTTTTTCAGACAATTGTACAAGCATACGTACATACAAATATCTTTATTTGTCCATAAAAGTAGAAAGAACCAACAAGTTGTACTCTCAAACTCTCCAAAAGAATGTGTGAATTGCCCCAGCTCTTCATTTACACACACATACATACAAGTATATATGCATTTAAAGCCCCAGTAACACTTGGAGAGCATCCTGTGAGTAATTGAATCTTATTTACATAAAGAAGAGGAGGAAGTTGGTGCACTGTTGTTCCTTTCGTTGTTGGTGCCGGCTTTAATGAGCAATATCCAAGATTAGGATGCGAGCACATATGAAGTAACGGTACCTAATTATATGCATCGTGCCAACAAAGCTAACCAAGGTGAACCCAGTGAGAAATACTATCCAGAACTTTAATGGGTTCTGTAAGTCTAGATACCGGCGGGATAAGAGAATTAATGGTACGCACCATAAGGAATTTTGACCCAGCAGGTTATATATATAGTATACATGTAGGTATATTTAGGAAGATTTTACGTTCGGAGCCCACACCGAAATTTGAATACCGGAAACAATTTTTAAGGCCGTTTTTCCTACAGGGCCAACTGCACACCCTGTCGCATTAATTGGCGTACTTTGTTGTATGAACACTCGCTCATATTGTCTACAGGAAAATGAGTTTTTAAATACTGTTATTACTCAAGAGGAAAGTAAGTGCTCGTAAGTGTATGACCTGGGCTCACAGGCAGCCGGCCTAGTAGGCTGAATGGCGCAGTACAATAACAGTAACGAGAGCAGAATATAGAAGATGTCCAAATATTTTTTCGAGGAAAAGGAGACCAAGTTGTCTAATATGGCCTCATCGTTCTGAAGGCACTTTGTTCGTATGAATTTAAGGTTACCGTGTGGAGAAACGAATTGACGCTTAACAATTACATAAAATGTGCCATAAAAGAAGTTCGTAAGACATTTGAAAATAAGGAATATACTACTTCGTACTGAACGGGCAATTGAGGAATTAAGTCCTCTCTTGATGAAAAAAGGCCAAACTATACAAGTCACACATCATCACCGACCTGCTTTATGGTACAGAGACACGAACGATGACAACATCTCACCAGTTGGCGTTACAAGTTTTTGAGAGAGAGGTTCTACGGAAGACTTATGGTCCTTTGCGCATTGACAATGGTGATTACCGCATTCGATGGAATGATGAGCTGTACGGGCTATTCGAAGACATTGGCATAGTTCAGCCAATTAAGAGACAGCGGTCACGCTGGCTAGGTCATGCCATCCGAATGGATAAAACTCTCCAGCTCTAAGAGCATTCGACGAAGTACCCGCTGGAAAGGAAGAACTTCCCTCCGTTGGAAAGACGATGTGGAGAAGAGCTTAGCTACACGTTGAATATCCAATTGGCATCAAATAGTGAAAAGGAAGAACGACTGGCGCGCTGTTGTAGAATCGGCTGTTACCAATAACGAAGAAAGAAGAAGCAGCACATGTTAGATGTACAGCCAGAGGTTGGCGTTCTTCCTTTCAATTACATTTTAATGACCCTTTCCTAGCATAATTGATCGCAGTTCTATTTATAAAACATAATAAGTATCAAAATCAAATTAATATAGAATATTAAGTAAAAAGAAAAATAAATATTTGCTTTCGTCCATATTTGTTGCTTTTCGCAAATCTATATTCGATGGGTACTTACCGCCGAGTGGCGCCCCAAATGCACAAGTAATTGCATATTTCGAGTGGAAGGAGAGGAAGTGTTGGAAAAACAGCGGACGCTCCATACTAAATGGAGGCGCAAGCATGTGCCCGATGCCGCTGATTGCCGCGTCCACACAGCGGACACATATCCTTTGCGGAGAACTTTTAACTCTTTCCACAAAAAATAAAAACAAAAACTTTTAATGGAATCTCAAAAAGTGCACTTAAATCAGAGTCAGACAGCGTGATCTTATGAAAGAGGCGGAAACGCACGCACACATACAAGCAGGCAGCCTACACGTGCGAGGAATGCATGCGTGTTGTGCGAGGCGCAGACGAAAGAAATGCAGCGCACACGAGCGCGGCAACGTTGCAGGAGGCAAGAGCATCGCGAAAACAATTAGTGCAATTCTTGATTGCATTCTTAAGCCAGCGCCACTGTTTGGGCATTAAAAGGCGCCAAACAATTCATTGAATTCATAGGGCCTGTGGGAAAATTTCATGACTTTCAGCTCTTGAGCTTCGAAAAATTTACGCTTCCAAACAAGCTTTTAATGTATTTGTACTTTTGTTCCGTTAGGTCGCTAACGATTTCATCAGCGAATGTGCGGTACAGAATATCAATAAATACAATTAATGCGAAGAATGTAGCACAGTTTTCTCGTAATATTCGAACATTCGTCAGCGTACACATACACACACGCCTTGTGTGTACAGTGCTTGCAAAGAAAAATATAAGTTGAAAATTGGGCAACAGAAGTAGAGCGCGATCAAAAATTGAATGAAAATATCGAAAGCGAAAACAAAATGGACTATATATGTAGGTGTGTTCAAGGTTGGTTCTATCAACCTCGTGCTGGTGTATATTTACGTAATATTGAGGAAAATTTTTCAGGCGAAATTCAGCGTTGTGTGAAATATTCGCAGGTAGTTGATTTTGCATGTTCTCACACACATAACGGTGCATCTGCAGCGTTTCGCAAACAAGAGAAGTGTAAATGAAAGGAAATGCATTGACAAAATATGCAGAAAATAGTGGGTCCTATAAAGCAGTAAGTGCCGTTGGGCTGGCAAGCTGCCCAACCGGTGCTCTGTAAAAGTAGTCTTCTGCTCTACATATGCGGCCGTGTGTGTAGCCATGTGAATATGGTTTTGCGAATATAAACTCGCCAATTCAAGTGAAATTTTTCTTAACACAGTTGCTGAGTATTGATTCACCAAAATGGTTGTCTCATTGATGTTATGCACAATGTGAACAAGTAGAAAGAACAATGTAATCTTGCACTATCGGAATTTTTGAAAATTAAAGCGTGTGAAATATTCCGAGATGGCGAAGTTCAGCACTGAATCGGATCGGATATGTAAGGACTAAAACTGTTTTTCTTATGCCGCTATAGCCAAGTTTACAACAGCGCGCCAGTCGTTCATCCTTTTCGCTGTTTGGTGGCAATTGGAGATTCCATGTGTAGTCAGGTCTTTCTCCACCTGTTACGTTCAACGAAATGTCTTCCTCTTTCTCTGTTTCCTCCGACGTTAAATACTTTCAAAGCTAGAGTGTTTTCATTAATTCGGAAGGCATAAGTAGTCGCACCATAAGTCTTCCGCAGAAAATTTCTCCCGCAACCCGTAACATCGACTCATCAAATGTTGTCATCTTCCATCCCTCTGTACTTTAGAGAAGGACGCGAATGATGAATCCGTTTGATTGTTCGTCGAGAGAGGACTTTTCTTCTCAATTGCCTACTCAATCAGAAGTAGCACCTGTTGTCAAGAACTATTCTGCGTTTGATTTCGAGGCTGAGTTGCTGAGTTGTTGTTGTCAGTGTTAATGCTAGTTCCAATATAGACGATGTTATATACGACTTCGAAGTTTTGACTGTCATCAGTGACGTGGGAACCAAGAGCCGGGTGCGACGACTGTTGGTTGATGAAAGGAGATCTTCGTTTGCTGTCGTTCACTTCCAGATCCATTTGCTTCTTAATATTAACAATCTATTTTATCGTTCTAATTTTTAAATGAGAAGTCATCTTATGGCTTTTCCACGAACTAGTTTAAGATTTCAGGTCAACACTCGATTGTTAAAGCAAAACTTCTTTGGCAGCCGAAGGCAATTAAAGCTCTATCCCACAATCTAGTAGAATCCAGCTAACTATGTCCGTCGGTTGCCCTTTACTCATGTTAAATATCATCATTGAAGAAAGCTTCCTACAGCTACAAAAGCACATTGCTTGATGTGACTCATAATCGCAGACATACTCGTAAAAGCAGCGAATATCCAGTGAACACGCACCTGCCGAGTGGTCCGTTCGGACAGTAAAGTGAGGAGCTCGATTGTTGGTGTTATTTGTTTTTGGAATTCTACTTTTCATAAGTAATTCGAAAGCCAGTTATCGCCTATCGCGTGACAGATTTAAATTAGAAATCTTATCAAATATTTACGGCGGCTTAAGCGGCTGTTTCCGCAGAGCCGTCAGCGTGTATTTAAGGTGAAAAGGAAGTTCTGTTAGAGATAACTTTGCGGCGTCTTTGACATGAATGGCATATTTATTCGAATTTTGCGTAACTGCGTGATTCAGAGACTTGAAGTTTGATACTCTGCATTCGTCTGAGTGGTTTTATGCGCTAATTGAAAGCAAAAACTGAGTTTGAGGGAAGCAGCTGCCGGCAAGGAACAATATTTATTTTGTTATGTAAGCAGTTTAAGTTCCACCGTTTTGATAGAGAGAGAACTAAAAATGTAGACATAAAAAGTTTAGAAGCCTCTCACTAAATTACTTCCTCAGCTATTTTACCTTTTCGGCAGAATTTACAAATATGTTTTAAAAATTATCGCTTTAATCACTGAACCTGATACTGAATGCATTTGATTCACTGCTTACAATCGAGTCACATAAAGTAGAAACTATTACAACAACATAGTTTCGCCGAGCTCTAGTTAGGAAACTTCTGCTTAACACTTACACAGAATCACACATGCACACACTCACACCATAACCACCACTGCACACCTATGAAATCTGGCAATGCTTGCTGCTTTACTTTTTCCATAACTGTTTTCTATTTCTGTCCGCTAATGTTCGGCACTCTAACGCTTAAGTTACCCCTGTGTCCGGTTTGCAGTCTTTTTTGCTCATCCCTTTTATCTCGCTGGGAATTGAAACTTTTTAAGCGCCAATTAAAAGTTTTCAGTTTCGCCGGCGGTTTTTGTTGTCGCATCAACAACCGATTCAACTGCTTGCCGCTGCACATTTGTGGCCAATAAATGCTATTTCATTTTTCAGTTGAAATTTTTTGTATCAATTACGGCTTTCATATTTTCCACCTATGTTATTCTTGGAACCGATATTAGTAACAATAAATCTTTTTCCAAAGTTTGGGATATTTTAAAATGAAATTGTTTTTAAGTTAACTATGACTTTGGTACTTTGATTATATTTCAATTTGTGTTAAAAAAGGATGAGCTTTAAGAACAACTCCAACGGCGGCTCTTGAACTGGTACTAAACCTGCCACCTATAGACCTCTGCGCTGAAAACTGCGAAGCAAAATCGGCGGAACGACTGGAGGGGAATTTACATGTAATTAGTATCGTCGGTCATAGCACGTTGGGTAATGGCGGTTGGTCACAGACTGACTACATGATTTCATTTTTCAACTGGGAAAGAAGGTTCAAAGCAAGCATAGAAGAAGATGCCTGGCGTAAAGGTATGTTAGCTACGCGCTGCACTCTAAACATCTATACGGATGGCTCCAAAATGGGCGAATATACTGTCCAGAGTTAGATATAAGCCAATCTTTTAAGTCGCCGGACCACTGCAGTATATTTCAAGCTGAGGTCTTTGCTTTGCGAAACCGCGGAGCTGGCCTCTAATGCACCTGCAGGAAAATCCAGAGTCAACATCTTCGTAGACAGCCAAGCAGCAATCAAAGTAGTAACCTCGTATCGCATATCGGACAGAAGGGTCTTGGGAAGCATGATTGCAGTGGAAAGCAAGAAGCAAGCATCTTCACTTCTACTGGGTGGCTGCAAAGACATCGAAGGCAAATCAAAACTCAATGGAACGAATTTCCTGTGTGAAAAACTGCAAAAGTTATGTGCAAAACGGTAGATCGAAAGTACAAAAAATTCCTACTGGCCCTCGATAGAAGAGACCGTAAGAACATGATGGGAATATAACTAGTCACTGTTTGATGGCGACACACGCCTGCAAAATAAGGCTGACAGATCGAGAAGACTGCAGGAAATATCTAGAGCAGGACACCAGGGAAAGAATGGAGCATCTCTTGTGCACTTCTCCCGCATTGGCAAGACTACGCTGTAAGCATCTGGAGTCCTCGCGGTATAATGCACTGGAGGAAGTATCGATAGTGAGGCCGCAGAGTCTGTTAAAATTCACGTCGAGCGCAGGCATCTTAAGGGATACTACTCCTCTTGGATCTAGCAACTGAACTCCATCTGGTATTGCAAAGGACCAAACTGGTCTATGCGTGGCTTCTTGGTCTACCAGATTACCCTAACCTGTGTTAAAAAAAGAGTTATGGAACAAAATTTGTCTGTTTTAAGGCAATGCTACTCCTGGCACTGTTGATATAGGAAACGCCTGGGTTAATACAGTTTCAACTGGTCGAAAATTTGATTAGTGCAAACAAACAACTATCAGAATTGATACCTGCGGCAAATGAGTTTTCTATGTCCTTTCTAGAAGACAAGTTAAGTGTTGGAAGTGATTAAAAGAAATTAACCTGTGAAGGGTGTTGGAGCTTCCATGCAGCCGAAATTTGTTCTTGCTTCGTTTATACTTTCAAAAAAGGTTTCTTTTGCACGAAACTCAATAAAAACTCCAAATCAAATACTTGTGTTCGCCCGAGAGGCATTCTAAACCAGAAACCTTTCACAGCAATTAAATGCTTCATCCATCTCAATTTGCTATACAAATTGCTTCCTAAGAACTATCGAAACTCTCCAACCACGCCAAGGATATTTATCCGGTTAATGCATAAATATTTCATTACATTTCAAATTTGCCAACAAATGTCTTACAATTAATTTACCGAAAAGCAAACTGCACTGCCCGAACACCCGTCCGCCCCCGGCATAGCGGACTTCACACAACTGCAAACAACACTCTTCGCAATCATTGTTTCACATTGTTTGCGCTCACTCATACATACATATATATTATACATTTTGTTAGGATTCTGGCATTCTTGACTGTAATTTATTTGTGCGATAAAAAGCAGTGAAACCCTGAAACAATTCTGCGCGTCTAATGCTCCGCTGCCCATCAGTCAAAGCGGTGAGTAGCCAAGGGAGTCAGGGTACCGAATGCTAACAGCGATTTATTGCCAGCCACGCCAGCCGAAATACCCCACTCTCCCACAAATAGTATATGCACATACTTAGCGGTACATACGAGCGCCGTGAGGGCCGCGAGGGCCTTTCATAAACATTTCATTTCCATTGTTTTGCGCACTCAGCCAAGCAATTTGGATATTTCGCTTTGCAGCGCTTTCATTCGGAGCGCTCTGTGTGCAGGTAACTAAGTATATTCAAATTTGTATATTTATTAACACCTGAATAAATGCAGCATTGTTGCTGATTCTGGTGCTCGGAGAGTGAATGGACAGCTCAGTGGATGGGTGACCACTGGGAAAATATTAGAAGCGGATAAAAGCCCTCAAGCGCGCAAACTAGAACTGTTTATATATTTGGGGCAGCGCTGCCGAAATTGTGATTCTACCCTTCTGGCGCTTCCGCTGGTTTGAGGGAAAGTAAATTATGAGAAATAAATGCAAAAATATTTGTATTAAAGCAGCTAAAAGCGTTATTTAATGAGAGCATTGCAGTTAGTTGAAGAACGATGAATGTTGAAGTTGGCCGTTGGAAGATTTATGGGGTTTTTCCAGATTGTAATGGATAATTAATTGCAAAGAGGCCGTCTAATTGGCGATGGTTAGCTTCGAACATTGGAGTAAACTCATATACATATATTATTATATATTTACGAACAGGCAAAAAATATATAAGCTGCAGACCCTCTCCCAATAAAAGAAATGAAAAACTCTTTTTGAGGGCACAACTTTTTGTTTGATGAATTTTCTGCTTTAAGCACATCACTTAAAGCAAACGACTTCAACATAAATTATTTAATGTCAACGGAATCTAAAATTTTTATTTCGAAATTTAGAAAGCTCGCCGCCGTCTATATAGCTTCCGTGCTTTAGCTAGAAAATTTCACTTACTCAGGTGAATGACAAATGTACCTCATCGCTCCCTCTCCTTTCCTTTGCTTGCAGCTCACCTTTACCGTTGATGGTTTACGCTCAAATAACGCCGACGACGACGAAAATGCCATTACGAGCTTTTTATGTGGGCCAATAGGCTTTTGTGGCACAGCGCCATTATTTTGCCAACGGCGCCGACTGTTGCTTATCGTAGACTCCAACATCTCTATTTGCGCCGTTGCAGACCAATGTCCTTGCCAGCTTGCACTTTCGCATTCGCTTTCGTGCTGTTTCCCGCCACCTCACCTCCACTTTCGCTTATGAAAGCTGCAATGCTCGCAACTGAGTGAGTCTACTTTGAAATTGTAAGTGTTGAAATTGCCTTTCTGCTAATGGCGTTGTAAAATTTATTGCCGAAAATTCACTGCGTATTAGCCAGACTCAAACACTTCCATCGCATTTAAAAGCTGTAACCAGAAAGGTAGCCGGCAAGTTGGGTTGTGATATTGTAATACTCTGATATGATTGAGAGTGACGGGTCACTCACCTCACACTTGTTTAATTTTAATTTTCTAGTTATGAACTTCATATGTTTATAACTTTTGCTTTATTACTACTTTATTGCACTCATGACCAAATTTTACGTATACGCCATGACGTTCGGCGAGTTTTGTGGTAAAATAGCCTGCCTGAAGAGTATTTCCTTTAATTTAAATGTGTTCGAGCACTAGTAGTTAGTAAAATAATATTTTATTAACAACCTTCTAAATCTGATATTTTCTTTAATAAGACTTTAATAAGCAATTAAACCCAATTTTTTGTAATTATCAGGAGCGGTGTCTGCAATTCTTTTGGTTTAGTTAAAGACTATATAAAGATTATTAAATTTTAAGCTTTAATTTCTACACAGATTATCAAACGCTTGTTTTAAGCTTATTTTAATTGAGTGGTAGACGCAGAACTAGCTCAGGTATCTGGTATGTTAACACCCAAGTGATGTTAATTGAAATCATGAAAGCCAAAATAAAAAATAATTCAGTGAGATGTTTTACTTTGCTGCAATATTTAAATTCAGCTTGCTAATTCTTTCCACTTTTTGTTGGCAGAAGCAGCTTTTGCCATTCAAATGCGAATTTAGCGAAGCAATTAAAGTGGATAAACAAATTAAATGTTAGCAAACGGGTGAATTTAAATAAGCTAAAGGAGAATTCGGAGTCTGCTGAGCAACTTGCCTTTTCTACAATTTGCAGACACACCCAAAACACAGGACTGTAAAATATTAAATTCGTGGAAGTAAGTAGAGCGAGCTTATAATTGCGTTGCTTTTTTGAATTCTGAAACTATTTAGGATTCTATTTTGTTGCAGAACATCTTATTTTCAAACCAGTTAACTAGGAGAGGTTATATGAAGCGTCTTTGTTCAGTCTGCGCTTTTCACTTTCAAGCCACAAATAAATTTGTTCAAATGATTAGACCACGTTCAGCACGCAGTGAAGAAAATATAGCAGCCGTTGCTGAGAGTTAACACAAGGACCGTGGAGAGTCGATTCGGCTTCGTTCGCACTCGGGCTGACATATGGAACGATTTGGCGCAATTTACGTCAAGAAGCGTACAAAATACTGCTTGTGCAAGAACTGAAGTGGCTCGACCTTCCCAAGTGACGTCGCTTCACTCTATGGCCTCTTGAAAAGTTGCAAGAGGATCCTTTTCGACACTTTCGAGCCAAATTTTGTTCAAAGATGACGCCCATTCCAGCTTAATGGGTATGTAAAGAAACAAAAATGTCGAAATTGGGATGAAGACAACCTGAAAAGTTCTAAGATTTGTCATTTCATTCAGAGAAAACAACGGTTTGGTGAGGTTTGTGGATTTATTGAAAAAATACTTCGGTGGGAAGATACTTTCACGTTTCGGGCCAGTCGATGGGCTACCAAAATCGCGTGATATCACCTCATTTGACTTTTTCTTGTGAGAATATCTAACGCTTAAAGTCTATGCGAACAATCCCATTTCTATTCAGGCCTTGCAGCAAAACATCACGCCCGTTACCAGTCGAAATGTTCGAATGAGTCATCAAAAACTGGACTCAACAAAAAGTCTTTTCGTATTTCTAATCAAACTTCAACTTTTTTTTATATTTATAATGAACTTTGATGAACCAAATATATGTATACCATTTTTCCGCTAGAGACATTATTCAATTAGTGTAAAAGTTGTCTGTTTTCTCGGCGGAAAACTGCGACAAGTAATTTTCACAGGCTTCTCTTGAAGCCAACTTTACTCCACTAAGGGAGTTCTATATTGACCATAACAAATCGTAGTCCGATGGTGCATGGTCAGGGCTATATGGTGGATGCATCAAAATTTCATCAGTTGTTGACAGTAAAATGTAGAATCAATATTTCGACCAGGCTAGTGCAGCTCATAGTGGATGATTCCTATCCAATCCCACCAAACACTCATAAACTTTAAGGCAAGGCGTTAATCCTGGCGTTGCGTCCATTTCACGATTTCATTTCGTTTCAGCAAAGAATTTCAGATGTTAATTTGGTCCATTAAATTTTTCATAGACCATTAATGTGGTATCCAAATATCGAGTTCTTTTTGTAGCCAGCCCCTTTTAAATAGCTCGAAACCATTTGATAATGAATGTTAAGTTCCCTGGCGATATCATGGCTGCTTATGTGATCCATCTTTTCCATAATTTCGACTTTTTCAACGACAGGTCGACCAGAGCAAGGTGCATCTTTCTCATCGAATTTTTCAGAATGGAAGCGAACGAACCATTGTTGTGCTACACGAAATGATAAAGCATCGTCTCCATAAACTTCACCGTTGCGTGGCATCCTTCCCTTTTGTATATAAAAATTTCAAAATATAGCGAGATTAATTCAGTCCCCAACTACTTTCTTTCTTTTTTTGAGATATATGAATATAAATGAATTTTCTAGTTTCTCCTTAATTTCATAATAAGCACTGGTATACACATGCATTATTGTTAGGAATTTTTTCGCACTTATTACCAAATATAAAATTAGTCCAACATACCCAGTAGGAAGTCTTCCATAACAATTTATTTGTGTCGTCAAGTAAATACTACAATAGGTTTGTGAGTATTCTGTCGAAAAAGTCTTTTCGTACTAAAACATATGTTGTTTTATAATTAAAACTTTTTTTTTATTTTTATAATTAAAGTTTGATACTTCAAACCAGCTATATATTTTTCTCTCTACATTAATATATTGAAAACTCTTATTTTCAACTTTATCTCAGCAAAGATTATTGTTTATTCATCTATAGAATAGTTGTGAGTTGGAAAAATTCCAAATTTTTCTTACAGTCCTTTTGACCAAAACTGCTCGTAAAATGTGTTCCATTTACAAACTTTACCGTTATTTATACACCTATGAGAGTGTGCGCCAATATACACGCATGTACTACAATTTGCCACTTTTCGGCGTTTGAGATTGGTTTGAATGCGAAATGAACGCGGCATAATGTTCTCTCTTATTTGTGGGCATGCCGATTTTCTCACGATTTGAATCATTTGTTACGGCGCCTTTATGGCATGCTAATGGACTACTTAACCTTTTTGATGAAATCAAATCATGCCCGCGTGGCTTGTGGTGAGAGGAATCGTGTTAGACAAATTGTTATTGCTGAAGCATGCTGAATCTATTAAACATTTTAAATATAACTGTATAGAATAAATTATACAATATTGATGTATGTATTGAATAATATTGGTAGCAATAGTAGTGTTACCCACTCTTGTCAGCCTTACAATCGAAATGAAAAATTAACGATTTATTTCAAAGACTTATAAAAGGCATTTTCAACGGTTTTCTTTACTCAAACAAAGACAGGCAAAATTTCTGTCCATGACACTTTCCAATTACAGCAAGTCCATTAGACAAGAGCGAAGAACATAGCATCAAACGTGAAAAAAACGTTTAAATGAAGGCTGAATAGCAGATTCAAGAACACTGAGGAAAACCGACTGAAAGTGACTGACCCCATTTCGCCAAAAGGCTTTGAGTAAATCCAAGAGTCAAAAGAAGGAAGCGTGTAAGCCAGTTTGATTGGCGCTAGATGAAGAGAGGCCACCAGAAAATACACATGTTGCATAATATAGATATAACAGAGTAGAAAATACATCAAGATACATAGTGACAAAAAAGTACCTGGAAATTGTAAATAAAACGGTAGTTATTAATTGTTCATCAATCTTTATTTTGTCGTCTTCAAAGTAATCCCCACCAGATGTTAAACAGTTATGCCAGCGATTTTTTCAGTCTTCGAAACACTTTTCATAAGCACTTTTTGTGTTGGTCTCCAGCTCCTTCAAATTTCATTCCACCTCTTCAGTAGACTGAAAACGGGATCCACGGAGCCGCAAGTTTAGCTTGGGGAACAAGAACATCATGTAAAATCTTTGAATTGTTCTTTCATAATTCCGTCCGATGTTCCCACGCAAATCCTTCAATATGGCCAAATGAACTTCTTATTGACGTCTGTCCTTCTGGAACAAATTCATGATGCACCAAACCGCGAATATCGAAAAAAAACAATAATACTGATTTTTGACCTATGATTTTGAGATAACTGTTGACTTGTTTACATGTAAAACTCATAAGCCGACATCTAATTTACAATTATAATGCTCTCTATGAATATGGGATCGGAATTCGCACGATCGAGCAAGCCCAAAGGGACCTGTTAACGGTACTCTTTTTGAAAAACTTCAACTTTATCGGAACGAGTCGAGTCGTTTAATACCCAATATATCCATCAAAATCATTCCAACGGACTCACGAGAGATGCTGCCTTGCCATTTCTTTAACAGTTGCCTAGCGATTTTCAAGCACCATATCCTTCATCGATGGTCATCCAGAACGAAGCATGTCTTCAACGATCTCTTGACCGTCTCTGAAGGCTTTATACCACTCGTATGATTGTGTTTTTGATAAAACTGAATCCCCGTAAGTATTTTCCAGCATTCGCAATGTTTCCGGACACGAGATTGGTTAGAAATACAAAATTTGGAACCAACTATTTGTTCGATACTTTTACCAGATCGTGCTCATATTTGGCATAGTAATTAAGGACAGTCCTACCAACTTAGTAAAATACATTCCCTTGAAATATCATTTATCCGAGGAATTTCGTTACAATTTCCGGGTGCCTTTTAGTCACAATATATATGATGGCGTGTATTCAATCATATGTGTGTTCAAACTTAATCACAGACGTTTTGTGCTTCTTCTTTGACAGCTTTACTTTTCCGAACTTCATTTAAGGTCAGTAGGAATCCGGCGGTATTTCTAGCGCAGTTGAGTGCTGATATGAGAGAGTTTAAATTGCAATTGAAGAGCTTTGGTTCTTAAAGGCTTTAAGATATGAATGCAGACATTACCATGCCTAGGTATTATTAGTTATCAGCTCTTTTGTTTATTTCTAGTACTACTTGGTAATATAACAAAGATCTCTACAGCTGCTATGCTTCATCTTGATAAGCTGATTGGCTTCCAAAATGCACAACATAATTAACTGAACCAATTTCACTTATAATACTTTTAATAAAAGGATTAAATTTCAAGAATTTACCCCTTATTGGAAATATTCACCATACTTTCCAGCTCCGAATTTTGTATCAAATATTTAAGAAATTGCTTTTTGAAAGTATAGGTGGGCTTTTCAATTAAATAAAGTAGTTGCTGTAATTAGCCGATTGAGTAAAAGCCAGTATCAGCACAAAATTTGCTAAAATTACTTTACTTCTAAATTTTTGAATTTTGTAGACCTCACCTCCTTCGATACGCATTTGCAGCATCTATTTCGCATATGCATGCAAACTAATACACCATTAACACCCCTCCCCTCTGCTGCACGAGGAGGTGACATCAGGACGATATGAATATGTTTGAATTGACTGTTGGACGAGGTTCGGATGTTAGTTCATTTCTTTACTCCTTTCTTTTGTTCTTTTGCATTTTTTCTCATCTCGCAAGCAATTTGTTGTTATTATTTCCCTGTGTTTGCACTACTTTCGCACTGTTGCATCTGTTAACAAACGCTGATAAAGTTGAGTGCTCGTTGTTGCATCCACAACGCATTGCCTCGGCATAAGTGAATTGGTGAATTGCTTGCTTTGCTGCTTTTGTTTTGCTAAGTCGACGCAGGCACGCAGTCTCCACTTGCCTCCGCTTTTCACAGTGTTTCTTTGCATTTCATTTTGTCTATTACCGAGCTCCTACAAATATTAGTCTATGAAATATACATATATCAAGAGCACGCACCAATACAAATACATATACATACATATGTACGGAGAAGTGAGAGTCTTCAGTTGCGAATCGAAATAAGAAGCTCCCCTCGTCCTACAGCAGGAAGTTGCATAAAATTTCAGTATTTCCGAAAATATATTCTTTGGATTTGTTGGTTTGCTTTCGCCAAAAGTTTTCTTTCCTTCGGCATTTGCTTGTGTGTAATGCAGGTAGTTCAGTTTAATATTTACAATGTGAGAATTCACCAGGAATTGCCATGAAAAAGTTAGTTCTCACACAATGCAGATATTACACATGGAGTGTACCGGAATTAGAACCCAGCAGACTAGTAAACACATCGCTATCTCTTTTATGTGGTCAGCTTTGGTTTTGTGCATAACGAAATTGTCTAACTGTACTTCATTCATATACTCATATCGTGCAATTTTCTAGTTTCGCAGCCATGTGAGAAATGAATCTCACAGATTGAAACTTTCCCAGTTAAATCATTACTTGTTTATGCATTTACATAATTGCACCTATCACAACCTGGCTCCATACTAGGTCCTTTACTATGAGATATGCTTTATGATGGAGTGTTATAATTACCGCAAATAACGTAATGATCGTAGCCAAAGAACTTTTTCAGATACAGAACATATGTAATGAGACCGTAGCGAAATTCATTGACGTATCTTTTTCTCCTGCTCGCGGTATGTAGTGGAACATAGTGAGTCACATGCTGCGATCAGAGCTGGAGTGAAAATGAAAGAGTGGACCGCAATAGCGTTCCAAGAACTCAGAGTAAAATGAAGGCAGCGGAGAAGCATGAGACCACATGAATAGTGATGGAGGTAGGATGTGAAGAGGCATCTATCTCCCAGATTGGTCTAGGTTCAAATACAGCTACTGCAGACGGAGTAAAGGGTTTAGTACGTAAGCATACAGTTTCGCAAGTCCTTCATAGTTATTTAATACTGTCTGGGCATGATCCCGAAAGAGGGATACTCTAGCGGACAATATAAATCGTACATGCTGCCAGTATCACTGTGACAGTATCTTTGGAAGATTCCCTTTTCGGAACAAGCCCTATCATAACCTCGAAATTACAAAATATCTTGCAAACCAAATATGAGAACATGTTGTTTCGAGGGCTTTTCAGGGGTAAAAATGAGGTAAAGATCGGCGAGGCTTCGGCAAGCCTCCAAGTAATGTTTATAGGAAAAAAACTTGAAAAATAGTTTATGTAAATGCGTCATTAGCTCTTATTCCGCTCAAATACATCAAAAGACAAAATAACAATAACAGCAGACCGAAAGCAGGCATGAAGGCAACACGAAGAATAAATCTATCGCCTTACTTGGCTGCAATTTTAATTTGCACTCCATTGTGCTTTGGGCCTAAGGGAATATAACTGTTGAAGGAATTTGTGGTATATTTAGATGAATGAGAACTCTTAACCGAGCTGTTGGATGAAAGTTGGAGTCCCAAATAAATCTCCACTCGAGACACTCTTAAGCGTTACCAACACCATTATGTAAAACGCTTAAGTTTCACACTGAAATGAGCGCTCACCTGGCATACCATTCCATATTCATACCGATTTGCACAAATTCAGCTTCTAAACTACGTTAAACTATGGAAATGCGCTGCCTTATACTCTTCCCAGCGGTTCGTTTGCTATTTACAGCTTTCGGCCTCTACACTAGTGTATAACTGTACGTAGCTGGCGCGGAAATGTATGGCGGACACAAATTTGCAAATTACAATTCCGGCTCCGCAAATGTGACAGGATTCATGCCTCCCTAACTGCCCCTCGCCGCCTCACGGCCCACTTCATTATGTGCGCTCGTTGCCACAGTTGCGCAACAAATACATAAATTACAATCATTTTGACATATTTTATTATTGTCAGTGCGTTATGGCGTTTCCAGCAAACAACAAAGGTGACGACAACAAAAGCTACAAAAATTATGGCGAAGAGAAAGCTGCAAATGCCACCCACCAATAAAAAAGATGCACCTTTTAAACATTTAGCTACTTAATTTCGTTTGTAATTTCTTATTCCGTTTCTGCGCTTCTTCTTTATTGTCAGCCATGTTTTGGTCTTATTTTCTGCTTTGTTAGTTCTTTAAGATTCGTACAAAAATGGAAAGGAAATGCGCAGTTCAGGCTTTCACAAAGACACTTCAAGCGTAATGCATTACACGTGTCACTTGAAAAGGAAGTAAATGTGCGCGGTCCTTACTATGAGTTCGTAACTGGAAAATGCTTGGAATTGAGAGAATTAAGAACTCCTTGGCAGACGAAACATTTCTACATATTTACTTGTGAGTCTATAGTGCAGGAGTATTGGACTAAACATCAACCCCTTAAAGACGACCATCGTCCAGTTTCTGAGACGCAGTCTCTGCCTGGCTTCAGGAACCTAATAGAGAGAGAGATGACTAATATGGTCAAATCCACGAAGGCACTTATAGTCTGCAATCGACTTGCTAGTAGATCATGGGGTGGCACGCCAAGGATTGTCAGATGGTTGTACACCATGATCGTGCGACCGATTATCAGATATGGAGCATGGCTTGAGCTCCAAAATAATCGCAGACTTCGATCCGACTTCAACTATCGAGACTGCAACAAAGGTATAGCCGAGAATGAACTGGCTGACGAGCTGCCAGCTCCGTAGCGTCCACCAATATGATGGGCCGAGAGCCTTTTATTGCGGTTGGTCCCCACATCATAAAGGAGCTGCTTCGCAATGATGAAGCTGTGAGTAGGGAGAAGCATTGGCAATAACTCCTAGGCATGCGCCATGCAAAGTTTCTAATGAGTGTTTACAACCCTAAAAGGTTTAAATACGCAATCAACCTCCAAAGGGAAAAACTCAGGCTACTTGTCGTCTTCTATACTAGTCATTGCAAGCGCAAGAAGCACCTATTTAACATGGGCCTAGTTTCTTGTGCGCCGGTTCTGCGACTTGGAGTCTAAAATACCATAACAAGGACTTTGGATACAGCCAAAGTCCTCAGCAGCCCAATAAGCTTAATCAGAACCTGCTGATGAACCTTCCTCAATATCTAAAATCTCTTGTACATTATTTTCAAATTTTCAAAGAAAACGACATTCCTTCAGCGCCACTCTTCGATGTAAAAAACTAATTTAAGGCAGTCGCCAATACATGACTCTTATGTAAAAGTGACTCGTGTTCTCGTGCAATTGCTTCCGCCGTGTGCGCTTTTCATTTTATTGCTCGCTTGCTGGCAGTTTTCCGCGCTACATCGTCGGCCGCGAAGTAAGCGGCAAATGTCGAGAGCTCGTCTGGGAAAGTGACTGTATGAGCAGTTTATGAATTATGCACACCTTCACACACACACAAGCGCCCGCATCCTGGGCAACATCTTTCTAACATATTGCAATCGCTTCGCTTTTGCAATGCGGCCTGCCAGGCAATGTCATAAATCGCAATTTAATTGAAATTTAGAGCAGCTTTGCTAAACGCGATTACACGTCCTTTATCTCAAAACTCCTGCTTGCATGCACTACTCCACCACCCCCAACACGTCTAAGGCAGGTGTATGTACACACTTACAATATGCTTTCAGGCAAACATGCTTTCATTGTCTGTGGAGTTACGTTGCATAATTCATACACTCACATATACATAAATCCATGGGTATAAGTATGTGTGGACATTATACATGCTATAGTATACGTCCTTGCGCTGCAGGTGGTCCTCGTATTGCTTTTTAATAAATATAGCACATATTTAGTTTGCGAACGGCAGCTGATGAATGTATAACATTACAATCACGAGCTTAGAACTGGTAACTCAGGTAATATGTTGCGATATTAATTCATAAAGGGTTTCTTTCTTGGTGTTCTGCTTTATGATGCACAAGGGTTGTTCGCTTACTCAACGAACGGCTCTTCGTAAAATCATGATACAAGCGAGTTGGAAATGGATTCGCAGATAACAGAATTTCATGCGGGGTTGATCTGTCGGAAATTAAGGAGCTAGGTGGGTAAGTTAGTGAAGTTTTCTACTGTCCGGAGCTCTCTATCAACTGTTTCAGACTTCCTGACTATTGCACTGTTTTCCAAGCCGAGATTGCAGCCATTAAGGTAGCAATAGATTTACTACTTCAGAGAAGTGACCATCCGTACAGTTAGCAGACCCTTGAATTCATTTACAATGCGTTCAGGACTAGTCGAAGAGTGCCTAACCTCGCTATCAGTAGCATCGAGTGTCTTTATGATGAGACTGTAAAGCTGAGGAGCTAGCAAGGAAAGACACCCTAAAGCCGCTATCGGTAGAATGGGAGCGGATCGGTGCTTCCGTATCCTCGTGTGGTTTACTACTAAATATGTAGCTAGGCTTTGCGGAAGCTTGGTCAGCGCTGGGATCCAATCAGAACATGTGCTCTCACAAAAGCCTTTACGACCAGAATAGATGGCAAAATAGCTAGGATCTCTTTGCTCTCAGTAGTTGTGGGGCTTTTAACGGACCATTGCGCTACTGGCCTCAAGCAGTAAGGCTGGGAATCCTACCAGGCGTCATCTGCAGAAGCTGTATAGAAGAAGATGAGGTGGAAACATCTCAACATTTCCTTCTTGACTGTTCCGCGTTTGAGATGTCAAGACTGTAACACTTGGGAGCGCATACGTTTTGCTAATTTATAGTGCGAACACAAGAGTTCTACTTTTTTATGGCATAACAAAGGACTACATACTATATCTTAGTCCAAGTGCAATTTTTGATAAGCCGTCTAACCTAACCTAATACAGTTAGGTTCGTATGAAGCCTATTACTCAAACTCGTCGTCTTACTTTAATGCCTTCTTCTCTGTACATATTTGTATTTAAATAATAAGCAAGCAAACTTAATTGATTTACGGATGTTGCAAACTTTACATACATACTTGTATGGTATATACCGTTGTATGTGCATACTCATGCCCTCACGGGTGCCATTAATTTAACTTTCGGCGCTGTGCAAAATTTTCAATTTAAATTTGCCTTGTTGACAATTCAATCAAAGGAAATTGATAAGCAAACACACAAATAATCGTAATGGAAGACAAATATAAACACGCACACACATACACACAGCCATTCACATGCATATGCTTACTTGTGGCACATTAATGAGAACCGCCAGTAAATCGATTAATAGTTTTATTAGTGAATAACCGTTAGCTTAGCTCATTACAAGACGAAGAAAACAACCGAGAAGAGAATCGAGGAGGCAGCCTCTGCCTACTCCGCAGATGAAGCGTCTTTTATCAACAGATCTTGCCGAACTCTGACAATCCCTGTCGGTGCAAAAAGGGCAGCCAACTTCGCGCTATGCTACTGACAAATGGCGGCTTGGCTGCGAAAGGAATGGCGCGCAATTTATCCAAGACAGATGTACCGTTGTCTGTCAACTTGATATTAGCGTAATTGCAAATGTCGTGCCTGACAGTAAAAGTAAAACAATAAACGAGCTCAGCAACACACACAGACACTGTCACATACATACACATTACATATCCGCTGCGCGACGAAGATGGCATAATGGAAGTTAATTGGACAGGGCGCGCCTTCCTGTGTGTATTTCGCAAATGAGGCTCGCATTTAGCAAATTGCAAATCAAGTACAGTGTGTTCGTTACAAAGAAACGCTGCGCAAATTCCGAAATGATGATTAATTAGATCAGCGTATGAGGAAGGCAACAAAAAAAAGAGAAGACAGCTCTCGAACTTTTTCAAATGAATCCACACAGCAAAAAAAGCAAAAAAGCTCATATGAAAGAAGCAAAATAATGCAAAAGCCTTTTCTTCGAAGGAGGAGCGACTGCAGAACCAGCCCACGGTCAAATCACCCAAGCAATTTGTCTGATGTTTATTACTAAAAACGCACATACAAGGCGAATGAGTTTGCGATTTCGCTCAACTCAGCTCTCTTTGGCTGTGAGTTGGCTATTGACAGCATTTGTTGTTGCTTGTTGGCAATTCATACACTCCAAGCAGCTTTTTGACAGTGTGTTTATGGAAATTTTTGTATCCTCGAAGAGCTCGTTGCAATGAATATGGAAGCTGGTGTGTAGAACTCATGAATCAGGCGAAATCATACAAACTGACGTCGCTGATTGTTATATTGTCACATTGACACACACTTATTGGCAACATTTGGTGAGGCGTGATAGTCACATACTCAGCTCACATTCATTTACAGCTTGGGATTTCAATAGCGAGCGACAGCATTTATGCTAAGCTCAGGAATTTCAAACTCTGACGCTAATGGACAAAGCTCGACTCGCGTTCCATTGTAAAGCTCGCTGGTATTTTGCACAATGATGCTGATATGTGCTAGCATGTGGAGGTAGTAAATTAGCATACGCCAAAGCAATGAGCAGAGATATTTAGGAGGACAGTTTGATCGATTTTACCATTCGCTCTTTGAAATGAGTTAAATCTCCAGAGCTCTTCTCAACCTATTAGGGTCACATTTGTCCTCATGTTTAACCCAAAAACAGCTCTTTAGAATATAGAAAAATCGTTATTATATTATATTTTGTGAAACGTTGCTGAGGTACCCATATCCATGCGTTTGCCTTCAATTCGTCTTGGAATATTAGCGCTGTCCGTTCGACGCTGCCTCTGTGATTGATTTGCCGATACATCAAAATTAATTGAACAAAAGGGAAAAATAGCCAGAGGTGACATGTCACTTTCGTTGCCTTCGCTGTGACCCTACCTCTTCGGAGCCCGCACTCGTGACTCTACTGAAAAGGCAAAAAATTGTCGCAAAATGTCGCTGATACGCGCTGTCAGCACCTTCGTCGGCTTACAATGACGGACAGCATTCTATTAACTAGGCGTACAACAACAACAAACTGTAGCAGTTGAAAAGCAAATTTATTGCACATGAAATTGAGACGATAATTTTAATTTTTAGGAAGGAGGAGAGCACATGCAGCCACACATAGCGGTCGAATAATTTAATTTTATTAATTAGACGTTTAATCGCCCAAAAGTCAATACTTTTCGACAAGGGTTCGACGTCTTCTGCCTAAGTAATAAAGTTTTTCAACAGTTGTCAAACATGTGCCATTTATTTAACCGATTAATTAACGCATTCAACAACATCGTACACCGCACAAGTCGCTGGAGTTGGGCTCCTTCGCATTACGCAAAAATGGTTGCAAACTCGCACAACTATTGCCATGCTGCTTAGTGCTCTACGGAGAAAAGCAAATCACAGTATTTGACTTGTAACAGATGTGAAAAGGAAAACAAAAACCAAAAGGCAAAAAAGCGAAAATGGAAATCAATGAAAGCTAAACAAAAAGGCACTTCCAAATGTCACTTCGGAAATGAATTAATTATGCCTTCGCTGAGGACATTTTCGTTCAGCTCCTGCTGGCAGCTGACTCGCTGCCTGGCTCCTCCTGCTCGTACCCTGCCTCGTGTTGGCTCGAAGTTCTGCGAACAGTCGTTGGTTTGAAGCGGCGCAGATCTTTCTGGCTTAATGTATTTGGCGCTGGCAGCTAAGTGAGTGAGGGTAGCGTTAACTGAATAAGCAATGCACGAATCGGGAAAGTAAATAATGAAATCAAAAGAGAACAAACATCGCAAGTGATATGGGTAAGTCAATGGCGACAATGGCAGGCAAGCAGCTCAAGCATTTCCATACATATTTAATTGCATAGTGGTGATATATACAAATGCATTCCAAAGCATTTTAGCCCGTGGCACGTTCGGAAGCGGTATTGTGCTAGGACTCTTTCAAGTCTTGTATCGAAAATGTAGAATTCTATTTATATGCTAATTACGGTTTACGCTTCACTTTTTCTATTACGAATCGTGCTTTGAACATGCTTTATTTTTCTTCTTATATCGAAATGATATACGCAAATAACAGGCAATTAACATTTTAATTACTTTAGGTTTACGAACGACCAGGTGTTCCGAAGCAGTTTTTCATGTAAATGAGAATCCAACATTATAATTAGCTGTGGGCAGGTACATATGTGTGGCATTGTGACCGTTATAACCGAAGTGACGTGCTCGTGAATACTCGCTTGAGAGCGCTTCGGAATAAGCTTAGCTCTTGCAGTGGAGTCTGGTTGTCGAATATCTACAGAAAGAACTATAAGCGTTAAGTCAATCTGAGAGCCTGAATATTTGCTAATATTTCTTGTCCGAATAGTAGAAAGCTCAGCTTATTATGCAATATTTATGCAGTATTTCGGCGGCAGTGTGGTCTTCATACGACAATAATTGCAAAATTCCATAATCTGAATAATTTCAAAGGCGGGGAGGCGGCAGAAGTGCGCATATTAATTGAAATTAACACAAGACTGTCAAACGGATATTTATTGGATTGGATTGGACTCAATTATTGGCAAATAGTTGAATTCATTTCTAGGCCAGCTCAACTGCTGCAGCTCAAAACAGTAGATTGCACTATCTTTCGCATTAAAATATTAACTCACAGGTTCTAACATAGAGGAAGAAGAGCTAATAATATACAGCTAATATGTTGTGAACATTTTGATAAAATTATTTCGTATTTATTGGCAAATTCGTGAGCAGATAAATTGTCTGTTTTCATGTGCGTATGTGTGCCTGTGTGCGTTGGGCCGTGCGTATCTCCTAACCGTAAAATCAAATTCATTTTAATCATCTGAAAACAAAAAGGTAAAAATATCAAATATTCATTTGAAACTTGTTCGTGTTTACGACCACATCACTGCACATAAATTAAATGCTTAATTGCGTCGCCTGCAGTCATATTAGAAAATAAGTACATAAATTATGCCACTATTTAAATTAAGTCTAATGCTAATATAAATATACACTTTTTGAAAATAGACAACAACAAAGCTTTATAAATTGGAAAGACTAATTAAAGACAGCAATTTGATATTAAAAATATGGCTTTAGTTGTGTCCACGAAAATTGTGACATTAAAGCACACGTAAATTACAAATAAATGGTCCAGGAAAAGCATTAAAAAATTTATTTTGCTAGTTGTTAGGCCTATTCTTAATTACTATGCCAAATATGAGCGTGATCTGACAACCAGTTTGTTTATGGCAGCTGCTTTAGTCGGTACACCTCAGTAGTGCGTTGCGTTTAGTTACAATGGATCGAAACTTCGAACATAGAATTTGTCTCTAATTTTATATTTCTAATGAAATTTCGAGTGCAGAATCTTGAAGAAGATTTACAGTGACTCAGTTTTATCAAAAACACAAGCTTACGAGTGGTACAAAGCCTTTAAAGAGGGTCGAGAGATCGTTGAAGACATTTCTCGTTCTGGACGACGAGGTCGAACTCTTCAACTGAAGAAAATATTGAAGAATATGGTGCTTGAAAATCGCCAGGCAAGTATCAGAGGGCTGGTAAAAGATCTTGAACTCTTTCAAAGGTCCACTCAAATGATTTTGGTGGGTATTTTGCTTATAAAATGCGTTCTTGCTCTACTCGTTTTGATAAAGCTGAGTTGTTTTCAAAAAGAGTACCGTAAGCAGGCTTCTTTGGACTTGCTTGATTGCGCGAATTCAGATCCCAAATTCATGGCGAGCATTTTAACTGCCGATGAAATATGTGTTTATAAGTTTGACCAGCAAACAAGTCAAGAAACATCAGAATGGACGGGAAAAACGAGTCCAAACTAAAAAAACACAGCCCTCAAAAATCAAAGTGATGCTAATCGTTTTCTTTGATATTCGTGGTTTTGTTCATTAAGACTTTTTTCGGAGGAACAGACCAGACCAGACACATTATTTTCGGCTGCAACGAAGCTATAATGCCCAATGAAGGTGTATTTTTTATCAAATTAAAAAGTTTCTCAAGATTTTTCCAAGTGCTATGAAGACTGGAAAATTCGTTGGCATAAGTGTATTGCAGCGGGTAGGGATAGTAGTATATTTTGTTGGGTCTTCAACGTTTCCTTTTGATGGAGAAGGTATTCTGTCGAATATCGCCAATCTGACAAAATTGATTTTGACTTTTATATTCATTCACAATAAATATAAAGAAAAATGGTCCTGATTTAATATGTACAACCACATGGAGATGATGTGTTTGTACAAAAATAAAAATACCACCTATGGAAGTTGCACGAGGGCGCTGCTTTTGTCTTTTTTTCTGTGTGAAATTTTGCCTATTGCTCTTTTTGGCGCCTATTGTGTTAAATATGATTTATGTTATATTTCACACCAAAAACAAAAACACACATACACACGAAAACAATGAAAATTCAAACAAAGGCCTCGAGAAAGCTACGCTGAAAGCGGCAGAATGTCCTAAGCTTGTGTCTTTCAGTTGCGTTTGTTTCTTTCAATTTAGCTTCCATGCCACTCCTTGGCGGCTGTCTTGCTGCCACGCACTTCGCACATGACGTCGTGTGGAAGCCGCTCGATCCGCTGTGATTTGTGTAACAACATGCCATAGTGTAATTTTCGCTCGCGAATTACTGTCAGCAATGAAATTGGAAAACAGACACATTTTGGATGGAGCAATCCTCTTCGCTGCAAATTTACATTTATATACAAATATGTTGAGAGTTGCGAGCAAAGTCAAATGAAGATAAATCTTCCTTCCCTTTTGAAGTGTTCGAAATTCGAAATCATCATTGCTCCAACATACACGCTCTAGCGGTACAATTACTCCAACTTTCATACATAGACACTCCTCCTCCACTCATCAGTAGAGTTTTGTCAGCTATCGTATAATCAGTCCATCGAAATCTCGTTAACCCATCGTTTGGAATACATTATGACCTCATAAAACGCGCTTTGCCGAATGGTCTAGCCGAAGGGCGGTCATAAAATAATATTAATGAAGGCAATTCTCTACTTCGTTTAAGTCACGCAACAGTGGAATAACGAAAGGTCAATATTTTGAAGAAAGTAAGTGTTGTCATCATGAGAGTGTACTCGAGTAGAGCTTACCGAAATTGAAAAACAGTTATTTAATTAGTAAAATACTTCCATCATTCCATAAATGAACGAGGTCAATGTGCGTTTTATGAAAAACTCTTCGGTTTTCGATATATTGAATTAAAATAAATGAACTAAGACTTGCGTAAACTTCCTTCCAATACATTTACATTCTATATGAAAGCTTAGAGCCATGAAAGTTCATAAATAAATCTTAAAATACTTCTAGTTGGCCAAAATAGAAAACCATTTAATTATATAGGCACACACGCAATACATACTCATTTGTCAAGTCGCCACAGCCGAAGCTTAAGTGGCACAAATCCGCAGTGCTCGAATTCTCTCGACTTGAGTGTGTGTGTGCTTTAATCGCATTTGACTTTTTGATTGTCAGGTAAGTCGTTACAACAACCTTGACTAAACAAACAAACAATCAAATCAACTTTAATCACTGGGGTTCGGTGGGCAGTGCCAATAGCGCACCCCCGTTTACCAATACAAACACACCCTCGGCGGCGCCTACCGAAACAAAGTTTCCCTTAAGAACACCCGTCTTCTATTGTATGGTAATAGGCGAAGAATAAAAGTTACACAATTTCGGTTGACATTTGGCGAGACGATTTACGCTTGACAACTATGTTAATTGCTTTGCGCTGTCTGTCACCGTGCTCACGTTAATTGGAGCTGGAGCTGTGTCGGGAGGGCGTGCGTGCGTTTATTTGACGCTGACACGAATTGAACTCGGCGTGTTGGGTTTTACTCTGTTTGATCATGGCATGCTTGAGAGTGCTTAAGGAAGCGCTGTTGGAACACACTTCTTTTGGTTGATTTTTGTAGTACTGAAGAAAATCATGAGACTTTATGAGTTCAATACTATAAAGAATAAATAACAGGAAGTAATTGGAAATGTTTACACGAAACAATAAATTGAAACCGAGAATTATCATAACTACTGTTAGGCAACTATGTGACACACAAAATTCTGAGCTCCTTTTCAAGCCTTAAATTCGATTTGCTCTCGACTGCTAATTAATAATGGAAAATATATTGGATTGTCGAAAAAGTCTTTTCGTATTTCTAATCAAACTTCAACTTATTTGTTTTTATATTACCCAATATTAATAATCGATAGAAAAACTATACTAATCTGAGCATGATGGAAGCCACAGAGTCTTGAAAGCCCAATTTCACTATTCTCTTTCCTTCTTGGAAAATATTTATTGGTATTCTCCTTACACTAAAACACTACTCTCCCACTGCTGTGCTTACGTAAACATTCATACATTTTACGAAGCTTTTCTTAACCATTTCGAAATGGATTTTGTAAATAATTGAGAAGACTTGGGCAATTTGTTAGTTGGTTACACCAACAATAAACAAAAAACAACAATTTTGACCAGAAAAGAGAAAAGTCCCTTAGCAAAAATCTTCTTTTCGTTCACCGCAACTCTTTTTATTTATGAATGTACAAAAATTCCCGAATATTGATTCCGCGCTTATCGCACGAACAAGATGCCACCGCGCACACCAGCGACCAGGAAAAACCCCACGCCTCGGCGGACGCCTGCCTGAGTGGCTGCGGCAACAGGCTGTAGCACAAGGCGCGGTCGCTCGTACCGCCAAGGAATTGGGTAAGTTTTTGTACGGAAAGTGAAACAAAATGAGGTTAGAAATAAGGTAAACACAAAGCGCAAATTTCGTTACGGAAACGTGTCAAGTGTCGCTGATTTGACTGACAGAAATTTGCGTTTCCTAATATTTTTGTTAGCATTTTTCAACAACTTGCTGGCGTTTATAAGCTCAGAAGAGCGAATGTGCGAAATGTGCTTATGAACATTCATTTGTTGTTGTTTTGCATATGTATGTATGTGTCAAGCCGCACTTCTCACTTGTCACCTGCGAATGCCAGGCCAAAGGAGAGCCAGCGCGCAATTTGATTTTGCTCTTTGCATAGAATATTCGAAATGAAACGGTGAAAAGCGAAGGCTGTGTAAGGATTCAGCACGTCGGCTGATCTAGAAACGAAAGCAAACACCGAAAAAACTCTGTCTCGTCACTCCACTTACTTAAATCGGGATAGAGGAATGAGGTTACAAATGCCTTTTGTGCACGAAAGTCCACACACACACCCTCAGAATGGTATAACGTTGCAAACGAATAACGTATGAATATGCATGTTAATGGGCACGTTTCTACATTTATTTGCCTGTGGCTCTGTGATCTGAATTTTTCGCATTTATTCCAAAAGCAATAGCCATGAGGTTGAAACGATTTGTCCTTTTTTGAATTCTTAAAGTTTTTCAATGCAAAAAAACGCTTTGAATCTAGTTTTTTGATATATGTTTCTTGAAATTTGTAGTTAGAAGAGTCGGGTGTGTGCTAATTACACAGAAAAGAAAATTAGACGGTGTGGGAATCTGAAGAAATAAGCTTAAGTTGAACTAATAAGAAACAGGAAACAATAAAACCCATTTTGGAAAGTTTCGAAGAATTCTCTATATTAAATGTTTGAGAAACCTTTGAACTACTCTAAAGACAAGTGTTCTATCCATGATTTCTGTTAATTTTTAAAATCACCCAAGCATGCAATAAAGCTTCTAACACTTTGTTTGAAATACTCTTTTCTGGGACCACTAGTAGTTCGATTCAATATCTGAAATAGTACATATGTGGATATGGAATTAAAAGTTAATCATAAGTCCTGTAAAGAGAATTTTCATCTTCGGTGTAATTACTGCCTTCATCTTGTCAACTTAAGCAAACACTTAAACAAGTTTCACAATTTCCAAAATTGGCACAACTGACCTGTCAAACAAGCGAACAAAATACGTACATAAAACACAGTTTTTAATTGCATGCCAACAGACGAGAATGCCAAAATAGAGAACCGTAAGGGTTTTGATACCAAAACGAAATGAAAACAAAGCATTGTTGTGAATTATGAGTACACCTTCAGCTAAACAACTCACGCATGCACTTATTGCAGCAGCAAAAAGCAGACACAGTGAGTACCAAAATTGTACTCTTAAATTTCAGAAATCCTACTATTAGGGTATTAGTAACTTAGACAAGTTTGAAATCAGTTCATACTGTGAAAGTCACGGGAAGAAGAAACTGAAGTGTTCCGAAGCCTAAAGTAACTGCAAAAGATTAGAACCAACGTCTGTCAATGCTACTCTGATTCATGTTCTCATGTTGAGAAAAAAGAGCATAAATATATGGCAGCAACAGCGGCAAACCTCATATCAAGGACGGTGGACTCACAGACTTGTATCTGACATTCATACGTGGACAGTTAGACAATATGTGGACCAAGATTTCCTCCAAAATGACGTCAGTCCGTATTGATCGAAGGCGTGACGGAAGGCATTTTTCGAAATAGCCTTGAGAGCCGAGGTGCATGCTGCTTGGCTTTCCTCTGTCCTCTCAAAATGCTTGCCTTTCATCTAGCATTTCCCACAAGGAAATAACATAAGTCCGGGGGCCCACATCTGAGCTGTAGGGCGGGCTTTGGTTAGGTAGCTGTTCACAAAAAAGGCGATGTGAGCCGGGGCGTTGTCGTGGAGTAACTTCCAAAAGCAACATCTGGGTAAGCCTGCTAGATCATATCAAATTTTTCTGTCGCAGACTTACCGATTTTCACATAGAATTTAATCGCGTACCCCTGCTCTAATGATCGCTGCATTTTCGACTTGTACCACTCACAGAAACACGTCGTACGAAAATGTTTGTCTTGACTCTCCAGATTCCCGGAGACAACTGATCAGCCGCTCTTTCGTTAGCTAGGAACGCCCTCTACCGAACCCAGTCAATGCGCGCACGCCCCGAAATACAGTCGCGGCGGAAGAAAATCAGTTATTACTTTGCGGACAAACCTTATATCAGTTTTCTGATAAGTGGAAAGCCAGTGACAGCAGAATAGGAGTGAGTCCGTCCGTGTTACAGAGGAGACATAAAATGTCTTGACACTCCCACGAAGAAATATCTTATCTGGTGATTTCGTGGAAGGATCTCGAGTAGGTTAGGTTTAGCGGATGTTCCCTTCTACTATTTAAAGAAAAAAATAAAAATAAAAAATGTGTTCCTCTTCACTGCACTAACAAATATATTTACTTCCGTTCTAAGTATGCCAAGTGACTCAGATACGGTTCTCGAATCAGCCAACTTCTCCAATAGGAATTCATATTCACACCGTTTAACTAGATTATGACCAAATGACTCCAAAAATTAATGCGCAGAGCCCACATAATTATAAAAACATTGAAAGCAGGATCGACGAGCAATTCGCCGAGTGAGTGTAACCTCAAATTTGAGCACTTTCCCTTCCACATACCAATGCACACACACAATGCAAAGCCAGCCCACTTTGAAAGTTGCGCAATAAAAGTTTTAATTTATGCGACACTCTCGGCCACTCGACACAGTAGCTGCTTTGCTTTCAAACTGTCCAAAAACAATGCTCCAGCAACGATATTGCCATTGTTGATGCCATTGTATTGCGGGCCATGATGCTGCTCGTGTGGCAAGCCTTTGGCTGATGTTGCTGACAAAGTTTCATTTGTTTTTACTTATACCGTTATAATGCGTCGCTTCTTTGTTGTTTGACTTCTGCACAAATTATTTGTTTATTTTCCTTTTGTGGCTTGGCTTGGCTTGACTCTCGCAAGAACCGGCGCCATTACTTCACTGCACAGATTTTTAAATAGCAATCGCACCGCCAGCAGAGTTGCATTTAGGAAAGTCGACGCTCCTCGCAGTGGTCGGCGGCAGCGATGTGGATTGTGGCTGCTGCAGGGCGTTAATGTTGTTGTTGCAATTGCACGGTGAGCGCAACCAAGGCAGAGCTTTGCCAATTCTACAAACACACATACATACAAAAACAGCGCGTTCGGTTCACTCACACAAACGCACGTGGTTGCCAGTATTTGTGTGTGTGTGGATGGCGAATATGCGCACACACACACATTGTCAATGAAGAGTTGCCGCATACCACTTGTAGTGTGCAACCTGAGGCGACATTTAAATTCGTTGCAGGCTCATGTGGTTATTGCTTTTGTTGTTGACTATATATTGCCATTGTCGCTTTCACTTGCAACACATACAAAGTTATTGTGGCAGCGCTGATACTCTGCAATACACCTGAGTAGATGCGAAATGCAGAAGGGAACTTGCGTTGTTGTTGTTGTTGCACTAACCTAGTAGTGTGTGGCGTGCCGCATGCTGCAAAGCAGATTTATGTGTCGACGCAGAAGCTGTGCAACAATGCCAAACACCAAATCGACGGAGAAGAACAAATTTGGCTGAGGTAAAATTTAGGTGATTGCCGAATGTGTGCACGCGTGTGTGAGTGTGTGTGTGTGTGTGTCTAAATTATTGAAGTGGTTAACGGAGATGTCTGTGCGCGGCGCTTGAATTAGTTCACACAAATGCGTGTGACCAAGCAGCCGAGCGGAGCCGCTCGAACGTGCCACTGATTTGACCGCAATACATTACAAGTTTGTGCATATAACTATGTATGCATGTGTGTGTGTATTTCTAGCATGTATATGTGGGCCAGTCATTGCCACCCAAATACCACTTGCCACTGCTGTACAATTTGTATGGTGCGGCAGCGGCCAGGTAATGCGTAACGACGCAAGATTGCGACTCTCGCATATGTGTGTGTGTAAATAACGGTCTGTTGCCGCTGAAAATCCGGATAAATTATAATATTATGATCGCGCGATAAAGTGGCATTGTAATGTAGAAGCGGCGCAAAGCAGCAGCAGGCATTTCACTCAACAACCGCCACGCCAATAACATCGGTAATGGTTGCGCCCATTGTGCCCCAGTTAGACCGCAATGACCCATCAGCCCGACCGCCAACCCATTAACGCCAAGTTTGTTACACCTACGGCCACAAGCAACGCCTCTCGAGTGCGTGATGGTGATAAATCGGCGGTCGAATGTTCCGATTATTAGTGGCGCTCTCACTGCTCTGGGTTCGACTTCTCCTTCAACGCCTGCCGGTTGTGCTTGTATTTCCATGGCCTCCGTGAATTTTGATTTCCTTAGCATTTGCTTGAAAGTTATGTATCGCGCAATAAGTCAGCGACTGTGAAAGTGCTTTTTGGTTAGGTCAAGGTTGCCGCTAAAATTAACAAATTTCAACCATCAACAAACAGATTACTCGGTCAATATTTTTTTTTTTTGTATTAAAAGGAAGATAAAATTTAATGCCAATAATTCTCTCTACTTAATTTCATGCTGGTGCTGCGGTCGCTGTTGTCATGGTAGTGAGTTCACTTTTGGACGTGTGCTGTATTCCTCAGCACTCAAATTGCTGATAATTTGCTCGGTAGAGGTTCTAGTAGTACCAGATGACCTCGGCATAGACAGATCGACTTAAGAGATTAAGTTATTGGATTCTGGGACTCAAATAGATATCTTAAGTTCAAGTTTTCATGCCACAACGATTTACGAAGTAATGTTTCATATACGACGGATCTTTGCCTTTTGCGGTAGGCAACAGTAAAACCCATTCATTGCTTAGTCATTGTGTAATTACGCAAACTCTTCATTTATGTATGTATGTGACTTCCCTGCAGCTTAATGGAGAAGCTTTGAGTACTTGACAACCATATAGAACGAAACAAAGGCCTGACTAGTCAGCCAACTCATTTTCATACAGGGCGCATTCCACTAAAGCAATCTAACCGAAAAGTTCCAGGATAGAAAAGGAAGTAAGGAATATCAAATAATAATCAATACTCGTCGATAAGTTACTGAATATGATTTAAAGTATTGAAGTTTCAGATTTTGAAATTGAAGCATCTGGATTTCAGCGAAATGATAGTTTCAACAAAACGGCACCACTTCCCAAAAATCGCATAAAATCAACGGAGTTATTGAGAGAACACTTCTGTGAGCAGATAATTTCACGTTGTGGTCTGCCCGATTGGCCAACAAGATCGTGAATATCACACCGTTACACTTTTTCCTGTGGGGATATGTAAAGTCTAAAGCGTATGCGGAGAATCCCGCTTCAATTCAGGCCTTGAAGCAAAACATCACGTGTATCATTCGCCAGTTACCAGTCGAAATGCGCGAACAAGTCATCGAAAAATAGACTCAATGGATTGACTATCTGATATGTAGCCGCGGCCAACATTTGAAAGAGAGTGTCCTCAAGAAATAAATGCCATAGAATGTTCTTTTGAATGATAATAGACATTTCCTATTAAATGTGAAATTTCTGTGTGTTTTCTTTAAAAAAGCACGGAACGTCAAAATGGATCAACCTTTAGCGACCGTCAATGGAACAACTCACTAATAAATTGCCTTGTATCGAGATAAACCTGATGAGCTTCTGACTAGTTCGCTGTCAGCTCGATATTTCTTGCTAGGCTTCTGGGTTATATGCAAATCACCGCAGTATGTACACAACAATGTTTGTAGGTGGTCGGAATTTTGTCATATCATCAGTTTCCCATCAGCAGCATTAGCGAACGGTATGCATTATAAATTGCAACCAACACATTTGCACATATCCTTTCTTTAGACACTCATTATATGGCTTTGTTTCTCTTGTTCTTGCTGTTGCTGTTGTTTCTGTTGTTGCTGCCGCCTTTCTGTCATTGCCTTGTCTCTGATGTTGTATTATATCGTCGGATGATGCTTTGTAATGTTCCATAATTTCAATAGACTCACCTGCTAGCACTGCGCTTCTCTTCTTTTCTTCGCTCCTTCACTGGCACACAACTAACTAAGTGACTCGGCTATTGTTCGAGTTCCAGCTGCTCGCTTCTGTCTTTGCCATTCTGTTTGTCTATTGTGAGCATAATTTCCACATTTACCTGTTACTGCCGTGCCAACCATGCGACGTATGTGTCGCCAGTTGTGCCTAAGTATTGGAGCGCTGCACATACTCGTGTGTGTTATCGGATCATATATTCAGTCACTCATAATTACATACACATTCCTTCTTCACTTCTTTCTGCATTGCAGTCTGGAGCAGCAGAAACTTCCTCATTTAATTTGCTTTGTGCTCGTCGATGCATTGCTTTCGCCTTCCGTCCCTTTGTGCTTAGATAGTACTAATAAGTATACTGGCACAGAGCACACGCATCCAATGACAGCCTTGAACAATGTACTACATACTTGTATATGTAAGTTTATACAGAAATAACTTTGTAAGACAACATTTCCTTTGAATATGTCTTTTCGCTGCCTTCTGAATGTCGTCGTGCCTTTGTTGGTCGCTTCGTCGGTTTATTAGGTGCCTATAACCTATGTAGGTGGTATAATACCAATGAATGTGAAACTTATACCCTGTGCTATTAGTTCGGGTCTTTAAGGTATGAGATTCATAAAAGAAAAGTGCTGTTTCTCTCCACCATTGGGTAAAAAAGAGGTCTAATGATCTTGGACATGAATACTTAGTTTGAGGAGTTTGTAATATTTGCGAGTTTCTTAAACTCTTTCAGGTCAGAGCCTACAAAAACTACCGTTCAATTATCAGTGAGGGTGGCGATGAGCTAAAGTGATTGTCTTTAGAATGAACCTTGCAGAGAAATCATCACAATACAAAGCTTGTTGAAAAACGTAGAAAGGGTCCATGCGATTGAGCGAAATGTCCATTATAGAAGTAATATCCTTATATAATAAACTGGACGAATAAATTTCACAGTTGAACTATTCATAAAAGGAGCCAAAAATGACAGTTTTTAATTATTTTTCCAGTAAACTTCAATCTTTATTCTGAACAATCTAAAAGTTGTCGTTTCGATCAATTTTTTTGGTTCAGCAAAAATCTCCGCTCAAATCTAAAACAAAATATCTTTGAGCTATTGATAGCCACAATAGAGTAGCTCTGCGTTTCACTTGGCCAATGTACAATATTTCATTTAAAAATGTCAACGTAAGGGACCACTTACTTGTCATGTAGAAGAACAGCGTCAGGAAGGCGATCATCTTGATAGGCAGCCCGTGAGCTAAATGCTCAGCTCGTAGTTACAACGAAACAACCGTTATCCGTTAACGTGAATTGAACCGAGCTTGCGCCTAGATTTCCACGAACGATTTTTATTTGTAAAAATAATTCTTCACTGATGTTAAATATTCTATGCGTTTAGAAGCAAAAACACACTCCACTTCAAAAACTGCAAAAAATTTGCAACCAAAATGCACTCACACACGTTTATACGTTTATGGCTGCGGCTCTCTGGCCACAAGCGCCCAAATGCATAATCTCATTCACGCGTCAAAATTTGAGTGCGACAAGTGCCACTCTCCGCGAACGAATCAAAAAAAACAACTCGAACAATGACGAGAATCGCGCACAAAATCACTGACAGCCAAACACATAACCGCCTATGTGAAACTGTTTGTGTGTATGTGCATTTACATATGCAAAGTGACCGCGCCAAGTGCCCAAATTTATGTTTTTTAACCCGCTTTTTAGGCGTTTGGTTTTTCTGTTAGCGGTTGCACAATTTCGCGATTTCCGCTCGGCCAACGAGCCTTTTCGTCGTAAATTACCGTTGTCTGCACTTCACTTTTATTGCATTTATTGGGCCGTTATATTTCACTTATATACGATTTTTCACACTTTTTGTGCAATTCCGTTATTTCCGCGTTTACCAGCTTTATTTAGTTACCGCCACTCAGCTTCCGGTATCCGGCTTTGCATTCGACTGGCGCTTTGGCGTAGGCGTATTTGCATGCGTTCGCCGCCCGGTACTGTATATGGATTTGTTTTTACACTAGCCGACTCGCGTAAAGCTTGGTGGGATGGTAGGGCGTTTGTAACGCTCGATATGTGGCACTGTTTGCCGACGCGCCCGAATTCACTGTCAATTTTCACACGAGACCCCGGAAACGCTCGCTAATTCGACGCACCGTCGAAAGTGTGCTCGCCTACAACAGACAACAACAACACACGTTTTTGCTACTAATCTGCGCTTTCGTGCGTCCACGTTTTGTCGGCAAAATATGGCCGCGCTTGAGCTTAGCAGACACTGCTTTTTATTTTCGGGCACTTAAGCGGGCAGCGAACTCTATGAACCGGTGTTTTAGACTAAAATTGTTGTTATGTATTTCACTTGCGCAATAATCTGAATTTTTTTATTATTTTTGAAATATTTTTTTAAATAAATAATTACTCGCAATATTAATCAGTTCACTTTAATAATTTTCAGCTTTGGATATATCTTTTATTTTATAACCACCAACTATGGCGAACCTCAACAAATTAAATAAAACAATATTTAAATTCCGAATTAGTTATTTGAATTTTTAAACCGCTTACTGGTGCAAAACCTGTTAGATTATTTATGTGCTATTTCTTATGAATCAATTAGAAATTGCGAATTCTATGAATTTTTGTTTGTTTATATTTTATCAATTTGGTTTTTGGCTTTCATGTTTTGTTTTTAGAGCCTCTCCGCCATCCGTTCACTTTTAAATAGACTTCCGCTCCGGTTTCGGTTTGGGCACCGATTGCTTGCAATGTGGCACGTCAATCAGGCAGATTTTGCATATCTCAGCCTGCTGTAAAGCTGTGTGGTCTATTTTTACTTCACTTATTCAAATATACATACAGCTCTATGGTTTCTAGCACAATCGAGCAATTTTTCTATCGCCGCGGTTATTGATCATAGTTGCCCAATTTGTTGCACACTCGGCGCTTTCCTGTTACAACGTCGCGGCTTTTCGCCTTTTTCCCCTTTTCCGCCTTTTTTCGTTCGCTTTTGCTTTTGAATCGTGTTCGCAGTTGTTTGTTTTGCTCCAGTTTCCGCGCTGTTGCAGAATTTTAATTAAGAGCTTGTGTTAAAAATGACGCTTTATTATTTTGCTGTATTATGCGATTTTTGTATGTGTGGGTGTGCATAGATACGTGCAACACACATCTGCACACATGCAAATAAAGGACTCACCGTTTTTTACGGTACTTCGTGGAAAATTCTATTTTTTACTTTAGCGCCGCGGTGAATGCGGAATGCGGCGCGGTTTACAAGGGTTTTTGCTGCCGCAAATATTTGCGATATTTGTTTGAAATTTAATTTTTTAATATTTGCTCGCGCAAACAATTTCGCGTTCTTGCCACATGACGTGCGCGTTGGCAATTCACAACGAGGGAATTACGCTGCTTAATTACTTAACACCGAAGCGTTGATAGCCTTTTATTTCAGTAATAATGGGCGCTAATGCCGCGCGGCAGCGATATGCAGTCGACCACATGAATGCCTGCCGGCTGCTCCTTTTTCGCTCGTACTCGTTGGACCGTGCGTATGCGGAAAAGTTCGACTGTTTGGCAGCACTCAGCGGCACATCGCTGCTGGTGGGTGCTTTGTGGCGCCACAAACGCACAAATATGCGCTGTTCACACGGCAGATTTCGCAGTTGGCGCGCCCACAAATCGTTGTTGTACGTTCGTTTGTTGCGCTTGTTTTGCTCTGGTTCAGTTAGGCTTTTTTGCAGGCATTGAGTACGGTCGGCTGCGTAAATTAACTGCCACTAGCGCTCTGCCACACCACTGATTAACCGTTGTTGCGTGGCAATTTTAGTTATTGCAGTTATTGTTGATGTTGCCAAAGCCTTTAAGCCGCAACAATTTTCGGATCGAATGTGGAAATTGAATTTAATAAAAGCGCATTTGCATTATTTGGCAACTGTAAGCTGTGGCTTTGTTTTGTAAGCACCCTGAGTCGGGCACAAATGGACTAAATCATTCATACGCCGTGTCGTGCCCTAAAAATTGTACATATGTGTGTATGTTTGTCGGCTGAAACGCACGTTTCTAATAAATGGCTTTGACTCGTTCTTATGACCGCACTAGAAATGTCAAATTTCAATTAAATCATTACCTTTATGGTTTCACTTTCGGTTTTATTCAATTACCGCTTAATATCGCTTCGTTGCGTATTTGTGTAATAGTGTTTATTTTTCTGGTGGCTGGCCAGCACCACCTGCCAGCATAGCTGTCACAGCACAATAAATGGAAAAATGACTAGCCATTTATAAACTTACAGCCATTTGTGTAACCGATTTTCATCTATCCCCTCACCCGCTCAGCCACTTATCATTTTTCACATTTTTCTTCATTGCTGCTTTGGCACTATTTCGTTTCTCCGCACTTATTTGATTGAGTTGTCGCTTTAAGGCTATTCTAGTTTTGCTTCTTTTGTTACTTCAATGGCCTTTGCGGTTAATATTATTGCTTACTCACTTCCCCTCCACGGAAAGGTCAACAATACGTTTGTAGGCGGTATCGGTTCTTGAGAAATCGTTCGAATGGCAGACCACAAAACACTGCAATTAAACAGAAACATAACGAAGTTAGTTTAGAAAGGAAACAAAGTGCGGCTTAAAAATGGTATTTAAGCCTAGGAGTAAAGAGTATCTTCAGAAAAAGTTAGTATAGGGGGTTTGGAGACTACTTATTTACGCTATCGTTGAAAAAGTCGATAAAATTATGAAAAGATTGACCAGGACCGTCACATAGGCAAACATGGGACTTAATATTCATCATCAAATGGTTTTGAACTATTTAAAAAAGGCTGGCTACAAAAAGAAGCTCGATGTTTGAGTACCACATGAATTATCTGTGAAAAAATTAAAGGACCGAACTAACATCTGCGATTCTTTGCCGAAACGAAATGAAATCAAACCATTTCTGAAGCGAATGGTAACAGGAGACGAAAAATGGATCAAACACGGCAATAATGTGTGAAAAAGATCATGGTCCAAGCGTGGTGAAGCTCAACAAATGGTCGCAGAGCCAGGACTGACGCCTCGAAAGGTTATGCTGAGTGTTTGGTGGGATTACAAAAGAATCATCCACTATGAGCTGCTGCGGCCTGGTCGAACGATTGATTCTACATTTTACTGTCAATAACTGATGAGAGCAAGCAAGCAAGCAATCGAAAAAAATGGCCGGAACTGATCAACCGAAAGGGCTTCGTCTTCTATCAGGACAACGCTAGACCACACACATTTTGGATGACTCGGCAAAAACTGCGAAAGCTTGGCTGGGAGGTTTTGATGTATCCACCATATAGCCCGCACCTTTCATCATCGAACTACTATTTGTTTTGGTCAATGCAAAATTTCCTTAATGGGGTTAAGTTGGCTTCCAGAGATGCCTGTGAGAATTACATGTCACAGATAGTTTTAGTCAAAGGCTACTAGGCTTGACGTATGTCTTTATATTGAGGAGATTGCCTACTCGCACAATTACCTTAGATATTTAGCCAATCGCATTTTAGTCAATTGTCTTAACACTTTAATATCTTTAATGCGCCCAGTTTCTACTCCATTGAGTTTCTTGCATATCAAGAGTATCGGAAATATCGCTTTCGAACGCTAGGGGCTTGCCTTCGCGCCTGTCAAACTTCATAGCAAAAAACTAAAGAACATGTAGACCTGCTTGTATGTTAGTGTGTGTGTACTTCTGTTTTGAAATATTCTCTGCAACATCGACCACTTGAGAGGTCCATTGAATTTACGCTTTACATTTTCAATTTTCTACGCTCCATCACTTTCGGTTGTCATACCTTCCCTTCAACGTCCTGCCACATTACACTCGCTTAGCTGTTTCTATGCTCAATATTACATACATATGCACAGTTTGCTCCTGAACGCTGAAGACTGAAGGCTGTACCCTTACCATAGCAGACATTTGCTACGGCTCTCTTGGTGTTTGCGCGTAGAGCAAATGGTCAAAAACCTTGAGGGAATATATACATATATATATGCGTTTACATTAAGCTTAATATATTCTCACGCTGATGGCAATGCTCGTTAAAAAGCTGTCAATCAATTATATTTTGCTTTAATTACGCTGAGCGTAGCTGGTTAAAATAGAAAAATTGTTCCTTTAAACTTTCTATTCCTTTCATTTCTAATTTAAAATTAAGTAGTCAGGCCTGCAGCTAGCTCTTCATTATTATGCATAGTACATACGTATATATCGTCACCTAAAATGCAAAATAACGTAATATCACTTTCCATTAGTTTAAAGGCGAAGGAAAAGCGATGTTATAAAAGGCACTCATATTTAAACAAAATTTGAGTTTTGGTTATAAAATGGTTATATGTTGGTTACATATTGGGTATATGTTGGTTATATAATGGTTATACATTGGTTATATATTGGATATATATTGGTTATATATTGGTTATATATTGGTTATATCTGACAGCGGAAGTGGAAATTTTTGGCTACATATTGTAATATGATGTGTAGTGAATCCTAAGCAATAAAAAACAAAATTTCGATTTTTTTGATGACGTTGTTTTGCATTTTAGATGGCGTTATGTAACTCTACAGCTGTTTGTTTGACTTTGACTGTAACAAGCAACCTTTCGGTAAATCAATCTATAACTAGCAAGCATGTTTTAAAAGCAATCTCTATGTTGCTAAAACATTATTTGATTTATCGTTCCACAGATAGTTCAATGAATTTGCGATTTCGATCCGACTTAAGCATTCGTTCTGTCGCTGCCAATTACTTTGTATTTCGTGTCTGTCTAAAGCCTCTTGGGGTATTCGCAGTCGGCCCACATTTCTCGCAGTGCATCCACAAGTGTCTGTCAGTCAATTGCTGAAGAACATTCACTTTGTGCTTTCATACCCGGGCTTGCCACTCGAAAGTGCATTGCCGCTAAATTTACGAGAGCAGATGTGATGTTGCAAGGTTAATACTAACGTTATTGCAGTCAATATAACCAATTTATGCATACGGGCACATGTCAAGCTCTATGTCTGTGCAATTGTTGCTTTCATTTGCATACTCGGCCGTTTTTCTCCATGCTTGTTTTATCTCTCGGCTCGGCTCAATGAATTCAAAATGTCAATGATGAACTTTTCATTGACAGCGTCAAGCAGAAACGTCGAGGCCGGTTCAATAAGCGACGATGAGTTTTTCTATTTCTGATCCTTCCAATTGACATATAATGGCGAGATTCATTTGCACTCATGTGTATGCGTTGGCACTTGCTTTCAATAGATTGAAATGAAAGCTCATATATGTGTATGCATATGTTTATGTAGATGAGTGGGGGCGTAGAGCTAAGTGGTTCAAGTGCACGGACGAATGGTCCACGAGTTCAATTGAATTTAAGGTACAGTTTTAATGATGAACCTTGTACTAATTAGAATCATACGAGAGAAAATTGGATATGAGTTGACAGCGTCGGTCAAAGGTTGGCTTAAGTAGTTTTTAATGAAAGCAAATACGACTGGGATTTCCTATTTGGAAATGACTTTTGAAAGATTCACACAAAATTTACACAAATATTATAAATACATAAAGAGGTAAGAACTTTGAAAAGCGATATAATAGAAACCACTCAAATTGAAACAAAATTTGAGTTTTCGGTACAAAATGGTTACTTATTCGTTATATATCGGTTATATCCGAAAGCAGAAGCTGAACAATATAGATGCCGTAAAGCCATCAACAATTGAAGAGACGCTTGAAATCAGTTCAGATGTTTTCTACCATTGCAGAAAACTATAAAGACGCTCATTTCACAATTTTATCAAACAGGTACTTTTTAATTGTTAAAAACTGACGATTTTGACGTATTTTTTATAATTAATTTTTAAATTTAAATTATGAAAAATCTTTCAAAAAATATTTTTCTTCTCACAAATTACTACTCTTTCACTCTGTCTCATTAAGTTTACGAACATTGCACCTTCCAAGCATTAGTTTTAGACTGCTATGAAAGAAATATAAGCGAATTTTGTGATTAATCTTATTCCAGTGGTATATGTGCAGATCTCTTCACATTTTAATCGAAAAATAAACAAATTAAAGCACTTGAGAAATTTTTTTCCTTGCCATGCAAAAAGCATCCAATTACAAAACAATCTTTTAAAAGCATATCAACAAGAAACTGACGGCATCGAGCCAAGTGTGAAAAGCTAGACGCCAATGCAGAATCTGCAAAACATAAATTGTTTGCGTTAACATTGATTTTCACGCTTGGAGAACACAGAACACCAAGTGCATAGACGGCAGGCCTTTAGTACGCCTGTCAGCGGTGCTATGTTTGGCGCAAAAACAAAAAGTGAAAAAGAAAACGAATGTTCCCCTGCACAGGCGGCCCAAGTTAAGCACCCTTGTCGCACCCACTCACTAAGTGGATTTAGATCAAAGTGACGCCAAAGCGAGATGAGCAAAGCAGCCGCATTAAACACACATTACAGCATTGTTGTTGTTGCTGTTTTGGTGTTTCATTTAAGTAGTATTTGCTGATAAATATTTATGTCAAAAAACTATTCTCAATTTGTGGCAATTTAAATGGTTTCGTAGAATAAATGGAATTCTTGAATGCTTGGAGTGTTCACTACGAAATATGCTTTAATTGATTTTTCAACCCTTTGACTTGTGGAGCCAGGCATAAACAAAGCAGGCTTCAAAATTAAGTTAAATTTTACAGTTACTGCCAGGAGATAGCTCAAGGAGAGCTTAACGCAGGTAATAATTGTGATACTCGGCTGATGCTTGAAGAAGTAATTAGTTACAAGTTGTAGTCAGAGATCGTTTGTTCTTAGTCGATATCCAGGGAAGGTTTCGTGCTACTCAACGTAGGTTTCTTTCACTGAATGTTTCAGAGCACCTTAACAGCAAAATTCCTGGCATTGCTATATAAACTAAAATTTTATAGATATCAATACATTCTCTTCACTAACGATAATGATAATACTAATAAGAGTATGTAGTTTTCTATTTCTGAGCACCTCCTCAATCTTCTTAGAATCCAGTGCTGTATTTATAAATAATCTTAATAATCTTGGGTATCAATTCCAATCAAGCGTCATCCCACGCAAGTTTCTTATCATTAATATCTGATGTTATTTGGGTTTGAACTTTTTATGGGCTTTCTTATTAATATTTTACAACACTCATTGGCTGCTCAGTAAAAAATCACCTTCACTTTTCACAGCATCTTCGATTATCTATGATTGTGGCTGTTCGCGATGATTACAGGCGGGCTGGCTATGCAAATGCCAAGAAAGTACCATTCAGGGGAAGACGCAATGAACGCACTGTTGTTGGACTTGGTGGCGCCTCTATTGACAGCCAAAACAAAATACAAATTTTTTCACGCGTTCATTGAATTTCACGTATTTGCGTATTTAATGGCACTTTTCACTTTTTAAGCACGAGCCTATTCTTCAGATTCTTCTGCTTCTTTATTTTCGATTTTTTTTAGTTTTGCTTATCACCTGCACAAGCTTTTAGCCATCATCAACACTCGGCCGCGAATATATTTACATATCTATGTACATATATACATGGTGTTCCATGCTTCACACTGTGCTTTCGTCTAGTTATATTCGTTCTAGAGATTTTATCGTTTGGCTTGTACGTGCCTTGGTTAACAACAAATGCAAATTGGCGGTTGAGCGAAAAAGGGCAGGTAAGGAATTTGTGGCAATAGGAAGGTTCAATGAGCGCTTCTTCTTTCGAACCTATGCCACTTTGCACAACGCAGCCACGTTCAGCCGCGCTGTCAGTCACACTGTCACATTCACTGTCACTGCCTCTGCCTCTGTCACTATCACGTGCGCGACGGTCGCTGCGCTTCCGCAATGCAATTGATGTTTGACACGCGGCGCGCGGTTCACAAGCATTCACTACTCACAACACTACTCTGGCGCCGTGTTTGAGGGCAACACACTCGTTAAATTCCGTACCAAGTAGTTCGATTACATTCGAATCAATACGATTCGCGCCTCAGTCTATGCGTCTCGCGCACATCAGGTGTAACGAACGGAGCGTTAGTCGATTCACTTGCTTGCGTTCTCAGGCGCTGTTGCACTGATACTGATTGCGACGCGCTGTTTTTCCGATTCGCCACCAGCCTGTTGGTGTATGTGCGTCCGCCACTGTTGGCTGTGAGCCTTGTACTTGGCGCTTTGACATCCAGCAGCGACAACTTTAGCGTTGAGCAACGCGCCGCAGCTCCATGCAACACGACAAGAAAATTGGCGAAGAGACGACACAATTCGCTTGCCGAGAGCGCCAAAAGCGGTGCTGACTGAGCTTGTTAGCATATAGCATGTTCTCTGTATTGACTTTTGGAGGCACACGACGGCAGCCGACTCTCTGTGCCGCACATAGCCGAACAAAGATTGCGGTTGATGGAGCTGCGCTCACCTAGAACTGTCGATAAAAGCGTAAATCATCTCATGTCAATAGCTATAAGTCTGGATTTATATTAGATGCCTAGATTGTTATCACACTGAAGTAAACAAGCAAACTTATATTTCAGTACTGACAAAATTATAATGTAAATTATGATAAATTTAGCTATATAGTGTAAGTATGCTTAATGAAGAAGAAATTTCCTGAGAAATGCTAATTATTTCTGAATACTATGAAATATGTTTTGATGATTAAAAACAAAAAATACTGAAAAAATTTTGGGTTTTATAAGTCATTAAAATGTTTCAGGTAACACAAAATCTAGAAATTAAGTATTCTAGGTCCTTTCATATATAGTATTATTATAGAGGCATCTAACAGTATTATCCCGTTCTACGTTCTAAAACCAGACTAAGGTTAAGAAAGAATAACACATTTGATTTAATAAAGACAACAAAACTCATTTGCTGGGAAATATTATATCTCAATAAAGCCATAGAAAACAAATTTAAAAATTAAAAATATTTTTTTAACGCTAATAATAAAGAAACATCATAAATTTTGAAAATTCAAAAATACATAGTTGTTTATTGTTATTGCACATGTTGTTTCTATATTAAGAGTACTAAGAGCGCGCATGCTCAGTTGTCAAGGCGCATTGTGCTCTTTTCGTTAGAAAACGAGGAATGAAAGCGAAGAGCCAATTTGCGGCGATTTCACGAAATAGTGAATTTGTCCTACATTCGAGGTGCCGATTTTAACGGTTCCGAATTTGTTTTGCTGGTGTTATTCTTTCCTTATGCATTGTCGCCTTTGTTTTATTGCATTTATGTGCTTCCATAATTACCATGTATGAGTGCGTACGTGTGTAGACGCGTCTCCAGTGAGAGATTTTGTGAGATATTGTAGCAGAATGAACACAACAAAAATCTTACCGCCAAATTAAATAATGAGTGGAAACAAGTTGACGCGGAAGTGAATAATTTACCGTTATATGAAAATAAAAAAATAAAAACATTATGGTACTGAAAACTATGAATGGACTAGATGGATTTCAATGGAAGAAAATCAAGAAGGTTTTGACTACTTCCTAGTCAGTACAATAAGCCAATAGCTCATATAATTAATATACCACTGTGGGCAAAAAGTCACATCAAAATAATCATCTGTATTTAGTATACGCTTGTCTTTCTAAGAGCGTCGAGAACACGTCCAGGACGGCCATCAACATCAACTGATAATGAACACGCCAATAAGATAAAGGAATTGGTGCTTGAGAATCGACGATTAGCAATCAGAGATCTTACTGGCAGCTTTGGAATATCGGAAAGGTCAGTGAAAACTATTTTGAAAGATCATTGGGCTTAAGAAAAATGGAAACAAGATTGGTTCCAAAATTTCTAAATTTTTTCAAAAAACAGCGTCGCGGTTACGACTCTGAAACAATGCTTTCCGACTACGACTATGTCATGAAACGTATTATTGCTGACGAAGAATTTTTACATCCATGCTTACGACTCAGAAACAGACGATCAATCGGACGAATATCATGACAAAAGTGACCCGAAGCCGACAAAACCACATTAAAGCAGGTCAAAAATCAAAGTTACGTATGGTACACTCCGAATTTCTGCCGATTAACCAATTGTCAACAAGATGTTTGACATTTGAGTGTTATGCGTCGTTTGTGCGATGCTATTCGTAAACAGAGGTCGGAATTATATTCTTTGCTCTTGCTTTTTGCACCACTATAATGCACCGTCGCATACAGCATGGATTCTTAGTACGTTGTTCGCCAATTTTCAATCAATATCGTGTAGCAACCACCGCATTCGCCTGAGTTAGCTCCGTGTGACTTCGATTGAAGACTTTAAACGTGAATCCATACGGGCATTGAAGGAAGTCATCGGAGTTTGACTTTAACAATTGTTTCGAGGATTGGAAAAAACGTGGAGAACTCTAAGCTTAACTTGAACTTTTTAATATATATCATGATCTTAGCCAATTTGGAAACATCATGCCTATGTTATAGTTTGGAAGAAATATGTATTAAAAGTTCATCCGATATTATCCTCGAATTCGTCTAATGAAGCTCAGTTAATCAACAATACGTTTCAGTATCTAACGATAACAATGATTGCTCCTTGCCCAGCATTGCGAGCCATCAAGAAGCCTGTTACGCACATACTTAGTTTTGTCGACTACCCAACTGACAAGTACCTACATAGTACATATATAAGACCTTTTAAAGCAATTTGGAAATTTTGTAAATATTGTGTATACACAATAAACGCAAACAGTTTCAAATATACTGAAATTGTCCTTGAATTTGAGCCGCGAGGTAGCCATGAAAAATAGATACCGCAATAAAGTGCTCCTCCGCAGCATAAAAGCAAACAAAAGAAACTTGTTGCTTGCGGCCTAAAACAGATAGCAGAGATGACATGAAATTTCAATATCGAATAGCGCCGACAAAGTCAAACGAAATAATGGAGCGAATTGCCTATAAAATTATTAAAGAAAAAGTTGGCATAAGGAAATAAGGGCACAAATTATGGGAAATGAAATGCCAGCGGCTGCTTGAAACAATAATAACATTGCGTTAAAAGCAACTGTAGGCTAACGAGAGATAACGGTATCAAATTTCTTTACAGGCGCATAGGCTACGACGCTCTTACACACAGAAATACGAACATATCTTGGCGTTACTAGTTTTTGCATGTTCCGTCTATCATTAGAATTTTTACACTAATTACTGTAAAGTATTGTTTTTCATCGAAAATTCGGCAGTGAAGGTCAGCCACGCGGGCAGTCAAAATCAACACAAGTCCATAATATACATACATATATTCAGCGCAATTATTTGTGCGAGGGGACATTGCGGGCGGACGAAATTGATTTAAGTTTTCTGTAAAGAGATTTCTGTACATATGATGGAGCTTCGTTGCCTAAAATTTAATCAAGTTCATCGAAAATTTGTAAAAAACAATCGCACGAAAATGTTCGCGATTTAGTTCTAATTTTTATTCGAGAAGGAAATTTTAAGTCACTGTAAAGAACACAAATACCGGTCATATTTTAAAACATTCGAAGTATGCATACCATCAAAAATGTCGAACTTTAGTATACAGTTGTGAATTTCCACATTGTAACACTAGCGTGTCCAAATCTCAAAGGCAATCTATGTAGAAACATTAATTCTTTGAAATATTTCCTGAGCATATATTTTTAAATTGCACAGCTCCTCGGCATAGTCGGCGAAACCAAAAAGCTCCTTTAGATTTCATATATTTTTTATTTTTGTATATCAACATTCATAGTGGAGAAGGTTTAATAGTAATTTTTCTATAAACCTTTTTCCAAGCTATGTTAATAAATCGTAATACATTCTTTCTCCTCAAGTTTAGGCCAAAAGCCTCCATGCAAGTCTGAATAATAGAAGTTATTCACCCAGCAGTAATCACAGCCCGAGACACAGAAGAAAGCTGAATCAGGTAATGATTCGAACGTAAAAATGGCTTGACTTACATAATCTCCAGCTCACTACAGGTGGTGCAATATTAGTCATAGGTGGTAATGCTCCCATTGATCTTCTAGCGCACAAAAGAAAAAACTGCTGGAGCTAAAGAAAGCAGATGACAATATCAAGAGTGCAATCGACCGATTAAAGAAAGACATGATACTCACATAGCAACGGAGATGGAAGAATGAGAGTCGTGGCAGATTGGGGACCAGAGATAAGATATTTAAAACTTATGGACAAGTCGAAAATTTAAAGAAGACGACTTCTACACAATACAGCTGTTATCCGAACACGGATACTTCAGAGAGTACCTTCATATAATGGGTAAAGTCGAAGAGTCGTCAACCCTATATAAAAATGCAAACGAAGACGACACAGAACACACATGTGGGAGCTGATTGGCCCAATAAAAAAACTGGGGGATTATACAGAAAAATGCAGCAATTTTTCTACGCCGAAAACCCTGAAGTAATGCAAACGCGATTTCAGGGTGGGCGATGGTTCCTTAGAGCGGTTTTTAGTGACCTACTAGTATCACATACCGACAGTTGATGCGGAAGCCATTTTCCACCCTCTCACCCGCAAAAACAAAAAAAAAATGTGTTCTTCAGTAGATTATTTATTGATGAGAAAAATAATTCTAATATTGAATATATTCCTTTAAGGAACTAAGGTTTTATTACATGTACTATAAATACCTGACTTGAAAATTTTTTCTCTGTGATCCATAAATATACGAATACTGCCAGCAATGTGAAATAAGTACAGAATTACATATAACAAAAATCAATTGATAAAAGTTGTCTTGGTTAACCTTCAAATCGTTTCTTCCTATGCAAATACACATAGGAACACTATTTACTTACGCATTAACCATAATTGGTAAGTTGGAAGTTTCCGTGTTGCTCAGTAATTGAGTTAATCCACAGAGATTTCATAAATTACTTCAAAACAATTGTTTTGAAGCTTTACTACTTATTGTGAGCCACATATCGGTACATTTAATTACTTTATATGAAATTTTTGGTCAATAAAGTTCGAACTGACATATTAAGTACATAACCGAATATATATATCAGCACGGCTGTAAAAAGCAAAGAAAAATAGAATATAATGGGCTTAAAACTTGTCGGACGAGTCACTGGAGAACACAGATAACATCAACCATTTTATATACCTGCGTCATAGATATTACGGTGTTTTATATTTATAACGCCGATGGATAGATATTCTCATACTCTTAAGTTCGAAGTTGTTTTAATTCTACTTCGAACATAATTTGGTCTCACGTCATTTACTCGGATTGAATACTTTTTGCTTTAATACTTCTTCACATTATGCTTGAAATTGAAAATATGTGAAATAAATGTTTCTTGTTCAGAAGATATGCTTTAATTTAATTAAAAAATGTATATACTTATATAAATTAGAAGAAAAAGTCTATTGAAATTCCAAGGCAAATAGTTAAACTATTGTTTTTCCTTAATGCCATTATTTTATCTGACTCTTCATATATAATATCTATGATCTCAGATAGTGACAGTCAGTATTTTTTCGCTCGTATTTAATACTCGTTTATCCACACAACAGTTCCTAATCCGTTTCCAAATACTTCACATATTAATTTTTTATTGTATTTTCCCTTTTCATTCGTTAAACCCAACGTAAAGTTGCTCTAAGTGTAACATTCTCTTTGAATCGGAGAAATAAGAATATATACATCTATGTATGTGAAAATAATAGTTATGAACCAATGAAAAAATTGACAAAAAAAGAAATCCATAACTGATACTAGGGTACGAGTATATTGGAAAAATTTCTCCAATTTTCTGAATTCAGTTTTGTGTAACAAAAATTTCGCTTCAGTGAGCAACACTTTCGTCAATTATGCGGCCATAAAATGTTCGTTGGGTATAAAGGCACTCCGTTTTTTTGGGCCACAACATGTGCTGCCAGTTAGTGTTGCGTTAAATAGCCACTTTTTTGGGGCAGTGAAAGTAATCTACACGTACGTCCGCGTTGAGGAGTGGGTGGAGTGAGGCAGTGCGCTTCCGCCAAAGAGCGTTATTTATAAATATCCATTCAAGTGGAGTGTGTGTGTGTGTGTCACAAGCATGAATGTATGTGGCAAGGACGATATGCGTACATTATAACTGTACATAAGCACATTCATGGGAACACACAACGCTGTGAGCACAAATTTTGTGTGTTTTGTTTAATTCCATCGTTGTTTTTGTGTCGGGCTTAGTGATTTATTTCCGTTTTGCCAAATGTGACTTTCATTAAAAATCCAGTCGTCATATGGTGGTCTAAGCGCTTGAATGCCAGGAATGTGGTATTTATGCTGCAGCTTACAAGCGTGCGAACATAAGCGCGGGCGGCCCATGGTACGTGTCGCCGAAAATATATAAACCTTGAAAAACGACTGCGATGAATGAAAGGACAAACGAATTAGAAACGCGTGAAAATTATGACGATGCTGCAAAGACAGGAGCAAAATGCCACGCTCGCCTCCACAGTTGTGTCAGGGTTGTGGAAAAACATGTCCAAGAATATTCGATATCAGACCAATTTAGTAAAAATCAATTTCAACATTGTCTTCCTTGTGCAGACGTATATTTTTTAATCTTTCGAAACGAAATTCTCACAACGGTTCTTTAGAATTTGGATAAAAGTCGTAGTTAACTAGAAACATTAACTCTAGCAGCAAAATACCAGCGAAATTAAACCGTTTGAGTGACGTTTGGAAGCCGGAAAGTGGCGTAAAAGGTGGAAATTCTTCAAGATCCTGCCAGTTACTTAAGTTCTGCGGAGTGCTTGGATCCATGATATTGAATTCATAGCTTTGTGTGACTGCAGTCGTTCCTGCACCGATTTTTAAGCACTTACTATTGCAACTACAGCCGTATTTAACTGCAATAAGTGATACTCTGGGAACGTTATAACGAGCAATAAGAGCATCACACAATTTTTTTTGCATGGTTCGGCGGTTTTCAATCATAAATCGGCCGATACTGTTGCAATTTCACGTTCGATATTCGTATAAAGTTCAACAATCGTCGCCGGCTTGTTGGCCTAGAACACAGACTTTACGTAGCCTCACAGAAAATATACTAACTGTGTCAAACCGCACGATCGAGGTGGCTAATTGACTAGGCCATTTCGTGAAATAACACGTTCACCAAACTTGGTCTTCAATAAATCGATTGTGACATTCGCTGTATAGCTTGTGGCGCCGTCCAGTTGTAATCACATATTATCCAAGTCCATTCAAATTGGGCCAAAAATATTCGATTATCATTGAGCGGTAGCGATTCCCATTCACAGTAACGTTCCGGTCTTGATTATGGCGGAAGAAGTACGGCCCAATGACGCCGCCGGCTCATTAACCGCTCCAAACCGTTAATTGACTCATGGAGTACTTGTGGATTGCTGCCTTTCAGCCATAAATGAGCCTCATCGGTGAAAATGATTTTTCGATGAAAATTCGGATAATTTTCAAGTTGTTCCTCAGCCCAATTCACGGAGATTCGACGATTCTGTTGGTTAAGTGGCTTAAGTTCTTGCGTCAATTTAGTCTTGTAAGGATGTCAGCCAAGATCTTTGCTCGAATTTCACCACAACGATGTCACAGGGATGTCTAACGCTTGAAAACGACGAGTGAGAGACTGATTAGGGACTTCCTCAATTGATGCGCTAGCGGCACTACGGACACTTCTTTGTCTCACTGGCTTGGGAACAATCTGTACTGTGCCTGTGGATTCAAATATTTCCTCTAGACCCGCAATTGTTGATCTGACAGGACGATTATGACGACAATGAATTGGACGTAGTTCTCTTAAAGTTGAGGAAACTGACTCTGAATTTGGTTAGTAAATTTTAATAGTTGAGACTATTTGTTGGATCGTATATCTTACAAGAGAGAAATGATAAAATATGGCGTCGTTTGCTGTCCCTATCCGTCTACGTTTATAGCGTCCCTTTTGAAAAACCCGTTAGCATTCGCACTTTGTTTTCTGACTATTGAAAACTAAATTCAGGAGCAATTGTAATTGTTATCTGGGTTAGGTATTTTGTTAAACAAAAAATACTATTTAAAATGTTTATTATTTCCCTCTTCTTCAATTCATGTTATGTATATATAGATCACAAAATAAAACTTCGAAACTGCATTCAGCAATGGGGTAGTCTTTCTTAACATTTTAACCTTACATATTTTATGAAGACTATATTCAAAAAATAAAAATCACAAAAAATAAAATTTAGTGAAATCAAATACTAATTTATATTTTATTCAGCGAGTTTTAACGTCATATATATATATATAATATAAACATTTCCTTTCGAAAGGTAATTATTGGAAATGTAATCAGCTTAGGCATAAGGTTAACCAATAATGAGTGTCAAAACATAAATTATTGGAGTAAAGCCTCGTAGGCAGTAAACGAAGTGACTTAACACTCACACAAAATTCGTCTAAATATGCATTTTATTGACACACTTAACAAGCATGTTAGATATTATGTAACTTATATACATATTTCAATTAGACCCCTTAAAAATAGCTATTTGTACTTAGACGAGAGTGCTGTCTGTACGAACGTCATACCGGCCCTTTAAATAAATAATTACCGCAATGTTGCATAATTAAAGCATGGTTGCTTGTATAATCATTAGAAACTATTCTCGTCAAGTTTCAGGCTTCTTGGTGTCCTTGCTTTTTGGTAGTCACTACTGAACTCTTGATATTTAACACTTTGCTTTATCGATTGGCAAATTATAAGCTTCGCTCGTTGGCGGTGTGTAATTTGAGGACTCAGAAGAGCGCAATTTATTATGCCCATTCAATAGAGTGGCTGCAAGGACAATATTCGACACATTATCATTCGCGCATACATATGTATATGTATTCTTTATACATCCGACTACAAAACTACTTGCCAGCCTTAATTTATCCAAAGATCTGCCACAAAAAAATATTGAAGAATTTATTAAGCTCAAAGATTTTTTACATGAAGTAGTAAAAATACGTATGAAACCAACACAAAGTTGAGTAACGTATATTAGGAAGAACCAAATCGCAATAATTAGTCTCCTTAAAGTGTCCGCCAACCTACTGCATACTGGTAAAAAACCCGCTTCCAAATTATTTTGGGTTTATTTCAACCGTGAACTCCGCTAAATAAAATAACAATGGATTTATGCGAAATTTCAAAACAAGAACTTTAAGTTTTCGTTTCACCTTTCCGTTTTGCCTCTTTCACGCGAATTATTCACGGGCAACTCAACAAACGCATGCATAAATACATATACATATAAGTGGATTGCATATGTTTCTCAGTAAGCAGCCGCCAGTATGCAGATATATGCAGCTTCTAGGAGTATCAACACTTTTTGTACATTGCTCATATTTATTTACCGCCCGACGCACACGAAACTGTAGTTTGCGGCAGTTGCAGGCGAGCTTTTGTTACTGTTGGTCTCATTGTTCGCACTGCATATGACGCACACCCCATACGCGTATGGATACCAACTCGACCCAAAACCAAAAGTTCTTGAATATTCAATTTATTTAAAGGTCACGCATGAAGTAAACTATTTCTGTGTGAAAAAATACAACGCGATACAGGAATGCGAAGTCAGTTGAAGGCCAACAAGCGCGCATCTATGGCAGACAAAACAACTAAAGTTGCATATCTATTGGCTTATAGAAAAATTTGTTGCTTCTGGGTTACTACAAAAAATAGGTAACATAACATAGACAAAAATAGAGTTTGATCCAAGTAGAGGTGCTTTTTCCAATACCCTTTGCTTTGACAGATCACGCGTGAGCCGGTGGAATCGTTGGTGCAAATTTCTTCAAAACTGATGCCGGTGAGATCGTAATCGTCAATGGCTACCGTTATCGCGCCATGATAATTGACTATTTGATGCCTGAAATTGAAGCTCGTGATCTCGGCGATACTTAGTTTCACCAAGATGGCGTTATTTTCCACACATCGTATCAATCAATAGATTTATTGAAAGAACACTTCATTGAGCAGATCGTTTCACGTTTTGAGCCGATCGATTGACCATCAAGATTGTGTGATATCACACCGTTAGACTTTTCCCTGTGGGAAAATCTAAAGTCTAAAGTCTATGCAGACATCCCCGCCTCAATTCAGGCCTTGGAGCGAAGCATCATGCGTGTCATTCGCCAGTTACCAGAGTCAAGATCCTCGTACGAGTCATCGAAAATTGGACTTAACGGATGGATCATCTGAGGCGTAACCGCGGCCATCATCTCTTCCAAATGTCAAATAGTCTTTAGACATTATTCCCACTTCCGACTCCTGAAGTGAATTTTAAAATATATAATAATATAAGATAAAAGAAACTGATCTTGTATGTATGTATGTCGACAGCTCTTTGAACATCTCTTCAATCTAGAATTAGAACACCTTTTATATAACTCACGAGATAATGATTAAAACAAAAATACAAATTAAATGAGGATTCATTACATTTATTGGAATTTTTTGTCGATAAAATATAGCAGGATCTCTATATTACTAAAGATAATTAGTTTCAAGGAAATAAATTAAATAAATTGTATAGTTCGATGTCGAAATAAATAAATGCTGCTAAATAAATATACCATGAATAAATAAATAATAAATTAAGGTCAAATATTTATAAATACTTATAATTAACAAAATTAGAGATAATCTCGATTACCATTCTTATGGAATACGGTAGAACTACACTGCCGACCTAAACTTTCACCGACCCGCATAAGTACCTCGCACCCAAATATTTGCGTAAAATTATATATAATTAACTATGAAGGCAGGCAGCCATCTACAGCCTCACCACCTCGACACCTTGGGTTGTGAATAGCGACTCGGCGGCCAATTTCAGCTTTTCGTTTACTAATTTGGCGATTTTCGGTGTGCGCCGCCAAACGAATTCGCGTGTGCGGTCGTGATTGTCCTTGCTCTCCACCTCCACCTGCCAAAGGGAAAGACAATAGAACATTTAGCATAACTAACTAGACAGCAGAAGAAAGCGGACTATGTGCCTAGTATTTTTGGGTAATACTTAGTACATAATGGGTTAAAAAAAGAACTCGATTTCATCTCACCCAACCAACCTGCTTTGGCTGCTGCACCTTGATGGACATGAGTGTGGCGCGATCGTTGACGACGCCGAATTTGATGCGGCCAATCATCTCGTTGGTGCGCGCTGTAGCGCTCTTCACACTGTGCACACTGCCGCGTTTGAATGACTTTTCCACGCGCAAAGTCAATGGACCCAAAGTGAATTTGGCCTTTATGGTTGAGTTGGAGCCTTCCGGATCGGCGACCACTTTCACATTGCCCACACGCTTCAACGAAGCCAAGCCGGAGAGGCTGCCTTCGGCTTTTTGCAGCTTTTCAACTTCTTTGCCACTACCAACGGCACCATGCGCATTGTTGTTGTTGCTGTTGTTACTATTACCGTTATTTTTAGTATTCTGCTTTAGTTTCGTGCCAGCGTTGCTGTTGTTGTGGCTGTTAGCATTGGCCTGACTTTTTTTCGTGTGTGTCTTATGTGCTTTGTTTGAAGTTTTCTTTGTGCCGGCGGCGCTGGCACTGGCCTTGTTGGCCTCCCCGTTTAATACGGTGCGCATTTCCGGCAATGTAGCGGCCGCATTGGCAGCGTCGCCGACATTTCCCGCTAATTTAGCATCACCGCCATCCGCTTTTTTCTCGGCCGCCACTGCTTTGATGCTTTGCTCTTGCTGTAATTGTAACTGCTGCAGTTGCTCCTGTAATTTGCTTTGTGCCTTAGCATCGCTCACTTCCATGCGGCGTGGCTCTTCATCCAGGGCGCGCGGCTCTGATTTGGTGTTTTTCCTATGGAGACAAACGATTGATAAGAGTGGAAGCAATCGAGTTGAAATTGATTTCAATGGTGACAATGTCCTTTGTAGGCGACTTTAAATTGTCGCTCACATATACGTACGTACATATGGCTACATTGAGAGTTACAAAATGAGTGAGTGTAAGCACAGTAAGTACTCGTAATTGTAACCAGAAAGGTATTTGACTGTGATTTCGAAAAATATTAGCAATTTGAGAAAATAAGTAAAAATCGATGGGAAAGTACCACAATATCGTCAAAGCCCCACACTACTTATTGGCCATATTTATGTATATATATATATATATATGTGCGGATGTTTGCTTTGCCACCATGCAGTGGCTGCTCTCAATCAGCCAAGCCATTGAAGTCGAAAAAGTGCCAATACAAGTTACTCACAGTTTATGCCTGGTTGTCATTGATGATTTTGCCGGCTTCCCCTTCGTCACCGACGCTGCGTATCCTGCTGAGCTGCCACTGCCGGCGCCGGTTTTCTTGGTTGCCGCACGGGCGTGCAAGCGCACTACAAACGGATCGTAGTTGTCGGCCACAATGCGATTGATGCGCGAGAATATCGAATCAATGAATTGATTGTGTCGCTCCTGGAAGGCGTCATTGCTCATTTCGATGATGTTATTCTTCAGGTTTCCTAAATACCGACGAGCAACAAGCTGATTAGTATGGCAAATATGTATGTAGTCATTCAATTTAATATATGGGTTCCTGTACCTGCGCTACAATAACTCATAATTTTGGTTTTCGTAAGCTAAAATTAGTAAGCACACATCTGCCGACGGCCACCTGCTAATAGCCACTTAACCTCACTCACCCATTTAGTATTGACTTAAAGCATTGCGAAGCCACTAACCAAGCGCATACTAAGCCATTGAACAGTTTATTAATTAAGGAGTGATTAGTCTGGCAATAATTGCCTTTAGTTGGCAGTTATGAAGCTTATGATTAATACCCACTTAATAACTAAGTGGTTAGCCAAAGTCTACTGAAGAGCTTAACAAATTAACTGCTACTAGTTTTTAGCAAAAATATATATTTTTCACATAACATAATTTCTATGTCTCTCTTAAATATAAACCGTGACCCAATCGATGAATAGAGCTGCATAAGTTTTAAGCGCAAACAAAATATATTTTATAAATTCCTCGAAACTAAAAGATACCTGCGCTGGCTAAAGACTGTAATCACACTCCATATCTAGTTATTCCATATTGCCAAACCCCACAAGCCGCTGCTCATTAAATTCATTACGATTAGCACATGTTTACACTGGAGAGTAACTACATACATATGCTAATGCAATGGAATCATTTAGCCTAAGCAGTTTAGCATGCTATCCTTATTAAAAGGATACTAGCCACTTTCCACTACACACTTGCGCGCTGGCGAAACTTTATCCAACCACCCAGGTGTGTGTGTATGTGTGTGCACCAAGCTTCAGCACAGCTGGGCGCCAACAGCATGTCAGACTCCCTGCCTGCGACTGACATTGTGCAAATCGCATTATTATAAGTAAATTAGCTACAAAAATAATTAGCTGCGAACTTGCGCATAAACAGTTACAAGTATGTCGTCTATACACACACACACACTTATAATTCGACGTGTTTACCTTGAAATTGTGTGTTCAATACCAGCGGCTATCTACATATGGGTTACGAAAGTGAATTACTAAGGAATCTAATCGGTGTTCTAACATAAGAGTTGGAGCAGAAGATAACCGCCAATATCACAGAAGTCTTAACTCTATGCGTCTACGATTTTCTCGATGTTTGGGTACAACATGAATTGTCTGCGAACAATTTAATGAACCGAATTAACATCTGCGATTCTTTGCTGAAACGAATGGTAACAGGATAAGAAAAATGGATCAAATACGACAAAAAAGTGCGAAAAACATCGTGGTTAAAGAGTGGTGAAGCTCAACAAATGGTCGCAAAGTCAGAGTTGACACCTCGAAAGGTTATACTGAGTGTTTGGTGGGATTGGAAAGGAATCATCTACTCTGACATGTTCTAGCCTTGTCGAACGATTGATTTTACATTTTACTGTCAACAATTGATGAGATTGAAGGAAGTAATAAAAAAAACGAGCAGAATTGTTCAACAGAAAAAGCTTCGTCTCCCAATAGAACAACGCTAGACCCCATACATGTTTGATGACTCGACAAAAACTGGCAGAGCTTGACTGGGAAGTATAGCCCTGACCTTGCACAATCGGACTACCATTTGGTTTGGTAAATGCAAATTTCCCTTAATGGAGTAAAGTTGGCTTCAAGAGAAGCCTGTGAAAATTACTTGTCGCAGTTTTTCGCCGAGAAAACAGACAACCTTTACACTGATGGAATAATGTCTCTAGAGGAAAAATGACAAAAAGTGGTCTACCAAGATAGTACATATTTGGTTCATTAAAGTTGATTATAAATTTATAAAATTAATAAATTGAAGTTTGATCGGAAATACGAAACGACATTTTGCAGTCATTGAACGGTTGCAGAATAACTAGAGAGTACAAGTATCTAACCTGACAAAATCATATTCCTCAAAATACTGCTCAAATGTACGCACAGATCCAATAAGGAAGATTTTCTGTCAGTATTTTCAAATTTTAAAAAGCTTTAGTCTAGCTACGAAGACCCACAGCAAATATTAATTAATTTAATCAAACCTTAAACAGAAAGCTTAGCACGCAATAACGATGAAATCAGCCCTGATATATTTTATACTATGATACGTGTGTGCGAGTATGTTTGTATGCATAAAATTAGATGACTGTGCTTTCCCACATTTAGATGTTCCCGCACTTCGTGTCTCTTGTGAAGCAGCAACGACAGAAAATGAAAACGAAACGCCATTGAAGCAGTGATATGCGCTTGTTAGCACGCCGTGACCAATGGCCAGCGCGGAAATTGAAACTTTTGATATAATTATGAATTATTTTAATGTTGTCCATGTGTTGGTGTGCGCGCGTGTATGTGTGTGTTAAAGTCATTATGTGAATTATTTTGCGCGCATTTGAAATGCGGAATTAATGTCGTTTTTGCGTGAGCGAAACGGACAACTAATCCTGCTGAGGTCCACCAAAGCGAGAGTGAAACTTTTAATATTCGTTTGAGTGAAGCTTAAGCAAACCCAAGTGCATTTATACGCACACACAAGTGTAATGGGAAAATGTGATATTCGTGCTATAAGTGCGAGGAATATGTTTCCAGACATTTATGTTAATAGTTTTAATTATGTGAGATATTTATATATGTATAAAGTGATTTCGTTGGTTTAAGAAATAAGTGACATACGTTTAAAATTACACACAAACACATATACAAAGTGCAATTTATGGGTTTGACACACAAGAGAATTATTTCAGAGTTAGAATTGGTTTATTGACAAAGGTCAAGGGCTGCTTCTAACAGTTCGTGTTTACTATCCCTGTCTTTTATACAAGTGGTAACTCGGTGAGGGAAATTTGAAGGGTATAAGTTAGCAGGTCTTTAAGGGGATACATGGGTTTACAGGTTTCAAAAAATCTATATTTTCTATTATCTTATTAAATTCTACAATACCTCTAGAATTTTGTCCTAAACTTTCAAGTTAATCCGAGTAATAGTTTCGGTGATACAGCCTTGAGAACTTGTGTCCCAGAGGCTAGCCAGGCTAAGTTCGCGATCTTTAAACGTATTTTTCTCGAAACTGTGTTTTTGAAGTCGGTTGGAAAGATTTCTCGAGAACTACTCAATCCGATCTTCATAAAATTTTACACAGGTTTTTATGATACAATTCTTATAAACTTCGACGAAAGATTTTTTTCGATTAAAACTGTTTGAAAAACTTGGCGCGAAATTTTCACTGAATTTTTCTTTTTTTGTAAAACTGTCTGCCCAAAATCCAATTCTCAGTTATTTTCCTTCGTTCAAGTTCGTATTTTTTCACTTTAGATCATCCCGTAAGGAGTTATCTTGCCAACGCGGAGGCATCTTCTTTCCGAGGCATCACCGGTAATGGCGTCGCAATTTCAAATATTTTTTTCCAAAAGTTTTTCTAAAATTTCTTTGTTAATAGAGTATGTTTGTAACAATAAAAAATGTATAATAAAATATTTCATTTTTGGTATGAGAAAAAAAAATTTTGAAAAAAGACTGTTTTTTATCCGAAGAAACCCATGTAAACCCTTAAAATACGACATAATTACGCAAGCAAGATATGTCATCAGATCCTTAATCCATAATTATGAAAGCTATGTATGCCATCAGGTGCTTAAAATAGTAATTATGTCACTCACGAAAGCAAATCCGTAGACTAGAGCAAGAAATCTCGAGCGACTTACAGCCGTAAAATTAGCCTTCCCTTGCTTCACAAATTCTTTCTCATTTTTTTATCGTTTACGAAATGTTTGTACCCCATCCTTAATGTGTATATATATATAAAGCAAGATCTGAACACTTGATGCCTCATCTTCATTGGCAGTTGTAAGAAACTTTTAATTGCTCCTTTTCACTCAGCAACGATGGCATTTTTACTAATAAAACAACATTGTTGCAACAGGAAAAAATTTCTTGGCATGGAAAACTTTCCACAGCAATAAAATTTGCAAACAATCAGCAAAAGTGCAAGTTTTCTTAAATTTTCATTTCAATTGTTTGAACTTGTTCAGCGCGCTATCGCCAACTTCTCGCAAAGAATTTTTAATAACCAGAAATTAGAGCCGACACAGGTTGGGCTTGTAAACATGGTGGTGAGTGTCGGCTTTACCTGTTTACAAGTTGGTTCCGCGCGTTGTGGGAAGGTGTGCGAAAGCAACTGGAGTTTAGCAATACTTTCCACTCCTGAGCGGGTTGAAGAAAGTCCTCCAATGGCCGGCAAAACGGGACAAGCGTTAAAGGTTGAAAAGAACGTATGCCAGTCTAAACATATCATACGTGAATAACATTTTTATTCGAAAATAATAATTTTTTAATACCAGTATGTTAAAGTGGCAGAAAGTATTTTGAAAAGAGCCGATGGTTGGAGCAACTTTGCTTGGTCAAAATTGTACAATGTCTTTCTCTGGTCTGAAGACGCTATTTTTCGTGCAATCAAATCTAGTTTTTTTTATAAACACCGTTAACCTTGTTAGTTCCAGACCACTTAAAACTAAAAGCCAGAAGGAAAACATAATAAAAACAATAACAATTACTGTTGCATAACAAAAATAAGAATGAGTGTTGCTGGGGCTTAATGTGGTGCTTACTTAATACTTACTTCGTGTTTGCCTAAAGCGCGTAATTTTACATGAAATTTACAGTTCTAGGATTTATTTACATTTATCAAATTACTTTTTACACTTCTTATACTTTTTACAGTTACGTATAGTAGAGGTTACCAAAAGTTTTAAATGAAAATCCTTAAACCCCGAGAGAAGAAAGAGAAGTTAAACAAGATATTTATAAGGAATAAATATTAAAAAATAAAACTAATAAAAAATAAAAATAAATTAATAAAAAACAAAAAAATTAAAATTTAAAAAATAATGAAAAAATAATAAATTTTCAATTCACCACAGCTGTAGTCTCACCACAATGCCGTTGGTGGGTTTTGGCGCCAATCAAAGCTTGAAACCAACTCAATCTCTCGCATGCAAGCCTACCATAATTACATACATACATACGCAGCTAGTTGAAATAAAACGCAGTTTTTTTGTATTTTCTCGGAAGCGCAATACTTTCAGTTAACTTTTATTCTCTTTTCTCCTTATAAATGAATTGTGCATATCTCATTTCGTATGATTTGCTCTACTTGGAGCTGTTGCTAGATAATTGACTGATTACAGATGATATTTTGCTTTTTTTTTGTTGTTTTGGAACCATTTTTTGGGGCAATATGCTGCGCTCGCCTGCAATGTGTGTGGATATGGGGCCTACTACGATTTAAGGCTTCTTTGCTTTGTAAATAAAATATTTTAATATTTTTTTCTTTTTTCTTTTTTTTTTTTGCTTTGTGGCATTTACGATTTATTTGTTGGCTTGTATGATCAGGGGCGCGACCGATCGGCTATGTATGTACACATGTAGGTACTTGGCATGCTGTTTGAATTTGTTCAAGCATTGTCTCGGCAGCCGAACCAACACCGCACTGCCACCCTTGGTTGATTTACTAAAATATTTGCGCACTTCCATTGTACAACCACAACGCTTGTGGTTTACCTTTGGCGTTATTAGAAAGCGTTTTGTCAGCAATAGCTGACGCGGGTGCGAGAAGAAGCGTGTGAAAGTGTGAGCAAGTGAAAGTGATAGGTTTTCTTTACAGAGTAGGAGGTGAAGCCCAAAGAGTGTGTAGAAGCCAGCGAGACGAGCGCAGAAAGATGTATGAAGAGATGCGTTTCTTACAACAACCGTTGTGTAACGGTTTTTTGCAATGAACTTGGTGATGTGGGTGTGAATGCATATGAATGATAGTGAAATAGAGTTGGGAACCAGTACAATTTTTACGATTTACACAGAGAGATTACAAACTACAGTTACTATTTTTTAGTAATTTTTTCATTTTTAGTTTAGCAAATAGACAGACAATGTGTACTTAAAGGCTTAGAGAGGAAAAACAATAAATAAATTAATTAATAAATAATTTACAAAAATAAATAAATTAACCTACATACTAAAATATTACACTTTCTATTTTATGTATTTTAGGTTTCTTATTGTTTGTTGGCGCGGAAAAGCGACTAACTAGCGAACACTGGTGGCTAAATCAATGGCTCTTAGTCGATTTCCCGCCATCCATACAAATTATGCGCTTAATTTTCAATTCAATTTTTTGTTGTTGCTGTAGCATTTTTACAATGTTTCGCTTAAGCTGGAAAACTATTAGTTACACATTATCATAACTGATTTATATTTTTGTTTTTGTTTTTTTTTTTTTAACAAGTGCAGTGTATGAACAAGCAGCTCTTTGAACGTCAACGAAAAATAAAATCGCAATTTACATTAAACAGTTTTGTTGCCGTTACTTTTTACAGTTAAGTGTACTTTTCAAGAGTGAATTTTGAGCTTGCCTGGCTGCTGTGTATAGAATTGTGCCACTGTGCAACGTGTTTACGGTTAATTTGACTAGCACCAAACGGGAGCAGAAACAAAACGGAAAGAAAGTTCTAAGCAAATTTGTTTTTCTAGAATTTGTAATGCGACAAAGTGTAACAAAAATCAGCTCAAAGCCGAGAGCCGAGCGACCGAGTGTCTTCGCGTGGTTTATGTTAAGTTTCGATTTCGTTAATTTCCATAGCTAATAATTGAATAGAGTTTTTAATCTATGTATGTGTGTATGTGCTCAAGTCCTTTGTCATTACTTTTGTTTTTTTTTTTTCTAATTAAATTCAGTTAATTACGCTATATTCATTGGCTTGCTTATTGTTTGAGCGCCTTTTTGCTCTTCAAAGCACTTGTTGATTTTTTGGCCTTAGCTGTTGCTACGTGTTTCTTAGTGGCTGATTGATTTTTAGACTCACGTGCTTCGCGTCTTGCTTCAATGACATTCTCGCCGATGATGTCGTCGTCGTCATCATCGTCGTCGGCCTCGTCGTCCTCCTCCTCGTCGTCACCTGTTATGGCACCTGTAATTTCAGCGACTCCATCATCAATATCATCATCATCTTCCTCATCGTAATCATCATCATCATCATCCTCAACATTACTATTGTTATTCAAATTCGAGGCGACAGCTGCTGCGCCAGCCGCTGGATTGGCGCTGGCTGTTGCCGGCTTGGCGGCGGCCGCAACGCTTCCTCCGGCCGCGTTGGGCGCTGGCAGCTGTTGCTTCTTATTTGCACTACTACTACCACTACCGTTTGTTTGTTTTGTATTAGTTGTTGTTGGCTTTGTTATTGTTTGCGTGGCGGATGTTGCTGCTGTTGCTGCGCTTGCTTTTTTCAGCGAATTTTTTTTATGAGTATGAGTTTGACTGAGTTTCTGTGGCGTGGATGCTGATATTGGTGATTGACTGTTATGGAGTTTTGTATTTGTATTTGTATGATGCGGTATGAGATGCGTATCTGTATTGGTGATGTGTGCGGCAATATTGGTTGCAATATTACCATTACTATCGCTATCGCTAACAACATCGCTACCATCAACGACACTACTTTCAAATTCTTCTTCATCTATTATTGGCTCTAAACTACCGCCATCTTCTATAACATTACTACTTAATTCTTCATCGTAAAAAACATTTTGTTCACCTTCGTTGTTGTTGTTGGACACAGCATTGGCATCATCGGCCGCATTACCGGCGGCTACAGCATCGGCAGCATTGCCACTTTCGAGGGGTAGATCAACACCGTCCGAGATGCCGCCACTGACTGCCGATTGGCCGACGGGTGCAAGGTCCTCTATGGGGGCGGCTGGTACGGGCACGGCGGCAACGGGTGCGCTGGCAACGGCAGGTGTGTCTTCGTCGTCATCGTCTTCATCATCATCATCTGCAATGAGACACGAGCAAAACAGTAGCGTTTTGGTGAAAAGAGTTCATTTTATGTTTGGCTTTTTCCATTTAAAAAATTTATATAGAAGTATATGACTTCTAGTTGTATATATATATGCATGTTGTACGCACCTCCCAAAATATCATCGAACAAGCGGTCCAAATAATCATCATCATCATCTTCCTCATCATCGTCGCTGGCAGCAGCGGCAGCTGGCGCCGCCTGGCCCTGTGGCGTGTCGTCTTCCTCATCATCGTCGTCCTCTTCATCATCGTCGTCGTCATCTGAAAGCCCCGAAAGAAATACAACTGTTTTAAAACACATACGAGAGAGAGAGAGAGCGCGAAAACACATGAAAGAGAAAAAACAAAATGGTTATAGACAATCGAACAAACAGTTAATAAAATTCATGCAGTCAATGCCAGCCAAGCTAAGCTCTGAAAGACTTGCGCGCTCTGCGCTTTGGCTGCTTGACTGTCAGGTGGCGGTGCGTGCTCATACAAATCGTGGCGGTGGTGTGACCGTTGCTACATACATAGATGCATATAAGTAGATTTGGTGCTGGTGGAAATGGTGCTGGTGCTGGCGCTGCAATGCGCTGGTTAAAGCTTGGTGCGGTACGGTGCAGTTGAGTTGATTCAGTTTAAAGTTGAAAGTCGAGTTGACAATGGCACACAATCAGTGTGAGAATGAGCGAAGAAGAACAACAATAGCACAAGAGAACTATTGTGGCAATGTTGCAAGTGGTCATTGCTGATACAATGCTGGCATTTGCTTACAACAACCAAAGTGGTAAAAACAAACACAAGCGAAAACAGAAAACAGAAAAGAAATCGAAAAGCGGATAGAAGCGCATAAACCAAACGATGGAAACAAACAAACCAATTTACGAAAAGTCAGAGAAGTCGTCAGCGGTCCTCACTTCAGTGTCAAAAGAGGTGATGAAGAGGTGCTAGAGTGCTGCAGTAGAATGTCCATTTGAGAGGGTGCAGGTGGAGAAAGCGCAAATCGCTAGATTCAATTTGCGCGTTTGCTTAGCCGAAAACTAAATACGTAAATGCTTGTTTCTGAAGTTATTGTGTGTGTTGCGAAAGTGTGAGACTGAGATTGGTAGTTGTGAAGAAACTAGCTACTGCGTGCACTTACCATCATCATCGTCCACGAGATCGCCTAGATCGGGCTCGTCATCATCATCATCATCGTCGTCGTCGTCGTCATCGTCATCATCGGCCGGCGCGGCGACGGGCGCTACATCATTGACGGCTTGCTGCCGCGCGATGGCGCGTTCCTGGCGCTCGACCAGCTGGACGGGAGAGGCTTGAATTTGTAGCAGCACAGCGCTGAGGATGCACAGGAGTAGGACGAATTTCATGGTGCTGCAAGCAGAAAAAAGAAAGTTTATTTAGATTTTTCATCTCCAAGGCAATAAAAGCAGTTTTTGAAAGCAAGTTTTGAAGCGAGTATTATTTGAATTGATTTTAAGACTTTATTTAAGCTTGTATATTCGAGCTCTTTGAGCTAATAAGATAGCGTTACACACAGTCGACGCATTGAAATTCAATACCGCACAGGTGTACGTGTAATTTCTGTTTTATGAACCACCCATCCACCTATTTGCCATTGCAAAGCTTACACGCTTTCTCGTCTATGAATTTCGCAGCACGCTTTACCGATTTCGGTTTGCGATATTCTAACCTCAATAGCTTGTTCTAGGGCATTGCCACCTTACCAACCATCCGCAATAAGTCCGGTCACTTGTGGAACGCCAGTATGTGCGACTCTGCGTCGCTTCATCGCACATCCCAACTCATGTCTGTATCATTTTACAATATTTGCTACTCAGACCTCTGCTTAAATATATCATTCCAAGAACTAGTGGTTAAAGCAATGCCTATTATTTAATTTAGACTTGTAGACTTGTAGTGTGAGGCTTCAAGGAACGCGCGCATATGTCCGGAAGTATCAATTGTTTACGAATAACTCTCCGCTCAATAATTTTATCGCACACCTTCATCGTTGCTGACACACATTTGTGGCTGCCACTTGGCCCATTGCCACACATACCACATATTTTACACACACACACACTCACATGCATTCGGTATGCGAGTTGTGCGCTCCGTGTGCAATCGGGCGACTTTCTTTTAAAGCAAGCAACTAAATAAAGGCAAACAAGCGCTGGAATGTGAGCATGTGTGTGTGTTAATATATATTGCCGTTGCAATGGTTTTGCAGCAAACGCTGCTTTTGTGTTGAAAGCAACACCAGCACAACAAAAAGCGTTATGTTTTCATTGGCCGTCGTTGGACGCGGCAGAGAAGTGAAATGAAAACCGTAGCAATTATCAAATTACAATTGCATTGATGTGGCAATTAGGACTTAAATATGATTGGCATTTACATAAAATCTGCTAACACACAAACACACATTTGTGTTTACGTCTTTATTCGACCGCAACTCGTTTGCGCTTTTTATGTTGTGGCCATCAATGCCAGCATAAATGCTTGGCAATGCTTACAACTATGTACTAAGAGGCACGTATGTGTGTGTTTGCAGGTGCGTATATTTTTATGTATGTATGTGTATGAGTGACATGAACGACTGGCTGAACTGGCTTTCGTTGTTGTTGTTGCTGTTCGACGTGTAACTTGAAAGAAGTGAAAGTCCAACAGTCAAAAGCGCGCTTATTGCCTCTGGTTTTTGTTGTTTTGTTGTTTACAGACGGCAGCGATAAGAGAAAATCGTCGTCAACTACAAAGTATCGAATGTTTTCGAAAAGCCATACGCGTTTACATTACCATTTACATACAGGTATATCATATAATGAGTGAGATCTTTAGGCTTGCAAGTCAATTAGTGGCAAATAATTTCACCTTGTTGTTCGTTTTGTTTTTGCTTTATGAAATACGGTATTTTGTATGAAGTCAAGTTTGCTTCGAAATCGGAATCCTGCTTTTTCGTGCTCGTTCAAAGAACAAAAGCGTGATTTGGGCTAAATATGGGCTTCGGGTTGGATTATATGGAACGTTCCACAAGTTCAGTTCACTTATTAAACGAACCTTCTGTTTGCGGAGCTTCATAAAACCACAAGTTTATTTGTATGTCAGATTTTCCATCAACATAAATTGAACATGTATGAAGCTGCCTGGCATCGAAAAACGGTACCAACTTTTTTCTTAAATTTAAGTTTTCAGCAATGGCTTCAACGCATTTTGGTTTATTGTGTTTTCTACAAACAGCGAACTGTAAGTGCGTGTGTATCGCATGCTTTCACGCCGCATCTTAAGCTAATTGACAAAGTTGTAATACCACTTTTGAACTTAAAAGCACACACACACATATGTATGAGAATATACACCAATAAGTAAGCACACATACACAAATTAGAAAATACTTCACCATAAACAAGTGTGTGAGTGTCACGAGTAGCTTGAGATGCCATCTTCCACAACAGCAGCAACATCAGCAGTTTCAGCAAAACAACATCCGAAAAGCCAAGTACCTACTAAAACCGTTAATACTACAATATATGTGCTCACACACCCGACAAAGCGCTGCAACTGCATCTTCGATGGGTCACAAGACTGCCGCGACTCCCCCACCAACGAATGCTTAGGAAACTTAGCCAACTGTTACCACTTACTGAAACTTTCCTGCGTACTTGTGTCTGTGTGTGTAGGTGTATGCACACAGTGCACATTCGCTATCAGCGCGGCTGCCAGTGGCATGCTCGTGTGGAGGCAGCTGCAGTGGACAATGTGCCTGACAACTTCGCCGTTTGTTTTGTATCAGAGACTCTTAATAATATTGCGTGCAGTTCAATATAAAGTGCTTTACTGCTCAAGCATCTGCTGGCGCATGTGTTGGTGCCCCCGTCCGTTGTGCGACAGGCACTCTTTGCTGTGTTTTAAAATAAAAGTATATTAGAAAAGTTCACCCAGCCAGGCTTGCGGTGTGAGCGCTGCTGGCACAAGTGGCCCAAGCGTTTGTTTACAGCTATAAAATTCGGAATCTGCTATTGACTTGACCTGGAGCACTGAAATTAATTGATACAATGGCAGATAACAAATGCGTATGTACAAAAAAAGAGAAACCAGTGATAAAGCAGCTAAAGAAATATTCCGAAAAAATCAAAATAAGTTCGCGCTTTCATTTAGCAAATTCACTGATAATGTTTGGCTTTCAAGCTTTACAGCTTTTTAAAATTATTTTTAAAAATTTTAAATTTTGATTTTAAATTGCAAGATATTGGGTAGTCGAAAAAGTATTTTCGTATTTTGTCAATACGTGTTTTTGCAGTCGTATATCTCCAGTGCTACTAATCACATTGTGTCATACCATAAAGTGTTGGAAAGGTGAGATTTCAGCCTTCATTGAGTTAAAAAAAATTTAATTCGAGGAAGTCGAAAAGAGTCGAAATCCGCAGACTTTTTAAAAATACCGAAAAAAATTCTTTCTAATGGGCCCTTCGATGCCACTGCCACAAATTCTTCGCGCAAAAAGCCACAACAGAGCACAAAATCAAATGAAAATGAAGACGATGTTGTCTCCTGCAAAGTATGTCAATATTGGCGAAACTTTTTTGCGGAATCACATCATGTGATGCCTGATGAACTCGAAACTATTTGCAGAACTTTAAGTCTCGCACTTGTTAACAGAATTGTTGCGTGATATTTATTTTAAGCGCAGTCACACGCCCCGTTCTTTTAACTTATTTCTTTGCAAATAGCTATTGAAGGACTTGTTTTGCAAACGCTCGAGTGAAGAAGTCTGCCTTTCGCGGAACGCCCAAGAGCAAAGGTGTGGCGTGGCGCTACTAAATGGCACTTAAAGCAATGGCGAACATAGACTAAATGCAGCTGGAGTCGAAGTCCAATGCGTTGCCCCTTCGATAGCAAAAGCAACCGTGTCGCCGGCGCTCGTCTTGAGTTGATGGAGCGCGCATAACGACAATGGGAATGTCGATCGCGGTGATTCGTGGCTGTAGCGATGTGTGTGGCGCCTGCAGAATTTGATAATTTGCTAGTGGCCAACGGCAGCAGTAGCCAACAGGCTTCGCCATTGTGTCGCTTGTCAACTGGTGTCGGCGCTCGTTGACGACACGGCATGCAGACGCACGTTGCGGGAATTAAGGTGAAAATGGCTGTTGATGTGTTTGCTCTTGTTGCTGGCTTCTATGCTGTTTATTTGTGTTGTTTTCGTTCCATTTTACGTTTATTCTTTTAGACTCTGATGTTGCCGTTGAGACTCTTACGCCACTTGCAAATACCGTAAATGGCATGTTGCAGGCGTGCACTGTCGTTGCATGCATCATTTATAGTCCCTTGTTGTTTTCATTGTTGTCGTCATAGTTGCTGAAGCATAGTGTAAACACTATAATTAAAACAACAACAATTTGGAAAGTGCAAGCGTCGATTTGGGTGTAGATAACGCCACGCTCGCACACACACACACACACGCACACACAGTCACTTACTCACTTGAAGCAAGTTTATAAGCTTGTATGTGCGCGGACGTATGCAGAAAAGTGGGTTAAACAAGTCGGAATCTGTGTACGTCCTTGCGAGTGTATGCGTGTGCGTGTGAATGTGTGCGAAAATTGCAGAAAACCCAAAAGAACAAAATCAAAGTGCTGAAAATAAGACAAAGAAAACTTTTGTTACACAGTTGGGACACTTGGGCGTATACGCAATGTCAGCACAACACCGCCGCCTCAGCAAAGTTTCGTTTCAAATAAGCACAGTGCGGTGTTGAGGGTGAGCGGGCCGAGTATGGAAGCGCCTGGAGTGCCGTGTACGATGTCTGTGTAAGAAGCGTGAATGAAACTGCAAATTGTGCTTGTTCTTTGCTTGTTAAACTTAAAATGCATTACAACAACAGCAATGGCGTTGCGGAATATAAGTGAAAAATAAATAAATGCGCCATTTTACTTGCGAACAAATACAGACAGTTACACACCAACATATTAGCCCGGTCGAACACATGCACGCGTCGCCGGGGCAATGCAATTCTTTGAAGAACACTCAACGTAAGAATTACCGATGTACAGTGAAGAGGTCTTCAGCGGATGAAGTGTGCAAACTACTGTTATTTAGTCATCTTCTCACTCCAATACTTCGCTTCGAAAATATTTACTGCGAGACATTCTTAACTCGCAGTTAACAGAGACTTCAATTACGAATAAGACACACCCTAAAATGCCATCCATTGAACCATAAGAAAGTTGCCGCTTTCTTCATTTAACACTAATTTTTCTTGAAAAGTTGTTCATTTTATGCAATTTTTTGCCCATGTTGCTCATTAAGATCCTGAAGCGATACAAAAAATGCACAGGAACCACAGAATTTCGCGCATTTTTCCCTCACATGTCTACTCATTCTACTCATTACCCCCACACTAGCGCTCAACAAAAGAAGCATAAACAGTTAGGATTATATTATACGGTATATAATACGCAAAGTGCCGAATTTCGTATGCCACAGAGCTCGCTTCGACGCCCTGCAGCTTCTTTTTGTGCGGGAAGCAAGTTCAAATTGCGTAGCGAGTGCACTTAATACGAATTTTCCAACACACCTACCAGCACGCGAACCGGCGATAAGGGAATGTACGCATACATTACATTCGTTCGCAAATTGGGTGCATAATAAAGCCGCTGGGCCCCAGGAATTAAGACTGCAAGCGGAGAAGTGTGCAACTATTGCAGCTTCTCAGGGAGGTGAAGGCATCTGCAGTCTATACTTCTACTGCTAATCACTGGAAAAGCCATAGCGCTGTGTTCAGGAACTCTTCTTCTTCAAAAGGTATTCGTGCTTTTGACAGACCTCGTTGAAGATCATCGTCAAGAGATAAAAGCACTATAAAGGAACGAAATTCTAAAAGAATAAGATCACATCTTCGTCTTTCGTCTACCAAGTTTGCATCTCTAAAGACAGGGTTTCATGGTTGAAGTATTTCTTGTTTGTTGAAAGTAACTCTCTTTGCTTCATCCAGCATCCTTATTTACTCGCACATTTGATCGCTTCACTGCCCAAGTAAATCGCTTTGTTTTGTGGCTTCGCTAATGAAGACGCCGCGAATGCCAAAACATTAAAATCTAGACCGCACACAAGCCAAGCGAGCGTGAAGCAAGTGGGAGTGGTACAGAATCGCAAAGCAATGGAAGCGTTGAAAGCTACTGGCGTGCACGAGTGTGAGCACTCTTAGCTAACTGCGCGCTGACGGAAAAATTCTTAACTCCGCACTTGAGTGGCAATACAAATAATTGTAACACATGAAAAGACGCGCGCTGCTAGATTTGTACTTTCACAACTGTTCGTACATATGTATGTATATATGTATGTGTGTGTGTTCATGAGACCATATATACGCTGCTTAAATGTGGGTCAATTGCAACTGCACACACGACGACGAACTAAAGTGGCAAAAACAAAAGAAGAACAACTTAAGAAATTGAATTGTCTTAAGCCGTGCGAGACGGACGCCATGAGTTGAGGCTTGGCCATTGTTTGTATAGCGAAATTAAGATGACTACTTATTTCGCGCCATTTCGGAACAAATACGAGCAAGGCTTTAAAAAATAACGACGCGCTGTATGCTTGAGCTGAGAAACTTTTAATGCGAGCGCTAAAAAATGAAAAGTGCATTTGGAGAGTGGCTGCTGAGTGCAAGCCTGCGAGTAAGACCAGCGGAATCTGTTGCTCACTTATGCGCCTTTATAAAAGCGACAACCCATGCCTTGTGGACCATCTTGGCGAAATTCTGTTTAAAAAGCCTTTTCGCCAATGCTGCAATTTTTCAGTTCTTTAACTTTTCTTCGGCTCTACGAATATTTAATTTTAAGGCATATGTGCCAGTATCACCCACTTTAACTACTTATATTATATATGTATATTCACATACACTTACGCATATATGTACATATATTTATGTGGACCTTACCAAGTCTGGTTCGTGCAAATGCCCGAAGAACGATATCACTGTAATTAACGCAACTCTTTAAATTCCATTAAATACGACAATAATACGACATACAAAGTATTACAAAAACAATGCAACTTTGTGAAAAGTGGGTCAGTATCGACAGTCAGCCCATTGACAACTTCGTCCACTTGCCGACAATGGAGTTGTGGTGCGCTGTGGTCGCGCATGCTCAGCACGCTAATGGGCTGAAAGCGCGTAAACTTGCACACGAACTTCATATAAGCAGAGACACGGTCGTACACTTGGACTTGAGCGCTGAAGAGCATTTCTTTCGGCTATCGAACCAGTTCGAACACACCCAATTCGTAACACTTTCTTCTGACATTAAAATTCGTCTTTGTACGTGCAGACTTCTGTGTGTGTGTGTGTGTGTATGTTTGTGCGCATGACCGTTTCGGAATTCCTTTTCACTAGGTTATTTACGAGCGTTTTAAGTATATGACTTGAACGTGGTCGAAAGTGCCTCCGACGTGAAGTACACATATGTATTTACGTGTAGTCGAGTTTACTGTTGCACGTGAAAATGGAAGAGTTTCTATTCAAGAATTTATTATATTTTTTTGATTTTAATTGAAGGTTTTCAGCGTTAATTTTAAGACCGTGTGCGGCAAATCAATAAAATTGGCAAATAATAAAAAAAAATCGATAAGGCCCAGGAAACTTTTTAATTCAGCAAAGTCGGCAAATAATAATTAATGTTATATTAATAGTCTTCATCTCTTTTGGCACTTCAAGAAACATTGTTTTTCGAGAAACATTTTCCAAAACATTTCAAAACAGTTTTTTCTAAGCGGTTTCTTTGTCAAGGTCTTTTCACTCACTACTTTCAGTAGCTCTCTCAACCAGCGCAAAATGTTGTAATATCTACCTTTCTCCTAAGTGGATTTGTGCGAACTCTGTATTAACAAAAACTGTCGTTCTGCCGATTTTAAAACCAAAATTTCTTTAATTGAAAATATTGTTCGTAAAACGTTTAAACTTTGACGTAAGAGCACACTATTATTACTGTTCAATATGACTTTAAAGCTTATCACTCGTGTGTTTTTTGAACACTGTTTGCCACCTTTGCCACAAACACTGCACTCTTGGCCGATTGCCGCACGACTAACGTCAGTAAAAGTTTTCTCTTGCGGTTTTTACTGCTTTTTTAGCCAACTGTGCTAGCACTGCGACTGCGCAGCTGGTTTCCAAACAGCATATATGTGTAAATGTATGTGTGTGTGCGTATGTTACAATTAGACTTTCTTGCTGTCGCTGCTGTAAGTATGTAGCTCTTTACCTTTCTTCGGGAACTGGTTACCACAACGATCGTGTGTGTTTTGTGCGTAGTAGACGTAGCAACAATATCGCGTATGTATGCTTGTGTTTAACGTAACGCGTCTTCTTTTTGACGCTTATTCGCTTTTGAATTATATCCAATTGGCTACTTCAGGCTTATCGTTGGTTGAGTATTCGGTTTGTTGTTAGCGACGCGACGAGCATGCGCACAACTGTTCAACACGAGCTTAAGTCTGCAACTGATCGCTGTTCGTGATTTGATTTACCATAACACCACGCTCGTTGTGCCTTCAGCGCTGCCAAGGTGTTGATTTTCTATTTCGCTTGGCGCGCGCTTCACACCTTTCCTCAGTTTGACCACTTGCTTTTTGGGTTCGCAGCGGCGCTTATGGCGTCGGCAGCGACAGCGTTGACTGCGGCACTTCGATGTAAATATAATTGGCTTTGCGAGTTGGCGTCGGATCAGCAACATTTTACAGTTAAGTGCATGTTGCGCGCTGTAATGGAGACGCGATCAAGTTGAAAACTTTGCAATGATGCGGTCTTACACCGGCACCGACACCGTGAGAACTCTGTAGCGCACAGCGACATGATAAGTGCAACAAAACTGTAATATTATTTCATGAAATTGTTCGCAAGGTAACACAAAAGTGTTTCCACTTTTTATTAAGAACTATTTATGTAACCTTGTGTGAGCCCTTACGCATATACTCCAACCACTTTCTCTACCATGGTGTGCCACCATTCAAGATAGTATTTTTTGCAATTATTGCTTAATAACAAATTGATCAGCAGAAACATTATATTTATATTCAAGAAGAATGGGATTCAAGGTGAGTTATGAAGGTGTATTTGCATATAGCATAGTTCGAATAGCAATTACCACCGGCCGATGGATTGCAGGCCGGGTATTCAGATAAAGCGCCGAAGAACTGATAAGGAGCTTGCATCAGCTTCTTTGTAGAAAATGATCGAACGAAAGCATGCCAGACGATTATAATTTAAGTGTGCTCTGCCCAATCCACAAAACAGGAGACCCCACAATCTGCGCCAACTACCGTGAGATAAGCCTCCTCAACATCGCATATAAGGTACCATCGAGCGCACTATGTAGAAGACTGAAACCCATCGTCAACAAATTGAACGGACTTTATCAGTGTGGCTTCAGACTAGGAAAATCAACAACTGACCAGATATTCCCCATGCGCAAAATCTTGGAAAAGACCCGAGAAAAGGGGATCAACACACGCCAACTTCTCATCGATTTCAAAGCTGCTTTTGACTACAATAAAAGGAGCTGCCTTTAAGGCTCTCAACTGAAGTTGAGTAATACCAAAGTACCATCAAGATCGCGAAAGATCTCTCCGAGCCGTTTCATACTTAATGAGGTTTCAAATAAGGTGACTCCCTATCGTATTTCTTCAGTCTATTATTGGAGATAATAATTCGAGCAGCAGATGTGAATAGAGAAGGTACAAATTTCTATAAGAGTATACAGCTGCTGCGAAGACATTGATATCGTTGGCCTCAACAACCGCGCCGTTAATTCTACTTTCTGAGAATGGATAAAGTAGTGAAGCAAATGGGTCTGCTAGTAAACGAGGGCCAGATGGAATATCGCCTGTCTAACAAACAACCATCGCACTTGCGACATGGTTCCAACGTCACTGTTGACAGTCATAACTTCGAAGTCGTAGATAACTTAGTCTATCTTGGCACCAGCATTAACACCAACAACAATATTTCGAAATCCAAGGCAGAACAACTCTTGCCAACAAGTACTACTTCGGACTAATTGAGAAGTAAAGTCGTCTCTCGACTAAAAAAGACTGCAAGTGACTCACATGCTATATGGTGCGGAGGTATGGACGATGGCAACAGTCTGTGTTACGAGTTTTCGAGAGAAAGGTTCTGGGGAAGATTTATGACCCCTTGAGCATAGGCAAAGACGAATGCCGAAGTCGATGGAACGATGAGTTGTACGAGATATATGACAAAATTTACATAGTTCAACGAATTAAGAGACAGCGGCTAGGCTGGCCTGATCATGTCATCCGAATGGAGGAAAACACTCCAGCTCTGAAAGTATTTAACGCAATACCCGCCAGGGGAGGCAGAGGAAGACTTCCACTACGTTGAAAATACCAGGTGGAAGAGGACCTTGGACACTTGGGTTCCCAAATTAGTGCCGAACAGCGAAAAAGACGACTGGCGCGCTATTGTAAACTCGGCTATAAGAGCGTAAGCGGTGTCTCCGCCAATAAAGAAGAAGAAGATATGCATATCACTTTATTTGTGTGTATGTACTCTGGCATGAAATTGTACATATTTACAAATGACCACAATTACAACAAACATCATAGTCATGGCGCCAGTAAACAAAGTGAAATCGTTGGCTTTCGCACATGCGCGCGTGCCTTTAGCTTTAAAGCACCATCTCTGTGTTAAGACTCCTTCCATTTGCATTTTCAGCAAGTGTTTCTTGATAGCTCTGGGTTACGTGATTAAGTCAAGTTCCAAAAAGATAGAAATACTCGTGTATGAATTGAGGTTGCGCAATTCTGGTCTCGATCATTATTTCGGTACTATCTGATTATAACTAATCCCACTTACTAATATCAAAATTTGTTTCAATAACGTTCACTTTTCCAAAGCATTGAACACTGTAGAAAAGGAGAAGAAAGAGCTTGGTCAAGCTCACAGGATCTGAGATTCAAGGAAATTTTTTTCATATAACTCCTCATTATAATTTTAATAGTTCTACAGGATATATAGAAAACAGTGAGGATAAAAGAATTCAGCAAATGAAAATCCGATTGTCAGCGCAGGCAAGCACATACAGACCAAAACGCTCTTTAATCATAAGCTGCCTAAAAACTTCTTAGTCAATAGAGTATAGCAAGTCTTGTTGCAGTAGATGACTTGACTGACCCGGTTATTGGCGGATGCCCAGCTGGCATTCTAAGTCTTACTATGTTTGCGTTCAACTTTTTAGACATTTTCATAGGAGTCCAACAGTGAGTTTGTAATGCTCAACCACCACCTTCAAATATATACGGTATAGGAAAGAATCATGCAACTAGACGGTGGCAAACGAAGCACAGGCACGCCTCAACTACGGATTGTACGCTTGACGAGCAGACAAGCAGCCAACTTGCAAGTTCACTGCCAATTTAAGGAATGAATAGCCCTGCAGAAGAACAAGCGAATGCCCACCCCACCGCCCGACAATAACATGACGGCTTCGTGAGCGCTGATGTGTGATGGCATGTCTACTGCAAAGTGCAGTTATTGAAATAAAAGTCTGCTTTCCCATGCATCTTTGCTCTTTACGCTATGCCCACTTCTCATGAACAATGTTTTGCTTTGGCATTTTCTACCACACACACACACGCGCGCATATTGTTAGGCCAACTCATGTGATTTTCCTTTATTTTTAGCAAAAATTTGCAATAAAACATGTTTTTCTGGATTGAAGCACTCAATTGCCCGGCTCATTGCTCTCCGCAGGTACTGCCAGCACCAACACATTTGCATAAGTACATCTACTTGTAGTCTTTTGTTCTTGTCATGCTGCTTTCTGCAGAGTCAATGCAAGCTTTTGCCATTTAAAGTATTCATGTCAAATGGACAGGCCAGTGGGTGAGGCGAGGGTTCAAGACAGCAATTTTAGTAAAACCATTTTAACAGTTTCATGCAGTCCAAAACTAGCAGCAGGTCAACGGGTTACTTATCAAGTGCTAGTCCACTCTAGTAAATGCAGAAAGCGGCTTTTGCATCCAATTTCGTTCCCTGGTGGAAGTTTTCGGCAATTTCTTGCCAGTGCTTTTTGCTTCAGTCAGTGTCGCGTTGGAAATAAACAATTTGTTGAAGGCAAAACTCACTTCATAACATTTTATTGCTCTCGTTACAAAACCAAAACGCTTTACAGCATTACACAACCGAATCGTAGCTTGCTGATGTCGCGTAAAGTTTTCTACTTTCATTGCCGTCAACTGCACGCAATTATTTGTAATAAATTTTCGCTGTTTCAGCGAGATCATGTGGCACGCGTGTGGGGACAGCAATTAATTGTCATTAAAAATTATTTAAATGCTGCTGGATTAACTTTATCTAACTTTCCATTATTTAACTAAACGCTGAAAGTTGATTCTCGCAGTCACATGACACGAATGTGCACATGTGTGCATGCAAACTGTGTTCACAGGTATTTTATTATTAACTAATCTTCCGGTTTTAAGGATGGATAGTATCGGAAAATGCTGGAGAGATGGTAAATGGTTGAAAATAAAGGTTTCCTTTGGTAAGGAAACTTTTCTTCTTCTTCTTTGCTGGCGGAGACACCAGTTACGCGGTTTTAGCCGAGGTAACATCAGCCCGCCACTCGTTTCTTCTTTTTGCAAAGTGGCGCCAATTGGAAATTCTAACTGAATCCAGGTCCTTCTCCACCTTTTCGTCCATCCTAACGACATGACCTAGTCAGCGTAGCCGCTGTCTCTTAATTCACTGAAATATGTCAATGTCGAGACCATAAACCTTTCTCTCGAAAACTCGCAACATCGACTCATCAGATGTTGTCAGCGTCCATGCCTCTACACCACATAGCAGGTTGGAAATAATGAGTGACTTATAGAGTTTACTTTTTGTTCATCGAGAGAGGACTTTACTTCTCAAATGCCTACTTAGTCCGAAGTAGTACCTGTTGGCAATGGATTGGATACTCCGCGTTGGATTTCGAGGCTTACGTTGTTGTTGGTGTGGATGCTGGTTCCAAGATAGACGAAATTATCTACAACTTCGAAGTGATCGCTGACAACAGTGATGTGGGTGCTTAGTCGCGAATACGACGACTGTTTGTTTGATGGCAGGAGATGTCAAAAGGAGGGTTCCTTTTCCGAGGCTTTTTTTTGTTCCTTTTCATTGGGGCGTTTTTTACGTGGTGGGTTCCAAACCCAGCGCACAACCCTGTGGAGGGGATGCTTCACTTTGTCACTTCATCTCTTTGGCTATACAGAGGATACTTGGTCTAGGACCGGAAGTCGTGAGCTGCTTGACTCATATGTTTAAGATTCGTTTCTGGCAACTCCCAAGTGAATGGCGATCAGAACACTTTCTTTACTTGCGTGAACTTTTACACATGACTCCATCTTCCTACAGTACAGATAGTTTCGCGAAATGCTGGAGATAGGGTATAAGGTAGAAAACAAAGATTCCTTTTGGTAAGAAAACTCTACCGTTGTGGAAATGTGGGGCCAACTGAAGCTGTAGGTTCAACTGCTTGTTATGATAAGGGAACTGAGTTCATATCTATTACATAATTTACGTGCCTTATGAAATTTAAAAATGCAATAATAGTTATTTTTCATAATTCATTAATAATTACGAAGCCGCACTTCATTTGGTATGACGAAATGTCTCAATTCACATATCTGTTTCGTCCCAAAACCGACGCCAACTTCAATGCCGTTACTGAGATTAAAGTTGCATTTAAAACCACAACAATCGTGCTGGGATTACAACATTTCCGCTTCTGTTCTGCCATTCTCTCTTATTTCTAGATCCGTGCTTTACACAATATATTTTATTCACACTTTATTCTTCATCGCATTCGTTCCGTGAGAAAAACTGCGGTAATTAACCGCACAAAGTTAGTGGAGATGTTTGTGGTGGCGCTGCCTCAGCCTCAGCCACTGCCGCTGTCGCTGTTGCTGGTGCTACTAACCTACAAAATTGTAACCGCCACTCAAACGCGCTCCGCAATCTGCCACCAAAATCAGCGGAGCGCGGCGAGCAAGCGAGCGGGAAAAGAAAGAATTGTGTGTGTCACTGTGATTAAATTAATTAGTAGAAATGACTGACTGCCACCAAGCAGTCTGTCAACTTACGGTTCAGTGATTTAGTTACCCTTAGCGGGAGCAATAGTAGCTGCTTACGGAGAATTGAAGATGATGAAGCGAGCGCTATGACAGGAGCAGGTGGCCTGGACTTGGCAGTCGCCAAGCAAGCCATTGCCGCTGCTAGATGCATACACACATATGCAAACATGTGCTTAACACACACACAGTCACTGCCGTAAGCGGTAGCCGGCTGGTGTAGATAACAAATGCAACAGGCTGAAGCTCAGAACGGCAACGCTTACCACGACGCGCGGAGTAAGCGACCAATGGCTGGGCGGTGGAAAGGGGTCAAGCCATTTCAGCGTTTGTGCTGATTTATTGGGTCGTTTGACGAGCAGAGCGTGAAAAGCAAACAGAAGGCGGAGACGTGGGTTCCGATGCCCGTTGCACACAGACTTTTGGCTGGTAATTAAAATTAAACCGTTTTAAATGGATTTTGGACCCATCATAAGCGCGTAAATTGCCGACTGTGGATATCGCCTGCGCTCCCTGATAGCTTTGCTGTGGCTTCAATCAGTCGTTGGTTGACTGGCTTTCCTAGTTGCAGCTTGCATTAAGCGATATCACTTGGATTGGCTCACATATACTACATACATATATATATAACGGTATCTTCAAATGTATATTTTCTTTATTGGCAGAAAAGTCCGAATACTAGATCCGCATATATTTAACGAAGCCACCAGCTCGTTAATATGAAGTTGAGTTCAGCAAGAATGGAGTGAAAAACACGCTCATGTTAGGGCGTTTTGAGCTTAAAATTTATGGCAGTCATTAGCCGCTAACGAGTTGTAAAGTTGTTAAGATTAAGCGATTATTTGCCGTTACTGCCATGAAACCCTTTGTGATGATATTCAAGGCAGGAGACAACTAGTACAGAAGAGGTGAATTTCTTTTGAGATCAACGCACATGTGTTGTTGGAAAAGTGAATGATTAAAAGATCAATAATAGGATTAACGTCGCTGAAATATTTTTATTTTATTATATCCAACATTTTTTGGCGTTTTGGTAGCAACTCTTCTTTGGAATTGAATACTAAAATCAATGTATGCTTATATCGTCACCTAAAATGCAAAATACCGTTTCATCTTAAAATCGGAAGTGAGATTATTTTCGCTTACGCTTCATTAGATCATATTACCAATATATAACCAATATATAACCGATATATATAACCAATATATAACTAATATATAACCAATATATAACTAATATATAACCAATAGATAACTAATAATAACCATGTTATAATCAAAACTCAATTTTTTCAATATAAGTGGTTTCTATTACTATATCGTTTTTCCTTTGCCAGTAGACATATGAAAAGTGATGATAACGCAACAATAGAATTTTAGGTGACGATATGTATGTAGAAAAAATATATTTGAGACAAAAAAATTACTTAAAGAAGAAGAGACTCTAAGAATCACTTGTTGGTTTTTTATGCTTGATAAGCCCATAAACTCATTGCTATATGATCTTATAGGTCTCCGCAGTATTCAAAAATGCATTTTGCAGCAAAACCACAATATATTAAATGTTGTTGTACAAACATATGTATATACATACAAACATATCTATTGAACACAGGAAAACCGAAAATTCCACTGTCTTCCAAATATGAAGAAAACGAAATTGCTGAATTTTAGGGCACTTTCGTTTGCCCATAGAATGTGCCAATGCGACGAGCAAAGCGCTGACAATGTCAACTGTAAGCGCGCTCAGCGACGTTCGATCGAAGTCGAAGTTTCGCCAGCCGCAGCATGAATAGCAATGAGCCAATAACAATGAACCGAAATAAACATGTAAGCGTGCATATACACGCGTGTGGCGTTGAATGTGCGTGCGTCTGGATAGCGGTGAATTGCGTTGGAAAGTGACTGCCGCTCATCAATGGCGGCTGCCGTCGTTGTCGTCAAAGTCGGAGGCATTGCCAAGTGCATTCCGGTGTTGCGCCATTATCTGACGGTTGAACGTGAATGAATTCCGTAAACATGGCAAACAGCCGCAGAGACACACACACACACACACATGTCAATTGCGCAGAGTTTGCTGTTCACATTCATTAACAATTTATTTGTTTGAAAACTTTAATGACCAGTGAAAACAGCGAATACCTGCTGAGGTGTGTATTTGGATTAATTTCCAAATGAAACTTGAAGCTTGTTTTATTTGATGCCACATTAGAGACTCAGTTGCGGCATTAGACCGTTTAAACGCTCAGCATTTGCAGGCTTGTTTAGTGAAAATCTGCATAAGTTTTATTAGACTTAACTAAAGTTTAGCAGCACAACTGGGCTGGAGCATTACGACTGCAATCAATTTTATGTCAGGCAATCGAGCGGAAGTGGCAAATACCAACACGGCACTTTATTCGCACATGCGTGTGTATTTGGATTTTAACAAAACGCTGCTGTCAAGTGAAATAATGTCAATTGTTTCGGCATATACATATAAGGAAAAGTTTCTATTTGCAAAAGTTTTGCTCTGCGAGTCTACTAAGGAAACATAAACAGAATCGCTCAAATTATGCAGCGCTGGCTTAGAATTATTTTATTTTTGTACTTTATGGAATCCTTTTGATATTTCAATATAGTTTTTAACTCGCATGGAGGCTTTGTTAGTATGATGGTTCAACAAGTTTTGTATCAAATTGGTATTAAATCGATCAATAAGCTCACGAGATATACTTTTGGTTAAGAATTGCTTCTAAGTTGCTGAATTTCTCATCCCCGTTCTTTTGGAGTTGTTCACCCTTACCGTTGTTTATTTATTTTTACAAGACAACTTTTCATTTCCGGAATCAAACTACTTCATAACGCCATTTTGTAGGCCTAGAGGGATAAACGATACTGATCTGCAACACCTGCCTTCGCTAAAGTCATTTTAGTTTCTTCAAGTCATTTAAATGCCTACCAAGATTGCCTTATTAATATGGACGAACATAATTTTTTCAAATTTGTTAAATATATATTTGGAGACTGGGTATTCTTAGTTTGCGTAAGGTCTTACACGTACATATCAATACAAGACTAATATTGTTTGGGCTCATTACGATTTGTTCCACACATTTAAGCCAATTTCTGACGCACTCGTTGTTTTGAACACGCATACCTATATGCGAATAATGCGCATGCGCACATACCCCACATAACATACGACACACACACCCGAACGTACGTCAACACACCGAGCGGTGTACGCAGCTAACGCCTCAACGCAACATCGAAGCTGGCAGCAGACAGAGTAAACACTCATTTATTCAGCGGGTGTGTAGTCAGGCAAATGGCATTTAGGCAAGCGACAAAATATTCGAAAGAAAGTTTTGTCCCTTTACTGGCATTCTTCAAGCATATTTGTGCCAGTCCGCATATTAATTGTGAAGTTTATTAGCCATATTACAACTTAAATAATTTATAACTGAACTGAGAAACTGAAAACTATCGGGCCGATGCCGTCACCTAAAAAAATGCCAGACGATGGGTTGTGAAAGATGAACGCCATATATTTGCCGAGAATAAAACGAATTTTAACTTACAATTTCTAAACCCCGCCAGCAAACTCACGCCGCTCTGTTGTATCTCAAGCGTCAGGGAAAATCTAAGTTATTCACATTCAATACACACCCACACATATACATTTAATTTGCCCATACCGAAGCTAAGTCACTTATCGCTTAAAAATCACTCTGCCCACAGGCCAATGGACGGCAGGTGTGCCAAAGAAAGCAAAAGTTATTGAGCCAGCTTAAGTCGAACGTAATATGAAGAAATTGAAAATTTTAAAGGGAACGCAGTAGCAACAACGGCGGCTGCAAGGCAAGATTCGGTGGTTGCCATAAGATTCGTAGACAGCAAAGCAGATGAAGAAAAAGTGTACATTCTGAGGCGTGAATTGATAGTGGTCGAAGACTCGTACACGAACAAAGACAGCTTGAAAACGAAACGACACTGAAGATGGCAACACAAGTACGTGGCTGCGTGTGTACACCGTGTGTATGTGTGTGTGGGTACGTTCATGCGTATGCATTTAAAGTAGTTCGAAATCGAAGCGACTACAAGTTAAATTTATTTAAAGAAACCTGCTGGCGGCACTTTCTCTTTCTTTCCCTGCCGATGAAAGTGTTTTGTATGGCAGTATGTTGGCATGTAAAGATGTACAAAGCCATCAGTATTGGATGTGCATACCGATGTAACAGCGCATGTAATGGAAGTGGTCGCCTTGTGAGGTGATGTTAATCAACCAGTGGCTGCAAAGCTGCATATAAAACCAAGAAGATCTCAGCCAGAAGGAAACCATATTTATTCATACCGACCTTAATATTTACTATAATATTCTTATATTTAGAAATTTGAATATGATCCCCTTATAAAAACCCCAAATTAACGCAACACAGTATTGATATGTGTGAATATTTCTTTCAACTCGGTTATAACCGTGTAAGCGGTGTCTACGCTTCTAAAGAAGAAGAAGATGAATACTTCTTTTCATCTTTAAAGAGTGGTGTGTAGCATAACCCATTAGTAGTCATTTAGCACCTCAGCACAATACACGTCAGCCATTATTAATGGTTCTTAGCCGTTGTACGTATTTGCATTCGATTAGCATCAGCTTTTACTTTGAGCTCTGTAAACTGTTTCGTAACCACAAAAAACAAAGTTGAAAACATTCCAAACTGCTTCATCACAGATGGCACTTTTAACTTCAGTTTAAGTGGCTCAGCGGGCTCTGAATCAGCACTTGGCATTTAATAGCTTCCGTTAATCCAACATTAGCGCCATTTGACCGCAAAATCAGCGGAAATAAACACAAATGGCCGGCGTATTTAAATGCGGTGACAATTTTTGTGATTCCTAAGCGCTGCTCTACTTAAGTGGTTTGATGATTTGGTGTTTTCCGAAAAGCTAGTCATCGAATGCAAAGTGACTTCTGAGAAGCGCGGCTGGTGATTGACAACGCACGAATTATCCGGCGCCATTGAAAGCATATTTGCATTCATTTATTCATAACCACCAATGTTTTTTAATATGGTTACAGGTGAAAGTATTTAATGCGAATTGTTGCTCCGAATCAGGAGCGTTGATAATAAATGTTGATGGAAGATGGGTCAATGAATATATCAGAAATGCGGTAATAAATCGGTAGGAGGGGAAAATGCAGAACTTTGTTCATTTGGTTTTTCAACATTGCTCAACCTTACAAGGCACGATTTTTTTAACTGAAATAAAAATATGTTGTTTGATGCAGGATTAGAAGTCAAGGAAAAATAATAAAAAAAATTAACTTCTTATTTTAATTCCACCTGAGTAACTTTGTGCATAGACGCTACTTTTTGGCATAATCAGAAAATCAAATAATTTCAAATAATTTTATTAATAGTTGTTATTTATTGCGGAAGCAATTGTTATCTTTATTTAGGCAAAGTTCCACTTTGAATTTTTCGCAACAGATGAACTTTTAACCTTTACAACCTGGATTTTGGCAGCGCTGCAGCTTTTAACCCCAAATAGGAAAATGTTTGAATCAAACGCATGTGACATCACAAGAAGTTAAGGTTGCTGCATTTGGATTTCCTCTTTTGATTTCAGTCTCATCCTAAAAAGATAATGGCATACCTCTCTTCTTTGCAATCGATCGAGCATACATGCAAAGGCTTTTAGCAACTGACAATTTGAAGTCTTTCATTTAGTGGGGTTTGTGTCTTTTTTTGTTCTCCGACTCTCCTGTACAGCTAGCAACTATTTATAGATAATAATAATATCAATAAGATGATAAAATATTCTTATAAACCATTTTCTAGTTATAATTTTTATTTTATGTTTCCCCAGAAATGAGTCCTACAAGTCTGCTCCGGCCATATGTTGGTTATATACCTTCACGATTTGAGGGCAATTTACGTGTATATATATTTTTTTCTTTCTTGCAATACCTCCTTACCATGAACTGGCTCTTGTCCCACAAAAGTAGACGACAAAATGACTGGTTAGTTATCATACTACATTATAAATCTCTATCGTCAATGTTAGCTAGCCATTCCTCAGAAAACCTCCTTTCTACCTTAGCCGTTTTTAGATTCTTTAGTGACGGTTTTTCAAGATTCTTCCCTGTACGCACTTTATTCATAGTTCCTAACGATTGTATTCCTTCTTTGGCTAAATATGATATTAACTCTGGACTTGTGTAGTAATTGCCAAAGAACAATCTATATTGTTGGTTCCTGGGAATACACCAAGATAGGCGCACAACAATATTTGCACCAGCACGAAGGCCCATTCGTTTGAAAATCTGAGATTTGGATCGTTTTGAATTCCCAAATATATTTCAAAATTGCTGCTGTCTGGTTAGCGGGAGATAAACAGAACTCTGAATTTTTTTAAAATCTTCAAGTCAATCAAGTTTCGGCATCAGAAAAGTCTACGTCATCTTCACTTTCTGATGGTACAGCTAAGAAATCTTCAATGTCTTCATCTTTCACACGTTTTTTCGGCATAATCGAAAGAAAAATCAAAAAATTTAAAAGTATTGGTATCGAAAGTATTTATTTATGAAAAGGACCACAATGCACGGAGTACCGTATCGAGAATAAAATGGTGAAAATAGCAGTGCATAATGGAACATTTTTGAACTCAAATTCGTAAACAGGGCATCTTAAATACCCCACGGACCTATTAACATATTAGTCGCAAATTTTTTCTTCAGATTTCTTGATTAGTGTAATTATTTGACTGCACAGCTTACCAATAGCCCAGCAACCCAACAAAGATTTTTAAGATCTGTTCCCACGACAGTCGGGTCTACGAAACCGGAATGGACCCGGATTTTTATCCGGCCAAAAACTCAACTCGGCATAATTCTGCCGCTACAACAACAACAACCGATTTTTTAAATTAAATATAGACGTTGAAATCGGTTTTCTACTGCGCCTCGTCACATTCCGAAAAATAAAAAATTACAAGTTAAGCAGAAAATCGTATGGTGCCTTCTAAAAATTTGTTATTTCTATTTTTTCAAAGCAAAAAAAAATCTGGTCACAATTCTAGCACGCACTTAATTGTCAGTCTTTCTGCTTATGAAAGACTACAAGTTGCAGTTTTGGATATTTTACACATCACTGATCGTACTTTCTACAAGTTCATGAGTAATTTGTTGCATACTTTTAGGCATGCAACAACTACACCGCAAGAAACGTCACTTACAATTATCACATTAGCTTCCCTACAATGGTTATTTGCTTTTGCTCTAAGTATCACGCTTCAGCATGTATTTGCACTTGAGCAACGGAACCAATGCGGATTTTCGCTTTCGAATTGATAAGTAATGTCAACAATTTATTTATTCCCGTTTGCCATTGACATTTATATCCGCATCAAGTAAGTGCCTTGCGAAAATCTCAGAATTTTGCGGCAATGAAGGAAAGTGGCATTAAAATGCGGTAAACAAACTTACATAAGCGTTTGCACCATCCAGCAGACGACCGAATGGTTGCACGCAGCACCACAATAACAACTGCGGCAAATCAAAATCGTCCAGTGCGCAGTTTCAGTGAAGATTCATCAGCGTTGTACGCCAGCGAATTGTTTTATAAAAACACCAAGGGACAGCAGCTCAGCAGGGGCGGGAGAGAACATCATCAGCGAGTCTGAATGCAGGGGGACACTGTGACAGAAGCGACCAGCGTTGACCGATGGACGTATCGACTTCGAAAACAAGCAGACATTATCACAATTCCTTCGCAAATATTTTGCGTTATTTTGTCATCTGTTTGCCGGGTGCCACTGCGTGCGTCTATAAAAGTGGATACTTCCACACTATTTGTCTATATTTGTGTATATGTGTATGTGTGTGTATGTTTGTGTTTGCGTAGCTAAACTGCTGGCAGTAGTTGAGAGCTGGTGCCCCTGGTGTGGCCGAAGAGCGCCGGTAAAGTGATAGCAGCCGGTCTAGCACGTGCCGTCGGCGCACAAGAAGCGAAATTCAATTTGCATTTGAAATGGAAAATTACTAAAAGCAAATAATTTTTTTCTTCGCTTCCATTTAACAATTTGCGCTCCTCTCACTTTCCTGCAAGATTAATAATGTTGCAATAAAAAGCGATGAATGAAGTGAATATAGATGCAGATCGATGGAAGCAGCGCGGTGAAGCGGGAACGATGAAGTATGGCAACGAGTGTTTTAGCATCTCGGTAAACTTTTGTTAAAGCAATCATTGCAAAATTATTAATTCAGATTTCGAAATCCTTGAAAAGCCGTTTGTTAGCTGCTTTTAACTTATTTCCACTTACTTTTTATTGGTGAAATAGAATCTGCGCTTGCAAGACGGGCGAAGGCAAACTGAAATGTGTCCCTCTACGGTGGGAATGAAAGCGAAGAAAATTGCTTAAAGTAAAATATAGTTTGGAAAGAGTGTAAATCTTTAAAGGTTTGTTGCTTTGCGGAGTAAATTCTAATTATTGGAATTAATGTGATAGGTTGTTAGAGAAAAATGGCAACGGTTCTTGAAGCCATACGACGAAAATTCCGATGAGTGAAAGAGAAAATTTGTGTTTGATTTAATGAATAGCAGCATCTGGTAGAGAATTTGGCTGTATTTTCTACTCTGATCACGAATTCCTGAAATTTCTTCACTTTTCAAAAAGCGATTCACCGATTTTGGGTGACAAAAGAGGGTCACACATGCCGCTAACTGAAAACGTCAATATTTATTTTCTGTCTCGTCAACTATACGCTGGAATACTTACAGTCACTGTACGAGTACTCAGTGAAAATTCCTTGAAATAATTCTTACTGCTGATAATCGTAACAACAAAAGTCAACAACAAAATAAGAAAAATGGTGGCACGGTATCGACTACAGTAAATTGCATACATACATAAATGCAAATGCACACACACACCCACACATAAATGCTTGCGCAATTGAAATCTGGCGAAATATAGTTTCCCTACTGCTATCGTTGGCGTCCTGCCACTAAAGTCAACATAAGAAAACTCGATTTGAAATGACTCTCTATTCGGTCTTTGATTTCAATCCAATTTTCCTCTTATTTAAGCACAGTAAATAATAATTAGATATGCTTGATCCATGTATTATGTTTATGTGTATGAACTCCCATTCGAGTTCCACTCACACACATGTGCACATGTATGTATATGTTCTAATATGAAGAGTAATTTTTGTGTCCACATTCAATGCCAATTTCTGGTGTCCCTTTTAGCCCATTTTCTGTGGCACTCCGCTGTGTTTCAAAGCAAACGATTGTGTATATGTATATGTGTATGCGGTTATTTGACGTAATTACACTCAAGACCATTGCTCAAATTGGCTTTTTATGTGAAACTCTTTTCATACATATGTACAAAGAAACTCGAAACAAGCATATACTACTAGTATCTTCGTTTTTGTAACGACAGCCAACAGTTGAACATGGGAACGAAGGCTTTAAGTTGATCTGTCACGAGTCCAAGCCGGGATGCTGAACATTTGCAGAATATTTCCTAAACGGCACTTGCAATGAAAGCCTAAACTTAATTTTTAGTTAGAAACTAAGCAAATATTTACATACATACTATCAAAAAATGATCTGTGGGCGCGTGTATCAAACGAATGGAATATGTGTCCAGAATTATGAACGTAACCGTTAATACATAAAGGACAGACATATTTTTTTACAAAAAGTGTTTGCATATATGTATATGTATGTGTATTCTTACCACTTCAGAAGCACGAATAAGCACCAAAGCAAACCAACAGACGCTATGGAAAGATTTTTGTATTGCCTTTTTACCAGCCGCGCTGCTGGTCAAAAACATGGACACATTCCGCCATGAGTTCAATAAGCGTTAAGTTGGCTGGGGATTTCATAAATTACACGATTTCGTTTGCAGCAAGCAGTGCTGACGACGCTGCTGCTCTTGACCATTACCAGTCAATGCTAATGCTTTTTTAAACGACCTCCGAATACCGTTACTGCTCAGTGCCCAGAATGCTTCATTGCGTTTGCTTGAGTCGCTGCTAGATTATCGTTAGTTTAGCATTCCGTTATCCGACTGTTTTCGGCCATCAGCTGCTTTCGAATGTCTATACAAATGTACATACATACTTCATATATATATATCATATATTTATATACATATATGTACATATGTATATCAGATTTCACGAATATTTTTGCTTCATTGCTTTATTTTGTGCTTTTAGACGAACTTCTTATGTACGTTCGTATACAAGTAGACCACTCGGTCCCTAGCGGTTTCGCGACAGCATTCAACGGCATCGCAATTATTCTGTGATTTCATTTTATTTCATAATTAATATTGATCGTCTTTTGCGTTTGGCATTTGGCATTGATGTGAGTTACATTTCGTCTTCGTTTTGGTTCTCAAATAACAGTTTTTCTATACTTTGATGTCTCGAACTGAGGAGGTCGTGTGAGACGACTATCGTTGAAGGAATTTGGAGTTTCAATTCCAAACCAAGGAAAATCATGGAATTTTTGAGAGTAAACATTCTCGGGCGGGTAAAACAATATTTTTGAAACACTTCCAAGTTCCTTGAAAAATTCAAGAGTAGAAGGTTTTGACATTTTTATCTGTATGTGTGTTAGTAAGTGGCATCACGACTGATAAAGCAGTCCTTTTATTTTTTGTTGCTGGGAATTCGTAAATTTTGCTTTTCGTTTACTTTTTTTCTCAATTAGGGCTTTTTGTTCCGCTATTTATTTGATATTTCAGTTTTATGACGTTTCTCGTTTGCAAAGTAATTTAAAGATTTTGGCATTTTCTCAGCTTTCTCTATTAAGGGCCAAGAAAGCTTTGCGCTCGTACTGGCAGGGTGCGTCGTCATAAAAGACGGAAGTTAAACATGTTTGAGAAACTTCGTTTCATACAAAAACGACGACTAATATCACAAGATCTTCTCCGTTCCCACAAAAGTCGGGTCGGTGTAACCGGAAAGGACCCGGATTTTTATGCGGCCAAAGACTGTCAACTCGGCTAAATTTCTGACGCCGTATCGTCATCACGAGTACTCCGCTTGACTACCTTTTATGCTATTACTTATGTAAACGAACTCATGGCAACACTATTGGTTATGCTTGATAAGGAAATAGAAAAGGTAGCAAAAAGTATTGGTTTTGTCTTTTAGTGCCTATCACCTGACTGATTGTATTAAAAATTATTTCAATTAAAGAAAATTATGATATGTAAAAAAGTTGTATTTTAATTTTTTTTATGTTTTATATACCGGCCTTAGAAATGCGGCACCCTGTAGCTGTCGCCAAAACCTTAGAATGTACACAATGCTGCTTGGATTGCACAGAATTTGAACGGAGAACATTTAACGATGGAAATGCGTTGCGCAACCTATTTCAAAATATTGATGCGACATAAAATGGAAATGAATCTAAATTGAAAATTACTCACGGGAATGAAAACAACAGTAATTCGAATGCTAAGGTAATGTGTTAGACAGAGGCCAGCAAAAAAGCATGACCAAGTGATAACAGCAGAGCCTTTCCAATGACTCAAAAACTTTCTTCTTCAGCCGATTTACTATATATTAAAAAGTCAAATTTCGGCACTTTGTCAATAAGTCAGCGAAGCTTATGTAAGCGCTCACGAGCTTATACGAGTGCTACAGAAAATTTTCCAGCGGATTATCACAAGCTTTTGCCTACACTTGTATTTATTGCAACCACTCACGAGAGTGGTGGGCCAGACGTAAATTTTCGGTAATAAATTCGAATTGTTGAAATGCGCCAAAGTTGCTGCCTCCAGGGCGCATACGTCATTTGCATTTGTCCCATTAGAACAGTTTGTTGTGTATCATAAACGCATTCACATCAAGTTCTAATATAATATTAGCAATGTTTAAACATAATTCTGTCGACTGTTAAAGCACCATTTGGTAGCTAAGAAAAACAGCCATAAATAATGCTCTTAGCTTTGCGAGTAAATATGTTAGAATGTGTGGAAAAGAAATTGCAACTTGCTATATGAAAAATTACTATTGATATTTATTGCATTGAAAATTTGCCTGCATACAAATTGCATTAAATCGACTTCAACTATGATGCAAATACTATACAGTGCATTAGTAGATAGTAAAGTGGGGTTTAGCTCACGACACCAAGCAGTAAATCGCAGAGGACAATTGCTGAAATTTGAATATTTTTGGATTTTTGGAAAATGTTCTTGAAGGAGGCAACTACGCTGGAGGAGGCTTAGCGAGATCAAAGTCAAAACTATTTGAATTTCACAGGTTCAAATATTCAGGAGAACTAGAGAGTATAGGATGAAACATCTAAGCAGCTTTTTGATGGATTCAAGTCGCCTTGCCGATGCTGGAGATGCAACTGGACATTAGAATACATTAGAACAAAACCTTTAGTAACCAAACTTCAATCACACATAAACTGTCTTCTATAGCCATTAGGTTATTTTTCTCAAATAGCTTAAGAACATAGCTTTTACTCAGCTGCAGGCGCTGCCAATGGCTCTCTAATGGTTGCATGTGAATCAGCTTGTTAGCATCTCCATCCAACACACACCCAAACACATGTAAACATATTTGAGCTCACACACATACATAGATGTAAATAAAATTGTTGTTGTTGTTGTTATTGTTGTTGCTGCTGTCCTTTCATTTGTTGTCATGCATAAATTTACATTTTTATTTTAGTGCGACGAAAAGAATCCAGCAACTTGTGGACTGCGTAGCACGCTGAATGAGTTGAAAAGCGAGCATTTATTTATGTCATCCGGTTTGTCAACATTGCAAATCATTTTGTCAGTTTCCGAGTTATATTTGCAACAAAGTTAAATGGCACTAACGGCAGCAAGCGACACATGCTCGACACTCGCACACACACAGACTTGCACTTATGAGAGTGTTGCACGCAAACGACAAACGCTGTGGACGGCATGCCGTTGTAATGGTGTGACATGCAACGCTACTGCCACAAAGACCCAGAAAAATGCAGCCCGCTTCTAGCAGCGCCTGGTTGCAACTGCAACAGGAAGGAGCGCCACATTCCGCTCGCCCACCAAAGTTGCACTTGCACTCATTACCCCGCTCAGGGAGTTTAATATAATACTTATGACAACTTACTATTGTGCATGTGCGCATGTATGTGTATGTGCATGTTCGATGCCGTGCCAGTCTGTCATTTATCCAACTGCAGCGGCGGTAAATTCTTGTGGCAATCCATGCGAAAGCAATGACTGGAGAATTTCTTGTGACAGCTGAAGCGTGCGATTCGAGTGTTTTGGGAAAAGTAAACAACTAACGGCATGTATGTGTGTGTACGTTCATGTCAGAACTTATAGATCGCAATGAGCTTACAGTTAAAGATGAGCATGGCAACCGAACTTTGGTGACATATTCCAAAAGGCGTTTATTAGGGGGTCCGCTTGATCGTTTATGGTGGGAATATTAGCTTAACCTGAAAATGAACATTAGGAGACTATAGTAACCTATACATAAGTTACTATAAATCATAAAGGATTACTAATTGCATGCCACATGCCGCATAGCTTATCAGCAACATTCTCATCTTTGTTTAAAGAATTTTTCTCCTCTGGCATCTTTTGACACTCTTTTAATTCCACTTCAAACAATAATTATTGTTCTAAATAAAGTACTTTTTCACAAAAGCAAGCCAACTTGACGCATCTTCACTTACACCAGGGCACTTACGAGTATGTTTACCACACACAGCACACCAAGCGAGAAAATTAGAAAAATATGCATACAATGTGAGTTCACACATACACACACACGCCCGAACAAAATGCGTCCAAATTTAGTGCACACATTGTGCTCACTGACCTGACCGACCGGCGTTGTTGTAGACAAAACAAAAATGCTCTCACCCCCCTCGTCAGTAGCATAATTAGATAAGAAGAACAAAGGCCATGTAAAAGCGAAGAAAAAAGGGGTTCCCAGCTGCTGCAATGCAGAGTGTAAATATTTTCTATTGTTTTAGGCAGTCAAAAAAGAAAATTGAATAAATCACTCTATGCTGCAACAACAATAACTACAAGGTAAACAGCAACAAAGTGACAAAATTGACCCAAAACTGAGCGGAGCCTCGCTTGTTGTGAATATGTATGTGCGTGTTTGTGTCTGTGTCGGCTGACTGCCCAATTGCTTATTAGATTAGCAAACCTTATTACTTGAATAAGCACGCTGCCTTTCTCACTTGGAAACCACTGCAGGGACCCTAATTGTGCCTTAACTTCTGCTCGTCTGGTGTTTATTTGACAAGGGTCAAGCACATGAGTCGACCAGTTCGCCTCTGCCAGGAAGAATGTCGTCAAGCTAGTGTTAGCTTTGCTTGTGCTTAAGTGTGAACTACAGGGAGGGTCGAAAAGAACAGTTATTACAAAAGAAAGAGTCCTATAGTAAATTCAGTAATCAGAGTCAAAATTAAAGCTGCAGACTACACTTAGCCATTTCTGAAAAGCTTGGTGCCAAATATAAGACAGAAGGTTTTAAGAATTTCCTTAAAATATCTCAGTCCGAAAATTTTAATATTGTGTATCTAGCGGCCAATGTAAGTATTCCTTCCATTTCACCCTGTTTTGACTCAAGGGCAGACTATTGTCGATCAGAGATTATCTTTGAATTGCAGTAACATACCTCAGAGTTGTATAAGTATTTTCTGTAAAAAAACAGCTATAGGCAGTATGGTCGACAGGTTCGGTATCTAGGGACCTCAAAAGCTTTATTCCGATTTCGATTATTTTTGGATGATGTGGCTTTATTCCTATAACTTCATTGTTTGGTTAGAATAGCCATTACCATTTTTATCCCCAACGACAAGGACGAGCAAGGACGAAGAGACAAACGGACAAAAAACAGTCACTCGGAATTTATTGATACAAATTATTCGGAGAGGACCGTTGATGACGAACCGCATCCAGGACGGACGTCAACATGAACTGATGATCGGCACGTCAATAAAATAAAGGAATTGGTGCTTGAGAATCGACGGTCAACAGTCAGAGATAGTATAGGCATCGTTGGAATGTCGGAAGGATAAGTTAAAACCATTTTCAAAAATCATTTGGGCTTAAAAAATTGAAAGCATGACGGGTTCCAAATTATTATGTATTTTCGAAAAATAACGTCGCATTATCGTCTCTGAAACAATGCTTCCCGACTACCAGCATGATATGAAACACATTATAATTGGCGATGAGTCTTGGATCTATTCTTACGACCCGGAAACAGACGATCAATTTTTCAAAATATTTCAACTATTTGTTAAAAGTCAATCAGCCGAATATCGAGACAAATATGAGCCGAGGCCGAAAAACGACGTTAACAGTTTTCTTCGATTATCGAGATAGTGCATCCCACCCCGCATTCTCTCCGTGCGCCAAACAGCCAACAAGAAACACTATTCGAGTGTTATGCGTCGTTTGCGCGAAGCTATTCGTAAAAAGAGGTCGGAATTATGAGCCGACATGTCTTGGTTTTTCCACTACGATAATTCACCGTCGCATACTGCATAGATTCATAGTGAGTTTTTCGCCAAATTTACAACCAAACCACCGTATTCGCCTGATTTAGCTCCGCGTGACTTCTGGCTATTCAGCAAACTCAACCGACAGCTCCGTTTGGAAAAAGTGTTGGCACAAGTGTATTCTGGCAAGTTTAAAAGATATTTCAAAAACACCGTTATCGTTCTGAGCAACGGTTGTCTCTCATCACTCTATCTATGGAAATATTATATTTATCCTATGAGTAGAATTATCACTTATATTTGGAATGATTTTTCGACTCACCCTCGTAAGTGAGTAGTTTACCAGGCACTCGACGCAGTTGTGTGTTTATTTCCATTGAGCCGAGTCGTCCGAGTCCGAGTCAATAGGAAGGCCAGTTAGCCAAGAAAAGTCTAAATTGCCGGCAAATTCATCACTTAGCTTTACGCTTTCATTGCAGTGTCTCATTTTCATTTTTACATACACACTTGTCATGTTCAGAAGCTTGCAAGGCAAACAGTTTTGAGTTTGCCATTGGGATTTTGATAGCCTCAAAGCGTGTATTGGATTTTCGAAATTCATACATTAACAAGGTCTTTCCTCGTGTACAAATCTATGTGATTTATTAGTGTCTCTAAGAGAAGAATGTAGCGCTCAATCTCTTCAATCCCAATAATACATACATATGTACAAGTATATCTGTACATTGGCGAACATAACTGCACCTAGTATTTGCAAATACATATAAGATCATGATTAGATATATGTAAGACAAGGGCAATATCAACGCCTGAACTTTGCACTTTCGGTGGAAATTTTCTGGAATATTTTATTCATTACTCCAAAACTGCGGAAGGAGTTACTATCATCTTTGACATTTTCTGAACAATATGTGAGAATAAATTATGTCTAAATTGTAATCTTGTAGAACCCCCAGAGGTGACTGATGCCCAGAGCATACCAAAATTATGGATGAAACACTTCTCCAGCCTGCTGAATGACAGTGAAAGTATAAAGTTAGAAGAATGCGAACCAGATTCCTCAAACGATGACGATGACGATGGATCAAATAGCAATTACCCGCATGAAGAACAGCAAAGCGGCGGGGCCCAATGGATTGCCGGCCGAGCTATGCAAAGACAGAGTCATCGCAGCTTCTTCCCATACGCATGTATACTTACATATACTATTTAACGGACCTAAATTTTTAATTAGTTCTACATTTTTGTGATCATGCTTCTAATGGCCTTCTTCTCTTCACTGCCAACAAGCGGAAAAGGGAATGAAAAGTGAATCAAAGAAAGTGGCCAAGTAAAATCACCACTGTGGCAACTACTCAACGCTGAGTGCTGCTAATGGGGAAATGAATGAATTTCTCGCTAATTTTACGTACTCGTGTTTCCAGCAAACTATCCTTCCGTCAATTACTTCGCTGATTTTTCCATTTCCAGTAATTTGCACACTTTCCACTTGCAATTCGCTGAGCGACCTAACTTCATTACTTAAATGTTGCCATTGGAGCTCGTCTTTCTCCGTCGCAACAAGTAAAAGAGAGGTGGCAAAGCAGTTTTTTGTTTAATTTTCTGAAAATATTTGTAATTCAGTTTCGCATTGCATAGACACACACATTTCGAACTGTAGCTGGATGTCAGCTCCTTCTAACTCCATTAGTTGCAGGATCAATATTATTTCACCGTTATTTCGTGCGTCTCGTCCGCAGCTTCTGCTGCGACCATTAAAGTGTCTAGACCGAGTGAATGTTGCACAATAAAACAAAAGGTGGCAACGTCCTTCCCGCGCATTAATGAAGTGTTAAATGTCGCTGATTAACTTCTTATCGACAGTCGGAGCAGCTGTGGCGTTGTGTGGCAAAGAGGACCCTCACTGTATGTAAGTTAGAGTGTCTGCCACAAATTGAGTTTTGCAGCGGCAAAAGAAGCTTGAGAAGGTCACGTGTGCAGCGGCGTGTGGGATATAAATTTATATTCGCTGTGCATTAATTTCACCCACACAAACCGCACAACAGCAATTATTGTCCTTTAATCCGCAGCAACACAAGTCATCTTCGTGTCTATTGAACTGGATTAGTGTGGTCATGGTCTCACTCGCTCCCCACGGCCATGTTCGTTTACCGCATAATATCATGCCACAACGCATTTTCAACCGTTAATTGCGGAAGTGGCTTCTCGAGCGTCGGTATCAGCTTTCGCTTTTTTCTACCGCGAAGGCAGGGTCACAAGCGTGAGAAGATGGGCAGCTAGCACAGGGTGCCGTGAAATAAAGTTTGTATTCTTTCAGAAGCCTTTAAGTGTATAAGAGATTTGCATGCCTTTACGGAAGGTATAAGGTAAGGTATGAATCACTTCCTCAAAGTCGTTTCTTTAAACCTTAGGTTTTCAAAAGTTTTTCTTATTAGCAAATTATTTTTAATACAATAATTCATAAACACCCTTTATTCGGGTTTGAATACCTGAAATGCAGAAAAGCACGACGGAAATGCCAATGAAGTGCATGTCAAAAATTGCCTCCAACTTGTCAGCGTTTTTTTTTAACAAGACACTATAATAGAAGTGCTTTAATTGTGTATAGTTGTGGGCAACGAATATTTTTCAGCCGGAAATTACTTATAACTATTAATATGAACTGCGGTAACCGGTAGTCGACACATTGGAAAGTAAAAAGTGTTCCTAAAAGTGGAGTGCTAAAACTCGGTTCCAAAGCAGCGTTTTAGATTTTAAACTCAAGAGCTCTTAAATTTAGATTCCACCTATCAATATGCACTGCACAGTGTGATAAACTGCGTCGGTATGTCTGTACATACGCGAAGTAAAGATACTTTTTTCAAAAGCTCTTTTTGACAGATCACGCGCGTGTCATATCAAGCCGTTATGCCATTTTTGTTTAGTATTGTTTGGTATTTTTTAATTGAAAGACTTGCGCCTGAACAACGTTTACAAATCTTTCAACTTTATTATGAAAATTCATGCTCTGTAAAGAATGGATTTCGCGTTCTCCACTCAACTAATGATCAACATAATCAGCCTACTGAGCGTACTCTTGGCAACACCATCACCCATCCTGACGCCTAGCATTCATAATATTCAACCAAACAAATCTCGTCCAGCACGCAGTGAAGAAAAAATAACAGTTGTAGCTGAGAGTGTACACGAAGACCGTGGAGAGCCACTTTGCCGTGATTCGCAGAAACTCAGGCTGACGTATGAACCGACTTGGGGCATTTTATGTCGAGATGTTAAATTGAAAGTGTGTAAAATACAGCTAGTGCATGAACTGAAGACGCTCGACCTTCCCAAGGAACATCGCTTCGCTTTATGGGATCTTGAAAAATTCCAAGAACATCTGACGTTTTCGAGCCAAATTTTGTTTAGCGATGAGGCCTATTTCTGGCTCAATAAATATGTAAACAAGCAAAATTGCAGCATTTGTGACAAAGAGCAACCTGAAGAAATTCAAAAGCTTCAATTTCATCCAGAAAAAACCTCAATTTGGTGTGGTTTGTGGGCCGGTGGAATCAACGGCCACGCACGTCAGTCTCCAGTTACCAGTCGAAATGCTCGAACGAGTAATCGAAAATTGGACTCAACGGATGGACCATCTAAGACGTAGTCGCGGCCAACATTAGAAAGAGATAATCTTCAAAAGATATATGCCAAAGTATGTTCTTTCGAATGATAATAAACATTCCCAATTGAATTTGAAGTTTCTGTGTTTTTTCTAAAAAAAAGTCGGAAACATCAAAATGAATAACTCTTTACTTCTTCATTGTAGAAATATATCTGAAATTCATGTTCCTAGGAAGTTACTTATTTGTCAGAACCGCCGTTATTCGACCACTAAAGCAATAACCAACCAATCAATATCAAGTCCTTGTATCTAAATCACTATATTTGACAAGATATCTTCACGAAATCGTATTATCCAAATCAAGAAAAAATCATTTTATATTTGTTTATGCTATAAGTAATGCACATGTGAATGGCATTACAGCCACGGTGCTTATTTTAAAATTTAAACCCATATATTCCATTTCATTCAAGTATTTTGGGGAAGTAAATTCTGCATCTACACAATCAGATAATTGCAAGACTCATTAAGTTAACACACAACCCTTATTTGGCGGCCATTAAACCCATGCCGCGGTATTTTATCTCCTTTCCTACGAGTACATGCTTGCTCATTGAATTATTACAGCCAACCTGTAGCTGCTTCGAGACCGCGAAGTAGGCTCCAACACCGCTTAACTTCGCGCTTCATCGGCGTATTGTGCAAAATAACCGTTATCGGTAGAATATGTATGTATGTATGTGCGTGTATGTGTGTGTATGTTAGTAGGGTTAATGTACCGTTCATACACATGTACACAATCCCATCGGCTATTTATATTTGTTGAGCGCATAAAAAACAAAAACAAAAACAAAGCCTTAGAGATATGTTCGAAATGAATAAAGTTTTGTAATTTGCCAAAGTTGTTAGAATATCGATTTTGATTTATAGCCAAGTTTGTCAAGTGCTCCCTGCGGCCGGTGAAACAGCGTGGGCCGACTTAAAAATTTACAAACACATGCACACGGCCGCATGTTGTGTGCATTTGTGTGCCGCTAAATGTATTCAACGATTCTGCCGAGTACAACAATAAAACAGCGGGAAAGCGGTTGCTCTGCTGCGCGCGGCTTTAATCGCACGCTCGCGCTAACGCTCGCGCAGACAGCGAAAACTTTCGCCGGCCTTTTGAGTGGCCTTTTCTGACCGCTCACTGCGCTCATTCGCTCGCTGTTTGTTCGCTTGTGTGTGTTCGAGCGATTAGGTTACTCCACAAAATATGGGCAAACATTCTCTGCGAATGAGATGAAGGATGGAATAACGTTCGGTGGCGGCGCGGAAACTCTCAGCGCTCATGACTTCAACGCACACATACAGACATGTACCGAGTTATGACTCTGCGCGTAAGTATGTGTGTGTTCACATCGTTTGCTTGTTGCCGGAAAGTTTGAGTTTAAATTGTAGCGAGCCCACTTAGCCAATATTAGGTGTTTGGTTGAGTTGAATTTAGTTAAGTGCAAGTTATTTATACACGTAATTTAATTTTCAATTACATTTATACTCGCTCTCACAGTTTTTCCATTGTTCTAATTTGCTTTTGTAGAGTCGAACATGAGCACTAGTTGCTGTAAACTTCTGCATGGCAACAAAAAAGATTAAGACTGTTTATTTCGCCTAAGCGGCTTCAACAGCGGCGCACAATTATGAAATGGCTTACCAAAAATGTAAATGGAGAACAATACCACTTTTGTGTTTGCTAGTACGCAATCAAAATTCCCTTTCTAAGGACCTGGCAATAATTGGAATTCCTCATGTTAAATAATCTAGCATTTAAAAGCGGTAATATTGAACTGTTTGTTAACGAATCTATCTACAATTCCACTAATTACATAATTACAACAACTGCTAACGAGTTGCCTTGAACGCACGGCTCCATTTACCGCTGCAGCAGCTTGCAGCTCGGATTCCAGCATTCCCACAGCAATACCGAGCGCAGCCAACGGAATCCCATTGGATATTCAGACATCAATGAGCTGCAGCCATCAGCCATCAGCCACTAACCACTAGCTACCCAAATGCTTGGCCCATCATTAGCATGCCCGGCCACCTGCTGGCAGCTGCCGCACTGCAGGTGATCCGGTAATGAGTTAAAAAGCTGTAAATTAATTAATGACCAGACGTGTGGACGGACCACGGACCACGGATCTGTTGCGCATTTTGCTCTTTTTAACTGTCGGTACTCTCTATGAGTGGACGTGGACGTATGAAAGCTAAGCATTCTGCGTGGACTCGCTTATGCCAATGAGATATGTATGTATATGCGTCTGTACATTATTACGTTCAAAGAGTAAGTAGTTGGTAATACCATTAGATTGTGTTGTCGCATTCAGCGGTAGAACTGAATAAGCGAAAACAAGTAAGACACGACTTTACTCTTCAAACACGCTCATGCAAAACTTTGATAACTATTATTTTCATTTGATCACAGGAATTGTTAAGGCATACTTTGATTTCTCAAATCCATCTCAATTACTCTTCTTCTTCCCCACCAGATCTCTCCAACGAAGTGAAGGTCTTCCTCTTCCTCTGCTTCCTCTGGTGGGTACTGCGTTGAACACTTTCAGAGCTGGATTGTTTTCATCCATTCGGACGATGACCTAGCCGCTGTTTCCTAATTCGATGAACCATGTCAATGGCGTCATATATCTCGTACAGCTCATAGCTCCATTGACACCGAAATTCGGCGTTGCCAATGCGCAAAGGACCATAATTCTACCGCAGAACCTTTTTCTCGAAATCTCATAATGCCGACTCATCAGCTGTTCTCATTATCTAAGCCTCTGCACCATATAACAGGTTGGGGATGATGTGTGACTTATAGAAATTGGTCTTTGTTCGTCGAGAGAGGAATTTACCTCTCAATTGCGTACTCAGTCCGAACTAGCACCTGTTGGCAAGAGTTATTCTGGGTTGGACTTCGAGGCTGACATTGTGTTACTGCTGGTTCCAAGATACATAGATGAAATTATTTACCACTTCGAAGTTAGGCTGTCAACAGTGACGTGGGAGCCAAGTCGCGAGTGCGATGACTGTTTGTTTGATGACGGGAGATATTTTCCCCCGTTCTCGTACACAACCAGACCCTTACGCTTCGCTTCCTTATCCATTCTGGAAAAAGCAGAACTAACGGCCAACGATATCAGTACCATCGGCGTACGCCAACAGTTGTAAACTTTTAAAGAAAATCAGACTGCTCCATTGAGCTCTGCTGCTCGCATTATTCTCTCCAGCAGTAAATTGAAGAAGTCGCCTTGTCTGAGGCTGTTGTTTCCTTTTCATTGGTAGGGTTTTTTACGTGGCAGATCCCAAGCCCAGCGCACAAACCTGCGGAGTGAATGTTTCGCCTTCTCACTTCAGCTCGCCTCTAATCTAAGACCGGAAGTTGTGAGCTGCTTGAGCCATTTGTAAAATAATCGTTTCTGATCACTCACAAGTGAATGGCCTTGAGAGAACTTTCTTCGCTTGCGTAAACTTCTACACATGGCTCCATCCTCTATCCTGAGCACATTACAGTTCGCAAATGTTTGAGCATAATAGATGATGATGACTTTGCGAATACCTTACAGGTTTTCTCACTTTCATTTTCACATATAAGACTAAACCACAAGAAACCCATCGTCCTCCCTCTTTCGGGCATACTTCTTGGTACATTTCGATTTGTTAAACTTGATATTCAGATGATTTCAGTTTTGTCTATTTGATTTTCAATTCCGAAAAAGTTTGAATTGAATACAAATCTAGAAGACAATGGTTGCCCTAAAATATGCCTGCCGCTTGTGGGTGGCTTAACACACATTTAATTAAGACACTTGTATTTGGTTCATTCACGTGTTGCATGAATAGATAATTTCGCCGCGCGCAACAAGCTGTTTGCGAAAGAAGCGGGCTTCACACCTGCAAGGTGAACACGTAGACGTACTTATGTATGTAGGTATGTGAATGACTATAGTTTATTATTACAATATTTTGTAAATTTTGTGACAGAATGCTGAAATGTAATTAACTTTAAAATCATACTGTTGACATATTGTGGCCATTTTGGCCACGCTTCATTCTGAGCCAACGCCGTGCCTTTCGTTTGGAACTCTAATTTACCCTTATCATACCTGCTAGCTGTCTGATCTCTTGACCGAAAGTGTTGTAAACCGGTGCCAATGCATGTGTAGTTGTGTGTGTGTGTAAGTATTAATGTAGCCTAATCTCATTGTTGGAAACGAAAGTAGAGCGATTTGGGTAGGCTTTTTGGGGTTAAAACGAAATTAATGAGTCTGTCATTAGACGGAGAGATGTGTAATCAAGGTTACTCCAGCTTTTCCTAGACGTTGATTTATTTAAATTGTGGGTCTTTATGCCTTTCAGCTACCGTTTCTTTGACGAGGTGCCCTTTTCGGTTTGTTTCTTTTTTGCAGATTTATAAGCATCCAATTTAATTATCAACGTCAATTGAAACTTTCTTAACAAATTGGATGTATTTCTGTGTGAAAAGCTGTTTAATTAGGGTAAATGTGGAGCGTACAAGGAAACCTTATGCTAAGTAATTCGGGACTTCGGCGATGATTATTACTTGTAGTACACGAGTTGTCACTGTAACGGTTGAATTTTAAATGAAACAATTTGCGCACGCTTTCAAATCTTGTGCAAAATGAGTTTAAGGTTAAGAGACTATTTTTGAAAAATTTAAAATTTTGCTTTTTGCCAGCTCTGCTTAACTATTACAAGATGTAAAATTAATTTCTTTCTTGATGTTTGTATGTGTATGTGCGCGAGAACAAAGTTTGTCATTTGTTCCCTCGGCGCATTGCTGTTTTACCACGAACACTTTCGCGTGACGAGTCAACTTTCTGGTTGCATTATTCACCAACTGCACCACAAGCACCTGCTTGTAGACCATGAAATGAATACTTGCCGCTGACCTGTACCGCTGTAAGTGTAGACGCCCCAAGCAGCGAGCAGTAAGCAGCACCAATGGACCAGCGAGCGAATGCGTCGAAGGACCAACTTTCTTTCGCATCAGTTTCTACAAAGGCAGAAACGCCTTACTTGCAATCGCTCAAAAATTTCAATACTCGCATATATTTTTACAAGTTAACAGTATTGCTCTGCTATATGTATATCGCCATATTTTGTGTCACACTTGCGTTCCGCCAAGACACCTCAAGCCTTTCTCGCGCTGTTCGCTTCCTTGCTTTGTATACTCGCGATGAGGCATACTAAATATGTCTGTATGTATGTATTTACCGCATAAGTGCATAATTTGCCGCTCAACAAATTTACTTGAGAGTGGGCTTAAAAGCGGCATTACCAGCACTTACCAGGCGAGGAATATTTAAGAAATACTCCAGTGTGCGTAAGTGAGTTTGGTGTTGTGTTTCACAAATGATTGATGAGCGGCCGTTTCTCCGTGAACTTGACCAGCCTTCAACCTTTTGACTTATTTGCCGCATTTGTGAAAAAATAACCTGGAATTTACAGGAAGGTGTACTTACGTCTCCTCGAATAACTCAGTTAAAGAAAAACACATTTTCACACACATTCAAACCCACACACACTCATGAGAGAAAGTCGAAACTTCAAAGTATTTCCATTGTTCGAAAACATGGGCAAAGCATTTCAATTCGATTTAATTGTCGCTCTCAGCTTTTGTGGCCTGTAAAACATTGTAGTCTCGCGCGCAATTTCTCTGTGTCTTACATTGAGACTAGAAGTTTCCGAACATGGAAATCTGAATGGAATTCATTGCAGTCTTCACTTCTTGCATGACGCATTCGGAAGGTAATGTACTGGTATACCAATTGTTTCGAAGAAGTCAATGCCGTGATATGTAAGTACTGTTATGTGGCAATTGTTTAGTGAGTAGAAGTTCTTCGGCAGCATATTCAATGGTTTTAATTTAGTTGTCGACTACCAAAAGGAATTAGAAGTGCATAGCAAAAATGTCACTAAAGGCAATAAAAAGCCGCTAAGCGAAAGGTAGAACTGAATCGAAGGCATTGTAATTTTAATGAAATTTTGTTGAAGACAAATACCAATGACAGTGAAATTTTAAAGAATTTTAAATGATGATTGAAACCCCCATTTCAGTTTTGATTGCATGGCTTGTACCAGACAACATCAATAAATATTACAAATCCTTTGTGTTTGTAGGTTTTGATATATATATATATATATATATACATATATATATCATCGTGAAATTGGATGAAATCGAAAGATAACTCCCCATATAACCTACTCACTACCTGAGACATTAAATTTTACGAACTGAGATGGTATGAGAGAGCTTTGTATGAGCTGGTGTGAAAATTGGGCGATGGGCAAGTCACCGAACACTTTTTGGTGAAATCACATATCTGGAAACAGGCACAACTGTTTTCGACTAAATTTAGTACGTAGAAATTCTAATTTCTATTCCTATATCAAAGAGCGAAAATAGGTGAAATCAGGATACAACCACGCCTACTTCTTATATAACACAATTTAAAATCCCGTTTGATTTTTTCACTTCAAATCAAGAAATAATTACTATAACGCGACTCCGGAATCTAAAGTAGACTTTCGGCCGTAAATCTCGGTAAGTAATAACATATACAAACTGAAATTCGGAGAGAATCTTTTCCTGACAATACTAATTCAAAAATGGGTTAAATCGGATCAATTCTTCCCTGAGGCCCCTAATACTAATATAGAGATTTTCGAACTTCCGGGTGACGATGTAGCCCCATACAACTATTGTCATAATTTTTGAACATCCGGCTGTGAATTACCTTAATGAAACCTAGTAAACATTTTTTTTAGTACGTGGGGTGATAATACATAGTTAATAAATAAAATCGGGTCCATACTACCCCAACTTCCATATACATTTTCGCTTTTAGCCCTTTTCCCGTTTCCTTCATTGCGTGATGTATTTCCTTTTTACAGGAAACTAAGCAACGACAAACTGAAATAATTTTTCTTTTGTGTCACTTTGTTCTTAAATTTTTTCTAGGCTTGGCCTAGACACCACTAAAGTTATTACACATAGATGTCGCCCAACAGTAAAAGTAACGAACCTTGATAATTGACAAACTGAGTGTGTAGTTGACATATAGATGGCGCTGGTGGCTTTTTAAATTACTATTGTGCGAACTTAAAACCTGCACTGTTTGTTCTCTGTTTAGGACAGATTAAGTACTTTTGGTATATGAACAAATTTAGTAGTTTTCGTCTCTAAAGATTTACGTTTTTTCCTTTTTCAAATAAATCTGGAAGTTAACATTTTTTTCTATCATTTTTTATCTCTAACGAGCAAAAGCTGTAAGTTTAACCGCAAAAGTCGAATAGAAATTAACGGAAGTTTAGCAGCAAAAGTCGGATGGTAATTAACGGTTAGATCATTCAGTTTATCGAGGTGTGATAACACAATAGACAGCTTATATATTTTTTTTTAATAAAAAGCTTTTTATCAACTCTTATGTATATCGTAACCTAAGTATTCATTCAATAAAATTCTCCTGTAATTCAGCGAAGCCTTCCTCTTTCACCTGGGCCAAATTCCTAACGCATACGTCTTTACTCGTCACAACACACAGAGATCTCTCGCCCTGATAAAAGGGGCTTTGAGGTCTAAAATAGTCCACTTGTTTCGAATTCAACCAGTCCAGGACCTCGTCAAGACAGCTACACTGCCATGGATTGCCTTCCAACGAAAACTTCCGCATATTGGGAAATGCTACGTCTGCCATATTCGGTAGAAATGACAGCTTGTTATTATCCAACAATAGTTCTGACAGCTCGCTAAGTGCATGCATCACCTCCAAAGTTATTTCTTCAAACAAATTATTACCCAAATGGAGTTTCCGCAAGCTTCGCATCGGTTCAAACATACGCCTGTCGAGAATGTTTAGTTCATTGTAGCCCAACGAAAGGTATTCCATGGAGGGCAAGGCAACAAACGCTTGCGGATGTAGATGCTTCAAGTTGTTGGCTTTTATCAAAAGCTTTCGGAAGCGCGGTAAGACCGTTGTACCAAAAACGTTGCCTTGAAGTTCTTGTACATGGTTAGCAGATAGGTCCAGTGTGTCGAGAGCAGTGAGATTTGCAAAAGTGTTGGCATGGAATATGCCGATATCGTTGTCGTAAATATACAGTTTACGTAGCTGCGTCAGTCCGACGAAAAGACCGGACGGTGGAGATTCCAACTGATTGGCACTGAGGTTCAGAATTTGTAATTGGCGTAGAGGTGTAAAGAGCTCAGACGCCAAACTACTCAAATCATTCGAACTGAGGTCCAGGTATTGTAGTGGTATACGCTCCATGCCACGAAATGTTTCTGCGGAAAGCTTACGCAATGAATTACCAGAAAGTTTGAGTACGGTAAGGGCGCTCAGCGCCTGAAACGCGCCATCGGCGATGCTGTGTATAGAGTTGAAGCTCAGGCTGAGATATCGCAGTTGCGGCAAGCCAACAAATTCATACCCAGATATCTAAAAAAAAAACGGGAATTAAAAGAAGTTCACTAGTTTTAGGACTTAGTCTTTTATCATTTGATGTAACATACCTTTTTGATGTCATTATGCTTGAGTTTTAGCTTTCTCAGATTATTACAGGTACCGACGGAGGCGTTCGTCAGCGCATTGTTCTCCAAATTAAGTTCCTCCAAGTGCACCAATACCGCTAATGCATCTGCTGTCACCAACTTTATATTATTATGTGAAAAATTCGCCACCCTCAATTGTGTTAAATGCTGAAAATTCACCGCTCTTAAGCTCTGCAGGTCATTCCCGCTCACATCCAGCAACTCCAGTTTTGATGCAACTGGAAAATATCGCGGCTTCAATCCGTCCAGTTGTGCGTTTGTGAGGTTTAAACGCTCTAAAGCAGTGAACGAGCTGAAGCTACCGTCCTCGAGGTTTAAAGCACCAGCCTGCGATAAGTCCAAATCAGTAATCTGCGCCCACTTTGTTTCTGTCTGCTGCTCGCCCGATTGCGCTGCTGGTGATAAAGCAATTCTTCTTCACATGTTCTCACATACACACACATACTCGTACAAATATCTACAAACGACTGACATGCATGCGAGTACAAACTTACGTGTAAAGTCGAGGTAATCTTCCTTGCGATTGCTCACAACTATGCCACGCCAAGTAGGCATTAACTCTTGCTCTATCTCGCTCAGCGTCTGCACACCTTGACATCTGTAAATCCCGAAATTGTTCGAGCCGCTTAATGGTTTGCATTTCTGTGCAGCGGACAACTGCAAGCGTTGGCCAAATGTTATGAATAAAATCAGAATAAATGCAAGTTCTCGGTGATTCATGGTTTGGAGCCGGTCGAAGCGTCTTCCTTCAGCCACAGTTGTTTACTGTCTGAATTTCGCATTGTTTGAGTAATGTTTAGTTAAGTGAAGCAGAGAGTGCAGCACATTGCAATTTCTTGGAATTCATTTATGATCACAGCAGTGCACTCAACTCGCTCTTTGTGCAATAGACTCTCATTGAGTTTGAATAAGATTTTAATAGAGATTATATTCGCGTTTACTGTGAAAAATAAACGCGAGAAACTAACAGGTATTGCTTTAATACAATATGTGATTGGTGTGTGAAGTAAATTGTTTGGGAGTTATAGGTTTCTATACTTTTCATTGGTAATTAGTGTTAGCCCGAACCTTCAGGAAACTTAGACCGTGAACTTAATCTGAAAATACCCCAAAACACTCCATACATTTCTACACGTAAATCGATCAGTGCGTTTGTGATCAACATACATTGTGAAAAAAGAGCACCCGGAAATTGTAAATAAAGCGCAAAATATTTAATTGTTTATCAATATCTATTTTGTCACCTTCAAAGTAATCCTCTCCAAATGTAAAACACTAATGCCAACGATGTTTCCTATCTTCAAAACACTTTTTGGCAAGGCCTTCAAGGCCTCCTTCCGCGAATTTTGTTATATTTCTTCGATCAACTGAAAACAGGTTCCATGGAGCGACAATTTCAGTTTGGGAAACAAGAAAAATCACCAGGAGCCAAATCTGGCGAATACGATGGTTGGTTGATGGACTTCATGGCGTTTTTGGCTTGAAATTCGATCACAGTTTTGGATCAATGCGATGGAGAATTATTGTTGTGCAAAATCCATGAATTGTTCTTCTACAATTCCGACCGTTTTCGACGGATGTCCTCACAAAAACGCCTCAATACGACCAAATAGAACTTTTTTATGATCGTATGTCCCTCCAGAACATATTCATGATGCACCAAACCATGATCATCGAAAAAAAATCAGTGAGCATCACTTTGATTTTTGAGCGGCTTTGGCGTGGTTTTTTTGGTTTCGGTTTATTTCTCTCCATTCCAATGATTGTTGATTTGTTTGCATGTCAAACTCATAAGCCCATGTCTTATCGGCAGACAGTTATAATGCTCTCCATGAATGTGGGATCGGATTTCGCACAATCAACCATGTCCGAAGAGATCTGCTCATGGTACATTTTTAGAAAAAACAAACTCAGCTTTATAGGGACGAGTTGAGCAAGAACGCGTTTCATACCCGAAATACACTAATTTTGTTTCAATATGAGATTATGATAACCAAAATATAACCAATATATTACCAATATATTACCAATATATAACCAATATATTAGCAGTATATAACCATTTTGTAACCAAAACGCAAATTTTTTTTTCAATATTAGTGGTTTCATTATATCGTTTTTTCCTTCGCCTGTAAACTTATGAAAATTGATGTTACGTTATTTTGCATTTTAGGTGCCGATATGTTTATCCTATACGTTCCAAAACTATCGAACAGCCTTAGCGAAACCCGGAGAGTAGTTTCTTGTTCCGGGCTCTCGATTTTGCCACCCAAAAATGTTTATATATATTATATGGGTTTACCATGGTTGAATTATGCCAACATTGATTTCATCCAACTAACTCCTTACCATAGAGATAATATTTATAAGAAAAACTCAGCCTCTAAATGTCTGTACATGCATTTAAGTTTTTATTTGAGTCTCATGTAATTTACGCTTTTTTTCTGCGAAGATTCGAAACTTATCCTCGCTTCTTAATAACAATCAATCAATGAAGCGTGATTGCAACATGTAAAATTAAGATTTGTGGTAACCCTTTTTTAGTTTCTCCAGGTCAAAACATAAGTGATCAATAATCTATGCAATTTTGGTGTAATTTGGGTTAATTAATTATGTATTTTCCACTTGATTCACAAATATGGACTTATTCATAACAAAATTAAGCTAAATCAGATTGAGCTATTAATACTAAATTATGTGGGGGATGTGTGGCGTCTATATGCTTCATGATCATAGTTACATACATATGTATATAAGTAAGTATTTTAGAGATAAGCGATGCCTGCCACACGCTTACCGGACGATTATGATAATTATTTAACGCTAAATGCTAATGCCTAGTATGAGTAAATATGTTTGTATGTTTGTCATTTATTGTTCGCTCAAAGAAATTGCATAGAAATATATATAGTATGTGTGTATGCATGTGTAATTAGCGGCTGCATTTCATCAAATTCATACTTCAATGCAGCTGTCAATGTTTATTATAAGTTAGCACACACATGCGTTCTTTATAATATATATGTAAGTATGTGTGTATACATGTGCTAAAGTTTTCCACAATCTGTTTGCATTAAGTATATTATATTCATGTTGTTATTTGTTTGCATTTATGTACTCGTATGTGTGTGTGTGTCGAGCTTAAATAAGCACTAAATTAATACTTTTCAGTTTAGTTCTGCTCTTGGCTTACACTTTCTCTCAATATACATACATATATGTAAGTATATGCAATAACATCCGCATCGTATGCTTTGCCTGATTAATTACTCAATACATGTATATATGTATATGTATGTATATAATAATAATAATATTAGTGAGTATAGCAAGTTTACGGAAGGTGTTTCTTAATTAAACTATGTAAATTCAAAAGTGTGTATATATGTATGTACATATGTGTGGTCATTAGTATAAATGTATCAGTGTGCGTTGTAAGTATCATATATTTTGATTATTACAAAAATATTAATTTTGATGAACTTTTGAAGCGTCATTCTATAAAGTGAAATCAAGCGAAATGTTATCTTAGCGGAGCTTTATCAATGAAGCTGTTTTGGAGCGTTACGAATGTCTGAAATGGCGTGCCAAAACGGGCATGGCTTTCAGTGTTTGGCATGTCCTAGTTTCATTGTTTTAGGAGTTTCCTTTGGAGCTGATCACACATTTCCTTTCTTTAAAGGGTTACATACAGTTAGAATTTTCAAAATTCGATTTTTTTATTCCATTTTCTTAATCTATATATCTTTCAGAATACACACAGAAACCACCATTTTGCCAAAAAAATTTGTTTTGCTTATTCCTTCGTTTTACTTTACTGGATGTTACATTACTTTAACGAAATCTGTTTGTTTCTTTAATTTCAGAAAATCCAGTTCAGAGAGTTCAGAGATAAAGTGGTCACCGCAAAACCTATTTTTTGAGAGAAGCTCCTGAAGATTAGCTGTAGTTCCTTTCTAAATAAATATTTTTACTAATATTAAATCTTAAAATATAGTTAAAAGGTACCGTAATATGTTTATAAACTTTTGGATCAATAAATTTAAAAGTTTTCTCTGAAAAAAATTCTGAAAAAATCGCTATTTTCGGCCTTCAACTATATATAACCCCTTAAGCATTCTCCGAGAACCCAGAGTCCTGGACGTTGTAACGCTTCTAATGAACTTTTCACGTAAATTGCAACTGTATTCGTTTATAACTCCATAATAATATCAATATAATAATAATAATTGTAATAAAAAGCCTAATAACAATAATCATAATAGTAATAATAATAATAATAATAATAATAATAATAATAATAATAATAATAATAATAATAATAATAATAATAATAATAATAATAATAATAATAATAATAATAATAATAATAATAATAATAATAATAATAATAATAATAATAATAATAATAATAATAATAATAATAATGATAATAGTACTAATAATACGTAATAATAACAATAATATGATAATAATAGTAATAATATTATTATAAGATTTTATAATGAATAACCGATATATTGGGTACCGTCAATTTCTGAAGGGACAGAGGAATGTGTGTCAGCAGTTTTTGCTTTGTCGCCCAGTACGAACTAAGCCGATCGAGAAATAGTATATAAGTAATAGCCTCATTAAACCCTCCTGCTGGGGACACGCTTTCTCAGGGGTGAAGAATTGGGTAACTGGGTCCGTTGCGTTCATTATGATGTCTCTTTAGAAGTATTTAGAACAATTTGTGAAGTTAACCACTATTGCCATTAATGCTTGTTACGGAAAATCTACTACACATTTAACTACTACATATGTATTATACATACATAATTTGCACATTTATTGCATAGTATAGTTATGTAACATAATTTCCTCACGCACTGCATTAAATTTTTCGCGAAGCTTAAGATAACTTGACCGTCAAAACATGCACACATAAGTAGATTATACTAATAACTGTACGCTAAAAGATCGCCTCTATATAATTCACTCACTTTCCAAAATTTGTATCTTAATATCAATTTTAGTATATATAAGTATGTTTGTATGTATATATCAATATCAGACATTACGAACTAACTACTTTGCGCTCAGACTATAGTAACTGTTGGATTGAAATTGCCATTGCTGCCGTTTGTTGTGTGATAGATTTGCTGTTGTTGTTGTAGCTGTTGTACACGTGTTTGTTGCTGTTGTCCCGGCTGTGTTAGCGGCTGTTGCATATGCGGCTTAATCTGCATCTGATGGTGATGGTTCGTCTGTTGGCTTGCTTCCTGCTGCAGCCCATTCCTCGAGACCTCGCTCCGGCCATTCGCCAGGCTGCTCGTGCCGTTTGTGTAACCATTACTGCCGTTCGCACAATTCGCTCCATTACTGTTGCCATTACACACGCTGCCACTGCCACCATTACCACCACATCGGCTGCTGTTACTTCCACTTTTACGATTGCCATCGCCCGCTTCGCGCTTTGTCTTGCCCTCTTTGTCGCTATGGTTGCCGGCTGCTGTGTGACCGTAGCTGTCAGAAGTCTTCCCATTGCCAACGGCATTCCATTGCCACTGCTTGAGCGGCTCTCCGATCAGTGTGATTTTCACGGGTTTGTAGGTGGTTGCGGCTGGTGGCGCGTGTTTTGTGCCGGCCGCAGCCGCTGTCTGTGCGAGCGGGGGTGTTGTGGGTGGTGCAGGCGCTGTGGGTTTTTCCCACGCGATCGAGGCGCGTCGCGGGGCCAATGCCGACTGTTGATTGTAATTGCTCAGAGTGGTGGATATGATGGTGTGACGGCGTATTTGCTGTGCTGCTGCTTCTGTGGCGGCCGCTGGCAGGTTATTGTTACTGCCGTTGCAGCAGTTGTGCTGTTGTTGGTAGGTGCATAAATTGTTGTTATTGTTGTTGTTGCTGTTGTTGGCGCCATTGCAAGTGCTATTGTTTTCACAGGTGGCGACCGGGTGATAACGTGTGGTGTAACTGGTGTACTCGGGCTTACTTCTGCGCGAGCGTGAGGAAAGAGAGAGAAGCACAGAAAATTATTTCAGGTTTGCAACATAATTATCCAGTGTTTGTCTAGACAATCAGTACTATGTAGTTATTAAGAATGTGGTGAACAAAGAGACATTTATTTAGATAATGGGTTAGTGTATGTGTGTGTGTTTATATATGTTTTTGTAGATTTTTAATCGCATGCTTTATTCTCTTCGTCAATATCAGTACAATTGAATGCTTGTATTTACTCACATATATGTATATAAATATATGTATGTGCATTCATAATCTTTTTTAAGAGAGTTAAGTTTAATTTTTTGATTCGTATTGAAAAAAGGGTCTCAGAGCGGGAGTTGATCTCGCTAAACAAGCATTCGATTGCCGTCAACGACTGCGCAGTGCAACAGTTAGGCCGAACTGCTTCGAATTTTGTGTGCTTCAGTTCATCAGAGGTGCTACAAAGTTAAGGAGACCTCGCACATGTGAAGCACCTTGCAAGCCCTTGCAAGCTCTGGCTGTTGCACTGCACTTTCGGGTATTTGTGGTTAATTTTTGTTCACAGAAAGGCATTACCTCACAAGTCTGTTTAATTGCCGCATGCAATTAAAAAGTTTCAGCAGTTTTAGTATATATCATTTGTCTGTCTGTTTATTATTTTAGTTACATAAGAGCTGTGCACCTTTTTTAAGAATATTCCAGTGCACTTTAGGAATAATGGAGACTAACATGTCTTTAGTGAATAAAAATATATAACATTGTTCTATGTTTAAAATAATAATATTTTCCTAAGTTATTTTCTATTTTTGCAATTAGAATTCTTTTTGTACATTTTATAAAAATTAAATTTATTTTTGCTTTAATTGTCTACTACAAGTATACCGTTAATTAGTTCATAGACATATGAACCTCAGTAAGATCTATGTAACATTTATTTATATTAGTTAGTTAATTCATACCTCGATTGGTCTTTCAAAGCATACATTTTTAGTAACTAAGTGAAATAAATCTTCGGTGCTGCAGAAACCGGGTCTCCTACAACCCGGCTTTTTAAGGGGTTACATGGGTTTACGGGTTTCAAAAAAATAAAATTTTTTTATTGTCTTACTTGTATTAAGTTCTACAAGATCTCTAGAATATAGCCCCACGTTTTCAAGTTGAGCTATATATGTTCTAAAGTCATCTAAGGGGTTTTACATGGGTTTACTGGTTTCAAAAAATATATTTTTTTAAGTCTTATTAAATTCTATAACACCTTTAGAATATTGCCTTGAATTTTCATGTTGATCTGAGTAATCGTTTCGGAGATACAGCCTTGAAAACTTGTGCACTTGTATTTCACTCTTATTGTCACTCAAATCTTTAAACGCGTTTTTCTCAAAACTATGTTTTTGAAGTCGGTTGGCAAGATTTTTTGAAGACTATTAACTATTTAACCAATCTTCATAAAATTTTACACAGGTTTTTGAGACGAAGGATTTTTTTCGATTAAAACTAATTGAAAAAAAAATTTCCGAAATTTTTACTGAGATTTCCTTTTTTTGTAAAAATGTCATCCAAGTATTCAATTTTCAGTTTGTTTTTGTTTTCGTCCAAGTTTTAAGGTAAGAATTTAACTAAAAGACGTATTTTTTCACTTTTCACTTTAGATGGTACTATAAGGAGCTAACCTGCCAACGCGGATGCAACCTTTTTCCGAGAGGTCACCGGAAATGGTGTCGCAATGACCGAGCTTAAAATGTTTTTTTCAAAAATGTCAGAATTTCTTTGTAATAGTGTATCTTTGTAACAATAAATAGTTCTAATAAAATATTTAATTTTTATTATCAGAAAAAATTGTTGAAAAGGGCTATTTTCTACCCGAGGAAACCCATGTAACCACTTAAATATTTAAAAAAATAATTATTACTTTACTTTTCGTTATACTAAAAAGTGGTACTAATAATGCAAGAATATAGTTTACGTTGTAGTTTCTTTAACCTAATTTTTTGTCGGGTAAGATGTCGTATGTGGACAGGTTCACAACGGAATTCTTAAATCCGAGCGCCAGACCGTAACTCAGCCCAATTAACCAAGGTTCAGTACTACACTTAAGTTAATAATTTGTTGATTCCGACACAAATGCTGATAACTCATGCTTACTTATATTAAGTATAGACACACTGTAAGTCAAGAACGCTTCCTCGTATAATTGATTATTGTACCTCTACTTGACTTAAGCATTCCCACCTTTCATGAATAGTAACAGAAATGTCCGTATTGTGGATTCCTATTTATTTTGATTATAAGCTAGACGTCGAGTGCTGATTTTCAAGTTATACTACTGTTTCTTATTTAGACTATTCAACTTTATTGTACAGTGTTTTAAACTTATGTAAGTACATAACAACAATTTGCATTAACTTCATAGACAAGAGGAACAGTTGTCAATACATGAGTAGGTTAAATGTAGTATACAGATAATGTTAATGGCACATAGAACCATGACAGCCATGATAAGATCACAAAACAGTACCTGTTCTTCACCATAGCGATGTCTACAAATTGTTCACCAGTGGCCACGATTCATCGATCGGTGGGCATTTGTGATTTATGTGAGAGTGTTTTATATGTGAGTGTGTGTGTGTTATTAAAATTATTTAATTTTATTAATTTTTTATTAAAATACAATATACAAAACCCATTCAAAAAGGCAGCATGAAAGAGAAAATCGAAAGGTTAGATTCGTATATAAGTAGTGCTATGCTTAAGCTAGAAAATCTATTTAGCAAATCAGTAAATAAGTTGTGTAAGCGCTGAGGGCGTAACTGATCCCTAAGAGTAATTAATTTATGTGTGTGTGTAATGCAACGAGTTTTAGTAGAAGTTAATTAATTTTCGCTAACTGCAACGCCACACAAAAGAAAACACTTGTTGTATGCAAATTCACGTGTGTTGCGATTTGGTTAGTGTTGTTGCAACTGAATTTGCTGTCCCCCTAATTTCACGTGATTTCGCAAAACAATTTGCCTACGGCAGTATACGTTGCAGATGGTGAAAGAAGCAAAAGAGGTTCGATGCAAGCGAAGCAACGGCGCTGCGAACACGAAAATCGAGCCAATTGGCCGCGTCTTGGCTACGTGCAACTAGGCCGCGGTAATAGTGATGCATGTAGTTGCAGCAGTTAGTGCTGTTGCTGTTGTAGCATGTCAAAATATTGCACGAAAGCTGTCTACAATTTGCCAGCAAAAAGCGCCAACTATGCAAATCGGTGCAACAGCGCGTGAAGCGCACCAACGTGCCGCATGCAGATGCAGCAAGCCGTTGTAAGGTGCCATCGCTGCGACTAAGGCACGACGGACTGCTGCCAACGGGAGTGACGTCGCCACCACCGCCATCGCACTCGTCTCTTCGGCCACTTGGCGCAGCGAAGCCGTTTAGGCAGCCGATTACAATGCCACCGAAGTTGTCTTTGAAATGTTGCAATTTGCGGTGAATTATAATGAAGAAGCGCTGTGTGGCTGTCGGGATGGATGTGATTAGTATCTGGCAGGGGGCGAAATATTTTCTGGGTATGTTCGTTTTGAGATAGTTGAAAAAATGTAAAGTCTTTTCTGTGCAACCGCAAGTGGGTTGCAGTTGGCTGTCGTGGTGCGTGGTAACGCTGTGGGGCGAAAATCGAAGTAAAAAGAAAGAGGAATTAAAATTTGGTTGTCAGTGGGCTCTGATAAAACTCATTTTTTCTGCACTTCAAATTTATATTGAAACTATTAGGTCAGCCAACTGGCTAAATTACTTAGTGTCTATGATTCTAAATTATTTCCAAGATCTTACCTTGACAGTCCATCTAGGCCATATGAAAGTGGTCGTGTCTGTGGGATATAAACGGAGAGCATTGTTAGTAAAATAATTTTTAACAAAAAGTTTTCGATATTATTGTTTAAATTTCATTTCATTGCTTTATAAAAGGTGATCCATGTCGAGGTTTCCTACTTTTTTCAAGAAAAAAACACAGAAACTTCAAAATTATTGAAGAATATTTGTTATCATTCCAAAGAACATTCTCTGGCATTCATTTTTTAAAGATTATCTCTTTAAATGTTGGCCGCCATTACGTCTCAGATGGTTCATCCGTTGAGTCCTATTTTCGATGACTCGTTCGAGCATTTCGTCTGGTAACTGGCGAATGACTAGCGTAATGTTTTGATCCAAAGCCTGAATCGAAGCCGGATTGTCCGTATAAACTTTAAATTTATATAACTCCACAGAAAAAAGTCTAGCGGTGTGATATCAATCGATCTTGGTGGCCAATCGGCCGGCCCAAAACATGAAATCATCTACTCACTGAAGTGTTCTCTCAATAAATTCATTAGTTAATACGATATGTGGGATGTGGTGCCGTTTTGTTGAAGCCGAATGCCGTCGAGATCTCGAGCACAAGCTGTATTTTGTACGCTTACAATAAAAGATCCCCACGTAAAATGCGAAAATTCTTTCCATACGTCAGTCCAAGTTGCTGCGAACGGCGCCGAATCGACTCTCCACAGCCTTCGTGTTCATTCCCGGCTACGGTTGTTATATTTTCTTTGCTACGTTCTGGACGTGGTATAGTCTAAGTTTTTCGATAATGAGATGCCAAACAATACTGAACAAAAACAACATGACAGCTTGACACAACTCACGGATGATCTGTCAAAGAAAGGATATTGAAAAATGTATCTCTACTTGGATCACCCGTTATATTGTAGAGTCCAATCATTTCGTATGTATGCCGACGAAACCGTCCCCCCAAAAATTGACACTTAATGGTAACAGAGTAGATTTGAATGAACCTAAGCCAGAGTCATATGCTCCCCATATTATGTTATTCTGTGAGAAATACTTGTAAGTTGAGATTTGAAATAACTCACCCTTTCTGTTTGCGTTGCTATATTCATCAACTCTTTTGTGTGGTTCTTTTGTATTGGTGGCTTTTTTGATTCCAGATTCTCTATTTGATTTTTCTGCAAACGAATGGTTCGTTCGCGATCTTCAACTTCTCCCTATCGTCGTTTGTTTGTTTTTGTAGTAGATTTATTTTAGCCGGTCGTGGTTGTGCAGCGTTATGAAAATGCAATACCAAAATATTTTAGAACTTTAGTTAAGCAGTGGACGCGACTACGGAACTAATATACAGTCAAACACAATAGTATACGTAACAAAATCGGAAAGAAAGGAAAGCAAAAGCTATACGAAATCTGTCACTTGCGTGACATTTATGTACATGTGTTGTATGTGTGTGTGTGTGTATTTATGAAAAGGGGAATTTAACTGTTTCTTTTGTATTCAATTTTACTAGGCAGATGGGTGCAATGGATTGTAGTCAGCGACGGTCGTGGAAATCTTATGCTTTTTTGTAAGCTTTAATGCAGAAATTTTGAAAATATTGCGGGGAGATATTATATAAATTACAGTCTATTCCAATTGCCGTTTTTTTTATAAAATTTCTTCAGTCTAATTCGTTTTATATATTTTCGCATATTTTCATGCCATTTTTAGTGAAATAGTTTTAAGATATTTGAGTTTCAAGTGTTGTTCCTTGTTTATACAACATTTCCAATGTCTGGGCACATATGTAGCCTGCAGTGAAGATAACTACTTAGTTGAAAACCTCTAAGGCAACTCTCTAAATTTCTATTCACCCTCAGATTTTCCAATAGTTAGAAAAATTAAATAAATCGTTACTAAAGAATTTTACAGTTGGGTCCAAAAATATATTATTTATATAGTATTTAAATATATTTCTCATTATTTTGAGGTTCACTGCAGGGTATTCCTGATCTTTACTGCCAATAAACTATTAATATCCCAAAAATCTCAGTTCGTACACTCTGCGCCACTTGTATGGTACAACCTATGTTTGGTTTTGACAAGTGTATAAGTCTGGATTTGCATCATTCTCGAGGAAAAGAAATTTAAACATTTATTTTTTTATCTCTACAAAGAGGGAAAGCAGAAAGCAGTGTCAACACTCAAGTCCTCGCTTAGAATATTCAAGAAGAGATCTTAATTTATTTGTTTTAAACCAAAGTATAAAAGAAGTCAGATTCAAGCTTTATGTATATTTAGCACAAAATAGTTTGCTCACGTGCTATTCAAGTGGCGCGCAGTGTACCCACTGTAAGAATGTTCGTATGTAGACCACGGCGGGGCTTGATGGGTGCGTATTGTTACATACTGTATACTGGTGTACATTTATTTACATGCTGTATATTATGTAATCGAAAGGAGTTACAACTATAGATAATTATATAAAAGGTGTGATTCAAAATAGAGATGTTTGTATGCAAATATGAAATCCAAAATGTTACAAATAAAGAGAATTTAGAGTTTAAAGAACTGAACAATATTTATTTGAAATTTGTCGAAAAGTCAACTGGTCGCAAGTGAGTAAGTATAAATTACCTTAGTTTTAATGTAATTATTGCGGTTAAGGTATTGGAAAATCTTTATATGGGCTATGCGAGAGCGCGGGAATTTTCTCAAGACCTAAAGAACTCAATTGGAAGCTGATAGTGTTTTAAAGAATTTCTATATATATTTTTTTATTTTTTTTTATTTTAAATTCAAAATTTTTAATTTTCAGTTTTGCATTGCCATATAAAGTAGAAAGGAAGTACGCATTTTAGGTATTGCCGTCTCTCAAGAGAAATCTTTACAGACGTTTGAGAAGAACTTAAATTTAAAGTATAGTTTATTCTTATTTGGCAGGACAAATGAAAAGATAACAACGCAAACTTATAAAAACGTGCAAATACCTGAAGGTAAACCACCTGTCTTCGTAGATCGGCTAACTCCACCATCGGATCATCCGTGGTCGAGGAGGTCAGGCTGGCCAGGTCCATGTCATCCAGCAGTTTGCTGTCCAAGCCGCAGGCGGCGAAGAGTTGCCCATTGTCGTTATCGAATGGGTTGAGAGTCTCCGTCTGCGAAAAGTTTAGTTGTTGAGTTATTATTGTTTAGTTAGTATTGTTGTATAAGCATAAATATTATAAATATTTGTGTAAATTAGAAGCGATTAGTGCTGCGTAGTATGCATATGTAGCATGTCGTTTAGCCGGAACTGTGCTCTAGTAACCAAAGTACAAGAGTTTGAAGTCGTCAACCTTTTGTGAGATTTTATAAACTCTTTTCTGCTCTCCCGTTTGCTGCTTTATAATGAACAGCTGAGACCTATGCACTCACAGACAGACTTCTAATGATTTCGCAAAATTTTGGTTGGAAATTAAAGCACATTGCGGTGCAAATAAAAGCAAAATCAAAGTGATTTTTTTTAATGAGAAGAAAATCTGATTCGAAATGTCTTCGCCCTCGTCTAAGATTATATAAATAAACCCTAATGCAAAAAAAAATTAAAGTATTTTTATTCACTTGAATATTGTTTTAATAAATGCCTTATATTATAGCTGTCTAATAAACCGTTATTTACTTTTTATAACGATACATTATAAAGTATTCAAAATTATGCCGATATTCAGCTGATCTATGTATATGCCCAACACCTCTAGCAGCTAGGAAAAAATCTATGGCGTGAACATACCCTCATCAAATATTCTTCGTCCTGTTGACACATTGGTATTAAGTTTGTATTTGTATGTACATTTGTACGTATGTGGAGTTTTAAAGTAAAATGCGGTGCGAAATTAAATGAAAATCAGGATCATGGTAAAACCAAATATGTTTACATGCAAATAGAAAAGACAAAACAAATATTAATGACAATAAAGTGAGTAGTGATTTATATACAAAACAACTAAATATATACACTGAGCGAAATAGCTGTATGGAACAAATGGTTTTTTTTATTCTTAAATTATCAATATAAAATATTTTTGAACTTCAAATAATTTTAAGAATTTAATTCAGTTTTTTATTTTAGAAATTTTAACTCTTTCAAGACCGTAGAAGGAATAGATATATGGGACAAAATTTAATTGACTTCAGTGCCAAGGAAACAACTTTTAATAACTTGTCAGCTTTCCACTTTTTATGAGTATGAGTGACTTAGGGACATTGAATTTTTGTTCATACTTCTTGAATTGCTTTTTGGAACTGCAATTGAATGTCTTATTGTCGTCCACCTTTGTAAATTTGCTTGCTAAGAATGCTCCAGAGGTTCTCCATTGGATTAAGGTCTGGACTAACCGTAGGCTACTACAGCACATCAATATTTTCAACGCGAAAAACTCCTTTTGTCTCCATTGTCTTCTTGAAAAGTCCAACCCTCACAGTGAAGTTCTTGGACGAAATTTAAGAAAACATCATCCAATGTTTCTACGTAATTTTTATGAGAATATGAGAAATAAAATAGATTGGTATCTTGCCACGGTAGCTAAAAGCAGACCATATCACAAGAGAGTCTCCGTGAAAATTTTGCGAGTGGCGCACTTGTCGCGTTTCACGAACATCCAATACTTCTGACAACCCGATGGTTCCACCGAAATTGAACTTTTTCATCGCTAAAATTATGGATTGCCGTTCATCATTCCAGAACTTATGATTATCTGCAAATTTCGAGTCGATACGTTTTATTACCTATTTTTAATAGCCGGTGATCCAAGTAGACATACTTTCTTTAATAGTCCGTTTTGACAGATCTCGTATGAGTTGTGTCAAGCTGTCATGTTATTTTTGTTTGTAACATTTAGCAAAAGTTCACTTCGTCTAACCGATCTAATCGTCTTTTCTCTCTTTTAAAGACGAAATATTTATCTTAGGTTTAGTTAGATTGGGTTGTCCCTTATAACTCTCAGAAACCCACTCTTTAATCAAAGCTTCAATGTAATAGGACTTTAAGCAAGAAGCAAAATAATTTTAGACTACGGCTAGTTCGACTGTAGATTCTTGCGTATTATAACGAAACTGAAGAAAATATTATGCCGCTATTTCACATAAAAAATTAAGAAGTTGGTTCGTCCCATATGGCTATTTCGCTTAGTGTACCTTAATATATACATATGTTAAACTTATGTACACAATAAATACTATTTTACGTGAGCATTATAGTATTTGTCCAATGTCGGACCTCTGTCTCGAAGTGCTCTCATACTTACGTCCTGTAGAATGCGTCGAAGTCGTAGCAACTGCTTTTTGAACTGCAACACATCCTGGATCATCGCATTTCGGAAAGATTTATCATACAGCATTAGATCGTCCGAAGAACTGTGCGAGTCGCGATGCAGTTGTGAGTAGTGATGCTGAAATGGTTTCTGATGATGGTAATGGCTGCTCGGCGGCAGCGACGCATTCGTTGATGATGTGGAAGCGTTTGAGGCGCGCGAAGCGGCTGCGCTGCGTCGTAGACTGTGCGCTGATTTGGAGCTGTCAGAGTCGCCGCCGCCACCGCAGACTGAACTTCCAGTCGCCGCATTTGTGGTCACACCGCTGGCAAGGGAGGAGGGATACTGTTGCTGCTGCAAGCGCGAACGATTTAGAAGACGAGTGGCGCGAGCGGGCAAATGAGCACTGAAAAGAGAGTGAGAAGGGACACATAAGTACTTTCAATATTATAACACACGACAGAACTTAAAACAACAAATAATGGATTGAATCACCAGAGCTTAAATCTAAACCTATGTATACAACACTCCAAATTCCAATTGTTCAGCGAAGATTTGTAGATTCTACTAAAATATTATCATAATCTTATGTTTACTGGGATATGGAAAGCTCAAAAACCAACTTAAAGTGATTGCGCTGCGCACCTCAGATATGTGGCATTCGCATGCGGTGCGCTAGTTGACAGCACCGTTGCGGCGGCACAGTGGCACCAACAGTTGCACACGCCGCTCAATGTGGACGTTGACTTTGTTGCTGTTGTCGTCATCGTTTTAGGTGCTGCAACAGCAACAGTTGGCGTTCGCCTTGAACTCCTGTGCTTATGTGTGGCATGTGGCAGGTGTGATTTATGTATGCCATGCAACATTTGCGAAGTCGGCGAAGGGGTGTGTTGCGTGCTCTGCTGTGGCGATTGCACTGGCTGCATATTGCCACATGTGACTGATTTAATATTTATGGGTGACGATGTGCGGTGTATGCTCGGCCTCGCTGCTGTCAGGAATATATTCTGTGATGTCTTCAAATCGGTACGAACGCGACGTGCACCAATTGGCGACTGCGGCAGGGTGTTTTGTTGTTGCTGTTGCTGTTGCTTTTGCTCTGGGGTTGAGGACATTTTCGTTTCGATTCGCAACAACCACAGCAATGACTCAACCTTAAGTGTTGCAACAGCATTTGCGTTAAACAAGGCACTGATATTAGCGAGCGATGAAGAGTAGAATCCGCTTAATCAAGTTCGCTTTATAAATCTGTTGAATATTTGTCGATTTCCAATAGTTTTACTAGCGGCGTGGCAAAGCTATCTCCACTACGAAGCAAAAATGTCAGACTAACGTTTTGTGTGCATAATTCTTCTCTCTTTTTAGTTTTGTTATTTACGTAGTATGACACAATCCGCACATGCGCACTGCCACAATGTCCCTGTAGGAAATAGCTGGCATCTTAACTACATGCGATGCACAACTGATTAAAGAAGAATGTGTAAACTAGATTCGAAAGCTAAATGAAAGTGAGCCTTTTTAAAATTAAAATCCCCTTAACTACTGAATTTATGAAAGAGACTGAGTTTGTAAAGTCATTGTGGTCCATCGACTGGTACATAATTATTATTTTCCAACAAGGGCAGTGGGGTATACTTATGTACGTATGTATATAGCACTGAGTCTTGTATTGTGTGTGCAGGATTTTCTTCTGCTGGCTTTAATAAACTCGTAAATGAATCATTTCGATGGCATTGCATGCGTTGCATATTTAAATCAATCCTTAGAAGTATAAAAATAAAACGTAGTTATTACTTCAATAATTAAAAAACACGTTTTCTTTATTGATTGGCCTTCGTGTATAAACTGTAAGCTCTTTACTACACATGCTTTTAATATTTCTAAAGGCAGAGTCCAACCAATCATATAAAGGGCCTGAAATGATTCAAACTTTCATATAAGGAAATTAATATAAAATTGAACCAGCTTGAGGTTCTGAGTTATTGATAAAAAGATTAAACCGTAAAAATAACTTATTTTCAATAACGGGTGAGGCAAGTAGAGATACTTCTTTCAATAGTCTTTTTTGACAGATCACGCGTGAGTTGTGTGAAGCTCTATTCTTTTGGTTTAGTATTGTTTGGCATTTCATGATGGAAAGACTTACGTCTGAAAAATGTTTATAAATCGTTAAACTAAAATTCTTGCTCTGTAAAGAATATGTTTCGCTCCCTTGGCTCAACTTATGGACAATATAATCAGCCTACTGAGCGTACTATTCCAAACACCATCATCTATCTTGAGATCAAGCATTCTTGGATAATATTCGACCGAATAGAACACGTCCAGCAAGCAGTGGAGAAAATACAGCACATGCAGCTCTGCTGAGAGTGTACACGAAGACAGTGAAGAGTCGATTCGTTATGAAACGATTTGGCCCAGCTTGTTCAAGAACTGAGCCGCGGGACCTCCTCAAGCAACATTGCTTCGCACTATGGGCCCTCGAAAAGTTCCAAGAAGATCCAACGTTTTCGAGCCAAATTTCGTTTAGCGATTAGTCCCATTTCTGCCACAATAGGTATGAAAACAGGGAAAATTGCTGCATTTGGGATGAAGAGCAACCTAAAGAGAATCAAGAACTGTCATTTTATACAGAAAAACTAACAGTCTGGAGTGGTTTGTGAGTTGATGGAATCATCGGTCCATATTTCTTCAAAAATGACACCACTAAGAACGTAATCGTCAATGGCGACCGTTATTGCGCCATGATAACCGACTATTTGATGTCCGAAATTGAAGCTCGTGATCTCGCCGGCATTTGTGTTCAATAAGACGGCGCCACTTTCCACACACCGCATCAGTAAAAGGATTTATTGAGAGAACACTTCGGTGAGTAGATAATTTAACGTTTTGGGCCGGTCGTTTGGGCACCCAATCGTGTGATATGACACCGACAGACTTTTCCCTGTAGGGATATGTAAAGTCTAAAGTCTATGCGAATTCAGGTTTTGGATCAAAACATTACGCTTGTCATTCGCCAGTTATTAAACGAAATGCTCAAACGAGTCATAAAAAATTGGCTCAAGGGATGGTCCATCTGAGACGTAGCCGCGGTCAAGATTTGAAAGAGATAATCTTCAGAAAATAAATGCCAAAAATGTTCTTACGAATGATAATAAACATTACCAAATAAATTTGAAGTTTCTTTCCTTTTTATTCTTTAAAAAAGTAGGGAACTTCGAAATAGATCGACCTATAGTAAGGAATATGTATACAATTTTCCTTTTAACATATTAACCGCCAGATTTCTTCGTTTGGGTAGTGAAAGCAAAGTACTTTCTATATGGTTAAACGCTCCATTTATATTTACACATAGTCATATATATACATATATTAATATATAAGTATATATATATGTATGCCTGTTCTTAGCAGTTATGATAATCACCAAAACTAAAGTCTTTCTTCTTCAGTTCTCACCAACGACTCGGTCTACTGATTTTCGTGCCCAGTGACTCTTTTATAACACAGAAATAAACGAAATACTTAAATCACCGAAGCTTTAACAAAAAGGTTTAAAAATAACATGTCTAACTCTCATCGTTAAGAAAGTAAAGAAGGTAATTGAGGCAAACAAAAGAAAATTAGTCGACTTCGGTTGAATGTTAACTGTTTAATGAAATAAGTGAGGGAAGAAATATCGAAGAAATATTTGCAGCGAATATAATAAATTTGGCTAGCCACAAGCTTTTGAGACAGACAGATAAAAGCATTATGCAGCGAATGTAGAAGGTAAGATTTCCCTAAAACGATAAAATATGTTTATTTTCTAAAATTACAGATTGTGGCTGAACTTCCGACAATTATACTTATGGATTATATATTTTGTGGACATCAGCTGGAACAGTTTGAAATGAAAATCTATTTAGGTATGCCTATTTAAAAATCGAAAGCAACTAATATTTATGATATTTATAAAACTCTTGCTTTTCTGCGGCTTCATTTCAAATCAACCAACAAGTCAATGAGCCACATGTTGCACGCGATTCGATTACTTTCACTCACCGGTCTGCATTTTGTTACAAACAATTAAGCAAATACGCGCATGCGTGCCGAAGCTAACACCTTTCAGCTGCTGACAACAGTAATCACAACAGCGCCGATACATTAACATACATACACGCGCTCTCAAGCCGTTCTTTCAACGCCAATGATGCAAAACAAGGTCTTCGACGCCGGGCGCGCGACCTGCCGCTGAAAACACTAATCCGTCCAACCGTGTCGTTGACACGCGACGAAACGCTTGAACAAACAGCGAAACACCAGTGGCCACAATGTTGCTGTCAGCCTAAGCGCGGCGTCAGAGTCGTCACCAGCAGGTACCGTCATTGTCACAGCTGCTGCCGTCAGTAACGCGTCATCTCATCGTCGCCTTGGTCAAGGTGTCAATGGCAATTAGGCACATTAATCTCTTATAATGCCTGCCGCATCCCCACTCACGAGCAGCTGTTTGAGGTCTATTATGAGTATTCTTTGAACGGAATCTTAGCTTTCCAGTAGACATTGATTTTGGGATGCTTTGCTGGGGTTTAAATACTTTTTTTTATCCATAAAATCCTATTTGTGACTTTTAATGGCTCAGAACGCTGACAAAACGAAATAAGTACAAATAAGACATTGTCTACTTTGACAGAGGTTTAGAAAGACCATTGAGCATTATTGAAGAGAAAAGTTTTGGTCTTGTCGCGAACATACCACCATAAGCCATATGCGTTTTTTAAACAACTGTTTTTGATTTTTTTTATTTTTAAAATATTTCAAAACTTCAAATAAAAAATTATCTCTAAATTTAAAAAATGTATAAACAAAGATTACAGCAGAGTGCCGGAAACTGTCTGTGATTCGTAATTTACTCGCAAAGAGCTCATTACTAGCATTTTTTATGGTCATTTGTCAACAAACCGCAATGGCTCCGCTCTACATACATACAAACATCCATATTATGGCATCGACTAAGTAAGATTGGCAAACATAAAATGCAAGAAACCCCAGGAAAGCTGTTTGATGTGGCGCTATTTCGTAATTGCATTTGATACATTTGTCGAAATGTCAGATGACGGCTTGCATCATGCTGCAAGCCGAAGGGGCACGTAATTGGTTTGTTGCTGGCCAGCCGAGCAACATTAAGGCGGCGAGTTAGCCGGTAGACAGCATTCCTGCCATAACGGCTGTCAAAAGCCCACGAATCAAGTCTTGCCACTGCGGACAATAAAAGTCATAAAATAATGCTGCGATTGTGAGAGTATGTGGCACAAATCATGTTTAAAGCCGCATAGCTAACTTGTTTGTGGCTTAGAGCAATCATAGCGCAAATTAATCGAACACAATGCGACACTTTGGCGTTTTGAGGAAAATGCAAGCGAGTTAGCCAGTCGTCAAAGCAAGCTAGTAAGCACTTCCAGTCTCACCGAATTCTATACGAGTATTAAATTTTAGAGCTGAATTTCCGTAGTCATTAGATGTACGAAGAACAAACAGGGATGGGCTCTCTATATAACGCATATACTATAGAATTAATTGACAATATAGTTAGTATGCTTTCAAATTATTATTAGTTATTCTAAACTGTAGACCAAGCCCCCGAAAATTTCTTTTTTGTTCTATGTCATCACTTCAGCAAAGAAGTGACGAGCTATCTCATGAAAGACCTGACTGTTCGAGCTCCACTTAAGTTGATGAAAAACAAAAAGCTTACATATGCTTCATGAAATTTTCAGCAGGAAGTCGTTTGGTCAGCCCTAATAGTTGATGCGCAGCGCTTGCGGTTGGTCAATGACCAACTAACTGCGGTACATTAATTAGATTCTCATAGACGAAAAGACGAGCAACAAACAATCAGACGCAAAAGATAATATCTGTGTACACAAGAAAAATTAAATTTCACAGCACCAAACCTTCCCTTCCCTCGTACACTCATAAATACATACGATCAGCTCAGCACAAGAAAATGAATCAAAGAAAGGGAACTAGAGGAATAATGAGAATTTATAATTTCGCAACATCATTACAAGCAAGACACAACGGAAGGGGAAATAGCATATGTAAATAGCTGAGTACACATGTACGCCATGTTATTGTTTCCTCACCACATGCGAATGCATACGACCTGGGTCGAAGTCGACGAGCAAAACCTTTGATACATGCGTAATTGGTGCGAAAGCAACATAATTGAGTTTCTCAAGTGCCTCGTTCTTCACCTTGAGAATAACAGCTTCTCGATCGCGAAAGCAAATTATAAAAATCTCATTTAGTGGGACTTGTTGACGAGCATTCTTAAATGGGATTTATCTTCGAATGACGAGTGTTCAAACAACTGTTAAAAATATTCGTAGACCGCCCTACTCCGCCTTATTCAGGTTGAGGTTAGACCTTAGTTACAATCTCAAATTCATTAGTTTTCTATAGAGACATATCGCCACCTAAAAGGCAAAACAACGCAACATCACTTTTTATAACTTTACAGGAGAAGGAAAACGTTATAATGAAAACCACTCATATCGAAACAAAATTTGAGTTTTGGTTATAAAATGGATATATTTTGGTTATCATATAGTCACTACTACTTAAAACATAATTTGAGTTTTGGTTATAAAATGGTTACATAGTATTATATACATTATATAGTATCATACACTTATATTGAAGCAAAATTTGAGTTTCGGTTATAAAATGGTTATATGTTGGTTATAATTAATTTAAGTTTCTGTTATAAAGTGGTTATATATTGGTTATTTATCAGTTAGCGATTTTCGATTTTTTTTATGATACGTTGTTTTGCATTTTATGTAACGATATACCGTTTAATAAAATTTTAGCATCAATGAATGATATTAAGTAAAAGGAATTAGTGTAGTTTTTAATTTTCCGTTTTCTTACCAATTATTTGAGCTGCCGATTTCCAAGAGCATAGAGCCCTCACAATCTCTCATTTTGCTTCCCGCTCTTTGTATATAGAAATGTTTATATACTAATCAATTTTAGTACATATGTATGTGCATACGTATGTATATAAATATAACGGTTTTGGTGTATATAAGGCACTGCAATCACGATCGGGTCAGGAACGTTTACAAAACTAATATTTTGTGCTTAATCACTTTTGTTGTAATTGTTGGAAAGTTCAATTTATTTCACACTGTAATTTTAGATTTGTTTAACATTTTTATATTTTTTTATTTTTAAATGCATCGAAGGTTGGTGTTTGTGCAGAAATTGCTTGTTGTTTTCCCCCGAATAAGTTCCGCTCTTAATTACGGTTAGTCAATCGTGCCGCCAAAGTGTTTGAAGTCATTTGTGCATACGAGTATATTAACTGTGAATGCATTAAGGTAATATTCATATTCATATTAAAGTTATGTAGGAGTATTTCTGTGTTGTTTTGTTGGCTTTCCGGTAATTTGAGATCTGCGCAGCTTTAGTAAGGCGACTAAAGTAATGGAAAGTGGTAGTTGAGATATACACACGCATATGTAGGTATATAACACTAGCGTATAATCGCTTATGTAAAGTCGAACTGATAGGCGCTGCCCTCACATTGCATTACAATGTGGCAAGCGTCAGCAGGCAGCATCCACAGCCACAAGTTACACCACAACCTTAACACACACGCGAATATGCAGCCAAGTTGAAGCTCTCTAATTTCTTCATCAACGCAAATCGAAACCAGACCTAAACTACTACTAGGGGAAATTGCAACAATCGAGACCTTTTATAGTTCAAATTGTAATTTGTTTAAAAAATCTATGCAAAGCTGCCGGCGACTTTAATTAGTGCGCCATTTCCTCTTTCTCACAGCATTTCGAACTTTTCCGGGACACCGAAGCTTGCTTTCATTATCAGTTGTGTATTACTTTGCGGGTAAACGCTTTCTTAACGACCACCACTACTTCAATTATAAGGTAGATGACAAAGCTGAGAGTTACATGAATGCGTTTATCTGTCTTATCTTTCAAACTAGAATTGAAAGAGACTGGCCTAGCGGTAAACAAAAATTACCAAAGCTTCTACAAGCGCATATTTGAGTGCGCGTTAGAAATTACAGCCAGAAGCTAGCCCGTCATCTCCCGACAACAATGATGCCAACAGTAATATGTTTATTGCTTTCAAATTACTTTTAACTTTTAACTGTTGTAAGCATATTATTACCCGCGCATGAAGTCATCGCCGATGATATAATTAACGACGGAAAACCATAAATTGCTCATTGTCATGGTTGAGCCCACCGGTGTGGATGCTGACTGTTGGTGCGTTCTTAATGTCCGCAACGTTGAAAAAATGGTATTAATAAACGGCATTGATTTTGAAAGTGATCGGCTAATGCTCCAGCCCATCTCGACCCTACCGACAGCCATTAGACAATAAGCAGCAAGTCTAACTCATGTAGTTGAGTCTTGTAAGTTTCTTTGGTTTGTTCGAAGAAAGCGCAATCAATAAATCAAAAACCTTTAAATGGAAATCAGCTTAAAAATCAGCATGGCACCGAAGCGAACACGAAAGCATGGAATCTAATTTCGAAAATGTTAAAAAGTGTGTAGCGCTTTCACTGTTGGGTTTTCATTACTAATGTGAAGCATTCGGGAAAATAGTGCCACTAACTTTCGGGCAAGATGACTAGGAAATATTAAATGCTTTTATTTAGCGCTTACTAGAGTTTTCTAAGAGGAAAGTAATAAAACTATTGTAGAGCATGTAAAGTGGCCGTTATTTATGAAATCTGAAAACATAACGGTTATATGAGTTGTTGTGTTTTCAATAGAAGATTGACAGTTATCGCTAAATGCCTGCTAAACAGTATTTATTAAGTGTAAGTGAGCTGGATTGCCATGGAAACGAATGAGACTGAGTGAATCGATGAAGCAAGTCATAAGAAATGTATTCCCCTTTTATTCTTTGCGTTAACAAATTATGATGGAATGGTCCGTCTAGTGCTTAGCCATTTGTTCAAGTCATTCCGTCAATTGATTTGCTTTAGTTTGATGTTTGGGTTGAAATTGAGCAAGCAAAGATAGTAAAATGTTATATATCGTCACTTAAAATGCAAAATAATGTAGCATCACTTTTCAAAATGTTTACGGGTGAAAGAAAACAATAAAACAGAAACCACTCATTTTGAAACAAAATTTGAGTTTTGGTTATAACACGGTTATATATTGGTTATAAATTGGTTAAATGTTGGTTATATATTGGTTATGTATTAGTTATATATTGGTTATATATTAGTTATATATTGGTTATATATTACTTATATATTGGTTATATCTGAATGCGGCAGCTGAAAATTTAATTGCGATATGATGTAGTGAATCGTAGGCAATAAAAAAACTCGATTTCGATTTTTTTGTTGATACGTTTTGCATTTTAGGTGACGATATGAATTATGAAGATTCTTATGAGGAGAGTAAACATGCACGGAATAGAATAACCGAACTTTTGAAAAGGTCTGTTATAACGCACTTTAAGATTTGTCAATCGAAAAGCTTTAATATATTTCTTTATTTTGTAACCGCTGTTTAACTTTGTAATTCTATATTGAAAGACTAATTATAGAGGCTTAGTCCTCCAACTTCTAACCCGCCGAGTAGAAGCGGCAGAGATTGATCACGAAACAGAATTCTTGAAACGAAAGTGAAGTAAAAGGAGCCACAGTAACCATGTACCTTGACTAAGCGCAATGGAATTTCAAACAAGTCCCTAATGAAAAATGAAAAAAGAAGTCTATAAAGAATTCACTCGGCAATGACTTTTGCGCATGCGTCAAGCGGCTGCAGGTTTGTTGATGTATAGTATTTCAAAATGTGAACGGATACGGTTAACTCGTGTCTAAATGTCAGGTATTATTTATTGTCATATTGTGTAGTGTGTGAATTTTTGGTTTTATTTGGCGCAAAGCGATGTAGCGTTGTTTCCGAGCCAGTCTGGCGCTTCTGCATAAACAACCATCGGGACGGCACTACAAAAGGCAGCAGCGCGGCAAACCAAGCATAACGGTGGTAAAAGCCAGTCACTGACATTGCCGGCAACGAAGCGTTCCTGGTTACCAACAAAAAAACAAGTAAACACTTTGACATTTTTACACATTTACTCTGGTGGACGGAAGGTGTTGAGCTTTTCCGATATTAAATCAGCGCATAAAATGTACACAAATCACACTTTTATATAATTATTCTTGTTACAAAAAGGCAAACGCGTTGTTGTTGCTCTATAAATACATTCTTTTTGGGATTATTTCAAAGGCCGTTCGCCGTTTTGATTACTAGCAGACAACTATTTGCCGAATTTTTTCACTTTGCCACAGACATACATAGTTCAGCAATAATCAAAGAGGGCAAATTTAGTAAACACCGCGACGAAGAACAACACGTTTATTCGCTTTCAATTGCGCGTCAACACTGGCTAAAAGCCAACAACGGTGGCTAGCCAAGAGCCGTCAGCTTCTAGCCACGGCAAAAACAGCGACCAAAAGCCAAAAGCAAATTAAAAACACAATCAAAGTAAAAGTGCAAAAGCACACGGAGAGAGAATTGGCGCTCTCTGCTCTATTGCTATAAATGTTTTTCGTTGCAGCAACTGCTTCAGTTCGCTTAAATGCTGTTAGTTCTTTGCATTGCTTTTTAGACGAAATTGTTACACCGTGGGCATATCGGCGGCATAAATACCCCAAAATCGCCTTTAGAAAGTTTCAGGGGTTACATGGGCTTATGGGTTTCAAAAAATCGTTTTTTTATTGTCTTATTAAATTCTACAACACATCTAGAATATTGTAAAGTTGATCCTAGTAAAAGTTTCGGAGATACAGCCTTGAGAACTAGTGTGCGCGAGGCTAAATGCGCCGTCTTGAAACTAATTTTTCTCGAAACTGTGTTTTTGAATGCGTTCGGCAAGATTTTTCCCAAAATTTTCAGAATTTTTTTGTTAACAGTGTATGTTTGTAACAATAAAAATTCTAATAAAATAAATTAAATAAAAAATTGTTGAAAAATAGTGTTTTTTACCCGAGATTCCTCCATGGAGGAAAGATTAGGGGGATATCTTTATTTTCAAAGATTTAACGAAAACACATTTACTTCATTACATAACCTTCACGAAAGCGTCAACATTTTTCTCATCTTTTGAACCCCACCCATAAATCTTCTCGTTCAGTAGTGTTCCTCTAAACTTATTGTGGGTTTCCAAGCATTCGTCTCGGTGTTATCACTCTACTGACCACATGTTTTCTCATTTTCGACTAGTTTGTTCCACAGTACGTGTGCTCTCTATCAGCTGCATTTAAGTGAGTGTAGCACACACACACGCACATATGTTACGCGCCGAAACTATTTCTTAGTTACACTTTGAAAATACTTCCCGGCCTGTCTCCGCTATACATTCTGGTGTTTCCTCTTCTCTTTCTTGTCTTGTCTTTGCATTCACTTAAGAACATAAGCGACGAAGTTTGTCAGATTACGTACATTTATATGATTTTATAATAGTTGGGTTAACATTGAAATTGAAGTCAGATAGAACACGAACTAACAACGCCAACAATAGAAAATAAAAACAAGAAGACACGACGGCGCTCAGCGAGATGACGTCAAGTTGATTTATTGCCCCAGTCAGTGTCTCTTTGTTTAGCACTTTGGTTTTGCGAGTTTGTGTTATTTGTGGTTATTAATATCTACCGCTATGCCGCCCTTCCAGTTTCAAGTGCAAGAATTTAGCGGAAAATGACAGCCTGAAGCCCGAAGCCTTCGTTTATCGGATAGAATATCTGCCATCCGTTGCAGTTATTTCCTTGTTTTGAGGCCTTTTATGTATGAACATCGAATTCTGTCCGGTCTTTGACATAAACAGGTCCATCAAGTTATCAGTTAATGCCCTTTAATAGGCATGGCTTATGATAAACAAAGTCGGTTTATGATCACCAAAGGAACAACATTCCATTGTCTGCATTCAATAGATCAAATAGTTCTTAGGTTTATGCACTTTGAGAAGCGTAGTTGTTGTTTATGATATTGCAAGTTAAAAGAGGAATCAAGTTACGGGATAGGACGAATAGGTAATTCGAAGTGTCGCTGACGAGAACTACAAATCTGTTATCGAGTGAGACATTAACAATATATCTGGGAAGTAGTTGAAAGCTTCAATGCATTGATAAGGTGTTATTAAGATATTATACTGCAAATCAAGCGAAAAATCTTATTAATATGCGCATGGAAATGGGAAAGTACTATTATGAAATTCAAAAAGAAATCGACGAGTCTCGACAGTTTCTTTAAACAACCCATTACAAATTAAAACGTATTAATCTTATTGGCACGAAAATGGTCCGTGAATTTTAAACCAAATTAGGTATAAATTTCTATATATTTAAGGGAGTGGTTAGATATGGATTGAATAATTTTATTTGGACCTTTTGTACAATAATGAACACACCCAACCTCTCCCTTAATGTTACGAACATATTAATCAACTTCAGAACATTTTGTTTAGCTTTTGATTAGATTAGATTAGATTGGATTCTATTGTAAGTTTATAACCTCCACTCTCATATAAATCAAGTAAAGACGAAATTTTATATAAAAAATACTTCGGTTTGGTGTAAAATACTTCAGTATTTCATTACTGAAAGCTAAAAGAATATATCAATAAACGGTGCATTTGCTTACATGCACATACATATGTACTTGTACATATGTACATTTATAGTACAAATGCACATATGATCCATATAACATTGACATTTGATTTATTTTATTTTAATTTTCAAAGTCAAAGTACAGTGGCCATTAAGCGGTTCACACAACTAATGTTGGCACGAATTGACAATTGCAATGAAGTTAGACCGTCTTGCTGGTGCAAAGAACGACACTTGCTACACAAAGGCATGTGCGACGTGTGCCACGATTTATGGTGTGAACATATACCATATACATATAAAGCAGAATATAACAAGTAAGGCAGGGCTAAGTACGGGTTTAACGAATCGGGGATTAAAGTCCGGGAAGTACATTCAGGTACATAAGGCTTGTAAGTTACATGGGGTCTACTTCGAGTTTTCACCTGAGTTTATTTACTCTAAGCATAAATATGCACCATTATAAGAAGAATACGTTTCTCAATTTTCATAAGATAACTAACATATCGGCCGATATATGCGGTATTAAGTCACCCGGAAGTTCGAAAAACTTTATATTAGGTATATGAGGGTTCAAGGAAGTATTGACCCGATCCAACCCATTTTTGATACACAGAGTTACTATTGCCAGGAAAGGATTTTCTTCGAAATTCAATTATAAATCTGACACATTGACCGTTATTTTTTTAGTAAAAGGTCAACTATAAGCAATAGGTCCACATATTCAGTACCTAGGAGCTTGCACAGTTTTGGTTTGATTTAGGTAATTTTTAGTCATAAGCTGACACACCTCAAAGGCACTATTCGTGTAAAGTTTTATTCTGATATACGTTTCTTTGATTATTGGTTTGAATACTGGAAAGCGGAAGTTTCAAATGAAATTTTCATATATGGGGAGTAGACTGTAAAATAAGAATGTCAATGTTCAATGTCACGTACCAAATTTGTTGAAATCGATCGGGTAGGTCTGGATTTATGTGATTTTACCTAAAAGTGCGCGATGCCAAGCCCATCGGCCAATTTTATGAGTGAGCGGGGTCATCTTCCGATTTGATTATTGTGGTTTAAGTAGTTTGGGAGATATGCACATTAAGCTTATCAGAGGGCGGGGCCACACCAGCTTTTTAAAAACAATTTGCCTACAGGTGCCCGTTGCTGCAGTTATCGGTTATTGGCGGGTTGTGGGCGTGGCTGTGATCGGATTACGTCCATCCTCGAACTCGTATTTTTTTTTTGCCAATGAATGCGTCCACCAAGTTCCATTAAGATATCTCAATTTTTACCCAAGTTACAGCTTGCGCGGACGGATAGACAGACAGTCACCACGCTTTCAACGCGTGTCGTGATCCTGACCATTTTTATATACATAACTCTATAGCTATCACGTTTAGTTTTAGATGAGTCGTACAATCGTTAGGTGAACAAAACTATTCTACTCTCCAGCAGCGTGAGTCAGAGTAGAAACAGTACAAATAGACAAGAATACAAGTAGTGTATAAGGCCTGATGATGTTCAGTCTAAATGAAAGGTATGACGTACAAGCCTTGTTATATTGCAAGGGCCGTATTACAACTTACACAAGTGTACATATGTATATATATATGCACTTTTATGAGTACATATGTATATGTATGTATACAACTTAATAAAATACGAAGGCAAACCAATACAATATATAATATTTTCTGACAGGTTGTGCAAAGAAAGGGTTACTGTAACTTCTAAATATGTACACATATGATACATAAACCTGTACACAGGTAGATTTATCTGAACGTGTATTTATTTATATTGCACTATGGCAACTAAATAGTACGAAGAAATAAAATGTCGAAAGGACATCAGCGAAATCCATGCTGTAGCTTAGAGCGGTTTGTGGACATTTTACATAGCAGCACCAGGGAACGAGGTCTTCGAGCGAGTTTTATTTGCAGTCATTGCCAAGGGAATAGCGGGATCGATACACAACAGATAAAGGATAATTTCCTAGAGGTTTTCACTAGTACGGCTATAGTATTTGTTGAAGGAAATTGTATTATAGAAGAGTCGTTTCTACTCACTTGAAGTATCCGCGATGCAGTTCAGCTTATATGAACCATTTTTCATTTCCAATGAATGTGTCGTCCAACATAATAAATTTGTAAGAATTGGAATTAACTTTCACGCGACTTTCAAACAAATGATGTTTGCGGTTTTCAGCGGCGGTTTATGGCGACAAACTTACACTCGCAAACATGGATGAAAATGTTTTAAGGAAACTCGAATGGTTGACATTGCTGTGTCTATCAGATGCTAAGTATTAGACATTTCTTGCTAACCGAACAGCTAACAATGCTGAGATATGTCTTAGTACATGCTTTAACGGTACATAAAGTAGCGTTATTTTATTAGCGACAATGTGCGGTTTCCCGAGATATGCCAACTGATTGTGTACAACAAAACAAATGTACATGCGAGTACTTATATAATACAGGCACATAGATAGATATTTAAGCATATATGTACATATGTATATACAATGTCTAGCGGCAACAAACCTGCATCGGGTATGACAATAAGAATAACAACTGAATTCTCTAAGAGAGCAAATCGACGACTAACAACAACCAGCAAATGAGCCAGTACAAGGCATAGCCATAGCATAGCAACAGCAGTACCAAGTGGCAACGGTTGCCAATAAGCAATCGACAGTCGACGGCCAACAATCGACATCCGATAGCGGTCTGACAAGACAATTTACTTTTATTGTGTAAGAGATGGCAGCAGGAGGTAAAATGCCGTCAGGTTACTCAGCAGCTCGTGCGAACCTGGTGGCGCAGAGCGTGGCGAAGACGCGAATGTGTGACTAACGGTTAACAGCAACGAATGGCGAGCTCGTTTCTCAGCGCTGAAATGCAGAATCGTGTTGGCCTGCGCCGTGGAAGATGGAAGCAAGCCCCGCTTGTGGGAGACTACGTCACCTGCACGCTGCTAAAGTGTTTGACATTTTATTTATATTCACGCTGGCACATAAACATACTTCATGCTTCGCCATTGCCACCGTGCCGCTGCATTTTCGCCATTTCCTTTCATTTATTTCAATCGTCTTTGGCATTTTCATTTTCCGCTATAAACGCTTGCCAAGCACAGCATTTTGCTGAAGCGTGCAATTGCTTGGCGCAAAAAAGAACAGCCAGAAGCCAAGCGTGGGCCGTCAGTTGTGGAGAGAGGGGCAAAGCAGAAGTAGCGGCGGTGGCAGTGGCATTTGGATGCACTCTTGCTGGCCGGCCGGCAATTTACACGTACCACGCTTGCAGCGGCAAGTGCAACGAACCAGTGCAACAATGCTGAGACACCAAGACTCTTAGCTGTTGCAAGCGTGTTGCGAAGCAAAAACAAGCGACGCTTGCATGCATACGATGGATGCATGTGGTTGTGTGCATTTCATAAATTGCTGGTTGTGAATGCACTTGAAAGCATTAGCAACAGCTGGAGAGGCGCCCGCCAGCTTTGGCCAATTCAAAGCCCAATTGAATTTCGGTGATTGCCAAATGTTGCTGCTATTGTAACGGGCCTTTGCGGCTGCGGCTATGGCCTGAGCTTTGCTTGTTTGGCTTTTGTCATTGCTGTCAGCGCTTTTGTAGTTGCCATGTTGTTGTTGTTGTCATCTGCCTTAGTCGCGTTGGAATCTTTGTCGATTTGTTAAATTTCGTGAAAGGTCGCCGGTGATTGTTGCCATCGGCATTGTTGCTGCAGTTGTTACAATTGTGTTGCCAGCGCGCGGTTTATTTGCTGTGGCTTAACCCCACTGCGGTCACCCGCGGCCGCATAGCGGTTATACACTGCGCTTATGTTAATGTGTGTGTGCATGTATTTGCATTACTTTTCCATGCTGCGCTTATCTATAACTTTTATTCTCCTCTTTATTTTTGTGTTAGCCGTAATTTTCCCATCTCTTTCGGTGGGTGTAATTTGGCTTTGCCTATTTTTTACGCCAATCCTTTTTCCCATCTGCTGGCGTGTCGTGGTCGCGGCTAAATGAGTTCGGTGTTTGTGATTTTCCCACCAGCGTGAAACAATTGCTTTCTGGTAGATAAGCAGGCAGCTGGTACCAAGTAGGAATGGTGAGACTGCACTTTTATGTTGGCATTTACAGGTGCTCCACACCGAACATATACTATATGCTCCAAAACTATTGTTTTTCCGATTTTTAGTGGCGTTGGGTAAAATATTTCTCTGCCAAGGGTCCTTACACCATTATATCATTTTCTTGTTAAGTTGCCCTAAAGAAGAGTTAAGTGTGTCTAGACGATTAATGCTGGCAGAAATTAAGATTCTCCGGTGGAAATTATAACATTCTTCTGATTTTGAATATAATGGAGCGAAAGTTAAAGATTGATAACGGGAACAGAAGTATCAATGAATATAACAGTTTCACAATAAGCTACGTATAGCATATACATATTAGATATATAACTTTCTCTTAACCCTGCGAAGAGCATACGGTCACACTCGTATATCAAACGATGACAACTTGGAAGGGAACTGACGTTTTCACTAGTGGGTGTAGATAACAACTTGCAATTTATCGTGTAAAGCAGATTTTAATTATGTTTTCGTACTAAACTTTTTGCGGTTTACATCACCATGGTAATTAATGGGGAGATCATCTACAATGCACACGTAAGACAATTAGTCATGTGAAATTTCTATACTCTTGCAACATGTCGCTGCAGAGTATAATAGTTTTGTTCAGCTAAGAGTTGTACCTGTCACCTAAAACTAAGCTAGATGGCTATAGGATTATATATGTACAAGTATACTAGTGGACCCGTCCGCGCATTGCTGTGGTATATTTTATACTATTATTCATATAATAAACTATTCAATACAGTGAAAATTTTATTAACGAATAAGGCCGAAAACGTTTTTGCCGGTATAAGAAACCAAGGGATTGTACTTGAGATTTAATTTTGAATATGTTCGAACAAATAAATTTCATTAGATAAAAACGAATTTAAGGCTGCTTTCTCATGGTCTTATTACCAGCCTATCTGTCCAGTTAATACAGTTGTCCACTTAATAGAGCGTCCATTTAATAGAGACTACACTGTATATTTTATTTAAAATTTTTTTTACTATCCTATCTTCTAAGTTGGTTCGAACTGGACACAGTGTGCTAAATTTTGTTAAAATCGGTTCAAAAGTTTAGGAGTCCAACGCGGACAAACAACGTGACACGTAATTTTTATATGAAAGAATATAAACGATCAGGATGACGAGACGAGTTGAAATTCAGGTGACTGTCTGTGCGTCCGTCCGTGAAAGCTGTAACTTGAGTAAAAATTGAGGCAACTTGATGAAACTTGGTATGTGCGTTCCTTGGTAAAAAAAAATTACGAGTTCGTAGATCGGACCATTGCCAAAACTTTGGAAAAAGTAGGCGTGGCCCCGCCCTCTATTAAGTTTAATGTACATCTTTATTTGTTAAATCGCTTACGGTACAACAACTCATTTCGCCCAGCGTTAATATTGTCACAACTTCTACTGACATCGTGAAAATGGGCATCCATCCAATCGGATGGTAACCCCGCCCACTCTCCATATAACGGTACTGTCAAAAACTACTAAAAGTGCGATAAATAAATAACCTAATACGACAGAGGAAGAGGAAGACCTCCACTCCGTTGGAAGGACCAAGTGGAGAAGAACCTGGCTTTGCTTGCAATATCCAATTGGCGCCACGTGGCGAAAAAAAGAAACGACTGGCGCGCTGTTGTTAACTCGGCTATAATCCCGTAAGTGGTGTCTATCCCAATAAAGAAGAAGAATACGACAGGCCAAAATTAGACGATGGGCGTCGTACCGCCCACATCACATATCTCGAGACCCAACCTGCCGATTTTAATCAAATTTTCTACCTGGCTTTTTAAATTATAGTGTGAAAATGAGCGAATTCGGATTTTAGCCAAGTCTCCTTCCCACAGTTTTAAATTCCATCTGATTCTTTCGCTTTCCAAAATACAAATCAAGAATAAATTAATATATCAGAACAGCACTTTACACGAATAATACTTTTGAGCTGTGCCACCTTTCAGCCAAAAATTGTACCAAAAATGTGGACCCCGATCAATGTGTGAGAAATACAATTGAAATTCAAAGAGAATCCTTTTCTGGCTATAGTAACTCTGTGTATCAAAAATGGATTGAATCGGGTCAATACTGAACCACCATATACCTAATACATATAAAAATTTAGAACTTATGGCCAAAATTTGAGTTATCTAACAAAAACTGAGAATGAGTGTTTTTCTTGCATATTTGTGCTCAGAATGAATGAAATCGGACGAAAGCTCGTCTTAAACCCCATATAACTAACAAGCCTTTTGTACTTGTTGGTACTTCCCCGACTTTAATCGTTTTTACTTTATTTATTTTAATTGTTTAAAATCAACTTCATTTAATAATCTGATATTGTCGCTTTGAACACAGGCTACATTTTTTGGAGCTTGTGATGTGGAAAGCAGTGACATCGCAACAAATTTCTTGAAAGGAATAATTCAACTTATTTGGATCGTGAGACTTCGGCCTCATGATTTTTTACTGATATTGGAGACATCTTAAATGTTAAGCAGGACATATAATCTAAGCATTTTCATTTACTACTCACATGTCAACATCCTTATCTGCGCTTTTATTAGTACGAAGACGTAGGAGGGAATTCAGTTCTTTCATTACATCGCTCCCTTTACGTTCCAGCTCCGAAAATAATTCTGTGTCGTCAATTTTATGTAGATCCGAACCACTTCGACTCTTTATGGAGCCAGATCTTCGATAAAATAGAACAAAATTAGTGTAATTTTTAGTGAATGCTTCATTGCACCTACCGATCGATGGAATCGACACTGCTATGTATATCGAAATCCATCATTAGATCATCGGAACATATCGACTCACAGGGAGAGAGAGTATCGAGAGAATCGGCGCGTTCCATTACCGCCTTTCGCAGCGAGAGCGGTGTGCGTAGACTCAACTCGATTGCTTGCTGGAGTGCAGTGCGCGCCTTCGATTGGCTCTTCAGGGAACGCATCGATCCAGTATTTTCCATAAGTGTGGGAGTCTCTGTCTTGTCTTTGTGTGACGTCAAGCTATCCACTAGATCATGTGCTTCACTGTTAAAGAGCAACGCCGGTTGGTCAGCGATCTCGTCATCAATCAAATTACCGCAATCGGAAAGTGATAGCGAATGTGAAGCATGTGTTGGCGTTCCCGGTGAAATGGGACTACCCATTTCGAGTTCAGGTGAAATCTCATCGATGTCCTTCTCTTGCAGTTCTTCGTTTATTTTGTGTTTTTTCTGCTTGCTTGCGGCTTCTTCTGATTCCGTGCTGCTGACCAGACTATCAGTGGGAGAGGTCTCGTCGTCCAAAAGATAAGTGCTACCGGCTAAGGCCATCTCTGCAAATTTCGTTTCATTAAGCGTATTATAAAACGATTTCGGCCGATCCGGCTTATCAATATTTGTATTTTCCGTAGATGCGCTGATGACAGTGTTGATTTCTACTGTCTTGAGTCCAGAATTGTTGTTCTCATTTGCTAAGTTATCAGTTAAGGAAGCTAAATAAGAGGAGAAATAATTAGTTTGGGAACAATTAAGCTCGACTCAACTATTCTAATACTTACATAATGTACTAATTTGCATTTCGGTCACGATGCCACTTAAGTCATCGTCATTCAAGTCAACTGACATGTGCTTAAATTTTTTCAAATCGTTCTTCTCCGTATCTGTGTCTTTATCTTGATGATTAGATCCATGAAGTTTATTACTATCTTCGCTGCTAATACTGAGGCTACTACAATCCTTTACGGCAAGAGATTCTCCGGCATTGCACCACGAGAGCATTATGGAGCTCCCTGGTGACGATGTTTTACTCGAACAAGTATTGATGTCCTTAAACTTTAAGGGTAAACTTGTTTTTTAGCCAAACTTTTTCATTTTCATTTTGCTTGATGATACTTACCCTGTTTCCTTTCTCTGAAGTTGAGCGGTCTAAGTAAAGCTTTTCCTCATCGACCCCTTCACTTTCTTCTGACGAATTTCGAGTTATTGTGCACTGTGCAGGCGCCGTAGTAGGGCGTTTTCCTTTAGAAGATATGGAAAAGAACAATGAAATATACACATGTGTAAAATTAATAATGGTGGCTTACCAATATCAACCTGCTTGATTTCCGGGTTGGCACTAGCGCTTCTATTACCGATAACACCACCATTTCGTTCATAAGTCTCTCGACTAAGTACCGTATTGGAACGCACAAGCCCGCATAGTGGAAGCGGTACTGTTTGGTTTTCGCTCGGTAGCTTCGGCAAAGCTAGCGGCTCTACGATAGAGCTGGATTCACTCGATAAAGGGTCGTCCAGGTCACGTACTTCAAATTTGTGACGACCGTTCATTACCATTTGCAAATTGCGGGGACGACTGCGGCTCCGTTTAGGCGAGGCTGTGCGTCCAGCGCGACTGCCACCACTGCTCGAAACCGAACTATCCAATGCCATGTCCATGCTGGCAATACCTGAATCCGCTGATATCTCCCGACTGCCTGAGAATCCACGCCGCGTGTTATTTGCCATCTGCTTGGCCGTCTTCAGATCCATATGTCCGGAAGCGGAGTGTGTCACTGTGGCACAGGCTACCACTGTCAAGGGGTGCTGCTGCTGTTGGATGTCCTTGGTACGTGCGCCCGCGACGCTGGTAGCCATGGTGGGTGACGGTGTGTAGATGCTGCTCGGTGTAGTTGGAGTTGTTGCGCCCACACTGATGGCCACGGGGAATTCCGGCTTTGGCAAACTTACTGTGTGCAGTGTGAACTTCGAAAAACTGGCTGGCGGTGCGCGTGGTGTTGGACGGACACTACAAATGAAGGAGTGCATGTGAAAGGGAATTTTCAAAATATGTATTACTCGAAACTTTGATTAATTGTTTATACCATATGGTGCGTGTACTCACATAACATTCGTGTGCATGCCCGTGCTGATGACATTTCGCGACTGATGCTGCTGCGCCTGGTGCCCCGGTTGATGGGTCCAAATGTTGGCGGCACTGCTGCGTCCACTTCCATAGCTGCCATATGTGTTGGGCTGTTCGAAAAACTGTCGCCGCTGATATTCGATTGTGCTGTTCTGACTCAAATTGAACGTTATAGATTTCGGTTGTGTTATTTTTGGGCGACCGGCCGCATCGCTGCAACTGCCCGACTCGCTAGTCTCATCGCCCGAAGTCAATGCCCTGCCGGCGTGTGCACTCTTCGATCGGCGTTTCACTGTAAAAAGTCAGCACAAAAATGTCTTAGTTTACTTGTGATTGAGGGAATTAGTTGCACTTGCAACAGTGCAGTCTCTGGACATGGTTTGTCTCTAGCACGTTTTATGGCTGCTTTTATTTCTGTTTGACTTTAAAATTGCTTTTATTGGCCTTTAGCCCAATTTGAAAGTAACACACTGCACGATTGCACTGACATTCGCAAGACTTGCAAGCTGGCAGACCTTGCAACATAATCGCAGCAGCGGCGCTGCGCCACTCTTGGCAGCGTTCGCTCTCGCTGCCAGCCAATTGCTGTTTAATTGAGTTCACGGACTTGTCACACCGTTGCACCGAAGTGAACGGCGACTTTTTACCAACGAAGTGGAGGCTGCGCGCGGGGCATTCAAAATAAATCGATTTGCGAGCATTCACAGGTGGTGGAAAGAAATACAAGCAACTAACTTGTTGTATGATTTACAAATGGCTTGGTTTGTTTTCCTCTCAATTACCCGCCGATGGGTAAATATTTGAATGTTTAGAGACATTTTGTCGTATGTAGTATGTATAATATATGGTTAAAAAAGTGAAGGCAAATACGTTTAATGTTCAGAAATTGAGTCTTTCATTTGAAAAAAGACAAAAGAAACGGTTCAAAGATGTATATAACGGTATACCCTCGGCTGGTTTTAGTAAAAGGGGAATCTTTATTGTTATTCTGACATGAAGGGAGCACATAGTCCTTAGTTTACTATATCCCGTTATGCCTAACAGTAGCCAAATATTACATGGCCTCTCCAGCTTCTACTTGGTAATCCTTTTCCTCCTCAATGGACTCTGTTTTCATTTCATGCCAGCGAGTATGTAAATTTAGTTAGAGGAAAATGATGGATCCAAATGAAAAATTGGCTAGTGAGAGATTTATTTCACTTAACTGTCTCCTTGTTCATGGTTCTTAAGGTGATTTCTATGGTAAGAACTGAAATTAATGTTGGTAGACTGGAATGAGTTACTCTTCGGTATTGAGGTTGAAACAAGCTTTTTATTTCAATGGAGACTAAGTTTCTCTTAAGAGGCGTTTTTTTTTCATTTTTGGAACCAGTATTAATAGCAAAAGGAATGTCAAACTCCTTTGCGCATTGGCCACGCCGAATATCGCATTCGATGGAACGATGAGTTATATGAGATATATGTATGTCGACAATGACCTAGTTTACGGACGAAAATGTACCAGCTCTGAAAGTATTCAACGCAATACCCGCCGGAGGAAGCAGAGGAAGGGCAAAACCTCCACTCCGTTGGAAATACTATGTGAAGAAGGTCCTGGCTTCTCTTGCAATCTCCAATCTCCAAAAGAAGAAATGTCTATCGGCTATAACAGCGTAAACTGTGTCTACGCCAGTATAGAAGAAGAGGAGACTAAGTTTCAACTGTTATGTTTTAAAAAAGAAAGAAGGCTTGTCATAGGACAACAATAAGCATGGTTTGAACAGGTGAAAGTAAAAAAAAAACTCAGATTGCCTATCGTATATTTAAAGGAGGACCCCCGAGTTATTGGCATCCACAATTTGTAGCGCCGTCTTATAATAGTTATTTGTACTTGCGTACATCAAGCACTTGATTGTGTCCCCAGCTCTGCACGCGGTACCTCACACTTTGTCCGTTATTACCAGACCTTCTACACATGTATTTGCACTGCTGCACCCACTTACAGTTGCTGACAAGCGGTTTCTGTTGTCCATTAACTCCCACACCACCACTTCTGGCGTCGCTCCCATTGCTGCCGCAAGTATTGTTGTTTTCCGCATTCTCCTGTACTTCCATGGGATAGTGCTGCGTTAAACCTGCCGATGCCGGCCGTACCATGTGCCCGCCGCGGTAACCGAACCGCGAGGCGACGCCAGGCAGGTTGGAAGGCGGAGCGCCCCCACCGGCTGCCGTGGCTTGTTGATTGGAACGCTGTGTCGTTGCGGCCGCCGCACCCATTTTCTCAAAGTGTATCTTGGCCAGCAGTTCTGCATGCGGTGAATGTTGGCAGGGTTGTTGTGTACGGTGGCGTAGAGGAGAAGGCAGGCAAAAAGACAGAAAGCAGCAAGTTTTTGGCGTGTCAGACATTCATAAGAGCGCAATAAAAATATAAGTAATTAGACTCCGAAGGAATAAAATGAAGTGTAGCACAATGTGTATGTGTGTATCCGTGCCCGGGTGTGGATGTGGGAGGTCATGCAAAAGTTTTGAAGGTGTATAGCGGTGTCGGTCGCACCCAAACACCTGTTGTGTCAAATTAATTATTTTGCAGGTGATTTGTTCCATTGAACTCTAAAGTAACCCGACATTACGTATTACGCAAATTATTCATGCAATTCGTTGCACCACTAAGTCATTGCACTCACCTGCATTGCCGTTGTCGTCCTGCTGTTGTTCGTCCGTTAACGACTCCCCATAGTTAGCGCCGTCTATCACAGTTGCGCGTTTTGCGTTATCCTCACTAGGTGTGTTGCCGTCCCGTGTCGTTGTTGTTATATTGTTGCACTTGTCTTGTTTTCGTTTTCCTTCACCACCACCAGTCATGCCGCCAACGCCGGCCTCCAGCAATTTCTTGAACTTCTTCGGCGTCGTGTTGAGCTTCTTGCGAAAGCCGAAGGACATCGCCGTACCTTTGGTTTCGATGGCGCCCACTCCAGTGCCTGTTGTGGCGTTGGTGGTGCTGCCATGCTTCTTCGAGTGCCGTTTGCTTTCAGCCTGTCCCTGTAAAGGAATCGCAAGTGTTATTACGTAAATTATAGTTTGACAGTGCAAAAACCAGACACAACGAGTGAACACTAACGACAAACCCGATTGTGCGGACGTTGAGGTTTATTGACTATTTTATTAACCGCGTTTACAGTGGCAACCACACGCTTAATTCGATTATTTGGGAGTGCATGGCGTTGTGGTTTAAGTACAGTGTGGTTTATACAGGAAAATTATATTCGGGAAAATTATATTGGCTAGTCGAAAAAGTCTTTTCGTATTTTAAATATATAAAAAATAAGTTGAAATTTGATTGGAAATACCAAAAAACTTTTTCGACTACCACTATTTTTGTTCTAAATCAGCAAAAACCAAACCAAAACTCAAAGCTTATACCTGCAAAGTAATGGAAATATGCTTCACCTAAGTATTGGAGTGCCCAAAATGAAATACGTCCTTACTTGACATAGGTCGAGACTCCCATTTTATTACTACGCATTTACATAAAGGATATTGGCTTCACTGGCGTACTCCTATTAAGCCAGAGTGTAAATATTTAGCCTTTTGGATGTATGTATGTTCCTCATTTTACCAAAAAAGTCGACAATATAAGGAGAATAAGGCTTACTGTGTGCTTATCCGCCGCAAATAGTAAGAGCCTCCTCATATGCCTAGTGCTTCACTATTATATATGTAGGAATGAATATGTAAGTATATATTACTTAGTATAATAATATAGACTAGGGTGGGTTGAAATTTTTGAAAGACTGAGCGCTTTCCTCCTTTAACTTAATTTGGAAGTCACTCAGAGCAATTTCAAAGACTTTAGTTATGGAAACCTCTATGACTTTTTTAATATTTCATACCTATCTCACATTCATTTGTCAAGAAGCACCCGACCTAATGCGACCTCAAATGGATGTTCGTTCATTTAAGCACTACACTCGCAATCTTTTCACAGTTAAGGTGGGGACGGTCTTGGGTGTAGTGGTGCCTGCGACTGGCGGCGTGTGTCACGTCACTTGCGTCAATACGTCAATTATTGTAAATACGATGAATCATACGCAATCTGAGCTTGTGGCGTTGATGCAGAAACTGAAAAAACATATATGAACCGTTATGGTCCGGTAACTGGTCAAACAGTATGGGCAACAGGAAGTTAATAGAATTTAAGCAGATCAGTTGTGAAATTTAAGGACAAAACCGCCTGTTATATTCCACAAATACAACACACAGATGCGGCGCAAATGCTTGCCAGGTCCACAGAAACAGAGAAGCAAGTGTGGAACGCAAAGCAAAGTGGAAGCCTGTGTATACTAGTGTTGCGGTGCGCGGAGCACAAAATTGATTTGTGAAAAGGGCACAAGAGTCGCTGTATATTTTATACTTATTGCAACCATGCAATTTATTTGAAGCGAAAGCGTTTGAAATGTTTGAGCTGCATTATGTGTGATTTACCATTATGTCGCCCTCGGTTAGTGCCTGCGTCAATTGAATGACTTCAGCGTCGTTATCATTGATTATTTCCTCTTGTTGTAGTATTTTGTCGGCGAGCTCCTCGTATGTGTCGACTGCGTCTTCTAAGTTAATGACGAGGTTCTCGCATTCATCCATCTTGAATGCTGGCCGTTCAGTTTTGCAGCCCCCAGTTTAGTGGGTGGGCTTTCGTCTGCGCGCTGATGCCCCTCTTCTCGCCGTTGGTCGCCGTTTTGAGCACTTCGTAGACCCAACGATGTAAGTAGATAAGTGGCTTTGTCAGCGATACAAATTTTCACTTCTTGCTTTAGAAAAAAATTTGCAAATTAAATGCTGTGAAACATTCTATAGATCACTGCCTTATTAAATTGTGTACACTTGAATGAACAGCAGGTTCGATTTGGATTTTCACTTCGCCAACTGCACCTCACTAGCGCACTTTGTTCACTGCTTCGGCGAAAGTCCTTGAAAATAAGCACTCTCCTTGATGTCTATCTACACTTTGCAAGCACTTTTTGGAAAATTCGCCAGCTTACACTGAACGCACTTTGCTTTCGAAAATTAATTAATTATTGGTCTTTAGAGTTTTTTCTTCTATATATATTTCTTTAGATTTGTCTGTCTTTTATTTTTTTAAATTGATTTTCACAATTTTGCTGCATTTAATGCCAGCGTTACAGCGGTAATGTTTGTCGCAGCGAAAATTCTGCGAGTTTTCCTTTCGTTTTCCATTGCACGGTCTTTTGTGTTGGCCGTTTTCTGTGGAAGTCATTGTAGGCGGACATGCGCACTCGTGGCAAACGGTGTTCGTAACTTTTCACGTTACTGCAACTGTCAAGCGGTGGTTGTTGCCCTAGCGATTGTGACTGCGGGTATCCTGCCGCACCAGGAACAGCGACATCTGCCGCAATTTTCCCTCTACGGCTTAGGGGTGGTTTATAGGGTGATTACGGGTAGTGTGGATTTACTACTTGTCTGTTTGCCGATTCTCATGTTGTAAAAATAGGCATGCGAATAATACTTGACTTAGGGTTCAGAACTAAATGTGATAACAAATAAAGAGTGTTCCATTTTTAAGTTCCTCACTTTTTTAAAGAAAAAACACAGAATCGTCAAATTTAATGGTGTACGTTTATTGTCATTTGAAAGAACATTCTTTGGCATTCATTTTCTCAAGATTTTCTCTGTCAAATCTTGGCCGCGGCTACGTCTCAGATGATCCTTCCGTTGAGTCCAATTTTCGATGACTCGTTAGTACCTCTTAGCTTGCGAATGATTGTCCATATAGACTTTAGATTTTGCATATCTCCACAGAAAAAATCGTCCGTCCCAAAACGTGAAGTATTCTCTCAATAAATTCATTGTTAGATACGATGTGTGGGAAGTAGCACCATCTCGTTGATACCATATGTCGCCGAGATCACGAGCGTCAACTTTAGACATGAAATAGTCGGTTATAATGCGCGATAACAATCGCCATTGACGGTTATGTTCTCACCGGCATAATTTTTGAATTTTTGCGTTTTTTTTTCTGGACTAAATGGCAGCTGTTGAGTCTCTTCAGGTTGCTTTTCATCCCAAATGCGCCAATCTCGCTTGTTTGCTTACCCCCTGAGCCAGAAATAGGCCTTATCGCTGAACAAAATTTGGCTCGGAAATGTCGGATCTTCTTGGAACTTTTCAAAAGCCCATAGAGCCAAACGACCACAGACCAAGTTGCTACGAACGGTGCCGAGACGTGGTCTATTCGGTCGAATATTATTAAATAATGAATGTTGGATCTCAAGATGAGTGATGGCGTTACGAATAATACGCTCAGTAGTCCACCATAGTTGACCATAAGTTGTGCGAAGTGCGTGAAACACATTCTTTTCAGAACGTGGGTTTTCGTAATAAGGTTGAACGATTTATAAAAGTTGTTCAGGCGTAAGTCTTTTCATGACAAGATGCCAGATAATACTGAACAAAAATAACATGACAGCTTGACCCGACCCATGCGTGATCTGTCAAAAAGAGTATTTTGAAAAAAGTGCCACTAGGATCACCCGTTTTATTGAGGGTAATCTTAGGAAAGTAAGACAGCTCCTCTCTCGAAAAATATTTGGAGGAGAAACAGGATGAATATTGTTTCTCAGTTGGCATACACTTCGTGGAACAGCATTACAGATATAAAACCCTCAAAAAATATTGTTTTTAATCCGAGAAAGAGTTATAAAATATTAAGAATGTGTCAAGTTCAAGCATTAAAAACCAGCAGTTTCGTCCAGCTTGATATAGTACTTATATTTGGAATGTACAAGCCACGACCCCAGAAGCAAAGATTGGCTAAGTTCATTTTCGGACTCTTTTAAGTGTAGAATAAACTCAATTTTCGGTTCATTTACTTCCAATTGCTAGTTATCGCGAAAAAAGAAGAATATATATCTGTGGAGTCGAATTGGACTACGAAAACCCATTGTCACGAGCGACATCTCTGCCACAGCTTGGCCCCGACTATAAAGCTTCCGGTAATGAATACAATTACTTTGTCAAGTAAATTGCGATTTTATAGTCACTCACCTGCAAGTAATCGCTGCCTTCAACCATTAGGTGTTCGCGGCCGCTTAACCTTTCACTGTTTCCATCGACATTGTCAAGTTCAGCTGCATTTTCGACACCAATAACACCAATATTGACTTTGCTCACTTCACTGTTTATTAATTGCCCTTTTTCGGTGGCAACCAACCGCTGTTGCTGCCACTTCGGCTGATAAGCATATTCCTCATGTTTCGCCGCTATTTCGGCGTTATTGTTGGCGTCGGGGGCAACCGTGTCGCCAGCAATCTGTTCCTGTGGCTGCGACGGCAAATGAGCCACACAATGTTGTTGATTTTTATGAGCACCAACGGCGGTTTCTTTATTGGTGTTGTCAACTACAATAGCCTCGGTAGCATTATTATGGTTGTGAATACCAAACAACTGCTCGCCGTCGTCACTGTCATCGTGCCTGTCCTCGTCCACGTCCGCGTCCTCACCCTCGCTCTCGTCGTCATCGTCAGTGGTGCTGACAACGGTGCAATACTCACAGCCACTCACACTGCTGTACACAGTTGTCGAAGTCGTCGCTGTCGTCGTTGTCAGACCATCAGCGGCAGGGGCACACGACTCGGCTTGTGAAGTAACACAATCTTGTTGTAACCTTTCCGTATAACTTTCTGTGCCATTTATGTTTGTTGTTTGTTCGCTGTTTGTTGTCCATTGCTGTGATTTGTTTTCACTACTTTGCTGCGTTGATGATTGCTTTTGTGCTGTCTTCGAACGTCTTTTGTTTCTACCCTTCTTCTGGCTCGGCTGCTGTCGCTGGTTTTGATTTTCATTTGAATCTTGGTCTGGCCGTGTGGCGCCGACAGTTGTTGTATTCGCATCATTATCCCCATCCGTTGGCGCTAGCTGCTGCTTTGTTGTTTTTGGCTTCGCCTTCCGCTTCTTGCCGCTCACGTAGTAATATTCGCATAATTGATTTCCATGCTCGTCCTTCAGCGCAATGTATTCGGTGCTCTCAGCAAATTTGCTCCAAATGTGGTTAGCCGCCGCCAAGTCCTTTTCCGACAACGCTATTGTGAGTACGGACGGATGCTTTGAGACACACTTGCCCATAGGTGCTGCCAATGGTCCGGTTACTTATACGAATCGCAAATCAGCTGTATGGTATTGTTTGGAGATGTGTTGTTGGGCTATTGGTTTTTGGCAACTGACTCTTTGCTTCATAAGTATTGAAAGCGATTTCTTGTTGTTGTTTGTTGTTATCATTAAATTATTACAGTGGCTATTTCGCATTGACCTCGCAATTTCCTGAGTTGTTGTTATGTGTTGCTCGTATCAGCAGCTTTCTTCGAAATTTTCAGCGCAGTGTTGGCTATCGAATCAGAAGCTTTGCGCCAATGCAACTTTCTGACTATTTGGTGTCTGAAATTGCAATAGCAGTGTTGTATCTATTGCATAAGCCTTCTATTTCTTTTCGATGTTTGTGATAGTTCCTTCGTTACAAATGTCCGCTGTCCCGCGTTCCCCCAATTTGCTGGCATCTACCGCAGAATGTTTGAACTGTTCATTGGCGCCGCAGCGACGACACACTTTCGTAGCTGAATTTTGACAGTTTTGATTTTTGGCTGCCGAAGGAAGCCAATGTCCCGGTTGCTGAATGCTGAGTCCACTGTTGTATGATTTTTGTGCCAGTAATTGCTGTAGAAGCTGTAAAACAACAAAAGTAAATATATTTATATAGTTTTGTATATTTGAAAAAAAAAATGTTTTGATTTGATAGAATAACATTGAGTTGAAAGGTATGAACAGAGCATTATCAAATAAAAGAACATAGTAAGCCAAGAGTGCTGAAAATTCTCCTCGGATACCGTCAAATTATAGAAATTGACCGAAGAAGACATTTGGATAATTTTGGTATTTTCTTGAATGTTTTTGAATGTTTTTGAGAATGGACTTTAAATATTCAACGTATGTTGAAAGCACGTCAAATTCAGTCCGCTCTTACAAACACGCACACCTCACCTGTGACCCCACTGATTTGCATAAACATTATTAACAGGATCGATGTGGCAATTAACACGTTGCGAAGACCCAAGAATGCACACAAACACACTCACACATGCAAACATGTGTTCTATAGCAATTAATCAGCAACAAAGAGTCGTCTCGCCGTCCGTGTGTAGGCGGAAAGAGTCTAGCATTAACACCTCCTAAAAATTTACCAACAACAATGTCAATGAATTCGCGTGGGCAAGATCAATAAGCGGCACATAGACCACGCGGTTGTGCTGGGAGCGCGGCGGAGGACGCTGAACTCATTCTTGTCATAGCAACTGCAACACTGCTGTACGGTGCTTCGCGGCACATCTTCGTAAGGGTGTAAAGGAGAGCACCTACCCTCACACACATGCACATGGACTCACACTCAGACCCACACATGTACATTCACTTGACGTCGAACAACATTTACAACGTCTGAATATTACTCATACGCACCATCAAATTACAGTAATCACACCCACATGCATACACATACACACACATACATACCAGCGTGCAATTGTACTTTATTGCACATAACTGCTGCCAAATGTGTAAGCACGCTTCACTTACAAGCTAGCACTTTGTGTTTATGTAACCGCAGGGATGCACTCGTCAGTCTTTATGCAAATAACTTTAATGGATAATAATTATTGATCAAATTTTATTATTACGAGCTGTGTTTATGCGCCGAATGGGACTGTTGAAAACAATTTTCTTCAAATTAAATGACTCAAAGCATTATCGTAAACTTTGAGAAATAATAGCATGGCTTTCGAACCTGTGCTCCGCAATAGCCATAAATTACAAAAACTGTTTGCTGACAATATTGTACGCATTTGTTACCTAACGTGTATACGCCCAGGCTATAACTGTATTTCAGTTCAAACAGAATATGAAATAATAATATGAAACCTGGTTTGGAAGAAAATAACTATTTTTTTCATCTATTGGGTCGCTCTCTAAGTAATTTTATTTGATGACAACAGTTGATCTTATTGAACGTCTTCACAGTCAACTTCACACTTAATCGATTAACCGACATATTTTTATTTCAACAGCTGATATACTTAGTAAGGCTTATTTATACAAAATTCCTTAAATGTTTTGGAATAATCTTTAGTTGGTGCCCTACCGACGATGCATGATCGGAAACAACATTTTCGGCATATTAAACTTTTTAAGGGTAATAATGCAGTTCAAGCAAGACGAAAATTATGACCGACCGCTAGTGGCATCGTTCCGGCAATTCCGATCTTGAAGTTGCTACGTCCTGGAAGGACTTTTTTTTATAGTAGATGGGAGCATCGAAAGCCGGTGTGCGGAGCTTTAGTTCACTAAACCTAACCTATGTACTCCCAACACAAGACTCATCCACGGAACCACCAAATAAGTTATTACTTCGTGGAGTGGCGGAGACATTTTACATCTAGTTTATAGCACGGACGAACTGACGGCTATTCTCATGTAACTGTCTTAAAAGGTCATGCTGGAAGTTGGAGCTTCGCGAACAGCTTTCCACTTGTCAGAGGACTGATACATAAATACAGTCAAATTTTCCTCTCGTAAACTGCCACCTAGTGCAGTTTCTAACAGTTCCCTTATCTTTAGAAACCGAGGGCAATGAAAAAACACATGTTCAGAGTCTTCTATGGGCTCCGTACACATCGAACAATACGGACTGAGGTCATTTTGAAATTTATATAGGTAGCCTCTGCAGCACCCATGCCTGTTTAATATTTGGGTCTGGAGGAAATCCGGGTCCGCATATTATCTAGTTATCCACATATGAATGTCAGGTATAAGTCTGGGGGTGAGGTTTGACACCATTGCTTGCATATAATTATGCACTCATTTCTCTCCTTTCTTTTATGATTTTTGTGATTGGTGCTAATATGTAGCTCATATAATCTCGTGAATTCATCGCCCTGGATGTCTATCAATAATTCAGCTTATTCGCTGGATATATAGGGTTTTTCCGAAAAGTAATAGGGCTGAGTCGATTTAAGAAAATTTATTAAACCACTCGTTACAATTCTTCCAAGCATTGAAGGCTTTACGGAATGCATTTTCCGGAATAGCCCTGAGAGCCGAGGTGCATGCTGCTTGGATCTCCGCTGTCGGCTCAAAATGCTTGCCTTTGATCAGCCTTTTCAGGCAAGGAAACAAAAAAGTTCGCGAGGCCACAGCTGGGCTGTAAGGCGGTGTTAGTCTATGCGTTGTTGTGGTGCAACTTCCAATCGGCTACGATGTCTTGTCGGACCCGATTGACCCTTCGTTTAAGTCTCTTGACGACTTCCACGTAAAACTTGGCGTTTACGGTTTGTCCAGGAGGAACAAATTGTAGGTGGACGATGTCTTTGATGTCAAAAAAAACAATAAGCATCGCTTTCACTTTGGATTTGCCCATTCTTCCGGTCTTCATCAGCGACCTCTTCGGGGCCCTCCAAAAAGGCCTGATGCCACCGAAACACACCACTGCTTGCAAAAGCAACATCTGGGCAGGTCTGTTTGATCATATCAAACGTGCAGATTTTACAAGAATGTAAAGTGAAAGAGATCATGGTCTAAAAGAATGAACCATCTCAAGGATATGTTGTCAAAGGGATTAATTATTTTGAGCTTTTGCCCGACATTCTGAAGTGCATTGGGATCAGCTGGGCAAATTTACAAATGTACACAAACAAAAGAGGCCAAAAGTGATCAATAGAAAAGTTTAGCGTTCCACCAAGACAATGCGAGAGCTGATATATATAGGTTGATGAGTCGGAAAAAGCTTTTGTAGCTTGAATTGGATGACTATTACACCCACCATTTTCTCAAGACTGGGAACAGTCGGAATATTCCTTGTTTCGGTAAAAGTTCTGCAAAAATTTTTGGATGAGAGAAGCTTCTCCTCAAATCACACGAATAACAGAGGTTTAACTAATATGGGAAATATGTGTAATCCTCTCCTCCATCATATTCTACTCTCCGTATAGGCAAATATAATATCGTAAGTCATATTTTGTATATAAATTGGACCAACTCTGAGGAGGTCTAAAAGCCGCTTAAAGCAAAACAAAAAAAAAAAAAATCAATAAATTAATAGAGATTTCAAACTTCGCTAAGTATGTAGTTATTTTCCAACTTTTGGCGCAAAGCAACCAATGCAAGTTTTGCTCCAACATCCCGCTCAATTTCTAGAAGGAAAACCTGAATGCCGTTGCTTTCAATGCCAGCCAATCGTTCGAAAATTGGCATTCAATTTTCTCCTTTGGTGGTGTAATTAGGCTGCTAAGGTAAAAATTAAATTAGCCCGTGGAAATGAAACGCTCAGCTGCGCAAGCATTCCACGACGATTCTTAGAAATTTATTGCGCCAAACCGCACTCAATGACATCTACGGCGCTGTGTTTATTCTAATTTATAATTCACTTGCCGGCGACGCAAACACTCCCTGGAGCGCCGTAGGGTGGCGGATTCAGAAACACATACGCATATCAGCCGAGATTTCTCATACGAGTGCGCCCCAGTCGAAGTTTCGTGCTGAGGCCAACTGCCGCTAATGGCGCCGCAAGAATCTCATAATCCTGCACCCAATTTACGATGTTTTTTGTTCCGCTTACGTGTTGTCTCGCTGCTGCCTGCAACGTCTTATTAATCCACCTTCGTATTTGTGCGCTTATTTCGAATGAGTTCGAATGAGTTCGTCTGCACATCGGAGTTAGGCCAAAAGCATGCTCAACTCACCTTCACTGCGGTATGCTACGTTATGTTATGTTATGGTACGTGGGTAATGCGCAATGAAAATCAGCGAATTTTAGTTGCTAGCCATCGACGGTGCTCCGTTTGCATATGTATGTGGATGTGCTACATGCTCATGCATAAATGAAGACAGCCATGCATTATGGGCACCGAGTCTTATTATTATTTTTTGTTTATCGTAATAAGGTAATTTGCTAACGGTAATGTTGCATGATTGGCTGAATTTCGGTTTTACTTATCTAACAACAACAATAATGGTATTTTCTTGTAGGTGAGCTCAGTACACGGGCGTGTGTTTTGCAATTCGTGGAAAAGCAGAAAATCGATTAAAAGTGAACTGAAAGGATCCCAGAAAAGTGCTTTTCTCTTTGGAGCTATTCCCTTTACTTTCATTTGCCTTATTTTAATTATATATTTTTATGTTTCGTGCTACTGTTTTGCTTCGTGGTTGTGGCTGTAAGCGCTGAATAGTGATTTGTTGTTGGAATTCTAAATTCATACAAATATATATTTTTTATGTAAGTATATTTAGATCTTTTTGTATTCTTATAAACAGACATTGTTCGTTTTTTGTGAATATGAGTCGAAATTTTTATATTCGAAATGAACTTACTGATCCCCGACAACGATAACTTTTATGGGTACTTCCATCAGTCAATGCTTGATTCTACAGTTAATGCACGTCTGATTCATCTCACGATCAAGTGAATTGAAATGTTAGTCGTTTAAATGCTAATTATACTGCAAATTGCTAAAAGGTTACACTCGCATGCACACAAGACATTGAGACTTATGATTATGGTCCAAGTTCCACGCTTGATTACGTCGTGTTTTATTAGGTACTATGTACATACGGAGATGTATACGTACATTTGAGAAGAAGAATATATTCTTTCACAAAGAGTTTTTTAAAGTGTACATTATGAGTGACGTTTTTTTCTTCGAATAAAAGATAGAGATAAAATATAGTGAGAGAGAAGTATTTTATGAAAGATCTATGGCTTTATTTTATTTTGGTTGCGATACCTGTGAACCACAATGAGGGGAATTCATCAGAGTTCCAACGTGATGAGCTCAAGCATACTAAATATTAAAGTAAAGGCACCACAGTATTATATAATCGTAAAATCATGGATAAGTCTTCAATAATAAGATACTATAAGTCAACTACAAAGTTTTACTCTAGGATGGCATTTTAAGCTTCTTACGTACAGCTGCAAATTAACCCATTGGTTTTCGGAAAAGGCAAAAGAACAGCTGGTATGATGAAAAGTACGTGTCGTAGTGGGGAGTAAGAGACTGCCTGAAGAAGGAAGCGAGACACATTTGCAGACAAGCGAAGAGAGAGGCCGATATGCTTTACAAACCGGCCAACAGGGATAATACTCGAAAATTCTATCGAAAGATGCAGAAGGCTTGAAAACCGGAGCCTAGTCTTGCAGAAAACTCTGAGATGATCAGGTAACTGAAGCCCAGATCATACTGAAATTGTAAAGAATTGTAGTATGGAGCGGACACTCAGCAATTATCCGTCTGAAGAGCAACAAAGGGGCGAGGGCCAATGGATTGCCGGCCGAGCTATTCAAATGTGGTGACGATGAACTGATAAGGACCTGGAAAATCAACAACTGACCACATATTCACTATGCGCCAAGTCTTGGAAAATACCCGTGAAAAGGCGACAGACACACATCATCTCTTCGTCGATTTCAATGCAGCTTTTGACAGCACCAAAAGGAGTTGTCTTTATGCCGCTATGTCTGACGTTGAATAATATCAAAAACTTCGGCAGGATCGGGAAGGACCTCTCCGAGTCGTTTGATACCAAACGAAGTTTCAGACAAGGCGACTCCCTTTCGTGCTACTTCTTCAATCTACTCTGGGAAAAATAATTGGAGCTGCAAATCTAAATATCGAAGGTACAATCTTCTATAAGAGCGCACAGCTGCTGGCGAACGCCGATGATATTGATAATGGTTTTGGTGGTGAATGAGGGTTAGAGTTTTCGAGAGAAAGGTTCTGCGTAGCATAACGCCAAATATGTATTTGCGAAGTCAATAGTTTTGTTGATTGCCACCCCCTTCATAGGTCTATACACCAGTGAGAAACTTGAATTGAATGATCCGCTTTTCATCGGTTCTTATTTCGGTTTATTTCAATAATTGTTTATTACATAGTTTAATTTCTAATCATTTTTTGATTGACTAAACGAAAATAGTCCCGCTGCAGAATACAGAGAGAACGTAAACCAGTTGTGGTCCGCACTCGATCGAAAACCCACCAGTTTGGCACTAGCTTCTTGCTCGTGTATGTATGTACCATATGTTGTAGAAATATGTGTTAGTTCGCGTGTTCGAAGTTTGCCGGTGCCACTCGCGTGTGCTTGTTTTTGTTTTCTCTATGGGCTACACTTACGAACGTGGAAAGAGAAGAGAAGTAGATAATGATAATTAGCTCATGGGCGATCATCGTGTACAGAAGTGTGCAAAAAAGTGTAAAGTTTGACTGCTTCGCTAGTCGTTTTTGCTTTGGCGATTTCTACATAAAAAAATTATATGCGCGACGTTATTGTGTTGTAAAAACAACTTTCAATTAAATTTTTGTTCAACTTCTGATCGTTAACGTTTACCAAATCATCGCTGGCGAAAATTTACCGACTCCACATTTTTGAGCAGTCGCGTGAATATTTATATGCGATTGTTAGGGTGGGCCAGAGCTTTTATATAAACTTTTTAGTGTGCCTAATTTATAAGCTTGTCAAGTTGTTAGGAATATTGTGGACTAAGTATAGTTTGCTTTTTAGGCTTTAGTAGCCGTTAAACGCCATTGTGGCTGAAGATGTGTCTACTAGAAAGATATGGGCTTAAATGGCGATTATGATAAGGCCTAAGGTTATAAAAATAGTTCTTCTATTACTCATCGAATAATCAATCAGCCGAGAAAAGTGAACTGCTCTGAGAGAGTAACATGACATCAGTTGAACTTGTGGTCGACTAGCCTCTAATTATTTCTTAAATAAAGACGTAATATAGCGCAGTAGCTCATTGAAAGCTTCAGCATTAGCATTTAAGAATGCACCACAACGGTTTCTTATGGGAAAAAACTGGTTTCTGAGGTAGAGGCGATAGCGATCACCCTATCATAAGAATATAATGGAGCTCGCCAGTAAGTACATACTGTCTGTGTGTATGGAGTAAGTAACTTATGATTTTATGTTGCGGAATAGTCGCCGCGCCGGCCAGGTGAGTCAAAAGCAACGAGTTTTGCTGAGCTGTGTGCAGCAGTTTAGCAGGCGCTGGAGCACTGGAGGTGTGTGTGCGTGTGTGGGTTTGTTTTTGAAATTGCGAATCGCAGCAATGGCTCAGCCGTAGATCGGCTGGAGTCAATGCAACGGCGAACGCGGCTGTGGCCAGAAGTGAATATTGTGTAAGATTACACTTTGCTCGACCGCAAACGGCGCGCGGTCTGTGACAGAGCTAAAAGTGAAATCGTGCAAAGCGGGCCGTCAACACAATTGTGCGCATAGCCGCGACTCAGTACAGCATCCGCGCAGCAGTGCTACAGTAGAGTTAACGCCAGTGTAGTGCCCGTACCACCTGTGGCTACATGAATGAAATTAAGTTTTCGAAGTCGTGAATTTTTCTTTGAACTCGAAAGATGCGCTTCCATTCGAAGACGCTTGTTATTTAATAAGTACACGCAATCAATTAACTGTAAATCGTGAAAGCGTGTTAATAAGTGAATCTAAAGTGGAATAGCGATAGTTTTATGTGTGCGGAGGAACGTGCCCAGTAGTGTCCAACAACCGGCGTCATGAGTGCTGCCATGGAGGGGTCAGGCGAGGTCAACGCCGTTGATGCGCAGAATAATGAGATCAATGCAAGTGTAAGGCCAAGTTAAATGGAACTGAAGCAACTTAAGTAGAGTTGTTCAAAAGCGAGCGGGAAAGTGTTTAAAATAGCAAAGAATGTGTCGTACACACATGTACAAACATATATGTAGAGAATATGCGCGATTTTGCTGACACACTTCAGCTCAGGGCACTTACAGAAATTTCGACTCTGTCTGTCCGAAAACATATCCACATTTTCACGCTCAAATTTATGTAGACGTGTATTCAAGCCTAGCTTGCTTAAATAAAGTATGTGCAATCTACCATGCAAGGTGTACAAATCCATCAAACACTGCAACAACTACAAAGGCACATATCAGCCGAACACCGCGCTTAAAAGACATGCCAAAGAAGCAACCACAAAGCCAGCCACACACACTGGCCTCCACCGCAACTCGCAAACATTTTTATTTGAAATCTCTACTTTCAAAACACAGCAAAAGCAAATAAACAAAATTTCGGCGCAGCCACTTAAGCTGAGTTATGTCTTTCTTATGTGCATCAACAGTGCTGGCTGTGCATGTGTGTATGTAGCCACCTTCTGCACTATTTTTGCTTCTGAGTTATGGCACTTTGGAGCTGCGAGTGAACTGAAGGTGCTTGTTATTTGTTGTTGCTTTTTTTGTTTGTTTTGCGTCTTTTACTGTGTTTCAGCAACCAGTTGAGCGACTAAATCGAGTTCAGGGTACAAAAAGTCAGCAAAGCGCCGCTTTGACTATGGGATCAATATCATATTGCATTTAAGTGGTTCTCAATTAACAGAGAAACTGGTTAAATCGCATTTATCGTGCATACGAGATCGCTATCGCAGAGGTCTACAGCCATTTTAAACGGTGCACTATTCGCTGTGTTCAATAGTATTTTCTAAACTAATTGGGCGACTTGGGGCCTTGATTATTCGCGCTGTAGGAAAAGTACCAGCAACTTGTAATGCAAAATAATTCATTTTAGAATGACGACTTAGGCGCGAAAGGGCAGACTAAATAAATATTTTTGCATGTATTAGTGAACATGTCGCCGTGCAGGTTTGTTGGCGCAGTTCTCTGCTACTTCAGAGGCGGCGATGTCGAACCCCATAATTAAATAAATTAGAAGTGATTTGTATAATGATTTCAAATATGTTAAGAGAGTAATATTTACCGTATTTTATATGATTGAGGCAGCTGTAATACGAATAATATATGCAACAGCGTCAATGTGTAACGATTTCTTATCTTACCTCTTATCAGCAGACAAGTGTCGGGGTCAAATTGCCGCTCGAAAAAGATGAACAGCGCAACACAGAAAGTAGCGAAAAAGAGTCAAGGACGCCACATACCACTATTGACGTGGATGGAGACGACCAAAAACAAGTACACAAAGACCCCAAGCAGAGTAGTTCGAATGGCAACCAAAATGGCACAGGTCCAGGCTCTACAAATCAGCAGGTCACAACTGACGAAACCACGACGAAGTCTAAACTACTTTTGGTGGTGCTCACAGCGAGTATCGCAGTCGTGGTCGTCGCGCTGCTGTGGAGTTTCTTTGGCTGGACCAGTGGTCTACCAGCCTTAGTTGTCGCCATAATTGTTATGTTACTAGTGACATTGGGCTGGCGTTGGTTCTATATAGCGGCCGTAACTACTAAACGAGATATTACGTGAGTAATTAGAATTCTCTAAGCTTACATTTCTAATGAAATTTCTCGTCTTCTTCTCATTAGCGCGTTATGGGCCTATATAAAGCTGCTCGTACTCATAAAGAGATATGAGCGGAGAAACGTTTCTATAAGTGATATATTTCAAATGAACGTGTCCAAGCATCCGGATAAAATTGCGATCATTAGTGAGACGCAGTCTTGGACATTTCGGCAACTGGATCAGTTTGCCAATCGCATTGCAGACATATTCCACAGTCACGGCTACAAAAAGGGCGACGTGATTGCACTCATGCTGGAGAACCGCGTCGAGTTCGTCGGCATATGGTTGGGCCTTTCGAAGCTTGGTATTATAACAGCACTTATTAACACCAACCTCAAGGAGCGCTCACTAGTGCACAGTATTACCGTGGCTAAATGCTTAGCGCTTATCTACGGCGAAGACTTTGCGGAGACTGTGGAAAGCGTTGCGTCTGAACTTTCAGCAAAATTGTATCAATTCAATAATGAAATTAATAAGGCAGTCCGAAACTCAGCAGAAGATTTGGCCACCTTGATGAACTCATCCACACATGTCACATCACAACCGAGCACCATTCAACACCCAAATCATCACGACAAGCTAATGTATATTTACACATCCGGCACCACGGGTCTACCTAAGGCTGCAGTAATCTCCCATTCCCGGTAGGTTAAACTATGAGTTTAAGACAAGGGTTGACGAATGTTTCTCATCTCAACTAATATTTGCAGGTACCTATTCATAGCGGCGGGCATTCACTACACTTTGAATTTCAGAAGTCAAGATGTGTACTACACTCCACTGCCGCTATACCACACAGCCGGTGGAGTTATGAGCATGGGGCAAGCGTTGCTCTTCGGCTCGACCGTAGCTATTCGGAAAAAGTTCTCAGCTTCGGGATATTTCAGTGATTGCGTGCGCTACAACTGCACCGTAAGCAAAATCAATTAAATAAGACACCAATTCGTGTAATATAATTTATATGTCTTCAGATAGCTCAATACATCGGCGAAATGGCTCGTTACATATTAGCCACACCCCCAACGGAATACGATCGTTCGCATAAAATTCGTATGATATTCGGTAATGGGCTGCGTCCGCAAATCTGGTCGCGCTTTGTTGAACGTTTCAACATACCAAAAGTGGGTGAATTCTACGGAGCTACAGAGGGAAATGCCAATATTATGAACAACGACAACACTGTTGGCGCAATTGGATTTGTTTCGCGCATTCTGCCACAAATCTATCCAATATCCATAATAAAAGCGGATCCCGATACGGGTGAGCCCATACGCGGTGCCGATGGTTTGTGTAAACGCTGTGGCCCCAACGAGTCAGGCGTATTCATTGGCAAAATAATCAAGGGCAATCCGTCCAGAGAATTTCTGGGCTACGCTGACGAAAGCGCCTCTACGAAGAAAATAGCACGTGACGTGTTCAAGAAAGGTGACATGGCATTCCTATCGGGCGATCTCTTGACGTCTGACGAACGCGGCTACCTCTTCTTTGTCGACCGCACGGGCGATACGTTTCGTTGGAAGGGCGAGAACGTGTCCACAAGCGAGGTGGAAGCTCAAGTTAGTAATATCGCTAATTACAAGGATACAGTCGTATATGGCGTGATGATACCGCATACGGAAGGTCGCGCTGGTATGGCGGCGATTTATGACCCACAGCGAGAAGTGGATCTCGAACGCTTCGCACGGGATATGGCGGAGGCGCTACCAGCCTACGCCAGACCGCAGTTTTTAAGATTCCTAACTAACATCGACCTCACCGGTACATACAAATTGCGTAAGGTAGACCTGCAGAAAGAAGGCTACAATCCGAATGTCATACAGGATGAGCTTTACTACAAAACGCCCGCCGGCAGTTATGAGACATTAACGCGTGATATATACGATAGAATAAATAATGGTGACATTCGGTTTTAACTTACTTAAATTTAATTTAGTTGTAGACAGTGTTATCAATATTAGAATATGAGTATTCCTAGAAATATCAACTAAAGGCAGTTTTCTATAACTGTAATCGCTAATAATGCGTGTGAGTAATTTAAGTTACACTGATTTATTGTACTCATTCTAAATACGAACGGCTGAAAACGAAGTAGATGTCAAATCGCTCACTGTTTTCGAGTCAAAATTTAATATCAGACTCTTCGTCAACTTAGTCAAAGTTCTTCCGTAAAGTATATATGTAAGTATGTACCTGTGTACGTAAATACTGATCGGATTGAGGAGATGTGAAGGGCTGCGTCTACCGGCTGGGCTTGCAATAATTAACCGCAAACGCAGGCGAAACGGATTCCGTTGACTTCCTCTTCTAATTTATTTTCAATCTAATTAAATAATGGCTCGAAGCAATGCGAGCAGTTAGTTCACCTGCAATATGAATGGCGCTTCATTGTAATAATGTGAGTGCAGTTTGACTTTGCGCCAGAAAAAAGAACACAACAAGGAAACTATTTCACTTAACTGCGACGCACTTTGCAACTGGGTCACAACATTCATCGGGACACGAATAAAAGCGCCATTTGTGTGCCATTATTATTTCAAGGTATAAATAAAGGCCATTAAATTAAAGGCTTTCAACATTATTCATACAATCGCATGAAGAGAAGAGGAAGACTAGCTATTAAAATATAAAAGCATTCAGCAAGAAGCAGAAGGAAGATAAACGAGAATAGATACAAATTTAATATGGTCCACAATCACTTAGAGCAATCAACATGAGTGCTCGCAAACAGTGTACCAGGGCATACTGGAATAAACAGGTTCCTACAGGGTTTGTCCGGAAAGTGTTAGGTCATTATTTTCTTCCGCCTAGTCTGTACTTCGAAGCGTGCGCGTAGCGAGCGGCTGATCAGTTGTCTCCGAGCTCCTGGAGAGTCAGGACAAACATTTTCGCGCGACATGTTTCTGTGAGTGGTGCAAGCCGAAAATGCAGCGTTCGTTAGAGCAGAAGTACGCGATTAAATTCTGTGTGAAACTCGGTAAATCTGCGACAGAGACGTTTGATATGATCAAGCAGGCTTACCCAGATGTTGCGTTAGCAAAAAGTGCTCTGTTTCGATGGTACCAGGTCTTTTGGAGGGTCGGGAAGAGGTCGCTGATAAAGACCGTAAGAATGGGCAAATCCAAAGTGAAAACGATGCTCATTTTTGTCATCAAAGGCATCATCCACCATGAATTTTTTCCATCTGGACAAACGGTCAACGCCAAGTTTTACGTGGAAGTCATCACGAGACTGAAACGAAGGGTCAATCGGGTCCGACAAGACATCGCTATCTAACCAAGGCCGCCAACCGAACGCTTCCGCAGCGACCGTATCGCCCAGATGTGGTCCCTTCTGACTTTTTGTGTTTCCTTGCCTGAAAACGCCGATGAAAGGGGATCCAAGCAGCATGCATCTCGGCTACCAAGGCTATTCCGGAGAATGTCTAAGTCCTATTACTTCCCCAAACCCTATATACATGTTATTCTATATGCCATTACGGCAGCATAACTCCAATGGAGCCTGAGTGGAGTTCTGAGACATTTCATGCTGACCAAACACAAATTGCCGTAACGAGGTGCGAACTCCGCGGTTGCACTTTCCACACCACACTATTATGCTATGCTAATTTTTATAACTTTTTCACTTTTTGCCAGGCATGCCATTTCGAAATTTGTTCCAATGTGACACTAACTTTGTAGAGACTTGAAAAAAGTGATTTTATATTATATCATACTCCGTCATTGCTGAAGGTTGCGTAAATTCTATTCTTGCCAGTTGCCTGCCTTGCTTCCATTCATTTTATCATTTCGCCACTTCATCATTGTCGTTCGCATGCGACACGACGAACCGCCCTTGCCATCGCGCTGTTGTCGGGCACAGCGTGTGCGGGGGTCGGGTGGCAGCGATGCTCGTAATGTCAAGCATTTCGTCAACGTTGTCGCGGTTAAATGAAAAAAAAACACAGAAATAGAATCATTTGCAGACCGCTGTCACAATTATGCATTGTTGTTGCTGCTATGACAGCGAGAAGCAGCACGCAGAGACTGTGGGAGAACATTCTACTCTACTGCTGCGGCAATTGGAAGTCATCGGAAGTTATGTGTCGCTTTCAAATGTAATTGGAACTTCCGCAGCGCTGCAGCGTCTCGTTTCTTTTTCGCTCTTTGCTCTTCTATTTTCATACATTAGAAAACTTTCTCTTCCCTCTTTATTTTAACCTACATGGATGAGAGGTGGTGCAGCGCCAAGCTTTCTTTTGTTCATTCGGCTATATTAGTTGCTTTGTTCGACATTTCGTTCATTTTACGAGTCCACTTAGCATTTCATAGAGTGCAACTTGCATTTCTATTTTATATCTCTCCCTTAATTTCCTTTATAATTTTATTGCGCTTCTGCTTCATTTTTGCACTTGCCTCCTCTCCTCTCATTCGTTTAGCGTAATTTTTGTTCGTTATTTAAGTGGCTTTTTCCTCAAACGCCTCGCCGAGGGTTGTCATAACCTCATAAACGGTGCTAGGGTTGAATGCAAACGTTGCGCTGTGGTAACCACTGTCAAGTAATGACTAAAGTACACATTTTTAATCTCATAAATCAATATCAAATAATTATTATTTATCAATTTCCAAAAAATTTAAAAATTTTCAACGAAAAGTTCAGAGAAATCGGGGAATGATCATCGTGTTCATCCACTTTGACTTCATGAAAACTTCTGTGACTTACAGGGTTTGTCCGGAAAGTAATACAACTGAGTCGATTTAAAAAGATTTATTGAGTTTTTTGAGAACTTCCACGTAAAATTTGGCGTTGACGGTTTGTCCAGGAGGAATAAATTCATGGTGTCAAAAGAATATGAGCATCGTTTCACTTTGGATTTGCCCATTCTTACGGTCTTCATCAGCGACCTCTTCCCGGCCTCCAAGAGGCCACCGAAACACAGCACTACTTGCTAATGCAACATCTAGGTAAGTCTGCTTGAACATATCAAACGTCTCTGTCGCAGATTTGCCGAGTTTCACGCAGAGCTTAATCGCATACTCTGCGCTAACGAACGCTTCATTTTCGGCTTGCTCTACTCACAAAAACACGTCGTGAGAAAATGTTTGTCCTGACTCTCCAGGTGCTCGGAGACAACTGATCAGCCGCTCGTTCCTTAGCTAGGAACGTCCTCTACAGAATCCCGTTGGTGCGCTCACGCTTTTTAGTACAGACGCAGCGGAAGAAAATCAGTCCTATTTCTTTCCGAACAAGCCTTTTAGTCTCTCTAATATGGGCGTTTAAATTTTAACTGTAAACTAGCGTGTTGCTGCTCTTAAATTTGCATCCAAACTTTTTGTATTTTTGTATTTTTTTAGCGCGGATCTGATGGCTTGATACTTTCTGTCAATTAGCGCAAGTTGTTAGTAGATTTTTACGAAATTCGCTCGTTTGGCCGCCAATGCTCGGCAAATGTTTCACTTTATTTGGCAATCTCAGTACGAGCATCAAAAGTTAGTAGAACAGTTAACGCTGCAGTTTCCAATTGTCAAAAAAACAAAAAAAAAAAAAAACGAACTTTGACTACTGTAAAATCGAAATTCAACAAAATGCAGAGGCAGAAAACAAATTCCGCGGCACTTGTAACCATTTCACTTCATTTGCACACAGAAATGCTGTCTCAAGCAAACAGCAGGCGGAGCCGAAGGGCGCTCGAACAAGTAGGTGAGGCAAGGAAAACGCTATCGAAGAAAGTTCGCCTTTCGCCTATATATTTTTCGCTTTTGTTCCGATTTTATCTTTGCGCGGAAGCCGCGTCTACTGCCAAGTGGTGCATAAGCTTATCTTGAGACAAATCATTGAAAACTACGAATATTCGCAAAAAGAACTCGCTGGCGAATTTGAGCGAAGGCCAAGGGAAAATAAGAAATAATTACAATGAAGTTTGTCGAAACTACAGTTGTTTGCATTTATTTGCCATTACTTTATTTATATGCACATACATACATACATACATATTTTTATATCCTTCACCACCTCTTTAATGTATTCAGCGCCCATTTTCTGTGCGTGTGTGTGTGTGTGAGTATTTTTTCATGTTTCTTCATGGCAGCCCTTAGTTTTTGTAGTTTTGTGCTAAAAGTGAGACTTGACAGTGGCGTGCGCTGGTAACTCGATTTTTGTGGCACAAAAGAGCCATTAGGGAGCGTCTTTGCAAGATTTGTATGCTAATGCGACAGCGTCAAGACATCTGTACAAAAGCAACTAAGGAAATTATGTACATGGCTTTTGCTTTTTTAGTTTTAATTGAATGTGGTAATTTCGGCAATTAAGCAGCTTGACAATAAGCATGACCATGAGGATGATAATGAGGAGAGAGTTCTGTAGTTAGCTTAACTGGCGGAGCGGGGCGCTTAGTGAATTCCTTAACTGCATTTTGCAGGGGTTTTCGAATTTGTATAATTTAAAGAAATGATTTCATGATTTGAGGAAAGTTTCTCTAGTTCTTAAGTCACGGTCAGAGCTTAGGCAAAAGAGAAAAGAAATCATGATTTAAAAAAAATTTCATATTTCCGCCGATGGTGTGATTGGGACTTACGCAGTTACCAAAAGAGAAAGAAGTATATAATTTTAGGAAAATTAGGACTTAAGCCATCAACCATCAATGCTGCGAAGACCAAGCCACACTAAATGGTGCGTGTGCCGCCTTGCTGGCCATTGCTTCCCCTGACGCCCACGCAATTGCCAAATTATCAAAAGAGCTGCTCAAATTACAGTGATTGCAGTGAAATCATATTGTGTATTATTTATATGATCTGTTATGACTTTTATGAGCTTCACTAATTCAATTGTTTATCTCTGCGCATTTCGGACGCGGCATCTGAATTACAAATAAGTGACAGTTAATGTAATGCGTGGAGTGTGGCGCCAGCTCGCATTTCACGAGTCTGGCTGTGACTTGAGCCGCTGTATTTCTGCTGACTCCGAGCATTTTCTCGTGTATTTTATTTTTCCAATTTTTGTGTTACTTTTCCGCTGGCAGACCGTTCTCCCCATGTGGAGTGCCGTTGCTTAGTTATCTCTGCAGTGGTTGACAGTTGCAAAGTTTTTCATAATTTTGTCACTGACTCAGTCCGCTCAGGCGTTCCTAAGCGCTTGCGCTTGTGTGTGTGTGCGCGCTCCTGACAGTTTCGGCTGGCATATGCTCGTTTACGCCAACTTTACTTTACTTTTAATCGTTGACACAAACTTTTCGCCAAGGGGCTAAAACACTTGCACAAATAGTGCCAACACTCATGATTGTCACATTGCTTTCTGCTATGCTCATGCAAACACATTAACTTTTAAATATGTGTGAACGCTCACACACTCCCCGACATACTCCCCGACACACTCACCAACACACTTGCCGACACAAACATGTGCATGTCTAAGCAGTTTCGTGTGTTGTTTTGAGTTTGACTTCGGTTTGGTGCGGGGTGTGAGGCGTGGTCTGTTGTCCACTTAACTGCACACACAACTGCTGCTACTTATCTGCTGGGACCAACGCAGCCACTTCGGTTGCCGCCGAGGCCTGCTCTGGTTTTGCTGAGTGCCAACGCCATCGCTTCCGGTGAAACTTTTGATTCGGCAGCCACAATTACGATCACACCAACATACTTACACACATACGCATACGTAAGTGTGAAAATTACTTGCGGATATCCGCAGTCGCTAGCCCATTCATATGGCAACCGCAATGACTTAGGAGTGTTTCCTTCAACAGGCGAAGAGTCCTTACTTCAACTCTACTACTCTGCTGCAGTGTCTCCTCAATTGCTTTGCTTTGCCTGCAGTGCTTTTGTTTTTCGACTTTTTTTTTGGTATTTTGGCCAAACTCGAGGTAAAGTTTTACATATTGTGACAGCGCAGTTACCATTTGTCATTCTCATAAATTGTATTACGGCATACGTAGATTGAGAAAAATATGACGGCGAACCAAAAACAACAGTTGGCAGCATGATTTTTGTTATGTGGAGAGCGCAATATGCGGGACGGAGACTGCACACGAGTTAATCTACTTTCCTAAAATAATGGACCTTCGTTTTACTTTACCTTTAATATATCATTACTCTTAATAACTTCGGTAGAGTTATAGATCTGCCTATATATTTAGCCTTACTTAAGAAATTTGGAAAACCTTTCCGATATTCCACTTCAAATCCAGAAATAGAAACAGAAACGTAAACCGTCCATGCCTGCTGCAGAAAGCTATTGCGTAGAGACCGCGCTGCTCAGTGAGATGTCGCGTATACGCAGCGCCGCGCTCAAAATGTGGCGAATACCTTTACTTCAGTAACTGAGTACACGCTTTCTCTTTTACCATTTTAATATGAGATTTTCGTGTGCACGAGGTCTTGCTGGTGTCGCCTCGTACCGCTCTTTTTGCACACATGTCTATATTATTTACTCTAAATTGGTTTAGTTTCTCATTTGACAAAAACAACAAGCTTCGCAGTTGTCGCCGATTATAGCTGTTATTTTTGACATATGCAACTTGTGCCAGAAAATGCTTATTTTTTTTTGCGTTTTGGTCAAAGCTTGACTTTTTGCCGTCGGCACTACTCGCTTTTCCACTTAAGTTTTAAAAGTGTTACATCATTAATCACAAAAGTTGCGAACCAAAGTTTGGCGAACACACTCACCCGCACCACCTCTATTTCGGCTGTACACACTTTTTCTGCTAATATTTTTATGACTTTTAATACCTGCATTTATAATTGATGAGGTGTTTGATCGCTGACGTGCTTTGCACATAAACACACCTCCTCGGTGAGTGCTGGAGGAAACTGCGGGGTTGCTGAGAGCTAGAGTTTAACTATTCTACGTTAAGTATGTTGGCTGAGTTTAAGCAAAAGTTTAAAGTTTCTTTTTAGGAAATTTATTTTGCGCCATTTCAAAGTATTTTTTTTTTAATTAGTCGATTTTTGTCGTTGGAACCAACTTCCCAGAATGAACAATGGCAAAGCAAAGGAACCTGGACTTGATGGCATTCCGAACAAGGCACTTAGGATCATAGTTAAACACAGCAAGAATGCCTTCGCTGAAACTTTTGCTCGGTACCTAAATGAAGGCGTTTTCCCAAGGTTACGGAAGAAGCAGCGCGTCTGGTCCTCCTTCAGAAACCAAACAAACCGGCGAACGAGCCGAGTGCATATCGATCATTTTCTATAATCGATACGATGGCTAAAATATTGGATATCTGTTTGGAACATCATCTAGAAGGAGAGCTGCCTGCCGTGTCTGAAAACCAATTTGGTTTCAGGAGTCGGAAAATTTGCGGACATTGCGGCTAAGGCCACAGAGGGAACCTGATGGATATATGGCGATAATCCTTACAATCCTAACGGGCACTAAAAACCGTTAAAACAATAATAAAAACAATAATTACGATAAAAAATATTGCGTAGTTGTCACACTTGAGCTGAAAAATGCTTTTAATTCTGGATTCTGACCACATATCATCAAAGCTCCGGAGACAAGAAATACACAGAGATATCTGATAAGGATAATTAGTAGCTAGCTGACCAAAAGAGTCAAAGATGCATGGTATGCAGGGCAGAAAGCTACATGGTGACTCGCGGAGTACCGCAGGGCTCCGTATTCGGTCCATTACTATGGAATGAACTGAAAGAGACTCTAACGGCTGAGTAGCGAAAAAAAGGAGAGACAGGCGACCCTCAAAGAGTTGCAAAGACAATGGGATGCGGCAGAAGAAGCAAGATATATCTGCCTGGATTGAGAGACAACACGGGGAGACAGACTTTTATCTATTTCAGGGAGTACAAGGAGTACCTCCACATATTCGGCCAAAATGACGACAAAAGAAGCTCATTCTGCAGCAGTATCGATGAAAACGCTGACCATTTTTTTCCTCCTGCTCAAGATCTGTAGTGGAGAGAAGTACTATCCAACGAATAACAAAGTAAAGCATGACGCCCGACAACCATATAAGTTACGTGCTGCAATCAAAGTTGGTATGGGCGAATATGATACAAGATTGGGCCGCAATAGCGACTCAAGAACTCAGGATGAGAGAACAACTACTGAGGTGCTTAAGACACAGGGAGTTTCTTGCCCAGGTTGGTCCTGCGAAGTAATGCCTAACGGCGGTCCGGGAGGTCCAAATGCAAGCTAAAGTAGCCGGAGTTAAGGGTTTAGGTAGGCATGCTGTTCTAAAAGTTCAGTAAAGTTAGATAATACTAACTGAGCGTGATTCCCAAAGAGATCCTTAGCGGACAATATATAAAGATTCCTCTCAACCCCAAAGAAAAAAAAACTCCACTATGAATAAGCCAATAAACATTCGGATCCAACGCTAAAACTTCATATGAGGCATTGTCATTGGTTACAGTGCACATCTTGAACTTCTAGATAAATTTCCTTTGAGTTCACACTCGTACAAATATACGACCTGTTTATCGAACAACGGAAAATATAATATTTAATAAAGCGGCACACAAATCCTTAGCGTGCTCATTTAATGGAAATTTCAATGAACCTCCTTTCATTGTTCGCATTTTTTCTCCTGTCAGTTATATGATCATAATTAATACCCTAACGGTTCTATTTGATGAAATTTGATGCGTTAACGGAAATTAAATTCGTCTCTTCTTCTGCTTTTAAACGCCCTGCGACGTCAAATGCACGCACGTTATATTGCAATGGCTACAACAACACCAAGAAGCACTCGCAGCGCGGCGATCATCAGCAGAAGTTACGGCAGCGTTCGCCAACGGACAGAATAACGGCCAAGGCTCTGCGCATTCTTTCTAATTAACTGCATATCAACGCAATACGCAATAATAATTCGAATCAAATACCTCGCACCGCCAATGCATTTTTATCACGTCTTCTGCCATTGCCTTTTTAATAAAGCGCGCTCGCACACCTCGCACATTGCGCCTCACTCCGCCAACGAATGGCGCGGCTGTGGCGGCTGCGATTACCATAAATCCAAGCAACCGCCGTCAACACTCCATAATGCCAACGCGCCGCGCAATATCCTACGGCTTGTCATCTCGGTCGGCTTGCGGTTTGACTTGGCACTTAATCCTGGCCGTGTCATTCGAGGACCGCTGCTGCCGCTGCCCAAACATCCGCTCCTGCTGGCTTTGCATTGGATATAAGCGCGCTGCATTGTGGCTGGTTTGGCGGCGCGCAGGCACTCGCTGCCTACGCCTCGATGCCGTTGTTAAATACAGCTATGCGAATTCCTTTATTCTTCCTCAGTTGTTCTGCACATCTTTCAGGGTGCCTTCATCTTGCGTGCGCTCCTTATAGCTGCCTGATATTCATATTTTCTACTTTTAATAACGGAATAATATTTCCACATTAATTATTTTTCCAAAGGCTTCCCCTACACACACACACATAGCCGCACGTAGTGTAATCGGACCGCCGGCTGCTGGCTCCATGCTTTATGAGTCGCCACCTGCTTCGGCATCCCAGTTGTTTGTGAAATGTGTGTACATCGTCTGGCATGCGACCAAGTATGTGTGCGAGTTCATTAAGCGAATGATTTATTACGGATTTTTGCGATAGAAGCGGCGCTAACTATCTCAGTTAAGTTGCAATGAGACCGTCCATCGCGCTTGTACAACAGAACGACTCCTCAAAGATACTTGTTGCCAAACCGATTTCGATACACGCCATTGCAGGAACAGTGACTTTATGTGACTGTCTTTTCACATGAGTTAGGGTTAGACGGAATGCTTCTTACGTTTATGACAAGTTCACCGTTACTTTAAAGCTGTGCTAATGTTTTGCTTTTGTAGTAACAAAGGAATTCCTCCAAAGGCGCCAATATTTGGAACCTGAAAAATCAGTTTTGCAAAATATTTTCTGTGAGTTCGGCATTATCTTCATGGCAACAACTGCGTAACTGCTTAATCCACGTGTATTTCAAGCATTTTTAACTGCGACCAGCCCCGCTTCCCTCCCAGTGCAGCAAGTGTTAAAATCTTCATGCCTCCATTTTTATTGTAATTTAATTTTTTGTTTGTTGTTATTTGCTTTCGCTGTTATTATTGCTCTGACCCCATGTCAGTCCATGTCTTTAACGGCTGCAAGCGCACTCACACACACACACACACATCGAGGCATTACATTGCGGCAGTGCTATAAACAGAAATTTTCATTAAAATTTTATTAAAATGGAAAAGTTGTTCCTTGCTGTGCCGCTGCCAAGCACGCTCGTGCCCATTGCGCCTTTCCGTAGCGTCGGCGTCAACACCACCAGCGACGGCAACGGCAACAGCCCAATAGCGTAGCTGTGTTTGGCGCTGATGAGTTTAGTTTTCATTCATGCCCAATGCTCATCATCATTATGCGCGAGCGAGTGTGTAGCTCCGGAGCTGCGGACGAAGTCGCACCCGTTCGCCGTTCGTCGCGCCATCGAAAGCGGGAGTTTGTATATGTGTATGTTGTGTGCTTTTGCGAGATGGGTGCTCATTTGGTGTGTTGCATATTGTTAGGAGCGTGACCCAGCAAACAGATCGGAGTACACGAGTTGCTACAACGATTGCTTCCCGTTGTCGACATAAAGCCCTTCGGTGTTGGCATTGCTGGTGTTCTTGCCATACGCTGCCGCCGTTTCAGGCTGTAATAAATGCAATAATAACTTTTTGCCATTATTTGCAACACCGTTTATGATTTTGTCTCGGCTTGCATACACACATAACCAGCTATTTTAGTAGGGGTGTTCGAAATGCAGAAAGTCAGAAAGCAGAATTTTGAAAATTAAAATTCGAAGAATAAGACCGCCGTCTTTGTTGACGCTATATTTGGTAATACAAATTTGGTACTTTGTAGAGGACTTGTTGAGGGCTTTTAGTGGACTTATGTGCATATCTAATCACGGCATGCTGTTTTGAAATATTATTTTATATCTATAAAGGCACTCACTTGTAGCAAATGACTAAACTAAAGCAAGCTTTCGGTTTTCATTACCCCGAATATGAAGTGCTCAGTCCTCAGCGGTGCCACCTCCCCTTCTAGCTACCGTTGTATGGTGGGCGCTTTCACGCCCTCGCATGTCATTATTTGAACTTTTTACTCCCTTCGGAGCGCTCTTTGTTTCCTGTCGTGCACACACACTTACACTTTTGCCAGCAAAAAATCCACAATTGGTGCTCCATGTTTCGTGCTCCGCCAGATCGGCGCGCGTGTGCCGCTGTCAGTGGCAACTTTTGTTTTTATTGCACTTTTCAAAAGCGAAATCACACGTTGCGCTAATCCATCAGCGGCGAAATGAACAAAATGCACACACACACACACGCCATCTATGTATATTATTGTGTACGTATGCGGCTGTGTATGTGTGTGTACATTAATAACATTGCATGGCAGGCAGCAATTGCACTTCGCTAATTGAACGACCGAACACTTAATTAGAAACGTCTGTCAGTCAGCTACAAAGGCACGCAGGCAGGCGGCGATGTAGTGCCCCAGAAGTGCGACGAACAGTTCCCTAGGCCCTTCAAGCTTCAACACCTATGCAGTTATGCATTCGATGCATGTGTATGTGTGCTCATATTAATATTTTTCGAAAAGTTTTTATTGCAAATTCAAATGCGCGCTTTTTATTGAATGCAACGATTGCACTTGTGCTTTGAAATATTTCACTACAAGCGCATCAAGCGCATTGATGTGTCCTTCGCTGGTGAGTGTGTGTGTATGCCGTCTCCAGCAGCGTGGAATTAAGCGCGACCTTCCGCTATATTTCGATAAGCGCAAATTAATATCTATAAATTGTTACTAATCAGTGCAATTAAGTGGCAAATTTTAATTAATTTGTCGCATGCTGAAATGCGCCGAAATGAACTTGAACCCTTCAACGATTATCTAAGAGCCACTGAATGCGAAAAACCCTTCTGACATATTTTGCAAACTGTTTTTCACCGTTATTCAATGCAACTATGTAATGTTTATATGGAAATAATCAGTGTAATTAAGTGGCATCATCACAAGCGCTAACAACTAATGAATCAAAGGGAAGGTCTGAGAAAGTGGAGACTTTGCAAGGACAGGTATATTGGCTAATCGAAAAAATAGTTCGTATTTCTAATCAAATTTCAACTTATTTTTTTTTTTTATATTTATAAGCAACTTCCATAAACCAAATATGTACAATTTTGGTTTTTGCCATTTTTCCTCTAGAGATGTTATTCCCTCAGTGTAAAACTTTTATGGCTTCTCGGCGAAAAACTGCGACAAGTTGTTTTCACAGGCTTCTCTTGAAGCCAACTTTACTTCATTAAGGGAGTTCTGCTTTGCGCGATACAAATGGTAGTCCGATGGTGCAAACTCAGGGCTACATGGCGGTTGCAATAAAACTTTCCAGCCAAGCTCTTTCAGTTTTTGCCGAGTCATCAAAGATGTGTGTAAGCTAGCATTGTTCTGATGGAAGACGAAGCCCTTTCTGTTGATCAGATCAGGCGGTATTTTTTTGGCAATTGCCTGGTTCAATCTCATCAGCTGTTAAGAGTGAAATGTAGAATCAATCGTTCGACTAGGCTGGAGCAGCTTATAGTCCCATCACAATCCCATCAAACACTCAGTATAATCCTTCAAGGCTTCAATTTTGGCTTTGCGGCCATTTGTTGAGCTTCACCGTGCTTGGAACATGATCTTTTTGTTTGATGATGAATTTTAAGTGCTTTAGCGATGTCATGGCTGCTTATGTGACTGGCCTGGTAAATCTTCTCCATAATCTCAACGATAGGTTGACCAGAGTGAGGTGCATCTTTCACCTAAAAATTTCCAGAACGGAAGCGGGCGAACGATTGTTGTGCTACACGAACTGATACAGCATCGTCTCCGTAAACTTCACAAATTTCGTTGGTGTCTTGCGTGGCATTCTTACCTTTTTTATTCAAAATTTCAAAATATAGCGATTGTCTTCCTTATTTTCATTCATTTCTGAACAGCTTTAACTTTTTTCAACTTCCCCGAAATTAATTTTTTTGGTTACATAAATGAAGCTTAAAATCTGACTTTTTCAACACTTTATATTATGACACATTGTGATTGCTAGCACTAGAGATACACGACTGTAACGACATATATTCACAAAATACGAAAAGATTTTTTCGACTACCGAACATATTGCCAACAAAACCTATATGGTTCAATACTCATTGGTTGATTAGAGTGTCGTCCAAAATTGAGTAATTAAGACAATATTAAATTTAAGAGAAGCGAGCATATACGCCGAAAACCATTTGTTTTAGTAGGATTTTAGAAGGCTCCGGCTACATTTTTGTAGACCATTGATCAGGTATTACAGAGAAACCCCAATAATAGCGTTTTCGTGTATTTTGCGCTCAAAAACTAACCAACTGCGGTCTCAGCTTATTAATTTATTCGCTTGCGCCATCATTATTGACAGCCCGGACAGACAGCGCAAAATGTATCATCAGACACTCCACGACTTCTGCACGCAAAGCATTCACAAGGGTCGAATAAAAGAAAAACCATAAAACCTAATTGAAAAGCCATCAACGCTTACATATTTGTGGGCAACATTCACTTTAACTGACAAACAAAGTCCCAAGGGATGTGTTGACGACGCCACACACACATTTCACATACACACACACACGACACACATGCACGCACGAGACAGACCACATGTTAGAGGCCTCTTGGATTAAGAATACACACGAAGAATATGAAATAAATGGCGAGAACTCATTTGTGTGCGCTCGTGTTGGGCAAACCGTCACGCCAACCGGCCGGAAAAGTCCCTGCGCCAGGGCAGTAATTCAAAAAAAGGATAAAAATAAAAGTACAATACTCACTCCTCCGGCGGGGATGTGGCTGGGTCGTCAACAGTCAGGCATCAGCACTCAAACAAACATTATTACATCTATTATTAGGCACAAATGCCTGTCTTCCACTTTTTAACACTTCAGCCGTCGGGCCTGAGACCACATGCACACACACGCTTGGTAACCCTCATACTCGTGGGTTAAAGCACTTGCAAAGGCAAGTGATGAATGGGATGGCAGTGTGAAGCATAGAAAAGGCAACATTGCTGAAAGGAGACTGAAAAGAGGCTGAAAATCAACTAAAATGTAAAATTATGATTGTCACAAGGCTCAACAACGCTCCTGGTAATATTGATAACGGCCCATAAATATCCGGCGTGTGAAGCGGGTCCGGCGGCATTAGCTCTGAAACCAGAAAGCTTTTATACGCATAAACGTGAGCGATTACAAGAGCGCTCTCCCACCTTTTGAATACATCTGTCATATTTGAGAAAGTATGGTAACGCTGAAAATCATGGCAGTGAACAGATTTTAAATTAGGAGTATAAAACAGTAAGGCGTAAGGCAGTCGCTGTCGATTTTTAGAACCTTTACATTTTAATACGAAATCAGAAATTGTTTGGTCATACGGTCCCTGGAACCTGTACAAGTACTACTTCTTTTTCTCCTCCGTTAAATCTGTCTTAAAGAGAGAGTTGTTGTTGCTTTTTTTTGCCGAATTGCATATAAGTATTAAAATATGTATAGCTGAATTTGCATGCTGAAGAACTTTGACGTGGAGATCTTTCAGCTGAGCACATCAACACACACACATGCAAACACAGGCACAGCAAATGCGTGAAAATGAAGAAGAAGCAACAAGTAGGGCCTGGCTGGCCAACGAATGCGCAAGAACGTACAGACGCATGCAAGTATGAGTGTGTGTTCATTCATTTATTTCACGCTTAGTTGGCGCTCTTCCACATGTGCGTGTCGGTTAGCCCGTGAAAAAGTTACTTGTAAACTAGCAAACACACACGCTAACATTGCAATAATAAATGCAATAAGGAGTAGTCATTCGCAAAGTCAATTCCATGCACACTTAGAGCCCCGCCACATTTGCCGCACTTGGCTTTCTTGGCAGGCAGCGATTCACGTTCTTGCTTGTGGCCGCACATATGTACATATGTATTTGTTTGTATGCGTCAATGTCGTGTGTAGTGTAGCTTCTCTTATCCTTATGCTCCTTGCGGTCTGCAGCGAGTCTTGTGCGCCAGAAAGCGAGGGCAACTATTAGAGTTACAATTTTCCGGAATTATACGAGAGATGTCAAGTTGCGCCTTCGGGGTATTCCTATTAGTGCTATAATGATTTCCCCAGATATCATTGTTGAATCATAATAAATATGCTATAAAATAGAAAATGATAAAAATGAAATAAAGCAGTTGCAGGGAGCGCGCAGCACAAGCATACACTCGGGCTGAAATTTGATGTGCCGAGCAGGAAGTCGGATGCAAGGCGCTAGTATGGGCCCCAGGGCATATGTTGGCAATTTGTGATTTACTGACCTCAGAACGCGTTTACATTTAACTGAATTCCTCTTAAATACTTTTGATGTGAATTGTTCGCTGATAGTTAGAGTCTAACAAAGACTACAATGTAGGTAAGGAATATACAGCAAAATAATGTACGGGGCACTATGTTTTGCAACTACTTGCATTCATTCAAACATCTTCATTTTTATAAAGATAGACTACATATTACTAGACGAACTCAGTCAAGTAGTATGCTGAATTCATGCCCGATATGGATTTCATAAGCTAAGAGAGTGAATGGGTGAATCCACCGAAAAAGAAAGCAGATTTCTTCGATCCTTAGAGTTTTTATACCCTGAACAGGTTGTAATAAGTTTGCCAGGAAGTTTGTAACACCTTAAAGGAAAACCAAAAGTTCCAATAAAACGGCGCCACTTCCCACACATCACATCAATCAATGGCTTTATTGAGAGAACACTTCGGTGCGCAGATAACTTCACGTTTTCGGCCGGTCAGTTGGCCAACAAACTCATATGATATCAATTCTAAAGAGTATGCGGACCATCCCGCTTCAATTCGGATCTTGGAGCAAAATATCAAGCGTGTAATTCGTCAGTTAATGATCGAACGGGTCATGGCCCATATGAGACATAGCCGTGGCCAACATTTCAAAGATATAAATATTCCCCATTGAATTTGAAGTTTATATGTTTTTTCTTTAAACAAAAAGTAGGGATTCTCGAAATGGATCACCTTTATATATAAATGATCAGCATGATGAGCTCAGTCATTGTAGCAATATGCGCCTGTCCGTCTGCACGTGAACTAGTCCCTCAGTTTATGAGACATTGATCTGAACGTTGCATACTTCCTTTTTTCACCAAGACGCTGCTCATTTAAGCTGAACGATCCGAGTTTTTTCTAGGAATCTTTAGTGTTTGTGAAGGGTATTATAGCTTCGGTGCTGCAGAAGTTAAAGTTTTTTTTCGTTTTATTTTACAGTTAGCTTGCTTACTTAACGTTATGCGATTTACCTCTCTCATGAAAAGAAATTCGGAGACACCGTTGCAAGATTAGCATGACCACGAATAATATGTGCTTGAATATTTTGACTACTGCATAGGGAATACTTGAATTTAAGTATGTGCTTTTTGAAATTGAGTTCAAACTTCCCTATAACATATCCATATTTAAAGAATAACTGGCTTGTATCAACAAGAATTCGTGGTGTTTTTATGGTGCAAGGGAAACCCGGTATTATGCAGTGATTCGAAGTTATCCTCGTGCAAACTCTCTCCAGGGAATGTTAAATTCTCTACCCCCTTTATGAATGTTTGTATTTATCGTGGTTTCCTGTTTTGGCAGCGATGTGTGATAATCACACCCTTTTTATTTCTAAATTTATTGCAATTAATGGTAATTTCGTGCAAAACAACCTCATTAAAACTCGAAGCTTAACACTTGCTGCAATTGCTACAAGTGCCAGTGATACCCCATCGACACCCCAAAAGCGGAAGAAAGAAATGAAAACAACACTCGTGTGTACTTATACATAAATGTATGTGAGTGTGTGTTTATTTATCCACTTAAACTTCAGAGGGAAGCTTCTCGATTATAGATGAAAACACTTTTATTTTTAATTCTAGCATTTTACAATATTGCGAGGGAGGTGCGGCTGCTTGAAGTGCTGAGG